>NC_072402.2:34512500-35134375 GCF_028858775.2 Pan troglodytes
CTTAGGCAGTATCGCCATTTTAATAATATTGATTCTTCCAATCTGTGAGCATGAGATGTTTTTACATTTGTTGTGTCTTCTATGACTTCTGTTATCAGTATTTTGTAGTTCTCCTTGTAGAGAGCTTTCACCTACTTGGTTAGATGTATTCCTAGCTATTTTATTTTTTTCCTGTGGCTATAGTAAATGGGATTGCATTCTTGGTTTGGCTCTCAGCTTGAACATGATTAGTATATAGAAATGCTGCTGATTTTTTTTTCCATTGAATTGACATCCTGAAACTGTGCTGATGTAGTTTATCAGCTCCAGGAAACTTTTGGCAGGGTCTTTAAGGTTTTCTAGCTATAGAATCACACATTGTTTGCATAGAGAGATAGTTTGACTTCTTTTCTTATTTGGATACCTTTTTTTTTTTTTTCTAACTTTCTGTTGCCCAATTGCTCTGGCTAGGACCTCCAGAAATTCTAATATTTAACCCTTAATATTGACTGGAGTTACATTTCATGTCATGCTTTTTGAGTGATTTACAGGTGCAAATTGGAGATACTGCAGTTTGGTTTCAGAGCACCACAATAAAGTGAATATTGCCATAAACTGAGTCACACACATGTTTTGGTTTCTTTTATAGGGCATATAAAAGTTATATGTACATTATACTGTATTCTATTAAGCATGCAATAGCATTATACCTAAAGAAACAATGTACATACCTTAGTTCCAGAATCTACAAAGAACTTAATCAAATTTATGAGAAAAAAACAACCCCATGAAAAAGTGGGCAGAGGATATGAATAGACATTTCTCGAAAGAAGACATTTATGCAGCCAACAAACATATGAAAAAAAGCTTATCATCACTGGCCATCAGAGAAATGCAAATCAAAACCACAATGAGATACCATCTCATGCCAGTTAGAATGGCGATTGCTAAAAAGTCAGGAAACAACAGATGCTGGAGAGGATGTGGAGAAATAAGAACGCTTTTACACTGTTGGTAGGAGTATAAATCAGTTCAACCATTGCGGAAGACAGTGTGGCGATTCCTCAAGGATCTAGAACCAGAAATACCATTTGTCGCAGTGATCCCATTACTGGCTATATACCCAAAGGATTGTAAATCATGCTACTATAAAGATGCATGCACACATATGTTTATTGCGGCACTATTCACAATAGCAAAGACTTGGAACCAACCCAAATGCCCATCAATGATAGACTGGATTAAGAAAATGTGGCACATATACACCATGGAATACTATGCAGCCATAAAAAAGGATGAGTTCATGTCCTTTGAAGGGACATGGATGAAGCTGGAAACCATCATTCTCAGCAAACTAACACAGGAACAGAAAACCAAACACTGCATGTTCTCACTCATAAGTGAGAGTTGAACAATTAGAACACATGGACACAGGGAGGGGAACATCACACACCGGGGCCTGTCAGGGGGTGGGGGGCTAAGGGAGGGATAGCATTAGGAGAAATACCTAATGTAGATGACGGGTTGACGGGTGCAGCAAACTTCCGTGGCACGTGTATACCTATGTAACAAACCTGCACGTTCTGCACATGTAATCCAGAACTTAAAGTATAATAAAAAAAATATTGCTAAGAAATGGCAACAATTCTCTGAGCCTTCAGTGAGTCAAAATCTTTTTGCTGTTGGAGGGTCTTGCCTTGATATTGATGGCAGCTGACTGATCAGAGTGGTGGTTGCTGAATGCTGGGGTGGCTGTGGCAGTTTCTTAAAATAAGACAACAATGAAGTTTGCCACATTGAATGACTTTTCCTTTCACAAATGATTTCTCAATAGCATACAATACTGTTTGATGGCATTTGACCCACAGTAGAACTTCAAAATTGGAGTCAGTTTTAGTCTTAAACCTTGCCGCTGCTTTATCAACTCAGTTTATGTAATATTCTAAATCTTTTGTAATCGTTTCAGCAGTGTTCATAGCATCTTCACCAGGAGTAGATTCTATCTCAAGAAACCACTCTTTTTGCTCATCCATAAGAAGCAACTCATCTGTCAAGTTTGATATCATGAGATTGGCAGCAATTCAGTCACATCTTCAGGCTCCACTTGTAATTCTTGTTCTCCCTCTATTTCCACTACATTTGCAGTGACTTCTTCCACTCAAGTCTTGAACCCCTTAAAGTCATCCACAAGGGTTGGAATCAACTACTTCCAAACTCTAGTTTATGTTACTATTTTAATCTCCTCCCGTGAATCACAAATGTTCTTAATAGCATCTAGAATAATGAATTCTTTCCAGAAGGTTTTCTATTTACTTTTTCCAGACCCATCGAAGGATTCACTATTTGTGGCAGTTAAAGCCTTATGAAATATATTTCTTAAATAATAAGTCTTGAAAGTCAAAGTTACGCCATGATCCATGGGCTGCAGAATAGATATTGTGTTTGCAGTCAGGAAAACAACATCAGTCTCCTTGTATATCTTCATCAGAGCTCTTGGGTGACTAGATGCATTGTCAATGAACAGCAGAGGACTTCCGTGTAGCAGGTCTCAACATTGGGCTTCAAATATTCGGTAAACCATTCTGTGAACAGATGTGCTGTCACCCAGGCTTTGTTGTTCCATTTATAGAACACAGGCAGAGTAGATTTAGTGTAATTCTGAAGGGCCATAGGATTTTCAGAATGGTAAATGAGCATTGGCTTCAGCTTAAAGCCCCCAACTGCATTAGCTGCTAACAAGAGAATCAGCCTAACAAGAGAATCAGCCTTTGAATATTTGAAAGCATGCATTGACTTCTGCTCTTTAGCTATGAAAGTTCTACATGGCATCTTTCAATAGAAGGCTGTTTCATCTACACTGAAAATCTGTTGTTTGGTATAACCACCATAATCAGTGATCTTAGCTAGATCTTCTGGATAACCTGGTGCAGCTTCTACATCAGCACTTACTGCTTCACTGTGCACCGTTTTGTTCTAAAGACAGCTTCCTTCTTTAAACTTCATGAACCAGTTTCTGCCAACATCAGACTTTGTCTGCTGCTCTCTTACCTCTCAATTGAAGAGACTTAGGGCCTTGCTCTGTATTCGGCTTTGGCTTAAGGAAATGTTGTGTCTGGTTTGATCTTCTATCCATATCACTAAAACTTTCTCTGTATAAACAGTAAGGCTGTTTTGCTTTCTTATCATCTGTGTTTCACTGGAGTAGCACTTTTAATTTCCTTCAAGAACTTTTCCTTTGCATTCACAACTTGACTGTTTGGTACAAGAGGACTAGCTTTCGGCCTGTCTTGGCTTTTGACATGCCTTACTCACTGAGGTTGATCATTTTTAGCTTTTGATTTAGAGTGAGAGATGTGCAACTTTTCCTTTTACTTGAAACACTTAGGGGCCATTATAGGGTTATTAATTGGCCTAATTTTAATATTATTGTCATTTTTAGCTTTTGTTTTAAAGTGGGAGATGTGCAGCTTTTTCCTTTTGCATGAACACTTAGAGGCCGTTATACTTTCAATATTGGCCTAATTTCAATATTGTTGTGTCTCAGGGAATAGGGAAGCCTGAGGAGAGGGACAGAGATGGGGAACAGCCAGTAGGTAAAGCACTCAGAACACACCCATCTATGGATTATGTTTGTCTTGTATGGGTGTGGTTCACGGTGCCCTACAATAGTAACATCTGAGATCACTGATAACAGATAATCGTAACAGATATAATGATAATGAAAAAGTATTACAAGAATTACCAAATGTGACAGACCTGAAGTGAGCACATGCTGTTGGATAAATGATGAATGGAGACTTGTTCAAGGTATGGTTGCCACAAACCTTGAATTTGTAAAAACAAGCAATAACAAAAACAACCACAATATCTGTGAAGTGCAATAAAGTGAGGTATGTCTCTATTCAGTGATGATGGGTTTTTTTAATCCCAAAATAAGCTGTCTCCTGTTTCTCATGATGGTCACTGAAATTTTGAAATGTCTTTCTAGAGTTAAGGATGCCACCTGTGGCCTAGTTGCAGAACAGACAAATTCATATGAGAATTGTCTCAGGTCTCATCAGCATTGTCTTCAGTCCAACTCAAAGCCTCCACCCCCATAAGAAGAAAAATAGGTCATCAGTAGTTAAGAAGATTTTTAGGTAAGTTAACCTTTAGATGTTCATCATAGAAATCCCCCCCAAAAATTTGGATTTTATTAAGCAATAAAGTCTGACAAGCCCAGTGAGATCAGAGCATGTTAAGGATATTAATCACAATCCCTCACTTTTTTGGAGAAAGTCAACTAACGAAATTTTTAAATGTTTCAAAATTCCTTTTAGAAAATGAATCTAATCTTTCCTAAAACAGAAATCAATTGCTACAATTTTTTTTTTTTTTGAGACAGAGTCTTGCTCTGTTGCCCAAGCTGGAGTGCAGTGTTGTGATCTCGGTTCACTGCAACCTCCGCCTCCTGGGTTCAAGCAATTCTCCTAGCTGGGATTACAGGCGAGCACCACCACACCCTGCTAATTTTTTGTATTTTTAGTAGAGATGGTGTTTCACCATGTTAGCCAGGATGGTCTTGATTTCCTGACCTCATGATCCGCCCTCCTTGGCCTCCCAAAGTACAATATTTTTAAGATATAGTAACACATACTGTTTCAGTACCACAATATCTGAAAATAAGGTAATTTTTCCTGTCCTGTGATAGAGTTAAGCGCATAGGTGAAGTTTTTAAAAAGATCTTGTTTGCTTTCAAGTTTTGGCAATTGTGAATAAAGCTACTGTAAACATCTATGTGCAAGCTTTTGTATGAACTTGGTTTTCAACTCCTTTGGCTAAATACCAAGAAGAGCAACTGCTGAATCTTATGGTAAGAATATATTTAGTTTTTTAAGAAGTTACTGGGGCCTATCAGGTGGGTGGAGGTTGGGAGGAGAAAGGGGATCAGGAAAAATAACTAAGAGGTACTAGGCTTAATACCTGGGTGATGAAATAACCCGTACAACGAACCCCCATGACACAAGTTTACCTATCTAACAAACCTGTATGTGTACCCCTGAGCTTAAAATAAAAGTTAAAAAAAGAAGTTACCAGATTTTCTTCCAAAGTGGTTGTATCTTTTGCATTTTGAAGGAGAGTTCCTGTTGCTCCATATCCTTACCAGCATTTATGTTGTAATTGATCTACATATTGTCCATTCTAATATGCATATAATGGAATCTCATTGTTTTAATTTGCATTTCCCCAATAACATATTATGTAGGACCTCTTTTCATATGCTCATTTGCCATCTGTATATCTCCTTTGCTGAGATATCTGGGTCTTTGGTCCATTTTTATTGGGCTGTTTATTATTATTGCATTTTTAAAAGTTGTTTGTATATTTTTGTAACAGTTATTTATCAGATATGTCTTTTGCAAATATTTTCTCCCAGTCTGTGGCTTGTCTTCTCACTCTCTTGACAATGTATTTTACAGAGCAGAAGTTTTTTAATTCTAACGAAGTCCATGTTATAATTTTTTTTTCATGGAATCATGCCTTTGGTATTGTATCTTAAAGGTCATCTTGATTTTATTATATGTTATTATCTAGAAGTTTTATAGTTTTGCATTTTACTTGTATGTCTGTGGTCCATTTTGATGTAATTTTTCTAAAGGGTGTAAGGTCTGTGTTTAGGTTCATTTTTCTCTTTTTGCATGTGGATATCCCTGTTTTCTAGCAACACTTGTTGAAAAGGCTGTCTTTTCTCCATTCTAGTACCTTTGCTCTCTTGTCAAAATTCAGTTGACTATATTTATATGGGTCTATTTCTGGCCTCTCTCTTCTGTTCCATTGACCTATTTGTCTATTTTTTCCTTCCAATACCGTATTATCTTGATAACTGTTGCCTTATAGTCAGTCCTCCAAATTTGTTCTCCTTTTTTATTGTGTTGGCTATTTTGGATCTTTTACCTATTCATATAAACTTTATAATTTGTTCATCAATAGCAACGAAATAAGTTCGTTGTGTTTTTATTGGGATTGCATTGAATCTATAGGTCACGTTAGGAAGAACTGACATCTTGACAATATTGAGATATTGAGTCTTCCTATTCATGAACATAGAATATCTCTCCATTTATTTAGTTCTTTGATTTCTTTCACATCAGCATTTTGTAGCTTTCCTCATGTAAAATTTTATACATAATTTTATTAGATTTATACCTAAGTATTTCATCTTTTGGGGTAATAATGTAAATAGTGCTGTGTTTTTTTATGTCAAATTTTGTTTGTTCTTTGGTGGCTTATAGAAAATCAATTGGCTTTTGTATATCAACCTTGTATCCTGACACCTTACTGTAATTACTTATCATCACTCTCTTCTTGATTGCATGGTTTCTGATAATTCAGATGTAATTTTTAACTTAGTTTCTCCATCAGTAAGGGGTGTGTGTGTGTGTGCGTATCTCTGGCTTCTTTCAGGATTTTTTCTTTATCTTCTATTTTCTGCAATCTAGTTATGACATGCCTAGATGGGATTTTGCTTTCTTTTAAGCATTTATCCCACTTAATGTTCTCTGTGCTTCCTGGTTCTGGAGACTTGTGTCTGACATTAATTTGGAGAAATTCTCAGTCATTATTGCTTCTGTTCCTTTCTCTCTTTATTCTTGTTGTATCTCCATTACACATATTTACACTTTTTGTAGTTGTTCCACAGTTCTTGGATATTCTGTTGTGTTTCTTAAGTCTTTTTTCTCTTGACTTTCCTGTTTTGAAATTTCTATTGCCACATCCTCAAGCTCAGAGATTGTTTCTTCAGTCATGTCTCGTCTAGTAATAAAATTATCAAAGGCATTCTTTATTTGTGTAACAGTGTTTTTGATCTCTAGCATTTCTTTTTTATTCTTAGAATTTTCATCTTTCTCCTTACATTGTCCATATGTTCTTGCATTTTGTTTGCATTATCCATTAGAGTTCTTTGCATATTAATCATAGTTGTTTTAAATTCCCAGTCTGATATTCCAACATCGCTGCCTTATCTGAGTCTGATTCTGGTGCTTGTTCTGTCTTTTCAAACTGTAGTTTTTGCTTTTTAGTGTGCCTTGTGATTCTTTCTTGATAGCTGGACATGATATCCTGGGTAAAAGGAACTGCTGTAAATAGGCTTTCAGTAATGTGGTGGTAACTTGTGAAGAGAGGGGAAATGTTCTTCATAGTCCTATGATTAGGACTCAGTGTTTTAGTGAGCCTGTGCCTGTGGACTGTGAAATTTACAAGTGCTTCTCTGTTGACCTCACACTACTTCATAGGTGGGAAAGGTTGGCTAGAGTGGGCTGGATTTGAGTATTTTTGTTATCTTAGGCAGTTAGGCTCTGATAAAACCATAGCAGGTGAGGCTCCAGTTAGTTTCTCTTGAGGGCAGGCCTTGTTAAGAACAGAATGCTCTGGAGTATTTCAGAATGGTTCTTTTTCCTTTCCCCTTGCCAGAAGCAAGGAGAGTACTCTCCAGTATTTACTGTGAGAACCTTGTCCAGTCCCCAGAGACAAAACACAAGCATTTAGAGATCCCCCTATGACTGAGTTACCCTAGAATTATTGACTCTCAGATTTGTCTACAATGAACCTCCAGCAGTTAATCAGTTACAGTTTAGGTTTTCCTAACCTAGCACTGGTTCCAGGGGATGTTTTTTCTCATGAGTTTTGCTCAGGTAAATTGCCTGTCTGTATCTGCCTGTTTGTCTCTCCAGTTTTGGGGGCAGTGGTTTGCCTTGTGACCTCATCTGTTCACTGGATCTAACACAGGGTTGTTGGGTTCTCAGTTTGTTCAGCTTTTTACTTTTTATTAGGTCAGGGTGGTGACTTCCAAGTTCTTACATGGCGTAACAGAACCCTGCTGTCCTTCTTATTAAATATATGTTGTTGGATTCTAAATTCATATTTTGTTAAAGATATTTGTGTCTACATTTATGAGGGATGTTGACTGTGTTTTCTTTTCTTATATTTCCTTTTCTGGTTTTACTGTCAGAGTAATACTCACTCTCCCAGTATTTAGCTTTACCCCACAAACTTTGATATATTATATTTTCATTATTACTCATTATAATTTTTTTTAATTTCCCATGCAATTTTGTCTTTTACCTATATGTTGTTTAGAAGAGTATTTTTTAATTCCAAATGATTGGAGATTTTTCAGGTGCATTATGTTTTTTAGTACTAGTTTAATTATATTATGGTCAGATAACATACTTTGTATATATTGTCTTTTAAATTTTATTGAGACTTGTTTTATGGCACAGCATATGGTCTATTTTGGTGAATGCTTCAAGAATACACATTAAAAGAATGTATATTCTGCTATTTATGAGTGTAGTATTTTGTAAATTCAACTAGATCTAGTTGATGTAGAGATTGGTTCTAGTATTTTATATTCTCACTTATTTTCCGTCTACTATCGGTTGTTGAGAGAGAAATGTTAAAATCTCTACCTATAATTGCAAACTTGTCTATTTCTTTTTTCAAGTCTGATAATCTTTGTTTCGTGCACTTTAAACCTTATTAGTTAGATATAAAACATTTAATATTGTTTTGTCATTTTGATCCGTTTACTCTCTTATTATTCTACAGCTGTCTTTATTTTTTTCTGTTATTCCTTGTCCTGAAGTCTAATTTATCTGGTATTTATACAAGTACCCTGCTTCTTATGATAATATTTGCAAGTATATTCTTTTCTATGCCATTAATATTAAATTTGTCTTATACATAAAGTTGTTTCTTGGAGCAGCATATGTTGATCTGGTTTTGTAATCCACTATAAATCTATACTTTTTATTGCAGTGTTTAGACCACTTATATTTAATTTTTAAAAATCTTTATTTTTGAATTATCTTTCATTTTGTTTTCCATTTATTTATACTATCTAATCTTTGTCCTTTTTAGTATTAATTTTTACTATTTCATTTTCTCTCTACTGTTAGGTATACGTCTTTATTGTTTTTAGCAATTGCTCTAGAACTTAAATATCTGCAATATAATTTTCCTTGAAAACAAAGTTCAGACTTAGAAAATTGTGGCTGATGTGGACTGTGTAGATAAATTGATTAATCAGTCACTGAATTTTGTAGTTTGAAGATGGTAGTTTTAAAACAAAAATTAATACTGCTTTATAAAATAGTATTATATAAAGTATTAATTTTCACATCTGGCCTTTTTATCTATGATCACTTCCTCCTGCATACTAAGGAACATTTTTTTCATCAAATAAACTTTTTCCTTTTAGGTGTACATTTCCAACATAAACTTGGCTCTGTATATGCCTTGACAGTACTGCTCTTCACTGATCGGTTGATAACTTTTCATGCATCTGTTTCAAATATCTTCTTTCCAAATGCTCTCTATTCCATTTCCTCTCAATAACAGCTGATAACTTCATATCTCTTGACAGAGAAAACTGAGAACATTTGGAATGAGATGCATGGATACACTGCTTTCACCTCAACTCATTTCTGCTTTCTTCTCCAGTAGGTGATGATAATCTCATCCTCCTTACTGTTCCAGAAGAGGTGCCCTCTTCCTTTCCTAGCATACCTCTTGCTCTAGCCTTAGAATTTCATGTTTCTTAGGGACCCTGATCTCCTAATTTATCTTTCTCTTGCACTCTTTCCAAATCTGGACAAAACCTCCACTTCACTGTCTTGTTCATTTTAACTACCTTCTGATTTCTTTACTGTCTTTCTTATCTAGCATTTTAAAATGATTGGTCTACAGCCATTTCCTCTGTGTCCTTGCAGCCTACTTTATTCTTCATATATTGTAATCTAGCTTCCACACTGAAGCCTCACAATAAGCATTCCATTTTTGCCTGGTTAATTCTTACCTTAAACACTAAGCTGTAGAATAATAATTTCCAAGAAGCATTCTTAAAACTTCCAGGATGGGCTTCTTGTGAATCTCTCTTCTTATTAGTTTGTATACAGTTCCCACTCTATATTAATTCCTTTAGGACTATAATCTTGTCTTATTTATTTATATTCTGCCAGTGTCTGGTATATAAGCCCACAATTAATTTTTTTTAGTTTAACTGAAATTCAGTATCTTTTCCTCTGTAAAAATTTTTGATCAGTGTATCATTCAAGATTTTTAATCTTCCAGTTGAAATTATCTTCTTTCTTTTTTTTTTTTTTTTTTTTTTTTTTTCCCAGACAGGGTCTTACTCTGCCACTCAGGCTGAGTGCAGTCATGGCTCACTGCAGTCTTGACCTCCTGGGCTCAAGTGATTCACCCACCTCAGCCTTCCTAGTAGCTGGGACTATAGGCATGCACCACCATGCCTAGCTAATTTTTGTTTTGTTTTGGTTTGGTTTTGGTTTTGGTTTGGTTTTGTAGAAATAGGGTCTTACTATGTTTCCACGACTGAACTGGATGCAAGCAGTCCTCCCACCTGGGCCTCCCAAATTGCCAAATTACAGGCATGAGCCACCATGCGCAGTCTGAAATTATATTCTTTCTTGACTTCTAAACTTGTTTGCTTTATGTCCTCAAAATTCTTTTTTGAATACCTACTTTTTGCAAGTTTTTGGCACCATAAAATTATGATTCTGTATGTTTATACAGCTTTCAGTGAATGCATTTATAACAGCTACTGTGCACCTAGGTGCAAGAGATTCCAGTAGTAATAAGGCACAGCTCTTTCATTTGAGAACTTCATTGACTCAAAGGAGAGAAAAACACTCAAAAGATTATAATATGTACACTATACTATTCTGAATAGTTTGTGTTTTCTCCTATAGGAAATGAGGTATCTTCATTTGTTTTAAAGTTTTCACTTGAAGAAGTGATTTGAATACATTTATGCTTATGAAAAGATAACTGTTGGCAGCCTAAAAGACAGACCTGAGGGAGAAGAAACAGAAAAAAAAAACAAATGGGGTTGTGTAACAATCATCAACAAGATGATGAAAAAACTTGATTTTGACAGTGGCAGTGGGCAAGGATGGCAAAAATACAAAAGATATTTATCCAGCCTTGTCTTTTCATCTATGTTTCAGTTGTATGTTTCTCACTGGTCTCTAAAATACCTCTAATTGTGTATCAACTCAAATTCAACTAAGTAATGAAAATAATAGCCAATATTTATTGATACCTTACTTTGTGGTAGACATTGTTCTAATTGCTTTATCTATATTAACTCGTTTAATCCCCCAGCAACTCTATAAGGCAGGTGCTATTAATATACACATTATCTGAAGGAGGAACCATTGTAGAGTTTCAGTAACTGACCAATGTCACACAGGATCCTTATTCTTCCTCTGTTTTTTTGAAAACCATAATGTTACAGTGTCTGAAACCCGGCTTGATCATTTCTCTTATCTTCTGTTCTATTTGCCTTCATTTCTCTGTATCGCTATCTCTGTCTACTTTTCTTCCTAACCTGGCAGTCTGCATCATTTTAAATGCTGGTTTCTCTGCCTTCAATTTTCCCTTATTCCTCTTCTTTTTACTGCCAGAGAAATATCACTATCATCATGTTATTGAGTTGATTCATGTCTTGGAAAGATGTAATAATTCTCTATCACTCATTGAATCAAATATGTCATAGTATTCAGTTCCCAGTAATTGGGCTCATATCATGAATCCAACTCTACTTTCCCCACATTACCCAGAAGACAACAGTTTCCTTTCTTCTGTAGTTCCAAAATCATTGCTTCCTTTGTGCATATCTATGTTGTTCTTCTAATCTGAATTGTTTTTTATTCCTTTACATCACTTTAACTTTTCTTCAAGATGTGGCTTAACCAAGACTGTCTCCCATGAAATTAAACCAATGTGTGGTTGTTTTCCCCTTTCTGTGAATTCTCTACCATTTACAATAAGCTGTGTTCTGACCTATCTATGCCTTTAGTAGAGCACTAGTCTCCCAGGTAATATGAAGACGGTTGAGCCTGCCCTCATGACCAACTTAACTGACCTGAGCTACATCAAGGTGTTAGTGTGTGGAGGATAGGTGGCAATGCCTCTGCTTAGGCATAAATATGCAAGTTTCTCACAAACATAGAAAGAATATGTAATATTTTTACCAAGGCAATGAAATGTACTACAACTTGTGATAACTTCACCTCCAACCAGAATGTTGTTTATTTCCTTCAGAGATATTTCTCTTTACTTTCCACTTAATGCAATTTAAGGAGTCAGAAAGGCCATCATACGATGATTTTACCCCATAGCTGTGTTTTTACTACTCTGTATTATACTTGATTCTACATATTACCTTACAGTGTTAAATAATAATTTCTTTCTTTTTCGGTACTACCAAAAACTTAGAAATAGTATCTTACATTCCGCTACACTCAACTTGGCACTTGCCAAGTCTCAGGTTAAAAGAGTGCTTGAAAAGAATGTGTATTTTTAATTTGTGAATACAGGGTTTTATAAGTGTCCATTAAATGAATTGTGGGAAAATCTGATTTTTAGTCTATTTAATAAATCAGTTTCTAGGAGGTCTCCTAATCTCTCACTGTGATTATTGATTTGTTCATTTCTCTTTGCAATTTTGTCAGTTTTGCTTGATGAATTTTGAAGTTATATTGCTGTATGGATTAAAGATTGTTATAACTTGCTTGTAAATTGTTCCTTTCATTATTGAGTAAAGACCTTCTTTGTATCTACTAATGCCTTTTGCCTTAAATTTTATTTTGTTAAACAGTGCATCTAATCTTATCTAGTTAAGTACTCATCAGTAGTGGTTTCACAATGAAATAAATGATTATTTTATGGCTCCATTTTCAAAATGATGTTTAAAACCATGTTAACTTAATGGGTATATGTGATTGGCAACCATATATTAGAACTTGATCTTGAAAATGAATTATGTGGGCATGTTACAGTAGTCAAATTACTATTTGGATGAAATGATACTAAAAACAGTTGACATTTCATATTTAATAGCACCATTGATTCATGTTCATAACTTAACATTAAATGTTAACATAAAGGTTGTGTAATTTATTGTACTTTAATGTCCTTTAAGACTATCCAAGCCTGTTTAGAAAATAGTGAAGCAAGTATCAACTACATTGACTTCTGTCACTTTGTTTTCTGAGAACTTGATACACTTACTTGACATAAAATAGCACAAGCTACCTTAGATTTAAGATACTTATTAATTCTATAACTGACATACCATTTATTTTAGCCAGAAACAAAACATATCATCATAATATATTAAGTTCAGCCAGCTTCTACCGATTTCATGTCAGGCACTGCTAAGCACTACATATACAAAGGAAGAAAGCAGGCCTGTCCCTTTAGTGTTATTTTTGGACTGAAAACAAAATCTCAATATAATACGGTAGGTACCACAATAGAATTTATGCAAGAGTTACAGAAACCATACATTCTTATTCATAGTTTACTAATGGTGATGCTGTAATTACACACCTAAGATGGTAGTCAATTGTTTTTTCTGTAATACAGAAAAAATATATAAAAGAGGGATTTAAATTAGAACACTTTTTTTTTTTTTAACTACTTTAAGTTCTGCGATACATACGTAGAACGCGTAGGTTTGTTACAAAAATATACATGTGCCGTGGTGGTTTGCTGCACTTACCAACCCATCATTTAGGTTTTAAGCCCTGCATGCATTAGGTATTTGTCCTAATGCTCTTCCTCCCCTTGTCCCCCACCCTCTGACAGGCCCCAGTGTGTGATGTTCCCCTCCCTGTGTCCATGTGTTCTCATTAGAACACATTAATTTAACACACAAAGTCAATAAACCTACTAAACAAATTAGGGGGTGTGAAATTTCCTTTCTGGAAATACCTTCTAAAAATAGTTATTAGTAAATATTCTTGCTGAATGTTTTACATATTCTAGATTAACTTATGCTTCTCCCATGCCTGTCTTTCACTCCTTCCCTCAAACTTGATTGATATCCTGTTACCTGTATTTCATTGCACTACTGCAATGCTTATGCTAGAAATCCAGAAGCCATCCATGATAATCCTGCTTCCTAACCCCCTTTTGATTGGCCTTCATCAAATCCTGGCAGTTTTTACTTTGAAATACATTTTGAGTCCATCTGTATTTCTTCTCCACCACTGCCCAAGTTCCTCCACTTTTCACTTGTGCTGTTCCAGAAGGCATCTTCTCTTGCTTTATCTCTTGTCTATTTCATTTTCTCAAAGAGCTACCAGAGTTATCTATTTAAAAATATTACATCTAATAATCATGTGCTTACTTTCTCAAAACTTTTTGGTAACTTCATATTGATCCTATGATAAAATCATCTCAGGCCACGCTTTGAAATCCCTGTGATTCAGCCATGTTGACTTTTCTTAATATATCTTGTATTCTGTCACTCCCCTCCCCACCCTATGCTCTTTACTTTTTAATTCTTTTAATTTGTAATACTTTTAATTCTGTTGCCTTACTTTTTCTTTCTTTGTTTTTTTGTTTTTTGTTGGTTGGTTTGTTTGGTTTTTCGGCCTCCTTATGACTGATTCTTCAGGTCTCAGCCTGAAGAATATTTGTTACTTTGAGGAAACCTTTTTTAACTCTGTAAAGGACACCTTATTTTTCCCTTTTCTAATTTTTATCACACTGGTAAATATATATGTCATTGTCTTTTTCACCTCCAAGATTATAAGCTCCTGAGAAGAAGAACAAAGGTCTGCTGAGCACAATGTCACATCTATAGTAGGTGCAAATATTTGTTGAATTAAAAAGCTTGCATTAATTAATGAAAATAATGAATTCAAAAGGTTGATTTAAAAATATATAAAGACCTAAAACATCTCAATTATATCATTTTTAATGCTATGATTTTTGAAATTAAATTCAAAGCCATTTTATATGAACAACTGTCATATTTAAATTTTTTACTTCAAAATATGTTATCTAGTCTTATTACTCAGTATTTCATAACACTGTACCAAATGAATTTTGTCTGCTTCCAAAAAAATAAACTAACTCTTTCAGGATGAAAGTTTATTATTTTGAGAATATCCAAAAGAATGTGCTGCAGTATGTGAAGGCATATCACCCTAAAATAGTAAAAACTATGAGATAGTGAAATAATTTAAAATTTTGGGTGAAACAATATTTAACAATTTGTTCTAGATAAAATTTAAGAAGTTTTTGAAATATGTTATATTAGATGCATACTGTTTCAGATCTGTGCTAACAATAGTGTTAAGGGAAAAAAATGAATTTTTTGACTTTAAGTTTCTTCTTATGAGTTTAATTTCTGTAAATTTCAAAAGAAAAAGGTGAAACAATGAAACAAATTTTAAATATGCTTAACCAGAAATTTTAAGTTCTTTCAGAGGAGATGTGCTTTTTTGTGTAAACTTTTTACTGACGTATATGGGATATGATATTTTTAGAAGATGAGTATGTAGTGATGACCTTCTTCCTGGAAAAATCAACACACAAACTAAAATTACAATGATTCATGCTATTGATGCAAAGCTCTACCTCCATGATTGTAATCTGTTCTGTGACAAAGATGTTTTAAAGAACTTCTTAAATAGAAGTGCTGTGCTTATGCAATCAGAACAAGTGTGCTTTGGATTCTAAGACAGGGCCATTCTAGGATGATAGAGGAAGCAGATGAGAGAGGTCCCACAGCAGACCATTGGCAGGAAGTAGATCTGCCTTGGAGAGCTTATAGACTGATACAGGTAATAGGCAGAGGTACATGCAAGTAGTCACCATTAGGATGGTATAAAATGAACAGTGGGAATGCTTTACAGGTAGGAAAAACTATGCACCAGGAGTAGATGGCAATAAAAAAATGGTGATCTAGGCAGTTGAACTAACTGTTGATATCAAGGGAATCCAACTGCAGGTAGTGCAGACTCAGCAGTGGAAATGGAAGTCCAGTGGCAGATACAGTCCCTTAGAATTAATATGAGGAAAGAACTCTCAAGAATGTTAGCTCTACTGAAGACCATTATCCTTAGCAAACTAATGCAGGAACGGAAAATCAAATGCCACATGTTCTCAGTTATAAGTGGGTGCTAAATGATTAAAAGATGTGGACACAAAGAGGGGAACAACAGACACTGGGGCCTCCTTGAGGATGGAGGGTGGGAGGAGGGAGATGATCAGAAAAAATAACTACTGGATACTAGGCTTAGTACCTGAGTGATGAAATAATTTGTACAACAAACCCCTGTGACATGAAATTACCTATATAGCAAACCTGGACATGTACCCCTGAACCTAAAAGTTTTTTTAAAAAATGTGAGCTCTAGTCTCTTGAGACATTCAGATCCAGTTGGATGGGAACCGAGTCAGGGAATCTAGCAAATAGAAGAAAGAAATGAACTCTCTTTTGGCACAAGGATTAAAACTAGATCCTAATTACTTTGAATCAGAGTACAAGGTCAAAATAGAGACCATCAGCAAGTTGATATGAATGGTGAATCCTAGATTATGGATTCAGTTGTATTTATATTTTCCCTGCCATAGGAACTAGCTTCACTACAGTCTAGATGGAATTGGTGGGACCTTGTCAACAATTAAAGGGCCATTCCTTTGTGAATGAGAGGAAGGCAGAGTTAGAGGCCTGGCTGGCAAAATAGCCGAAGAAAAGATGCAGTGTGTGCCATTCTTCTTCCCCTCCCTGTGCTTCCCTCCTCTTAACTGTGGAAGGGAAAAAACTATTCACACAAGGCACAATTCAAAGCCACTAAAAGAGCTATGAGACCAGGGGAACCACAACACTTAGCTTTGTAAAACATGGAATTTATTTTTAACCAGAAGAAGAATTGCTTTAACCAAAATGATAGAATTAGCAAGTACATACTGCAATAGGCCAAGTACAGTAACGTTTTAGGATCCGTAGTTTACTAGTTTCTAGATACCTCATGAAAAACTATTATCCAAAATGAAATAGTCATTTAGGAGCAGGAGTGGGAGAATATTAGTTTTCAATTGCTGCCATGGCAAATTACCACAAATTTAGCAGCTTAAAACAATGAGTTTATTATCTCACAGTTTTGTAGGTCAGAAGTCTCGGATTGCTGGGCTGATTTCTTTGTTCCAAGTTTCACAAGGTTGAAATTAAGGTGTGGGCCTGCCAGACTCTTACCTAGAGGCTCTGAGAAGAATTCACTTTCAAGCTTATTTAAGTTGTGGGCAAAATTCAGTTTCTTGTAGTTGTAGGAATCAGTGAGGGGTGCCCTAAGCTTCACAGGCTTACGGGATTTAGAAGCCCCACATTCGGCCGGGCGCGGTGGCTCACGCCTGTAATCCCAGCACTTTGGGAGGCCGAGGCGGGCGGATCACGAGGTCAGGAGATCGAGACCATCCTGGCTAACACGGTGAAACCCCGTCTCTACTAAAAATACAAAAAATTAGCCGGGCGTGGTAGCGGGCGCCTGTAGTCCCAGCTACTCGGAAGGTTGAGGCAGGAGAATGGCGTGAACCTGGGAGGCGGAGCTTGCAGTGAGCCGAGATCGCGCCACTGCACTCCAGCCTGGGCGACAGAGCGAGACTCCGTCTCAAAAAAAAAAAAAAAAAAAAAAGAAGGCCCGCATTCACAGGCTCTGGG
Source organism: Pan troglodytes (assembly GCF_028858775.2). Lineage (NCBI taxonomy): Eukaryota > Metazoa > Chordata > Mammalia > Primates > Hominidae > Pan > Pan troglodytes. The sequence goes on from NC_072402.2 coordinate 34,529,998, forward strand.
GATTAGGACATAGATACCTTTGAGGGGCCATTCTGCCTACCACAGAGGGGAAAAAAGTTTTTCCTAAGGGATAACTATAATTATCCAGTTTATCTTACTAGGTGTTAGTAAGAATAGTAAGAACTGTACCTAGACTCTCAAATAGAAGCCCTGGGATTTTTACAATGAATTAAATCATTTATTGGAAAGAGACAAAGGCTTCCATCTTTTAGGTCAAAAAGGGGAAAGTAGGGAATGACCAGAATATATAATGGTTTACAACTTGTGAAAGCGGAGACAATGTTAATATTTCTAACACCTTTTCCTTGTGTTTCTCTTAAAACTATGGTATTTTGAAATGCTCTTTAAGGTTATTTTATTAAGTATTTGGCTAAATGTTATTTGTCTGTGTGTTGGCGGTAGGGAGTATATTTAATGGAAAAGCTCACATATACACCTAGAGTTTGACCATGTGGCTGTAACGCTGATTTATTGCTCTAGTAAAAATTTACCCACCCTCTGAAATTCATACGAAGACAATAAATGCTTCTTGAGAGCTGAACATATAACATGAATGCTAAAATATCTCAATGATATTTCATTTTTCAACAGAAAGTTTTTATGCTATTTAACTTTTTTAATAACTCATTTTGAGAGGTAATTGCACTAAATTGTGACTTTTGTGTAATAATGAATCAGTACGTCTTAGCCTCAGGCACATAGAAGGCACCTACTATTTGGGATGCACGTACAAATGTGAATGTATCACCCAGAGATTTTTTTCTCGAAACAAATTGCTTATGTTACACTCTTTCTTGTTATCTACCTTTTCTTGTTAAGCTAAATACAGAATGCAAGAAGCCCAGTTTCTGCACCATTAAACATGGCTGCTTATTCTGAAAATTAACAGTGAAAAATCAAAGGCCACCTCCTAAAGTATTTTAATACTTTTAATGAAATTTTAATTGTTTTTATCAGAGTCCTTTTGCACTTCTCTTGCACATAAAACATTTATTTGGCAAGAGTGGTTGCTTCTCCCTTGTTACCTATCAGACTTCCCATGTTTCATGGCTTCCATATGAAAAGTTCGCCTTTTGTAGAAATCACCAGCCAGTCACAGCACTCTTATTTTCATTTGCATGGCAAATACCAGCTATAATATTTAGATCACCAACTCTTTGGCCCTTTATCTGTTTTTAGATGCTAAGGATCTACTTCTTTGTGGAATATTTTGGTTTTGTTTATTTGATTTTGTTTTTGATGTTATTTCTTGGTCTCTCTCTTGCTCTTTTGAAAGCCTAAAGGATTGAATACTATTCTGTGGATTCTTTGTGAAAATAACATGTAAAATATTTTTGTGATTGAAAAACAGACCAAAAAAAGTAGCACAGTGAATGATACTGGTTCTCCAGACTGTGAGTGGGTGACTAAGTGAGGTGGCCCAGGGTAGAGTACGTGGTGCTAAAAATAAATTTGTGTCCCTGTGCAAACAAATGCCCAGGAATAATGTAAATGATTTCTAGGTTATTTCTAGTACCTAACTTTCCAAAATAGAAAAACTTGTTCTTCATAGTCTGAAAATTAAAATGCTTCAAATCTTATTTTATTGAAATGAATTATTTTAAAGTTAGAAATATCTGCATTTTATTTAACCTTAAATTTTAGGGATTAGGTTTATTTGAAGTAAACTTAATATGTGGTCATATTTTCTAGCTATTGACAAAACTGGGTTTGTGTGTGTGTGAGTAAACAATCATTTTCATTTATGTTAGAAATAAGACATTCCAGAAAGTTTATAAAAATTGTATTTAAAAAAATCACTCAGGTACGTTACTCTAAGCTAATACTATTTATTCACCTACAGTCTTTTATACGTTACCTTTTATCATTTGCATAACTAAAATCATGTTACACTCAATTCTGTATTTGGTGTGCTTCACATGGCATTATATCACCAACGGGTTCCCACATTTCTCAAATAATGCCATTTGTAAGCATTGTTTTTAATGGTTGAATCATGTTCCATAATTTAGATGTACTGCAATTTAAGCATTATATTACTGCTGAATTTTTGGGTTACTTTGAATATTTCTTACTGTAAATATATCACAGAACACATTTTATGTATACTGTTTTTCTCATAGTTCAGAATTTATATTTGGATAGTTTCGGAAAAGAATGGTCACTTAGTCAAATTTATTAATATTTTTATAGCACATGATATATACACGTAATGTGATTTCTACAAGTGTACTAGTTTCCCATGATACCAATAAACTGTAAAAATCCTTCTGGCAAGATTCTTAAGCATATTTCCCCAGTCATCAATAACATTGCAACTGTTTATCTAGTTGTTAATAACATTTGCAAAAGATGACCCTTGTGAGGTTTACCAGATCTTTGCTTTACACCTATTAACTAAAAAGATTTTCCCCAACTTTCCAACATTACAACAAAAAAGAAACTAAGTACGAACATTGGAAAGGTTCACATTATTCCAGGCAAGTAATTTAAAGAGACCAATACCTAGATATAGAATTGAAACATCTGAGAATTAAAAGTATCAGGAAAATGTCCTTCAAATCTTTAGAAGATAAAAACAGATGATATCCCAAGGAACAAAAATCAAGGTGGTATCAGACTTCTCTGTACCACTAAATACTAGACAACAGTAGTTAACTATAGTTTTGATGAGTGTCATCAAAGACACTTTCCTATATATAAGGATTTGGAAAACAATATCCATTTACTCTCTGTTAAACTAAGAAATGTATAAAAATTAAAACTCAAGCATAGTGAAGTTATGTTATTAAAAAATTAGATGAAGTCATTATTTTGGATGCTAAGAGTATGGTTACAGAATTGAAGGTTAAGGTCAAAAATTATTACTGAAGAAGAGATGATAAAAACAAAAATGTATGTCTAAAACACCAGATGTTTATAATAAGGATTGGGACATGGAAGAGGGAGATGTAGAATAGGAAAAATAAGCTAGCTTCTTCATTTTTCATAGGTAAAGGCAAACAATATTGTTTGTCTTAACTTTAATACCTTTAAAGCTTAGGATAAAGAAAGTTTTTTTTCTGATTTTAAAGGACATCTCATTAGATGCATTTTAGAAACTTTTCTACTAACAAGTAAAACAGTTAAATAAAATATAGCCATAAAGTTTAAAAATAAATGGATGGGAGATGATTTATTATGCAAACACAAAAGGAAAGCTGAGCTTGCAATATTAATTTTGGACAAAATAGATTCAAGGCAGTGATTACTAAACATGAAAAAGAAAGTGACTTAATAAAGGATAGAATCCACAGTAAAGATAAACATTGTGCTAATGAACATAGAATTAAAATATGTAAGGCAAACATTGGTAGAGGCACAAGGAGAAATGGACTGACAACAGTGTGGGCATTGTATATATATTTGAAAGAGCAAGGGACAAAAATTAGAGACAATATGAAGATATTAAACCAATAGATTAAAATGTAGACAGAGAATAAGGATATTTACTAAGTATCCATGGGAAATTATAACAATCATTGATTAGACCACAAAAAAAATTGTTTAATAAATTTCTAAATACAAAAATTGTGTAATACATCTTACCTGGCCACAATTGGAAAACTAGAAAAAACAAATTAAAAAATAAAACCTCCAACTATTTGTGAATTAAAGCATATCTTTTATTACACCTGCAAACTTGATATTGGTATTCTCATTTTTTTCGTAAATCATTGAATTACTGTAATATTCATTGCCAGTTGCATTCAATAACTGGCAAATAAATTATAATCATTAGATGGCTTAAGAAAAAAATTGTGAACACCAATGTCAAACTTTGCAGATGCAACCAAGGGTAGATTCAGAGCCAAATTCGTAGTTTTATATTCTTTGGATTTTAAAAAGAGGGGAAAATAGACCAGGCGTGGTGGCTCACGCCTATAATCCCAGCACTTTGGGAGGCTAAGGTGGGTGGATCACTTGAGGTCAGGAGTTTGAGACCAGCCTGGCCAACATGGTGAAACCCTGTCTCTACTAAAAATACAAAAAATAGCTGGGCGTGGTGGCAGGTGTGCCTGTAGTCCCAGCTAATTGGGAGGCCGAGACAGGAGAATTACTTGAACCTAGGAGGTAGAGGTTACAGTGAGCCAAGACAGCACCACTGCACTCCATCCTGGGCAACAGAGTGAGACTCCATCTCAAAAAAAATAAAGAGGGGGGAAAATAGCTACTAATTTAATTAAGATGTTTGAAAATAAATAAAACCTTTAAAAGGCTGGAGAATGCAAATAATTTGTTAAAAAGAAGTAAACATGTTAATGAAACAGAAAAAAAGTAAATTAATAGACCAATTCCTGGCAAAGATGATGAGAATGCTAATTCAGTTTAAGAGGGAGAAAATAAATCATCATCTCTGGGGGCCTACAATTCAGAAAGACAGTCCAGGGCAGGCGGGCAGACTCTGCTCCACGAAGTCATCCAGAGATTGAAACTAGCAGGTGCTCTGCCATTGTATAAGGCATCCTTTTTTTTTTGGTCTGCATGGCAGAAATTAGATCTCTGAAACATTTGTGTTCCAGACAATAGGAGGAGAAAGAAAGGAGGGAGCATTACAAACAAGATCTTAAGACCCATGTTCTGGAAGTGACGTGTGTCTCTTCTGCTCATATTCCATCAGTAAGAACCTGATTTTTGGTGAGAACACAGGGGACTGAGAAATGTAATACAGCTGGGATGCCATGTGCCTGGCTGGTAGAAGAAAGGAAAAACATATTTTTGTGGTCTACTTAGCAGTGTCTCTCACACCTGCTACAGTGGACCTTTATAAATTATGTAAAAGTAGTGTATATATGGATAAAACTAAATATTTCAGTGACATGAAGTGTTCTGAGAAAATGTAAATGAACCAAATTGAAGAAAAGAGAAGTAGAAAATATGAAAAGATAATAATTCTTTCCAACATTGCCTTTGTCTAAGGCAGTTTTACTGCTTTACTGCTGTGTCTTTTAACTTTCAATAAGTAGATAAATACCATATTATATAAACTTCTTCAGAGCATTATTAAAAACAATTTGCCATCAATTCCTTTTGAAAATGTAGAATAATCCTGATGCTCAAGCTTGAAAAATACAATACATCAAAGGACATTCTAGACCCATCTCATTGAGAATAGAGATGTAAAACTCCTGCATAAAATATTACCAAATATAATTCAGTAGCCTATTAAATGCATCATGCATGATGATCAAGCATGACTTATCTCAGAAATACAATGAAGATTTAAGAAAACTATCAATATGTGATTACTTATATCATGCTTCCCAAAAGAAACACTAAATAATACTACTCAAAAAATGAAAAGGCAAAAAGCATATTTTCTTATTCCTGATTTCTTTGAAAATTGTTTTTTATAGTACTAGGCAAAGGATGATTTTTTAGTATGATAAATAATATGTCCTCAACCAATAGCCAAAATATTTTACTGTGCTTTACACTAAAGTTGCCAACATAAGATACCTACTATCATTATTTTAAGTGTTTCTCATAAAGTACCTACAGATGGCTTATGTCTTAGTTCATTCTGTGCTGCTATAACAGAATATCCGAGACTGGGTAGTTTATAAAGAACATAAATTTATTTCTTATAGTTCTGGAGGCAGGAAAGTCCAAGATTAAGGCACCAGCATCTGGGTCTGGTGAGGGCTTTCTTGCAGCATCCTCACATGGCAGACGGAAAGCTACAATAAACTCCTTCCATCAAGCAAGCCCTTTTATAAGGACGTGTAATACCATTCTCAAGGGAGGAACCCTCAAGACCTACTCACCTCCTAAAGGGCCCGCCTCTTAATACTATCACACTGGCAACACCTGAATTTTGGAGGGGACACATTCGTACCATAGCATCTTAAAAAGAGTACAGATGGCTAAATAAGGAAAATCTATAATCCCCTGCTCAGCCTCTTCCTACTCACCCTTCCCTTTAATCCCCTTTCCAGTTTCTAATAATCATAGCACTATTTTAATTTCTCTATTATTATCTTCATATACTTAAAATACTTTTCATACACATAAAATTATTTTTCCTATTTTACCAAATATAGACTGTCTTGATTCTTCACTGTATAATTAGGCAAACAGTTCTCTAGCATTCTTAGTAAATAAATTGTTAGTTATTCTGTATGTAGAATCTTGATAAATGCTAATTGTGTTTAGTAATAAATTGCATCCTAATTTTATTTTTAAACAAATTTGTATTTAATGCCTGTTGCTTTGAAACTTTCATACAGAGTATATACAAACTTTTTTTCCCTACCAGAGACCAACAGTGATAATAACTAAATTTAAAAATAAGAAGGTTTTTAACTTTTATTTCAAGTTTTTATTTAACAGGAGAAAAATATAAAATAGGAGTATATTTCTCTGTTCTTGAAATTCAGAAAATAGGGAATTAGAATAAAATATTTTTAAAAATCAGTCATGTAATAGCATTTCAGAGAAATGGGGAAATGGGAAATGATGAAATAAATAACATAAACATATTGACTCATGCTTTCTTAGAGGGTAGAATGATATAAGTTCAAAAAGTTCCAGAGAAGATCACCACACAAACTGAACAAAATGTAAGTACATAGAACATGAAGAAAGATATCGTGGTAACTCTATAAGTTCATTTTAATATTTCCTTGAGAAAACAAATAATTGTTCCATACTTTAATTGATTTGAGAACACCAAATTTAAAATATTGGATTTATAAAAAGTCAGTAAAATTATATTTGTATTTTGGGAAAATGAAAAAGAAATAAAAAATAAAGTTGTCACTCTCCAAAAAAAAAAAAAAACTTAAAATTTAGGACAGATGGCTAAGTAAATGCTTCAAGAGCAGTTAGAAAATACATTATCTGGCAGTGCATGATAAAAGCATGCAAATTGATCTGTTAGAAGAAACAAAACAACTTTTAATGATAATATTGTTATATCTGCACTGAAGTCTTATATATTCAGTTCAGTTGGAGGAAATATTGTAAACCCATATTATTTATATGTTTTTCTCTTTTAAGAGAGAGCTATAATGAAAACTCAACCCTAAATAGTCGTGGATATATTATATAGTAAAGGATTTTCTATGCTACTCCAATGGGAATTCACATAAATTCAGTGAAACTAATGCTTTCTAGTAGTTCTTAACTATAATTAAACTATTTGCTCTCCTTTTGTGATTTTGTCACAACATCATAGAGTAATAATACATGCTTTATGGTTCAGGCCCAACAACAACTTTATGTGGATCATGGATAAATTTGACTCATGAGTTTTGGAAGTTAGCTTGAGAGAAGTCTCAGAAATTTCAGCAACATAACCAAAGAAATGTGGTACTTCTCCCATCTAAATAAATTTCTAATTCCAAAAACTTCTTATTTACCTTACAGTTTCAAAGCTTGCATTATTTATTTGCTACTGTATATAAATTAGCAGGTTAGGCAGTTTGAGAAATATACTCTTTTACAATGCTGAGAGCACCATTTAGTGTACCTCTATAGCGTTTATTACCAGTATATGTTAATGATCAGCATAGGGTACCAAATGGTACCCTAAGCTGAGTCCGTGTAATACAGTAGAGAGGGAATTATCTTTTGCCAATAAATCGCAGCAGAGTGAATGGATAATTTAGCTAAAAAGTGTGGTCCACAAAGTGAAGTTTGGGCTGAAATGCTGTGGACTAGTGCTTTATACTGGGTATACGGGATAATTACCAGCATTCAGCACACTTCACTTTGTGTCTTTAGGTCAAGGCTAGAAGTTACTATCACATCAGATAACTCATGCTGGATACAGTGAATCATCTAGCTATAAAAATCTTTATTTTCAAGACACTTCTCTTGTTGTGCCTAAAGTATGAATATTAAGAAAGAGGAACTTCCACAAAATTATTGTGCCACTTTGAAGGAATAGGTACAAACTGTAAAAATGTGGTACATCTTGAAATGTAGGAAGGGAAATCAGTTAGTAGTCACTGTAACTGGATTCATTCATTTGTTTGATTTGTTGATTGCTTGACTATCCTATTTAAAATTACAATCCTTGCCTATTTTACTGGGAATTCTCTATTCCCCATCCTTTTTTCTTCTTAGATCATGGATAAATATATTTTGTTTGTTTTACTCATTGTCTTTCTTCCCTCAGTAGAATGCTGGCTTTATGAGGGCAAAGATTTTTTTTCCTGTTATGTTAACTACTATATTACAAAACTTAAAAATCCTTGACTATATGTAAGAAGAGAGAATAAATTCAGTATTCTTATTGAATTTATTAAATAAATTTAAAGGATAAGATGAAAATTCAGAAGCCATTTTAAAGGTTTAACTTGCTTAAATCTTCATCAAATGATTTATTTTGTTTTCCTTTTATGTAATAGCAAGAAAAAAAACCCAGGAAACATATATAATTAAGAACTTTGAAGAAAACCCTACCAACCTAGCATATGATATACCTTTAAACAATGTAGCCTGCCAAAAAAGAAAAAAAAAATAAGCAATTAGTCAAATATTTAACTGTGAATTTTACATGTTTCTTTACCAGCATCCTTACCTGTTGAATTTTAGTTCAGCCACAAATGAATACAAATGCCTATTCCTTTGAATAGAGAAAAAAACATATTTTATATACTTCTTAGGCAACTGGAATTGAGGGAGAAATTATATCTCTGAACTACACTAAAAAGTTTTAGTAATTCAGTAAATTCTGTTTTGTCACTTTGTACATATGCTCAGTGTTACAGTATACATTTGAAAGTACAGGTGAGTGTGATTTCCAAATTTGTCTTTTTTAATATGTCTTTTTATTGTTATACAATTTTCTATTCTGCAGTTAATTAGAACAATAGTGATAGGCTATGTCTAGCTTTTCATACTAAGAGCAACTTCTACATGACAGTAATTTCAGCCATAAAGATATAGATCAAATCTTTCTTCCTAGATCTGGATGTAATCATATTTATTTAAACTAAAAGAGGTTGTGTTTGATGATATTTTTTCTTCTTACTGTAACATTGTTAAAATTTTATGCAAGTTTAGTTAAAACGAAAAAAAGCAATTTGCTTCTCTTTTTTTAAAACATGAATGTTGCTATATAAAGCTCAATAGAGCAATAACTGACAAATGGTAGGTATTCCATTAATGTGCACTAATGGAAATTGCATGGGTTTTCTTAGAATAATAGATCCATGTTTCATCTTAAAATCTAAGAAATACTATTTCTTCTTTTATATTCATATGCCTTATCAGAAGTTTAAAATTTTGACATTCATAGGTAAGCAACATTTCAGATAATCACATTTAAATCTAGACTTCCTCAGGAAATACTAAAATCATTGGCCTTAATTATTAACAACTGTCAGTACTATAAAATAAACATATTTAGTTTTTTTTAACAATTTATATACTGGGAAATGTGTGCTACAAACATACTGAGATTTTACATCTTATAATGGAATATTAACGCATGAATGAATACACTGAAATATAGGTGAAGATAGCGCAACAGATACACTAGTTACAAGAGTTGCTTTGATTTCTCATCATAGCAGAACTGTTCAATTCAAACTGATCTATCTTCAGCATATTTCTGATCCCTTCTTGACTGTTTTTAGTGTTTGTAATATGTCTAATCAGGTTGAGGGATGAAATCTATGATTGTAGAACAGTTGTATGTATAACTGCCCTATGTAAGTATTAAATCTATAATGTTGATTTTATTACAAAGAGTCCAACCCAAAGTTTTTCATACTCCTATTTTATAAAATACCAGGATTCCATGAAATAATTTGCAAGTGAAGTAGACTTTGAATTTTTCAGTTTGTTTTTTTTTTTCATAATTTGTATGAGACTATTCTCTCCAAATCTAATTTATTTCTCCTATTCAATCCCTTATTTACTTTTTTGTCCTCACCACCCTATATACTTTGGCTACCAGTTACAGTATATCAGAAAGTGAATAATGTGAGTGTTGCCACCTATAGGCAGGAAATTTAATTATACTTGTTTATGACATAAAAGCATAATCTTAAAAAAAAAGCGAGAATTATTTTTGTCAACTCCTACAATCCACCCCACCATCTTCAAACTTTTTACCTATTTATTCACCTGTTTGTTTTTGATGTTGCCATTTCAGATGCCTGTGCCTTAAAATAAAGCATTTACTAAAACTTTTATTATTTTGTCATAGTACTATTTGCATTTACTATATCATCAAAATATACCACATTATTTAAGTTTTTGACTTCACAAAGTTTAAAGAGATTTGTTAAAACCAACTAATTTAACCAGTCATATACTAAACTGTTGTATCTCAGTTTACTTCTAGGATGGGGAAAATTACCAGTATTTGTTCCCAGGCATGAAAGAGCATCCCGTCCTGCAATCTATTATCAGTACTCTTTGGTTTTGTGCCTTCTCTGTAATGATATAGGTTTGTTTCTCCTTTATTCTTTGCAGAGTGCTGCAGCAGCTCCCAGTCCAGTGCTAGGAAACATTCCCCCAGGAGATGGCATGCCAGTAGGTCCTGTACCACCAGGGTTCTTTCAGGTACTCAGAGAAACTCTGACTAGGAATGTTAAGGCATAGGAACTCCTGTTTGATTTTATTAAAGATACGAAGGAAGATAAGGCTATTTTAATTTTTAAGGTAAACAATAATGTGTAGCCAACTCTTGATTATTCAGACGGGTTATCTATTATATCCCTTTCTTCTTATGTTTTATTTGTTATTAAATTATGTATTTATTTACTTAGTCATTTTGTTGCTCAATTAAGAAAGAAAAGGAATTGAGAAATACAAATTAGCCCATTAAATTAACTGTGGTAAATATTTTGTGGGAGAACAGACTAAATATGAGGTTCTGGAAAGAGATGGATATTAACTATACAAGCATAGACAAGATGATTAAGATTTGGCTGTAATTTCAAAATATAACTAAATTATAATTTATTAATTTATCAAGAATTACAGGCTATATCAAAATATGTTTGAGAATTATCTTTGGGGCTTTTAAGCTGGAATTTTTATTAATATTATATAACATTTTAAGATCAGATTTCAAATACATGTGAGTATTCTTAAATTTCAACAAGACCACTTATTTTAGCAATGATGATAACAATTTTACAATGATAATACAGTATTTAACTTATTAAAATTTCACAGCATCCGCTTCTTAAATCTGACAGTTTTCTAACTCAAACCAACATAAATTCCGAAATTCATTTTTAAATTAATTATAGTTAATTTTATAATACCCTTTAAGAAAATTAAGAACTTAGGAGCTAAGAACTAGAGTCGAAAGGCATTACAGGACCTAAGGTAATATGCTGTATTGTTAATGAATTACATTAGGTACTTATAAACTAATTTGTCACTTCCATTTTGTATTTTCAGAGTTCTTCATAATCATTTGTTAGCTAATTCAAATTCACACCATCATTGCAGGGTCATCAATGTACTTATAAATGTGAAAATAAAGAAATAAAATTATAAATAATTTTCTAAACTGTATCAATTGAATAAAAGGTCTTAATTAAAGCAGAGATCCAACTCTAGTCCTTTAGGACATGCTTATTTGTTCAGCTACTCTGTATTAATACCCAAGTAGTCTAGAAAAGTCTTCTTAGAGTCACATTCTGTCGTGGGGGCCCTATCTTATAATCTAGGAATAGACTGTAACTCTTGATTGTTAATTAAGCCACCAGCATTTAAGATATTGAAAATAAAAGCTTACACTTAACAACTGCTAACTACATGCCATGCTTCATTCTAAATGCTTTACATATATAAACTCTAATCCTCACAATATCCCTAGATGTAAAATATGTATTATTATCTTTCCCACTGTACAGATAGAGAAACCAAGGCATTGGTAGCTAAGTGATTTGCACAAAGTCAGAAAGTTACAGGGCTTGAATTCAAATCAAAGTAGTCTGGACTTCTGCCACTGAATTTATCTTTTAAGCCTCGTAGTTGATTGTTATTCATGAAATATTTCCAGTTCATTTTATTTTTTCCTCATTCCCTTCTTTCTCTTGCCAAAGATGGGTAGGAGTTAACAGAGTAAATCAGAAAAATATATATTTGAGAGTTACTGAAAGTCTCTAAGAGGCACTTTTAAAAGAGGGAGCAGGTTGGGGAGGAAGCCAGATTCTTTCATTCTAGGGTTAAGCCAAGATGTATAAATCCATACATTTTTCATTTCCACATTTTGTAGAATGAACTGTTCTCCGTTTGCCTATCTTTTATCTCAAAGTCTCGGTAAGAGTAATTGAAACCGTTAGCTTTTAGTTTTTCCAGTGTGATAAATATTTGAGTACTACTATATGCCAGGCACTGTAGTAGGCATCTAAAAACTAGCAGGTGTAGTGTGTACCTTCCTGAAGCTTATTGTATAGCCCGTGAGGCATTATTAAAAATAAATAACTATAATACAGTGAAATATGTGTTATAACAGAGTAAAGTTTAAAGTTCTGTGATGACCTGGATGAGAGAGCCATTAAATCTGCCTGAGCTGGAGATAAGAGTAGATTGGAAAACATTGTCCACCAAAATAAGCGGAGGAATTACATTTCAGAAAGTCAGAATAGTATAAACAAAAGTGTGACTGCATCAAAATGATCTGTGCAGAGGTGTTCAGAGTAATACATACAGAAGGTAGCGGGGAGGGTAGGCAGGAGTTCCAAGACATAAAATTGAAAAGATATGCTATAGCATGGCACATGTTAAGAACCTGAGTATTCAGTAGGAGCCATCAGAGATCTTTAGGAAGGGCAATGACCTGAATTCATACTAAACGGTGGATTCAGGCTCTGGTAGGCACCTGTGAGAGAGTTGTATACAAAATCCCTGCCCTCAAGAAGCCCTACAATGTGATGAATGAGAGAAGAGGCCATTACAGCATAGAAAGAAAATGGCTGTAGTGTGCTCTTAGAGCAAATCAGAAGGCCACCAAACCGAATCTTGGGAGATGCATAGTTAGGAAAGTATTGTCAAAATAGTAAATGAAATCCAATTTGGCATTTAAGGATGAGTTATGACTTAGGCAAAGGAAGAGAGGGGAAGAAATTTCTAGGAAGAGGGAAAATAATTTACAGAGATCCAGAGGGAAAGGGAGAGAGAGAGACCAAGAAAAACTGGAGCTTTATTAGCTAAAGGGAGAGTAGCTGGTGATGAAGCTTGAGAGGGACTGCAGGGGCCTTGTAGGTTAGTAGAGTTTGAACTTGATCCTAAAGGCAGTACTAAACTACTGGAGGATTTTAAGCAGGAGACAGACATGTTCATATTTGCATTTTTAGAAAAATCACTCCAGCTCCATTGTGTAGTCAGAATTGCAGAGGAACAAGTCTGAAGATAGGGAGAGAATTTAGGAGTCTTTTACAGTACTCCAAGTGAATTTTTTTTTTTTTTTTTTTGAGATGGAGTTTCGCTGTTGTTGCCCAGGCTGAGTGCAGTGGCGTGATCTCGGCTCACCGCAACCTCCGCCTTCTGGGTTCAAGCGAGTCTCCTGCCACAGCCTCCTGAGTAGCTGGGATTACAGGCATGCGCCACCACGCCCGGCTAATTTTTGTATTTTTAGTAGAGACGGGGTTTCTCCCTGTTGGTCAGACTGGTCTTGAACTCCTGACCTCATTATCTGCCCGCCTTGGCCTCCCAAAGTGCTGGGATTACAAGCGTGAGCCACTGTGCCCAGCCTACTCCAAGTAAAATTTAATGGTGGCCTTAACTAAGATAGTGGGATGGTAAGTATGGGGAGATAAGAAGTAGATTTGAGAGACAGAAATAAATGCAGGATATTGCAAAATAAGGGAATTCAAGGATAATAATTCTAGTTTCTGGCTCTAATCTGGGCAGATGTAGGTACCATTTTCTAAGCTAGAGAACACAAAATGGGGAATAGGTTTGAGGTGGGACAGATGAGGTTCCCATGAGTCCTCCAATTAGACATATCTGTTAAGCTGATAGACCTGTCCTAGGTTTGAGGTCTAGGACAGTAATCTAAACTAGAGATAGAAATTGCAGGGCCATATCATATTAAGGGTACTTGAATCCACAGGGGTAGATGAATTGTCCAGGGAGAAAGTACAGAATGGGAGGGTAAGAGAATATACAACTGAACTACAAAAAACACTAATATTTAAAAGATGAACAAAAGAAGAACCCATTACAGATGCAGTGTTAGTAGGTTGGCTATGATAGCAGCTCAAGGAAGAGACTTTCTGAACTGATTCAAGATCAGTGGCAGTAGAATTAGAAAGGAATAAACAGTTCATAGTTATCTTTGATAGGCCTTAATTAACCAAAGTTAAGGTAGAAGAGAAAGAGAAGAATCAAGGATGATTCTGAGATTTCTACTTTGGGTCTCTGGATAAGTTTAGTGTCTTTATCTGAGTAATGTAAGACAGGAGATTGAAAAACTTTCAGATATATTTGAATTTGATACACAAGTGATTTCTGTTTATCTAGGCAGACTATTTCAACTAATCCCAAGTACTTTTTTCCTCTATTCAACATTTAAATATGTCTCCCTATAAATGACTCCCTAAAATATTAAAAAACTCAAAGTACCAAAAATTTAAAAAAGACATATTATATTATTATCTTTTGGTACATATAATGATGTGATCAAATGACTCAAGTGTGTCCTAAATATCAGCATTGGTTTCCTGCAGTTACTGAACTAGTGTGATTCTGGTCATAATGTCAAAATACATATAGTTAATGAGGAGTAGCTGCCTTCCATGGGTAGAAATAGCAGCAGACAATCATAATTCAAGTTCACACCCCAGTTTCTAATCTAGTTCCAAAGAGATGTTGACCTTCAAGAATGATCCAAATCTGGGGAACCTGTGTTGGAGTATCAGTTCACAGTTCATAAACTCTAATACCCAAGATCAGGCACAATCCTGATTGTTAGTTCAGTACAAGGCAAGGAGGAATGGAAGCAACTGGAAAAGAGCTGATGTGGCTCCTTAAAGTAACAAGGCCCAGAAGGCTGGCTAGGATAAAGACTCAGATTCTCCAAAAAGCCAGACTTGGATATTAGGGAATTCCTGGTTCAAAAGAGACTTAGTCAAAAGGGTGCTAAATAGTTCTTCCAGCCTCTCCTGGTTGCAACTACTAAATTCTGAAGGGTGGTTACCTCCTATTGCCTTTGACTTTTAGATAATGATAATATTTTAAACTTATATTCTTAGTAAATGCAAAGCTTATTTGGAGATAGCTTGAATGGACTAGACCGAAAAAGAATTTAGCCTATTAGAATTAGTGAATAAGTAAAAGTAAAGAAGAATAATTTATAATTAGCAAATGAAGTCCCCGCCTAAGTATTTCTGAGCTCTACTTACTTTGTGATCATACTGTAAAAAATACATTGAAACATTTCTCCTAAATAGACAAACATACTCCTTTTTTTCCTGTTTATGTTACAGAACAAGCTCCCTCTTCCATGATAAGTATAGACTTAAATTCATTACCAAGTAGAATGATCACAAACTGAACTTGTGAATACATAACAACTACATTTGAAAAATAGCAATGAATTAAAGTCTAAAATAAATAATTATGATATAACTTCGTACACTTAATAAATCCATTCTGGAAGGCAGTCTTTAGTGTCTTTCTATTTGTGACATTGTTCATACTTAAACTTTGATGTTTTTATTGAAATGAGAGAGCCTCTGTTGCTGAGCAGGAAACCAATTAAGTAAAATCAGTAAGACTAGTCGGACATGCAAAAGGAGGTATAAATTTAATAAAATAAAGCCATTTAAAGTATGACATGTAGTTATTTACTTGGAGTCTGTTTTCAAATGAGTAATTTGTATAAGAAACCCTATAAGTCCTCAGAGTGACACCATGGAACTGATGAATGACTTTAGAGCAGCTTTGTTAAATTGGGAAGTCTTGCTGCTTGGGATCCAGAGGGAAGAGAGTAGACATGGCCATTGATCTAACTAAAAGTTTGGCAGTTTTTGTAGAATAAAGTACAGTATCTTGGTATGGTGTGAATACACATCCATTGTAGGTACCCAGAACTGAGTTTTACTCTTTTATATCTCTGTCTTATTCAAAGATTTCATTGTATGCTAAGAAATTTGAGTTATGTATTAAAAGCATCGATATGCTATTTATTCATTCTTGTGGCATTCATACAAAAGGACAGGCAAAGGACTTTGATTCCTGCAATATAAATAGGCAGCAGCATTCCTTAGACCAAGTGGATTTTCTTCTCACTTATGTATAATGATCAAAATAATTTACTACTAATAAAATGCACTAAATAACACAAAAGTACTAATTCTTTTGTTTAAAAAATTAGATTATTAACTCTGTTACCTTGTAAAGTTCTGTAATTTTATGGATGAGTAAGTAACAAGGAAGCTTCTCTTGTGAATTTCTATAACTTATAGAACATTAATGCAATGGACGTTTCTTATTTTAACCAAAAAAAAATCGAGAAGGGTAAAAATGTTTTTTCCTACTTTATGTTCTTTACCACAAGAAAGCTTTTAAGAAGGAAACTATAACTTCCTTATCACTCTAATAACCAAATACATTCATATCCTTTATATAAAAACACAACGTAATCTTTTAATAGGTGCTAATGTGGATAATATCTTTGATTCTGTAACTAATCTGGGATATACCTGTTAATATCTAATTTTGAACTCTATATAGACCTTTGTTTTCTTTTATCATGTATTTTGATTTTTATCTTGATATATTTACTATATTTTAGTCACTAGATCTTTAGTTTTATTAGATGAAACTGTTGAAAACTGATAATATGTTGATGTTGGGTTGTAAATTTAAGACTTTGACGTGGATAAGATTATAAATACATGTTAATGATAAAGGATACCAAGTAATTTAGTTTCAGACCAAGGTGATCATTCATATTTTAAAATCTAAGTAGAATGAAACTCTGATATAGTAGAAAATATGTGACAGCAGGTTTTAAGTCACATTTGGTTTGCAGGCCTAAGATTGGTAGTGGTAAAGCTGCCTTGCCATCTAGTGGTAGTTTGCAGATGGCTCCACTTGTTCAGGGCCTTTTTCCAGACTTTCTATTTTTAGCAAGGCTGTACTGTAGCAAGCTGACCTAATGCTTTGACATAGTAATAACGCAATAAGAAAAAAAAAATAGTAAGAAATTTCCTCTTTTCTCCATGGTGGTGTTATTGACTAAGGAAGGCTCAATATAAACAACATTCATAAAGCAACAAGGTCAAAAAGCTCAAAGTGTATAATATTTTTGATATTTTAAAAGAAAAAATCAAAAATGAGAAAAATAATTATTTAATATGACACTCAAAACTAAAAAAGAAAACCAATAATATATGGTTTTATAAGTCCTGGTTAAATGTTTTTAGGAGATAGATGTTTATTTCTGGAAATAAATTCTGCATTTTGAAGATACCTTAGTATCTATATTCATCTACTCTGCTATTCCTATTCAGACTTCCTAAATCCAGCCATTTATATACATATAGTTAAATAATCTACATGCCCTCTCAATTTCCTTCTGTTATTAGTCTTGGCATTACCTTCACTTCCAGTGGTTTGCCTTTCCTCTTATCTTTCTTGACTATGGTTGTTTCAGAAATTAGTCTCAGAAAGTACTCTAAGCCAGGAGAAACTCCCTTTCCCTCTCAGGAAGTTATAAATACCATCTTAGATCTTAGATAAATGAACCAAAAGATTACTTGTTATATCCTTCTTAGTTTGAATGAGTAGGGTACTGAAACTCTGAAGTAGAGTTAATTTATTAGACTAGAATATCTAACAGCATTAATATATATAGTTTAAAAAAATTCAGACGTTAGAAATAGTATTTCTCAGAATTAAATACACCTAGGATTTAGATAGTGGAGGTGAGGAAGTTGGCTTATTTATCAAACCTCAAGAAATAAAAATTAATTTTCTTAAAAATATAATTTTGTATCTTTAAAGAACAGAGATTCTAAATGTTGAAAATAGAGAAACAAAGGTGCCTAACAGCTGCTGGCTTTGATAATGCTGTCCTGCAGTTGTGGTAATAGTTTTTCTGGCCTCAACTGTTAGAACAAATTAAAACTGCTCAGCTTGAATAACTAAGTAAGCTTTTTAAAAAATTGCAATTCAGGCAACTAAAGACCCTACAGCAGTAACTGGATGGACAGAGAGCAAAGAAGGGAGTGTCAGGTATTCAGAGTCTTTACTTGGGTTTTCCAGTTACAATCAAATGAAACACTTTCCTATTAGAAATCCAATTTTTTGTTGTTTATTTGTTAGCCAAACTGAGTATTTAGGAGAAATTTAGGCTGGTCATTCTAGACCAGTATTTGGTTTTCCTTTCACTTTTCATGCTACTCCTGCAAGCCAAAGATGTCCAACACATTTAGTATGAAACAATAAAGCATCATAGTTTAAAATCACATCTGAGATAAGAGTTTAGCTATTGTTCAGATCATTTGAAATTATAGTTTTTCTTTTGAAAATATTATTGAAAATTCTTCCGAGTGCTGTAGTTTTTATTGACATTTCTTGATAAAAAAAAATTTATATAGAGAGGAAATTGTAAATATGCAA
Organism: Pan troglodytes; assembly: GCF_028858775.2. Classification (NCBI taxonomy): domain Eukaryota; kingdom Metazoa; phylum Chordata; class Mammalia; order Primates; family Hominidae; genus Pan; species Pan troglodytes. The sequence continues at coordinate 34,548,589 of NC_072402.2, forward strand.
AGGCTATTTATAACACAATTTAATTTAGTTTTTATTTTAGTATTGGTTACAGAAACAAAAATGCTCCACATTCTTTGGGGAATTAAAGATAAGGAACAGGCATTTAAATATACTATTAATTACATATTTAGGGGGAATAGATTTGTCTTAAGCATATATTAGAAAGACTTTAGCTTTTTAAAAGAATAACTTATTACTAGGTAGCGTTCAGGAACAATTTGTCTTATGTTCTATATCAGGGGTCAACAAAATTTTCCTGTGAAAGGCCAGATGGAAAATATTTTAGGCTTTGCAGGTCACACAGTCTCTCACAGCCACTCAACTGGGTTGTAGCATAAAAGCAACCATAGACATTATGTAAATTAAAGAGCATGGCTGTGTTTCAGTAAAACTTCACTTATAAAAAAAAAAAACAGGTGATGGGCAGCATTTGGCCTGTGAGCCATAATTTGCCTACTTCTGTTCTACATGAATGTGATAAAAGGTAGCCTATGAGAGATCCAAAGGGTAAGGACCAGCGTTTCTCTAAGGGGGTTCTGTGGAATACTAATACGAGAGTCCTGGGAGCCACCCAACTCTTAGGGGACTAGAATTCTTGGGGATAGGGAGTATGGGGCTACAAATCCTTTAGTTTTTGTTATGGTTTTGTTGTTTGTTTTGTTTTTAACAGATAAGTCTTACAAACTAAAATTTGAGGATCACTAGCTAAGATTGTCAATGATATTTAGCAACAAATATTGCCCCCCTGCCATTCATACCAGAGTCACTACAGTGAACAAGATAAATAGAAATTCTTGTCTTCACAGAACTTAGTCTACTAAGGGAAACTGAGCAAAATAAATAACTATTTTAAAATATGTGATATGTTAGTTGTGATAAGGGCTAGGGAGAAAAATGAAACAGAAAAGAAAACTAGGCAGCATTGCAAAAGTTTTGGATAGGGTGGCCAGAAAAGGGCTCATCAAAAAGATGTATTTGAGTAAAGACCTGAAGGAAGAGAGGGAACAAACCATGTAATATCTGGGGGAAAAGTGCTCTAGGTTAAGGGACAAACAAGTGCAAAGGCCTCCAGTTCAAAGCATGACTGTTTAGGGACAGTAAGATAGTCTGGCTAGATAAAGTAGAGCATCAGCTGGGGAGAATTGTGAGATAGGAAGTCATAGATAACAGAAATCCAAGTCAAGTAGAACCTTGTAGGTTATTGTAGGGACTTTGGATTTTCCTCTGAGTGGAGGGTTTTAACAGCATCATTCTGGCTGCACATAGAGATTAGTCTGTTAAAAGAAAATGTGGAAACAAGGAGAGCAGTTTGCATGTCATTGCAAAATTTTGACAAGAGATTATTATACCACCAAGGAGGTAGCAGTGGTGAGAAGTAATTAGATTATATATTTAGATACTAGAGCCAACAGATTTGTTTTTTCTTTTATTTTAGATTCAGGGGTACACGTGCTGGTTTGTTATATAAGCAAACTCGTGTCATGGGGGTTTGTTGTACAGATTTTTGTTACCCAGGTTCTAAGCCTGATACCCAATATTTATTTTTTTCTGATCTTTTTCCTCCTCCCACCTTCCACCCTCAAGTAGGCCCCAGTATCTGTTCTTCCCTCTTTGGGTCCATGAGTTCTCATCATTTAGCTCCCATTTATAAGGGAGAATATGTGATATTTGTTTTTCTGTTTCTGCATTAGTTTGCTAAGGATAATGGCCTCCAGCTCCATCCATGTTCCTGCAAAAGACATGATCTCATTCTTTCTTTTTAATGGCTGCATAGTATTTCATGGTATATATGTACCACATTTTCTTTATCCAATCTGTCATTAATGGGCATTTAGGTTAATTCCATGTTTTTGCTATTGTGAATAGTACTGCTATGAACATGCAAGTACATGTGTCTTTATGGTAGAATAGTTTATATTCCTTTGGGTATGTACCCAGTAACAGGATTGCTAGTTGAATAGTAGTTCTGTTTTTAGCTGTTTGAGGAATTGCCTTAGTGCTTTCCACAATGATTGCACTAATTTGCACTCCCACCAACAGGGTGTAAGTGTTCCTTTTTCTCTGCAACCTTGCCAGCATCTGTTTTTTGTTTTGTTTTGTTTTGTTTTTTGAGATGGAGTCTCGCTCTGTCACCCAGGCTGGAGTGCAGTGGCGTGATCTCAGCTCATTGCAACCTCCCCCTCCCAGGTTCAAGCTATTCTCCTGCCTCAGCCTCCCGAGTAGCTGGGATTACAGGCATGCACCACCACACCCGGCTAATTTTTTGTATTTTTAGTAGAGATGGGGTTTCACTGTGTCGGCCAGGTTGGTCTTGATCTCCTGACCTCATGATCCACCTGCCTCAGTCTCCAAAAGTGCTGGAATTACAGGTATGAGCCACCACGCCCAGCTGCATCTGTTATTTTTTGACATTTTTATAATAGCCATTCTGACTGGTGTGAGATGGTATCTCATTGTGGTTTTGACTTGCATTTCTCTAATGATCAGTGATGAGCTTTTTTTTCATATGCTTGCTGGCCACATGTATGTCTTCTGAAAAGTGCCTATGTCCTTTGCCCACTTTTTAATGGGGTTGTTTGTTTTTCATTGTAATCTTGTATAAGTGCCTTATATTAATAGATGCTGGTGGATATTAGACCTTTGTCAGATGCATAGTTTGCAAATATTTTCTCCCATTCTATAGGTTGTCTGTTTACTCTTTTGATAGTTTCTTCTGCTGTGCAGAAGCTCTTACGTTTAATTAGATGCCATTTGTCAATTTTGATCCAACAGATTTTGATGATAGTTTGGATATGTGTTGGCAAGATAAAAAGACAAGTCAAGGATGAATGCAAGGCTTTTGTCCTGTGCAGCTGGAAGAATGGAGTTGATGTTTACTGATGTGTATAAAACTTCAAGAGGAGGTGTGAGATGGAATTATCAGCTTAATTGTGAACTTGTTAAGATTGAGATGGCTGTTAGACATGCAAGAGGTTTTGAGTAGGGAACAAGATGTGAGAGGCTGGACTTTTATGTTTGAGGCTTGAGCTAGAGAGATAACTCTGAGAGTCACTAGCATATGGATTGGAATATATTTGAAGCTATGAGCCTGGATGACATCAACAAGATAGTGAGCATAGATGGAAACAAGAAGCTGTGCAATGATGGATCCCAGGACACTCTAACATTAAGAAATTAGGAAAATGAAGAGGAACCAGCCAAAAAGAGCAGCCCTTGAGACAGAAAGATAACCAGGCAAGGAAGTATGCTGGAAGCCAAATGAGGAAAATGCTTTGAGGAGGAGAAGAATGATCACCTGTGTCCAATACTGCTGATAGGTCAAATTAGTCAATGGCTGACAGTTGACCATTGGATTTAACAACAAGGAAGTCATTAGTGGCCTTGTTCAATGTGGTCCTGGGGGTGAAAGCCTCATAAAAGTGGATCTAGGTTAAGCTGAGAGGAGAGAAATTGGAGGCAATGAGTATGGCCAACTCAAGGCGTTTTGATTTAAAGGAAAGTGAAAAATGAGGCAGTAGGTGGAGGGAGAAGTCAAGGGAAGACAGAGAAATGCTGCTAGGAGTGAAATGTTGGCTCTTACAAACTATTTTGAGGAACAGAGAAAAAACAGCCCTATTGGCAACTGTGGGAAAAGAGTATCTGCTATTCCCATCCTCCCAAGCAATTGGGTACCATTTTCAGTATAAGAAACAACACCAGGGGGCAGGGCACAGTGGCTCACGCCTGTAATCTTAGCACTTTGGGAGGCCAAGGCGGGAGGATCACGAGGTCAGGAGATCGAGACCATCCTGGCTAACATGGTGAAACCCCGTCTCTACTAAAAATACAAAAACAAAATTAGCCGGGCGTGGTGGTGGGCGCCTGTAGTCCCAGCTACTCAGGAGGCTGAGGTGAGAGAGTGGCGTGAACCCGAGAGGCGGAGCTTGCAGTGAGCCCAGATCACGCCACTGCACTCCAGCCTGGGCCACAGAGTGAGACTCCATCTCAAAAAAAAAAAAAAAGAAAAGAAAGAAAGAAAAGGAAACAACACCAGGGAATAGAGTAACTGAATACCCTTTGTGCACAGTAAGATGCTTATCAAAAAAGAGTAAAGTATAATTAATTACTTGGAATGCCTGCAAATGTGAATACTACCTTCTCTATGTCATTTTTGTATTCTACAAATACTCTCTGACATCACAAATACCTTTGACATCCATTTGAATTTTTATCAGCCATTGTGTATATGTATTTAAGATGCATATATTTCAAAATGTATGCATGTGTGTGGGTGTATGTGCGTGTGTGTGTGTGTGTGTGTGTGTATGTATATATATATATATGTTTGAGATGGAGTCTCCCTCTGTCACCCAGGCTGGAGTACAGTGGTGTGATCTCAGCTCACCACAACATCTGCCTCCCGGGTTCAAGCAATTCTCCTGCCTCAGCCTCCCAAGTAGCTAGAATTACAGGTGCCCACCACACCCGGCTAATTTTTGTATTTTTACTAGAGACGGGGTTTCACCATGTTGGCCAGGCTGGTTTCAAACTCCTGATCTCAGGTGATCTCCCTGCCTTTGCCTCCCAAAGCGCTGGGATTACAGGCGTGAGCCACCGTGCCTGGCCTCAAGATGTATATTTTAAATGGGGATTCAGAAATAACTTTAATTTGTGCAATTTGAATTCTCATTTTGCTTATATTTATACTTTTAGCATTAGTCAAATTAGTAAGCTCTAGTTTCAAAACAGACTTCTTGGTGCAATAATAATTTCTCAGTTCTATAAAATATGAAAATCTGGGCTGGGCACAGTGGCTGACGCCTGTAATCCCAGTACTTTGGGAGGCCGAGGCAGGCAGATCACAAGGTCAAGAGATCAAGACCATCCTGGCCAACATGGTGAAATCCCGTCTCTACTAAAAATACAAAAATTAGCTGGGCATGGTGGCACGCACCTGTAATCCCAGCTACTCGGGAGACTGAGGCAGGAGAATCACTTGAACCCAGGAGGTGGAGGTTGCAGTGAGCCGAGATTGTGTCACTGTACTCCAGCCTGGCGACAGAGTGAGACTCCATTCCAGCACTTTGAGATGCCACAGCGGGAGGATCACAAGGTCAGGAGTTCGAGACCAGCTTGGTCAATATGGTGAAACTCCGTCTCTACTAAAAATACAAAAATTAGCTGGGCGTGATGGTGGGTGCCTGTAGTCCCAGCTACTTGGGAGGCTGAGGCAGGAGAATCGCTTCAACCCGGGAGGCGGAGGTTGTAGTGAGGCGAGATAGCGCCACTGTACTCCAGCCTGGGCAACAAAGCAAGACTTCATCTCAAAAAAAAAAGTTATGTTTTATAGAAACATCTTACCTAGTTCAATACCATCTTACATAGTTCAGATATGAGTTGAGTGGCTTTAAGTATAAACTTCATGTCTATAAGTAACCAAATGAATATGCAAGTATTTTTTCATTCCTAAAGAAGTAAAAACATATATAACCAGCCAGTTATATCAGAAGACCAAGCCCATAGGCCAGTTTCTTTAACAAATGCTGTTATCTCTGCATGGGAATTTGAAAGGACTACCACTTAATCAGTAGAAACTTCCCAAGCATATCAAGATATCAGAAACTTAAGAACAAAACGCTATGCTTTTTTGCAGTGTTATATTTAAATAAATTGAAGTACCTATCTTCCATACTTCATCTGGAGCAAGTTTACATGAAAGTAGGAATATAAAGTAGAGAAAAGGGAGACAAGAGGAAAATTTTTGCATTCTTTAATGAAAAGTTCAGGTGATTTTTAAAAATTATTGTTTTAGCATCTTTTTGATTAAGTCAGCCTAATATTTTATCCTAAATTATAAATCTCAAATCTTTATTGTCTTACCCAAACTGTTATTTTTTTAAATATGGGTTAATCTGTCATTGTCATTTTAATCAGTAGTAGGAGGCAGCAGAGGAGCACAGTAGCTCCAGATACTTGCCTCACACCGAATTTTTCTGAATATAAATGGATTTAAACAAACTATTTAAAATTGTTATAGAATATTATGAAAACATTCACAGTTTATTAGACCAGCAGACAGCTTAGTCTCCCATTCACAATCCCACTGTCTGTTGCTACACACCTTTATCCATGAGTACCTGGTAATGAAGACTTGAGGAAAAGTCTCATCTTCTTGAAAAAGCTCATAATGTCAGTGGCCAATATTGATGCTTAGACTAAATTCATGTAGAAGAATCAACTTGTTTGTAACTCTGCTCTATTGGGTTAGCCTTGCCAAAATAGCATCAAGGAAACTGGATCTGTCATTGCTTTACAGTTATTTTATGTGAGTTATTTTAATTAAGTGTTGATGATAGAATATCTAAGATGTATGGGAGATAAACTGCATACTTATGCTTATCAGCAGAATATGCCAGCATAAGTATGTCATCTTGTGATCTAAATTAGTTTAGTACTAGTTGGAATTAAAATGTGTTAATCAGGAATGTCTTATCCACTGGGGTGTCAGTAATGTCTGATGGAGATGTTCATGAAAAACAGAAAGGAAACTAAACAAATTAAGATATATGAATTGTAAAGTAACTTTGACAAAATTCATTTGATGTATAATTTATGCATCATTACTTTTCTACAGAAAATGTATGAAGTATCTCATGGAATTATAAAAATAAAAATATGTGAACATTCTTAAATGAAAGATGGCTGAAATAAGGATGTCACAATACTCTAGTGATTTTTCAACGTAATATTCTCAATATTATTTATTTAATGCTTATTGATAGCACATGACTTCAAGAGAGTTAACACATTTAAGTTTAAAAAATGATTTGCTTGTAAGTAAAATATAGAATAGCAACATACAGAATAGAAATCTATATAGAGAAAATTATATACGGGAAAGATAATTAAATTAACTAAAAAAGGGCACATCATGAATAATAAGTACTACTTTTTTAAAGAATGTTTATGCTTTTGGTTAAATCTTATAGTAAATGTATTTTTATTACTTTTGCAGAACTATGAATAAATAATTTTACAGTCATTTTTATCATTTTCTAAAATTATGTTTTAGATTCTAGAATAGTTTTTATGTCATGGAATTTTGTCTTCAACAGAATTCAACACTGTTTCAAATAGTGCAAAGAAAGTATCAGAGGAAAGAATAAATATGTATAAAGTCATGTTTACACAGGTCCAAGTGAGATAGATTTGGTATATACGTAGTTAATATAATTACTGAAGATAACCCATATTTTTCCAGGCTGTATTTCACTTTGTACCTTGTGTTTTTACCTAAACGTTGAGTAAAGAAAATTACTTTTTGGCAAATAACCATTTTCTTACAGGTTTTTAATCTAAAGATGGTTATGTGCTAAAGACAATATGATATTAAGAAAGCAGAATGTTTTATGTTTTTACTCAAATGCTGAGCCTTTTCTTAATGGAAAGAAAATATTTCAACTAAAATATGTTGTTTCTGAGACCTGAATATTATAGTTTTTAAAATATATTTCAACCTAAAACGTTAGGTTCCCAGGTATAAACATGGCCTTATATAAGACACACCTGAGAGGCAAACTGCTATATAGAATTGTTAGCAGTTCTTGTGACTGGTGTATGCTTCAGAAAAAGATCAGTAAGTTACCACACTTTTCTTCCAAAATTGTATATAAATTAACCTGATATCCTTTTGTGCCAAATCATGGTTACTAAATACTGCAGTTCTGTAAAACTACTTAAGACTCATTATTTTCAACCCTGTCACCCCAGAAACAGTAAGAGAAACCTGAAAGCAGGAGAGAATGAAAGGCCTTATTAGTCATCTAAATTATAAGTTCTCTTGTATACTGTTAGTATGGATATTTGGGGTCCCCAGCTCTTTGTTTTTTACTTACTCTTACTTAGGACCTCTGGAAGATATAATTTATCCTATTTAAGCGAGCAGGATTTCTTCCTCTAGACATACTTTATAAGCATTTTCTCATTAGACAACCAGATATGTTATACCAATAGTCTGATTTACTCTTTACCACATCAACGGATACTGCCTATTTTTAACAAGACAAATAAATTGGCCAGGTGAGATTTTATACAAGAGGACCAAGCTTTATTATATCTTTTGCGGGCTTTTAGTCTTCCATTAGGGTTGGTGATCACTTGGTCAGTGGGCCAGCTACCGAACCAACCAAATATTTACTGAACATTTGCTTCATACATTCTGTCTTCGAATGTGCAAGCTGCTTTCTTCCATTCTTCATGAACCACATTATAATGAACATCTTTGTTATAATGACGATAATTAATACCGTACCCATTTACCACCATTCTCTACCCATCCTCTACTATTCCCTTAAAAACACAAATAAATGGACTAAAGACTACATATATTATCAAAACTCCACCAAAAATGTTCCAGAAAAGAGAGAGAGAGCTTTTGAAATTTATTTTATTTCAGTTGTTACATTTCTTTTTAGTCTGGTGAATCAAGAGCACATGCTAATTGGTGCTTTATGTGCAAATTAGCTTGCCTACCTGAAATACCACTACATTTTCACCTTTCATGTTTGAGTGGTAACTAAAGAATTCCACATTAAGTATTTAATAAATGGTTGCACAGTTGCTGAGGGCCTGAGAGAAAGTGCCACATCAAGCAATTTATTTATGTACCACACGCTTTTTGTGACCAACTGACCATAAAATGAGCCTGGTACATAAGTGTGTGTATCTGCCGTTATTCTAAAGGTATTCCTATGGCAGGGTGTTACAAAGAAAAGAAGACTAAAATGGCAGTTAAGAAATTTGGTCTTCGGTTTTCTTTTACATAAAATAAGGAGGATGATGTAGTAAACTTTAAAAAGTTAAACTTCCTTCTTGAACATGTTTCTAAAAGGCATATTCAAATAAAATTGCATAAGTAATATTTTATTATATATGTATAACACAGAACTTGCAAAACTTCAAGTGAGCAATTTTGTGAAGTAAGAAGTCTTTGTTAAGTAAATGGTCACTTGCTAAATTATTTTGTAAGTTTATATTTTCTTAAACCTGGTAATTATATATTTCTTACAGTCATTTAAAAAGTTCTGGCCGGGTGCTGTGGCTCACACCTGTAATCCCAGTACTTTGGGAGGCCTAGGCAGGCGGATCACCTAAGGTCAGGAGTTCGAGACCAACCTGGCCAACATGGTGAAACCTTGTCTCTACTAAAAATACAAAAATTAGCCAGGCGTGGTGGCACATGCCTGTAGTCCCAGCTACTCAGGAGACTGAGGCAGGAGAATCACTTGAACTCAGGAGGCGGAGGTTGCAGTGAGCCGAGATTGTGCCACTGCACTTCAGCTTGGGCAACAGAGTGAGACTCCGTCTCAAAAAAAAAAAGTTTTAAAACTTCTAGGTTTTCAAATTTGGAAGCTAATTTCACATGAATAATTTTATCCTCAAAAAAGTCCAAAGTTACTTTAAATTACATAAGTCCTGTATAATTGTGCGTTTTAGAACTGTACCTCAGACTTCTAAGTTTTCTGACATGTAAACTGTCCTAAATGTTAATTCGTTCATTCTAAGGAAATTATTGTTATTCTTTTCTTCATCATTGATTGTTCTAAATTGTGCTCATAAAATAAAAGATAGAATATAGAAAATGCTTAGCAATTGACATTTTAGAGGGTTTTTTTTACTTTTTAATGATTTTTAATTTTCTTTATTATTAATTTATACTGAAAAACTAAGATTTAAAGAACTTTTAAAGCCAAGATGAGATATAATGAGATACAAATTGAGATATAATGAGATATAAGGTAAGATATAATGAGATATAAGGTGACTTATATATTGCTACATCAATTTTAGGTATTCTAAGAAATGCTGGCCTTATTTTAAGAATTAATTATCTTGACATTAAGATAGTTGTTGCTCTGATAGTATTTTGTATTCTTTCCTCTAAAGTACAGTTCCTTCATATCGGAGTATGTTATACCCCAGTGTACTAAATCCTCTATGATAAGTGGTATAAATAAAGTGCTGATGAAGTAGGGGAAATGGAGCCTATAGAAATTCTTTAAAGAGAAAGGAGTGTTTCAAAACTGGCCCTTGGGGAATTAATTTACTTGGCAGAGAAAAGCGAGTACAGTGTAATCTTCAGGAACAGAGAATATTCTGGTGTTGGGGAATCATATTTATATGGAATTTTTAGATTCTATTGACAATGTTAGAAAATATTAACAAAATTAACATTTGAGCAATGTGTCATTTAAGATGTACAGTTTTATCATATATGTCTTAAAGGCAGTTAGGGCTTAAAATAGTTTGTATCACCAGTAATTTCAGGTAAATAATTTATAAAACGGTTTCATTAAGGGGCCTGGGACCTTCAAAAAGAAAAGACTTCGACTGAGGGATCTACCTTTAGCTAATATGAAGATAAGAAAGAGCTGGTTCCTTCTAATTCTTAGGGAATTGAGATAAAAAGCTAAGGGCTTATGAAAGATCAAAATAAGGGGAGGGGAAACTACTGCTTTTGTGCTAGCAGAAAGGACAAGAAATAAAGGAAAATCTCTCTTTTAGGAAACTAGAAGTCTAAAGTTCCATGAATAATTCTTGATATAATAGAAAAATAATTATTTAAAACATAATGGCATTCATTCTGAAGTAAATTATGATTCTAAGTGGTGTAATTTTTTCTCCAAAAGACTACTTGGAGAAAATGAGGTGAACATTTGGTTTGCATTTCTATTAGAGTATTTTTTTTTCATTTTGTCACCAAATATTTATTGATTTTCTTGGCTTGTATATACTTTTATTTCTTCTACTTTGGGTTATTCCATTTATTTTAGACTGTTTTAGTTTGGGCTGCTATAATAAAATGCCATAGATGAGGAAGTTTAATCAACAGAAATTTATTCTTTGGAGTTCCGAAGGCTGGGAAGTCCAAGATCAAGGTGCCAGCCAATTTGACTCCTGGAGAGGACCCTCCTCCTGGCTTGCAGATGGCCATAATGCTCACATGGCAGAAAGAAAGAGATCATCTCTCTTGTGCCTCTTTTTATAGGCGTACTAATCCCATTCATGAAGGCTCCACCCTCATGACTTAATTACTTCTCAAAGGTCCCACCTCCAAATACCATCACATTGGAGATTAGGATTTCAATATATGAATTTTATGCAGACATAAACATTCAGTCCATAGCATACACAGATCACTAGAACATGTAGAAATGAGAATTTATACCTATAAATGTAGTTTCCATATGTCAGAGTACTAACTATGCTACCCAGTTTCTCTTATAAAGTAAATAAGCTTACCTTATGAGTTTTTCCTAATTTTGAAACTTTTTTAAAAGCATAGCCTTGATCTTCAGTATTCATAGCACTACATGTTCTATCAAATAGGGATGATGTAATATGACTTTTGAGGAAAGACACCAGATTGAAATATTATTTTCCCTGGGTTTTCATTGATACTCGCCATTTGGTGAAGAGAACATTCTATTTGTCTCAGATTAGTGGACTGATGTAGAAAAGAATTTTTATAGAAATTGTTTCTCCTATTAATTACAAGACTGTGAACCTTGAAAAATCCTAATCAGCGGGCAGTCATTTTTATCTTCCTTGTTCACTGATATATCTAGCCACTTAGAACAGTGCCTTTGTGGGTGTTTAATAAATATTTGATGAGCAGGACATGATGGTTCATACCTGTAATTCCAGCACTTTAGGAAGTCAAGGCAGGATACTCACTTGAGCCCAGGAGTTTGAGACCAGCCTGGGCAGCAGAGCGAGGCCCCATCTCTACAATTTTTTTTTTTTTTTTTTGAGATGGAGTCTCACCCTGCCACCCAGGCTGGAATGCAATGGCATGGTCTTGGCTCACTGCAACCCCAGCCTCCCAGGTTCAAGCAATTCTCCTGCCTCAGCCTCCCAAGTAGCTGGGACTACAGGCACATGCCACCACATCTGGCTAATTTTTTGTATTTTTTACTAGAGATAGTGTTTCACTATGTTGGCCAGGATGGCCTTGAACTGCTGACCTCATGATCCGCCCACCTTGGCCTCCCAAAGTGTTGGGATTACAGGTGTGAGTCACCACGTCCGGCCTGCAATTTTTTTTTTTTAATACCCAGGTGTGGTGTTGTGTACCACACCTGTAGTCCCAGCTACTCAGGAGGCTGAGGTGGAAGGATTACTTGAGCCTGGGAGGTTGAGGCTGCAGGGAGCCATGATCATGGCACTGCACTCCAGCCTGGACAATGGAGCAAGACCCTGTTAATCAATCAATCTATCTGTCTGTCTGTCTATCTATCTATCTATCTATCTATCTATCTATCTGTTTTGTTCATTCAAATATATATATGTTTTTAATATATATATGTTTTTGAATATATATATATGTTTTTGAATGAACAAATTTCTACCATACTTTCTCATTGTTAAGTGTAGCTTTTTTATTCTCCTAATTGACCTTTAATCTAACACAACAAAGAGGACTGTTGTGTTGTGGGATATTTAATCTTTAGGTTTTTCTTTTTCTCTATGAAGCATGGTAATAATTTTCTTTAGCTCCTTGATGAAAATGGTTTGTGCCTTAGGAACATATGCCTTTATCCCCACTCCCTGCCTCACCCACACACACTTCAAATATTTATAGCTATCTACATTATACTAATCTTTATATTTAAATGTAATACTAAAAATAATTAACACAGAATCATTGGTTCCTTATTTTAAAAGGGACTTTAGAAGTCACCTGGTTTAACTCTCTCATTTTAAGGTTGAGAAAACTAAAGCCCTGAAAGATGATTAGCTCAGGGACACTGCTAATTAATAGAGGTACAGAAACTAAAACCCAGGTCTTTAACTCCCAGTCAAATGTTATTTCCACACACATTACAAATAATCCTTTCTGGGGAAGGCTTTTTTCCAGTTAAAACACTGATTCACCATCATGATACCTTCAAACAAGTATTTGTTACTCAAACTTAAAAAAAAAAAAAAAAAAAGAATGTTGCCCCAAACATAAAGAGTAAACACATTTTAAGAGCCAAACACTCTTTTCTGCCTGTTTTTTTGTTTTGTTTTGTTTTGAGAAAGAGTCTTGCTCTGTCACCCAGGCTGAAGTGCAGTGGCGTGATCTCCGTTCACTGCAACCTCCGCCTCCTGGGTTCAAGCGATTCTCCTCCCTCAGCCTCCCAAGTAGCTGGGATTACAGGCGTGTGCCACCAAGCCCAGCTAATTTTTTGTATTTTTAGTAGAGATGGGGTTTCGTCATGTTGCCCAGGCTGGTCTCAAACTCCTGGCCTCGAGTGGTCTGCCCACCTCGGCTTCCCAAAGTGCTGGGATTACAGGCATGAGCCACCTCGCCCAGCCCAAAGACTCTTGAAGAACCTATTCTTCTCAGATTGCTAAAGCAGGGAATACTGACATGTCTGTCAATAGATATAATTTATATTAGCATAATCTCTTGGACAGATTAGCATTTTACCATAAAATAATTAAAATTGGGGTTAACATTTTGAATTTCATTTGAAAGCAAATTGACTTCTGAATAGTGAAGTACAGATACTAGTGCAGATTATTCTCAGTTGCTAGTATGCAAACGCTTTTAGATGCTGTTGCTGTGTCTACGCAAGCTAATTCACTAGGCAGTTGAGGACTTAGGTGGTTATCTAGATAACTTAAGGGAAGGATCAATCTGAATACTAAGCCATGTTATAACAGCACTAATTTTGTGTTAAAAATACTTTAACCATAGTAATCTTATATTTCAGGTAAAAGTAGTGGTTTTTAGCTATATTAACCGATTGTTTTGTCTTTTTGTGCTTTAATTGTGTGAAGATTAGAGTTTATAAGTGGTTTTCTATTTCTTTTTTTTTTGGCCTCCAAAAAAACATACAAATTTGAACTTAAAGGAGGACATATAAGAGTAATAAATTGACTAAAAACAGAATCTGTCTCTTTCTCTTAATCTCATTTTGTAGTAACCTGCAGGTTCCCAGCTAGCACATACACTGACCCTCCCTCACAGCAGCTCCCTCACAGGGCCTCAGTCAGGTAGGAGGGTATAGACAGTTCCATTAACATACAGTCATTCACAATGCCATCCATTTGGGGAAAAAAAATTCTCCTTTCACATATGCCACTAAATAAACACTGTATCATCTTCTTACATTCAGATCAACACGCAGATCTCAAGTGTTCTTCTGTTTCAAGTGAGGCACTTCTAAATATTTATCTCAACATTTGGTATTTAGTAATATTTTTCACATAATTTTACCTTGTATTCTACTTCAAAGTGGTTGTATTACAGACAAAAATTATTAGTAACCTATTTTTATGTCTCCATGTTTCAAAAACTAAATCGATACTATATTTTGAATTAATGACTATGTCATAAAACATCATTTTGTAAAAGACAGCCATTATAAAACCAATGACACAATATTTATTAAATTTTTTAAATGAGTCCAGAATTAAAAAGACAGCTTCATAGGTGAAATTAGGTGATTTATAAAGGAAAGAGAAAATAACAGAGAGAGTGTGAATATTAGAATAAGCTTCTAGTTGACAGTACATAACTAACTTATCCAATTTATGGTAGAGTTTCAAAATGATAAATGAGAGACAACTTTAATCAAATATGTGAAAACTAAACGTTTTTAAAATCAACTTTGTTAAAATTGGAAAATCTACTTAAGTTTTATCAGCTGGAGGTGACAATACTACCTGAATAATCTACTGTTTCTGTCCGTATAAAATGAACTGCTGGAAGCACTTTTACATATAAGAACACAGTGAACAAAAAGCCAAATTGCTCACTTAATTATGAAGCTCCTTTAGTTGGTTTGTCAGACTCTGCAAAAGATACTATAGGAAAAATCTATACAGCATTAATTAGGATTTTATTTTTTAGAGGCTCCTTTTAAAACAGCTCTGGAAAACCTGAGTAGCCATGTCCTCCAAGCCTAATTTCTAAGAATATTTGTAGAAAATACATTCTACATGTAGGATTTAATTCTGTAATGCACTGTAAATGATTTCCCCAAACCTTTGTCTACTTGCTGTATATTACTTCTTAATTCATATTAATTAATTCTTAATATCTTAATAACATTCAACCCGTTAGATTTGATATTTGCTTATATTACATGTAAGAAACATCTTACATTTAAGTAATTATATGTTGAGATGTAATTAAACAAAATTATAATTTTTCTGTTTCTAGAAAAATAAATAAAAAATCAAATTTTAAATAATTTAATAAACTTATAAAATTTTAGTGCCTAAGTCTGGATGATCAAAAATAGTCTCTTTTTACCTTACCTAAACATTTCACTAAAATGTTGCTTTTAGGATACTTTTCAGACAATTTCCAGACTGACAGATTCAGTACATCTTAGGAGCCTCTGACTCATCCAGCAACATAAATTAACTTGACTTTTAATATAAGATCATTTTTTTCTTTTGTTAAAAATATACACTTCATAATCAGCTAGGGTCAAAATATGCAAAGAAATTTCAACTTTAAAATTTGTAGTCAATTTTTTTTTTTTTTTTAAGAAATGAAATGTTACTGTGTTGCCCAGCCTGGAGTGCAGTGGCTGTTTACAGGCATGGTCATCATGCACCACAGCCTCTAACTGTTGAGCTCAAGCAGTCCTTTGGCCTCAGCCTCCCGAGTAGGTGGGACTATAGGTGTGTGCCGCCACACCCACAGAGTCCGTTTTGAACTATAAGAAACCCATGATGAGGAAAAGCCAAAGCTTTTTTGACTACAGATGACCCTTGGAAAAGAAATTTATTTATCATTTTAAACAAAGCTATAAAAGATGAAATTTGGCAATTTTAAAATTATTAAAGGAATTGATAACCGAACCAAACAATTCCACCAAAAGTATCTATTTAGAATGTAATAACATAGGCAGTAAGCTGCTTCCAGAGGTCCTTTTTAAGATTAAATTGCCTGCTTCTCTACCTTATTTTTTGCCACTAGATATTATTGCCTTAATAATTCACATTTTTAAAAGATTTTGCTATAGTTACTTTAGCCAGCTTTTATGTTTTTACATTTTCTTTGGAAAATTTTCTAGATATTCTACAAAATAAGTAATGGGATGGTAATTTTTCTTAAAAGCATTTATTATGCTGAAAGCAGCCTCAAAGTACATTGATTTGTGATTTGATTAATTCTAAAATTTTTTAAGTAGTTTATTTTCAGATATGTATTTTACATTGTACTGTTTTTTGTTTTGTTTGTTTATTTGTTTTACTTCAATAGCCTTTTATGTCACCTCGGTACCCTGGAGGTCCAAGGCCCCCATTGAGGATACCTAATCAGGTAAGATTTATGTGCTATGTAAGTTTTTTGTAAGAATCAAAGATCTTGAAAATGTCACATATATTTATCATCCTGTAAAAATATGAAATTCTCCTTTTTCTGTCCCATTTAATGCTATTTCTAGTCTGCTTCAAGGGTTGGCAAACTACAGCTCATAAGCTAGCTATTTTTTGTAAATAAAGTTTTATTGAAAACATCCACACAGATCTATTTCTGTATTGTCTGTGACTAATTTTACACTACAATACAGATTTAAGTGGTCATGGCAGAGACCATATGTGGCCGGCAACCCTAAAATATTTACTATTTGGATCTTTACAGAAAAAAGTTTGCCCATTCTTGGAGTCTACCTTATACTTTGAACCTAATTTTAAAAACTTGTGTAATTTTGGTAAATGCTGATTATCCTCCCGTTTAAAGAACGGCAATAAAGACAAAAAACCTAACACCACATGTTCTCACTCATAGGTGAAAATTGAACAGTGAGAACACATGGACACAGGAAGGGGAACATCACACACCGGGGACTGTTGTGGGGTGGGGGGAGCGGGGAGGGATAGCATTAGGAGATATACCTAATGCTAAATGATGAGTTAATGGGTGCAGCACACCAGCATGGCACATGTATACATATGTAACAAACCTGCACGTTGTGCACATGTACCCTAAA
The DNA here is from genome assembly GCF_028858775.2 of Pan troglodytes. Taxonomy (NCBI): domain Eukaryota; kingdom Metazoa; phylum Chordata; class Mammalia; order Primates; family Hominidae; genus Pan; species Pan troglodytes. The sequence goes on from NC_072402.2 coordinate 34,565,568, forward strand.
ACTTAAAGTATAATATAAAAAAAATAGCAAAGGACCTGAATTGGTGTTTTCCAAAGAAGATATAAAAATGGCCAACAGGTATAGTGTATGAAAAGGTGCTCAATATCACTAATCATAAGGAAATGCAAATCAAAATCACAATGAGATATCACCACACAGCTGTAAGGATGGCTATTATCAAAAAGACAAGAGGTAACAAGTGTTACCAAGTATGTAAAGAAAAGGGAACTTTTGTACACTGTTGCAGGGAAAGTAACTTGGTACAGCCATTATGGAAAACAGTATGGAGATTCTTCAAAAAATTAAAAATTGAACTACCATACAATACAGCAATCCCATTTCAAGGTATATATTCAAAGGAAATGAAATCAGTATCTTGAAGGAATATCTGCATTCCCATGTTCATTACAGCATTACTCAAAATAGCCAAAATATGGAATAAACCTAACTGTATCAGTGAATGAATGGATATAAAAAATGTGGTGTGTGTGTGTATATATATAATATATGATATTTTTTATATATATTATATATATATATATATATTATTTGGCCATAAACAAGAAGGAAATACTGCCATTTGCAACAACATGGATGAACCTAGAAGACATTAGCAGTGAAATAAGTCAGGCACAGAAAGAAAAATATTGCATGATCTCACTTATATGTAAAATCTTAAAAGGTCAAACTCATAGAAGCTGAATAGAGCAGTGGTTGCCAGAGGCTAGAAAGTCAGGGAAATAGGAAGGTGTTGATCAAAGGGCATAAATTTTTGGTTTTAAGATGAACAAGTTCTGGGAATCTAGAATAAAGCATGAGTGGTAATGGATGTGTTATAATTTGATTGTGATAATCATTACATAATGTATAGGTATGTCAAATCATCACATTGTACAACTTAAATATATAGAATCTTTGTTAATGAAATATTTTTTAAAAAATTAAGTTTAATAATATTTTTAAAAGAATAGCAATAAAATTTTCCATGAACATACTTTTGTTTACTTTCATATTATATGGTTTCAATATCATGGCTCTAGCATTGATACAAATTTTATCCAATTATAATGGCAGGTTAGGCAAATAATTAGCTGCTTCTAGAAGAGATAGATCTGTTAATAAATATTTACCAATAAAATCTTCCAACATTTTAATCTACAAGAGCTCTAAAATTTCATGTTTTGTTCTCAAATAGCTTTTTATTAATATCATAAGTATTTATTTGCTGAAGAGAATAAAATACAATTTTTACTCACAAAGAGTTTGTAGTTTAGTTTTAGGATACAGGCACTGTATGTATATAACCCGAGAAGAAATTAAATGCTTAACACTATGGAATACTTGTGTCAAGATAATTGTCTTGTTCACTTTCTCTAATTCTGTTGTTTGTATACCTAGCTTTATCCCATATTTAAAGTAAACCATGTTATTACAATAAGTTCTCTTTTTCATTCATACTGTCTTTTCATTTCCACTTTCTTCCTTACCAGAAATGGAACAAGAAAGTTAAAATTACTAATTTACTTGACGGCAGCAGAATTCTGCTTCTCCTCTCCTAACTCTTACTGAAATTATGCTATCTTTGAGGTGTCTCAATCTGCTGGTGCTCTCTACTTCTAGTGCACAGCAGAAAGTGCCAGCACTCAGATTCACCCCCAGGGGAGAACTTTGAGTAGGAAGCAGTGCTGGGTCATCTCATGATAACAGTGCTTGGCAGTCTTCCTCACATTAGCAGCTGGAGCATTTTTCTCCTATAGACCAAATCTGAATTCAGTACATCGGACCAGGGGAAGATGGCATAAAATAGCAAAGAGAAGTGCACAGATGCCAAGTGTTACAACATACGGGAATTTTATTTTCTCTGTGGGTAAACCTGTATATATTGACAGTCAGATCTACTTATATAGGTGCCTGAGTCTTTTAAATTTCTTTTTAAAGAAATGTGCATCTCTTATTGGAGGCAGGCTTCATGGTTTTTTAGACATTCCGTCCATAGCTTTGTATAAGTCTAGGAAGCGCCTAAAAATCTGAATTAGGGAAATGTGAAATTCTAGTATAAGTGTGTTATTAGAATTTTTGACCTCATATATTGTGTATCAATGTTGAAAATGTGATAAAATTATTGGAATTGTATTCAAGTGACATTATTGAATGCCTGCCATGTATAAGATACTATCCTAGGTTCCATATCCTACGTTCCGTAGAGACTAACAAAATGAACACTTTGAAGACAAGGTTGGTGGTGGGAATGTAAAATTGTAAACCTAGTTTGTTGAAAAATTTTACGAACAGGTATTTAATGTCTTTGAATTTTCAAAAGAGACAATTAAAAAGTTAAAGATAATAAAAAGTTTTTATATAGACTCTCTTTCCTCAAGAATCATAAATAGTCTTTACCTAAATGTATTTTAAAACAATTGTACTCTTCTCTCAGGGATTCTTTTTGTCCATTCCCACCACCACTCCAGTGCACACACATACATACACATTTAGTTAAGCTTCATTAATTCAAACAGCTATCATCCAAACTTATAATAATTTACATTTCTACTATTTTTTAAAAAAGAGTTGTGTTAATAATATAAATAATATTGTTTTAGGAAATGTTTAACCTAGTTAGGAGCATGAACTTTTCAAGCATAAACACGGTTTCTCGATTTTGTTATGTAGTCATTAAAGTAGAATGGGCAAAACTATTTTTGGTGATTAATTGGAATGATGTAGATAAAAACACAAATGTGTCCAGGCATGGTAGCTCACATCTGTAATCCCAGCACTTCAGGAGGCTGACGCAGGAGAATCGCCTGAGCCCAGGAGTTTGAGATCAGCCTGGGCAACATAGGAAGACCTGGTCTCTAAAAAATAAACAAATAATAAAATTTTAAAATCCACTAATGTGTTTATTTTCAAATTTAGTTTTCATATTAATTGGTCATAAACTAATGACGTTATGTTTTATTAAGAGTTTGTATCTAAGGAAATAGAAATAGTAACCTCTTCAGTAGTGTTGACTAATCATTTTGAATATGTAAAAGACATCTCTTTAATAAACAGATTTTACTCAATTTGTAATTACTAATGATTAGACTACAGATTTAAATTTGAGTTCCCCTGAAACCATTTTTATGGTTCTGGATTAAATCCATAAGGGTGTATATTCTTTGTATATGTATAGCACTGGGTATTGGAATATGATATAATGTCACTATGTTGTAAAAATATAGGAAGGGGTAATAATGTCTAAAATGATGAAAGGAAAATAAAATTACAAAACTGTGCAATATAGCAGAGGATAAATATATATGACGAAACATGAAACATAGAAGTTAAATCTACAAAATATATTTGACTATACAATTTTACATTGGAATTGATTCAACTCTCAGAAGGGGTCTTTGGTATTGAAGCATCTGTAACCTGGAACCGAGCAAGTCTTTATCCTTCCCATGGATAAAATATGCAATCAGAAAAATTCACAGTATTCATTCAACACTATCTTGAGGAAATCAAGACAGCCCGAAATACAGATAATGTTAATGATATGAGTGACACCAAAAATAATTTAACTATAGATCTGTTGATCCTATAGAATTCAGAAACTTTATCCTCTGTTTCTTAAGATTCCTGAAACACTGTCAACAGATATATGGAATGAAAAACATTGTTAATTCTGTTGCCCATTTTGTACTCTAAAGTTGAATTTGGTATTCTACAAACACACTACATCTGACCATTCTACTGAAATCTTCAGATATTTGTGCAATAATAGATGAGTGGTTAAGCAAATTATGGTATATTGAAATGATGAAATAGTATGTACATATTAAAAATCATGTTATAGAATTAAATGTATTGAGATGATAAAATGTATCTGTTTAATATGTTAGTGATTAATGATTAAAAGCATAAAGTAGCCTCTTTGGCTGGTTTAGAATACCCCTTTCTATTATTGGGAGCTCATTATTTTTTATTTTTATGATAATTACACTAACATTTAAATTATTATTTCAAATCCAACATGGCAAGATTAAAATATATTATTTTCTTATGACTTTGAATTTTGAGTTTATCCTGAGATATATATCTTTTTCTAATTTTGTTCTACCTTTATAGGGAAAATTAACAAACAAATTTATTTTTATCCTTCTCAAACCAAGAAAATTTTGCATAGTGAATTCTATTCAGTCTTACCTAATTTAAGTTATAGTTTTATGGAGGTTTTTGATACAATTAAGTTATAGTTTTATGGAGGTTTTATGATACAATGTTCACTTCTTTTGCCAAAACATACCTCATTATCTTATAGTCATTTTGTCATAGATATACCGTTTTTGGATAAGTCAATACATAGAATACATTGCCATATATTTGGATAGAAACTTCACAGGGCTATCCAAAATCACTCTCAGAAATATTGAATCATTCAAGAGATACTTGTTGAGGTTTACTGTGTCCCAGGTACCATTCTAGATGTGGGGGATACATTGGTGAACAAACTAATGAAAATCTCTCTTGTGGAGCTGACATTCTAATGCAGCACTGCCCAATAGAACTTTCTGGGATGATGGAAATATTTTATACCTGCATTTATCATATGCAGTAGTTTTAGTACTTGAGCACTTGAGATAGGACTAGTGTGAGTGAAGAACTAAATTTTTAATTAAATTAATTTTAATTAAATTTAAATTGCTGCATGTGGTAAAGAGCTTTTAATTTGAACAGCACAGTTGCAGTTGTTGAAATATAGAAAAAAGAAAAGTATAAATGTGTGTGTGTGTGTGTGTGTGTGTGTGTATGTCAAATGGCAAGTTGTGCTATAGGGACAAACATCTTCCTACACTTAATTTAATATCTTCTGTGTTGATATTGTCGTTTTAGAGGAATAAAATGACAGTGGTGTTGAAAGGACCTAAATGCGTCTGGCATCTTAGGTCCAAAAGCCAGCAATGTATAACTTTGAGCAAGTCGCTTAGACTTTCTGGGTTTTGGTTTTCTTACCTGTAAAATAGGAGTGGATGTGGGTATTTCTAAAGGCTCTTCTAGTTCTGATATTTAATTATATCATTATGGGCCCATAAAAAATTTGGTTTATCAAAATTGTTACTGAATTAAATCTTAAAGCTTTGAGAAATTCACCATTTTTTCAGCATCAATGAGCATTTAGTCTCCATGAGTAAACTATATAATGGTAGTAAAGGAAATATACAGGCATACCTCATTTTACTATGCTTCACAGATATGTTTTTTACAAATTAAAGTTATATGGCAACCCTGCATTGAGCAAGTCAGTAAGTGCCATTTAGCCAACAGCATGTGCTCACTTTGTGTCTCTGTGTCACGTTTTGGTAACTCTCATAATATTAAAATTTTTTCATTATATCTCTTACAGTGATCACTGATTTTGATGTGACTATTGTAATTGTTTTGGGTTGCCACAAACCGTGCCCATACAAGACAGTGAACTTAATTCATAATTCTGTATGTTCTGACTGCTCCACCGACCAGCCACTCTCTGATCACTATTCCTCTCCTTGACTTCCCTATTCCCTGAGACACAACAGTATTGAAATTGGGCCAACTGATAACCCTAAAATGGCCTCTAAGTGTTCAAGTGAAAAGAAGAGTCGCACATCGCTCACTTTAAATCAGAAGCTAAAAATGATTACATTTAGTGAGGAAGGCATGTCAAAAGTCAAGATAAGCCAAAAGCTAGGCCTCTTGTGCCAAACAGCAATGTTAGGAATGCAAAGGAAAAGTTCTTGAAAGAATTAAAAGTGCTACTCCAGTGAACACAGAAATGATGGGAAAGCAAAACAGCCTTATTGCTGATAGAAGGAAGTTTTTATGGTCTGGACAGAAGATCAGACCAGCCACAATATTCCCTTAAGCCAAAGCCTAATCCAGAGTAAGGCCTTTAGTCTCTTCAGTTCTGTGAAGACTGAGAGAGCTGAGGAAGTTGCAGAAGAAAAGCCTGAGGGCGGCGGGCAGAGATTTGTTCATGAAGTTTAGGAAAGAAGCTGTCTCCAGAACATATACACTCAAGGTGAAGCCGCAAGTGCTGATGATTCTACTGCAGAAAGTAACCCAGAAAATCTAGCTAAGATAATTGATGAAGATGACTACACTAAACTGTTGGAAGAAGATGCCACCTAGAACTTTCATAGCCATAGTCAGTCAATGCCTTCCTTTAGAGCTTTAAAGGGCAGGCTGATTCTCTTATTAGGGGGTAATACAACTGGTGACCTTAAGTTGAAGCCAGTGCTCATGTACCATTCTGAAAAATCCTTGGTCCCTTAAAACTTACTAAATCTGGCCAGGTACGTGGCTCACATCTGTAATCCCAGCACTCTCGGAGGCTGAGGCACATGGATAACTTGAGATCAAGAGTTCAAGACCAGCCTGGCCAACATGGTGAAACCCCATCTCTACCAAAAAATACAGAAAATTAGCTGGGCTTGGTGGCACACATCTGTAGTCCCAGCTACTCAGGAGGCTGAGGTGAGAGAATTGCTTGAACTCAGGAGGCAGAGGTTGCAGTCAGCCAAGATTGCACCACTGCACCCCAGCCTGGGCAACAGAGGGAGACCCTGTCTCAAAAAAAAAATTTTATACTAAATCTACTCTGCCTGTCTTTTATAAATGGAACAACAAAGCCTGGATGACAGTGCATCTTTTTTACAGCATGATTTACTGACTATTTTAAGCCCAGTGTGGAGACCTACTACTCAGGGAAAAAGATTCCTTTATTTTTTACTACTCCTTGGTAACACATCTTATACCCAAGAGCTCTGATGCAGTTGTCCAAGATTAATGTTGTTTTCATTAGTCTTGGACAACTGCATCAGAGTTCTTGGGTATAAGGTAACACAACATCCATTCTGTATCCCATGAATCAAGGAGTAATTTTACTTTCAGTTTTTTTTTTTTTTTTTTTTTTTAGATGTAGTTTCACTCTTGTCACCCAGGCTGGAGAGCAGTGGCGCAATCTCGGCTCACTGCAACCTCCACCTCCCAGGTTCAAGCGATTCTCCTGCTCAGCCTCCTGAGTAGCTGGGATTACAAGTGCCCACCATCACACCCAGCTAATTTTTGTATTTTTAGTAGAGATGGGGTTTCACCATGTTGGCCAGGCTGGTCTCGAACTCCTGACCTCAGGTGATCCACCCGCCTCGGCCTCCCAAAGTGTTGAGATTACAGGCGTGAGCCACTGCACCCGTCCAGTTCTTACTATTTAAGAAATATATTCCATAAAGCTGTAGCTGCCATCTGTAGTGATTTCTCTGATGAATCTGGGGAAAGTACATTGAAAACCTTCTGGAAATAATTCACCATTCTAAATGCCATTAAGTCCATTTGTGATTCATGGAAAGAGGTCAAAATATCAACATTAACGGGAGTTTGGAAGAAGCTGATTCAGACCCTTGTGGATGACTCTGAGAGGTTCAAGACCTGAGTGAAGGAAGTCACTACAGATGTCGTGAAAATAGAGGGAGAACTAGAATTAGAAGTGAAGCCTGAAGATGTGACTGAATTGCCACACTCTCGTAATAAAACTTTGACAGATAAGGAGTTACTTCTCATGGACGAGCAACAAAAATGGTTTCTTGATATGAAATCTACTCTTTCCTGGTAAGGATGCTATGAACACTGCTGAAATGACAACAAAGGATTTAGAATTTTACGCAAACTTAGTTTATAAAACAGCTTCAAGGTTTGAGAGCATTGCCTCCAATTTTGAAAGAAGTTCTACTGTGGTATCAAACAGCATCACATGCTACAGAGAAATCATTTGTGAAAGGAAGAGTCCATCGATGCAATAAACATTGTTATCTATTTTAAGAAATTGCCACAGCTGGCTGGGCACAGTGGCTCACACCTGTAATCCCAACACTTTGGGAGGCCGAGGCGGGTGGATTTCTTGAGCCCAGGAGTTTGAGACCAGCCTGGGCAATATGATAAAACCTTGTCTTTAAAAGAAATTGCCATAGCCATCCCAGCCTTCAGCAAACACCACCCTGATCAGTCAGCAACCATCAAGACTTCTACAAGCCAAAAGATTACAGCTAACTGAAGCCTCAGATGATTATTAGCATTTTTTACCAACAAAATATTTTTAAATTCAGGTATATACATTGTGTTTTTAGACATAATGCTATTGCACACCTAATAGACTACAGTATGGTGTAAACAAAACATATTAACTGGGAAACCAAAAAATTCATATGACTCACTTAATGTGATATTCACTTTTATTGCATGGTCTTGAGCTAAACCAGCAATATCTCTGAGGTGTGCCTGTACATCAGTTCATAAGTGCATAGCGAGTCTTGCCATTGAAGTTATGATGCATTCTTTGTGAACTAAATAATTCTTTTATGAAGCAGGCAGTTCCCCCATTTAATTATTTGTTTTAATAAATTTTTATACTATTTCATTTATTTTAAATCCCTAGGATTTAAGGCACATCTTTCAGAACTTTTGGAATATGTTAATCCAATCTTGAGCCCTGACACTGCTACTTGTGAATAGTATAACTATGGAAGACAGAAAATGGTGAAATTAGTGAAAATTAGTGAATGCCTGGGGCTGGTGAAGGGTGCTGGTCATGGGGAATGGGAAATGACTGTAGGTGGGCAATGTTCTAACATTAGAAAATGGGCAAATTTTGTGGTACTTAAATCATGCATCAATAAAACCTTTTTAAAAATAGCATAACCATGGACAAATTAACAAATTAGTTACATATTAAACCTCGATTTTTTATCATTAAAAAGGATGAATAATAATAACTTTATAAGATTGTTTAAACATTGAAAGAAATACTAAGGACTTAGCACAATTCCTGGCACAAATGCACTGGCTCACAAGTGTGTGTTACCATGGATATTTTGTTTGTTTTTATTAAGTACCCTCCTCATTAGTGTTATTTTTTTCTGCCAGTGTGTAGATCTTTTATAAAACAAAGCGGCCGGGCACAGTGGCTCACACCTATAATCCGAGCAGTTTGGGGGAGCTGAGGTGGGTGGATCACTTGAGGTCAGGAGTTCAAGACCAGCCTGGTCCAAAATGGTGAAACCCTATCTCTGCTAAAAATACACAAATTAGCCAGGCGAGGTAGTGGACGCCTGTGATCCCAGCTACTAAGGAGGCTGAGGCAGGAGAATCACTTGAACCTGGAAGGTGTAGGTTGCAGTGAGTGAAGATCACACCACTGCACTCCAGCCTGGGTGACAGAGCGAGACACCGTCTCAAAAAAAAACAAAAGAACAATGCATGCCAAAATTTGTGACTAGTTAAATGAATCCGGGTGGAATACCTTTAACATGTTATAAATATAGAAATAATATGTCACAGATGTATACATTTTTCTGATATTAAAGGTTTAAAGAATGCAGTGATTACATCACTGTTGATGCGCAAAGCTACTATCTGGTCATCCCAAGGCTGATAAAAATGTTTTAAAAGTTAGAGACTTGACTTATTCTAAAAGACAAACAGTGATGAGTAAAAAGTTGAATTTAGATAAAAACACTCATTTTGAAAACCAATTTGATGTTGGTTAAGACTTCTGTAAGATTATGCCATATTTTTAAGTGATGAACAGAAACAAGAAAGGCTTGTCAGTTGTTCTGATATTCAAAGATATACTAGAAACAGTAAAGTTTTGAAGAAAATGGTTGCCACCAGTGATAAAACATCATTGTCTATAATGAGACAGAAGTTAAGTGTCAAAGTTCAGAGTGTATAACTCTAACCATTTGGAGACTTAAAAAAAGCAAGAATCTGGCCAGGCATGGTGGTTTACACCTATAATCCCAGCGCTTTGGGAGGCCAAGGCAGGAGGATCACTTGAGGCTAGGAGTTCAAGACCTGCCTGAGCAACATAGTGATACCTTATCTGTATAAAAAAATAAAAATAGGCCGGGTGCGGTGGCTCACGCCTGTAATCCCAACACTTTGGGAGGCTGAGACGGGCCAATCATGAGGTCAGGAATTCAAGACCAGCCTGGCCAACATGGTGAAACCCCAACTACTAAAAATACAAAAATTAGCTGGGCACGGTCGTGGGTGCCCGTAATCCCAGCTACTTGGGAGGCTGAGGCAGGAGAATCTCTTGAATCTGGCAGGTGGAAGTTGCAGTGAGCTGAGATTGCACCACTGCACTCCAGCCTGGGTGATAGAGTAAGACTCTGTCTCAGAAAAAAAATAAATAAATAAAAATAAAAAATTAGGCAGGTGTGGGGGCATGCATCTGTAGCCCCAGCTGCTCGGGAGGCTGCAGCAGAGGATAGCTTGAGACCAGGAATTTGTGGCTGCAGTGATCTATGATCACACCACTGCACTGCAGCCTGGGCAGCTGAGGGAGACCTTTTCTCTAAAAAATAAAAAAAAGTTAATTTTTTTAGAAAGTAAGAACTTTAAGTTCACAATTGAATATAATATCAATTAGTCATACATTTTTAGTCCTCCTCCTACATCATTTATTTATAACTTTTGACAGTGTTGGCTACTTTTTCCTTCTTGAAACTCTCCTCGGGCATTCTGAGATGTTGGTCTTAGTCTCCTTCCTAATTTCATGCCTATTCAGTTTCAGTTTCTTTTTTTATTTCTTGGTATTTTTAAAGAATTAAATCTTTTATCTTCTTACTTCTCATTCTTTGAACTCTGTTTCATTCTTATGACTTTATCACTAATGATTCCTAAAATTGTCAGTCTAAACCCTATTCCTTTTATTCCCTCAATACACATTTATTATTCTGTGACAGTAGGCACAGATAGGGTCCCTGCTTTTGCGGAGTTTACAGTCTGGAGATACAGAGAAGAAAACAAGTCATGGTAGTATTTAAGTTCTCTGAAAGTGAGGTATATGATCCTATAAAAACACATGAAAAGCCCTTACCTTCTCTGCATTGCCAGGACATGGTGGGTGTGGGGGGTGGGGCGGGGGGTAGCCATGCAGAGATGGCAAGATGAAGTGGCCAGTGTGGTTGGGAGACTGGTTATATTGAACAAATAAATACACTGATTGAATAAATACATAATTGTATTGAGGAGTAATAAGTAACTAACATAGGCCAGGGTTCCCACTGTTGAAGAGGAAAATACTTACAAACCTAGAAAGGAAGAACACTAAAAATAATCCCGAAGTATCAGATTGGAATTGGAGTTGTTGAATTGATGTTGGAGAGTATGCATTTATGGTAGGTGTATATGCTATACACACACAAATAGACATAGAATTAGTCACAGATCCGTGCGTGTGCATATATGCATGTACATATACACCTGCATAGATTTCAAGCTTGGTGTTTACTGAGAGAGCCTAAAAATGATGCACCCAAGTAACAAGAACATCCTGAGAAGCAAGATCTTTATGCCTAAATGCTGTCCTCCACGAAAAGGAATTAAGGCCCTTTGGGGAAAGAGCTGATTCCAAGGCTAGGTCAGAAGAAGTATGAGGTGAGCCTGGAACATCTTACGCCATAAATTAAGGAAATGCTCAAAAATGGATGTGGGTATGTTACACACACACAACACACATACACACACACACACATACACACACACACCTGAAGGCTTCTCACTAGCCAAATCTGAGATAATTTGACTATTGAAATAAATGATGATAGTAATAGATTACAACCCATTGAACAATATAGAAATCTATGACTGAGTAAATAGGTGAATAAATAAGAAAAGCTTTTCCTTATAGTGAAATACCAACTAATAAATATAAAAAGAATGATGGACATGGAATGTCTCTATTTGACAGTTATCATAGTGGTTAGTTGTTAGTGGAGGCTACAGCTGATGGGTTGATAAAGGATTGTTGAGGAATGGAATATTGACAATCTCAGAATAGCTCTTATACTAAAAGTAGTCAATTACTGTGTAGAAACCTGCAGACACCAGCACATTCAGATGATAAAGGTTACCATCACCAGTAGTGGGATAGATCAACATAATTTGCCCTCTAATGTGATACACTGAGAAAGGCATAGCATCATTTCTCTGGTATTCCTGCTAAGAAAATATAACTAGATCATAAAGAAACATCAGACACCATGCTGTAGAATTTAAGACCTGTTCTCTTTAAAATTGTTGAGGACATGATAGGTAGGGATAGAATAGACACAGATAGGAACAATAGGAAATTATTCCTGCTTAGAAGAACATGAAGAGACAGGACAACTAAATGTAACATGTCTTCCATGATGTTCTGGTACCAGAAAGGAAAAAGAAACATTATTGAGACAAATGGCAAAATTAATTGAGATCTTGGACTTGGATGGTAGTGTTGCTGTCAATGTTGATTTCCTGACTTGAAAGGCTGTATGGTGGTTATGTAGGAAATATTCTTATTGGGGGAATTATACTTTGCAGTATTTAGGGGTAATGAGGTATCATGTCTTCAGCTTGCTATTAAGTAGTTCTGAAAAAGATTTATGATAATAGATATATATTTATAGAGAGAAAGAAAAGGAGAAAGGCTGATAAGGCAAATGCAGTAAAAAATATTAACAGTTGGCAATCCGAGTCAAGGTATTTGGAAATTCTTTGTGCAGTTTCTGGAAGTTTGAAATTATACATGTGAAATTATACATGCATGCGCACACACACAATCTGGGATAATTCCTTTGTGTGTATGTGTATACACACACAATTATTCAATCAGCATATTTATTTGTTCAATATAACTTGCATATGTATACATACACACACACAAATGGAAGGAGGGCTTATCCCAGATTGAGGCTACAGGGAATAATTTTGTTAGGAAGTGATCCCTAAACTGAGATCTAAATGATGTCAGCAATAACTACTTAAGGGTCTGTAAGCTTCGTGAGAGGAGAGATTTTTTTTCAGTTTAGTTTTTATTTTGTCTTGTTTTTAGTGGTTGGCATTTAAACATTGTTGATTGAATGCATGAATAGGAAAAAAAACTGAAAGAAGTTTGGTATGGCTGGAAGTTAGAACATGAGCATGAAAGTGGCAAGAAATTAGGCTGGAGAGGTAATCTGGGAACAGATAATGTAGTAGGATCTCAAGAAATATGTATTTGGTGTGCTTATAAGCAAAAATTTTGAAAAACTACAAAAATGACTTGGGAAATGGAAGCTACCTGCTTCATCCCAAGTGATAACAATTTAGGAAACAGTTCTGATCTGGCCATGTAAATTATTTAATGTTAAATTTCTTTTGAAATAGTTGAATATGTTAACTAATTAGATATAACTTTCATGCTTTAAGTTAAATTAGTGAATTTTTTTGGAAATTCTCACCAGTTGTCAGGATTTTACGTATATGTGTATGCTTATATACTTAAGATCAGTAGGTTTAAATCATTTATACCTTAATCCAGCTTTAAGTACTGCTGAGACAACTGTTAGAAACTTATGGTTCAGTATATATCCCAGGAAACAAACCCTGTTACGTTCATATCTACCTTTGTCAGTTCTACTTTCCTTTTTCCGTACACCCAAATTGCTTAATTTATTTTTATTTTAAGTGTTATTTCGCTAAATAATTTCTTAGGGAAACTGTGACTACAAAACAATTTTCATTGGTCCCTTTCCATTTTCATCCTGCTTCTATGTAATCTCAAATGAGTAAGATATTCTGTAGAAATAGGGAATTTACATGTAAGAAGCAAAATTAGTTATTTCAGTATTCTTAGTAAATTAATTTTTGGAAAAGGCATAATACTTCTCAGGAAGAAATAGGACAGTTTTTGCGTAGATCTTTGCTCCCTCAAAATACTTATTTTATTTGTCACAAAATTGGGCAAAGTAGAATCTTTTTAGAACTAAGAACTTATTTAAGGTATATAAACCTGCAAAACTTATAAATGAATGTGAAATATAAGAAATCTTGAGAAATACTCAAATGCATTCTTGTAATTATCATACAAGCATTTAAAAGGAAATTGTTAAAAAACTTATTTTATAAATATTTACAATATTGCTCTTTATTTTTCTTAATAAATTGCTAGGCACTTGGAGGTGTCCCAGGAAGTCAGCCATTACTCCCCAGTGGAATGGATCCAACTCGACAACAAGGTGACTACTCTAAAGTAAAAGGAAAATTGATGTGCAGAACCATAGAGGAAATCTTTTATCTCTTAAGGAAAATTGTATTTGTATAAGTAAATCTCCTATAGTTATACCAGTTGCATTTTTCTAAGTAACATAGCCAAATGATTTATATTTCCAGCTCACTGAATTATGCATGATAGTGAGGGTAGTGATAACATAAGAAAAAGAATACATGAGGATCCAAAAATCCATATTTTAATTAATAATTCTAAAACCTTTTATATAACATCGAACAAGTAGGAAGCTAAGTGATAATATCACTTATTATTTCTTTTGCCTTTTTCAGATAGAGGCCTTAGCCCATCTGAAAGATGAGCAGAGGGAAAGAAGGTGCTAAGCAGCAAGGGGCCTGATTAGTTTAACAATCTCAATAACCAAATCCCTCCAGAGATACTTAGGAACCACAGATATGTAATGCTCTATTGTACTGTTCCATGGGAAGAGGAGCAAATGCTATTAGAGAATTAACTCACCACAGAATAGGGAGAAAATTTCAGTCAAGACATTAATAGAGGGTGTGGGTAGGTAGTGGTAAGAGGTGGAAAAGTGGTCTGGAAGCCAAGGTAAGATGGTGTCAGTACTCAGACTCTTGGTAAATGAGACAGTAACACCCAGGAGGGAGGAAGCTGCTAGCCTCTGGTTTAGTACTCAGGCTCGTTACTTTGCTAATGTCTTCATACTTTTTTTAGGACATCCAAATATGGGTGGGCCAATGCAGAGAATGACTCCTCCAAGAGGAATGGTGCCCTTAGGACCACAGGTAAATAATCAGTGCATATTTACAATAGCAAAGATATGGAACCAACCCAAATGCCCATCAATGATAGACTGGGTAAAGAGAATGTGGTACATGTATACCATGGAATACTGTGCAGCCATAAAAAGGAATGCGATTATGTCCCTTGCAGGGACATGGATGAAGCTGGAAGCCATCATCCTCAGCAAACTAACACAGAAACAGAAAACCAAACACCGCGTGTTCTTCCAACAAGAATTTATGAACACAGGGAGGGGAACAACACACACCAGGGCCAGTCGGGAGGGTGGAGGGCAAGGGAAGGGAGTGCATTGGGACAAATCGCTAATGCACGTGGGGCTTAAAACCTAGATGACAGGTTAATAGGTGCCGCAAACTACCATGGTGTACATATACCTATGTAACAAACCTACACGTTCTGCACTTGTATTCCGAAACTTAAAGTAAAATAAATAAATAAATAATAAAACTGAACACTGAAAAAAATCAGTGCAGAAACCTAGATGCTGAGCTTTTTGCCTCCTTCACATATGTAAACAAACTATGTTATTTGCTGGCTATGAGAATATGCATTACAGACTTCATGTAACATAGTTGTTAGACTGATGAGGCCATAACATTTGTGACATGCCGAATCGGTATAACAACAAACCATACTTTAACAGTGTGCTGTCATTTAAGCCTTTAATTTATTTGAGAAAATACACTGTATGGAAATACATTATAATTACTATTCAAAAGGTAACTGTTACCCTTTTCTTAGTCATGCTGAGGAGATGGTTAAGTTAAATAAAACCCAGTTGGCTGGGCGCAGTGGCTCACGCCTATAATCCCAGCACTTTGGGAGGCCAAGGCGGGTGGATCACTTGAGGTCAGGAGTTTGAGACCAGCCTGGCCAACCTGGTGAAACCCCGTCTCTACTAAAAATACAAAAAGTAAGCCAGGCGAGGTGGCAGGTGCCTGTAATCCCAGCTACTCGAGAGGATGAGGCAGAAGAATCGCTTAAACCTGGGAGGCAGAGGTTGCAGTGAGACAAGATCGCGCCATTGCACTCCAGCCTGGGGAACAATAGCAAAAACTCCGTCTCAAAAAACATAATAAATAAATAAATAAAACCCAGTTGATTGAAAATATTAAAGAGTAAGTATAAAATATATTTCCATAAATCTTAAAGACTGTCATTGACAGTTTATTCTTTACAATCATATTTCATTATAGAATGGGAAAACAGTAGAAAACCATTTAGAAATAAACATTAAAATGGGTCTTATTGAACAAGCATAATACTATCAGTATACATCAGATGTTAGCTGACTTCTCTATAAAATTTCCCAGAAGTATACACTGAGGTTGAACCTCTCCTAGCTGTTGGTGACATTTTAAGAGTACTGTTCCAGGATATCATGCATTTTAGCTAAAACATCCTTTGTCTCTCTTGGGAAAGCTTCTTGGGGTAGAAATTAATTTTATAATGTCATTTTTCAAAGAAACTAATTTAAAATCCAGAATTTTACATTTCTACCTCGTGGGTCAGAGATTAACATGTCATAAAGCTGGTTAAAAGAATGAACTTATTCATTTTTCCTTTCCAAGAAACAGCATTATGAGCAGTACTTTAGGAGCTTGTTTTGTATATCTACTTTTTAAAAGTTAAATTGATGTTTTGTTGTGCTACCAACAGAGTAAAAAAATTGAGAACTCAACACCCAGATAATATGACTTAGACCTACATACAATAATATATGTTGTATTGTATGTTTGTATTGTATATATGCATTGTTTCTAACCAACATATAACTATGTATATTGACTATATTGAAACAAGGGGTTCATTTAGCCAGACTTTTTGGAGATGCCATATTATAGGAAAAAAAAAACCCATATAAATACAGTTCCAAGGAAAGAGGAACAAATGGTGTCACGTAAATATATGTGGCAGCCTCAAAGCCAAAAGAAACCAGTTTCTTTTATTTAGGCTCAGTTATTTTCAATGGATTTCCTTAAGAGCTAATAAAACCCTCATTTAGATATTTGAATTATTCTTACCTATTTCTATTCATATTAGGAATGATGATACATGTTAACCAATCATCATTAAGCTATTAATAATAAGACTGCTTAAGTTCCATAGGTATTTTATTGGCTAAGTATACTTTTAGTCTTTAATAAACTAAGCCAACCAATCTGGCTGTTAAAGGATTTTTTTCCAAAAGATTTTATTAATAAATACATTTTAAATATACACAAAAACTTTGTGCTTGTAATTTAGTTATTATTATTTATTCACCTATTTTTCAGCTAGCTGCTCTTTAAATGTTTATCATCTCTGTTATTAGTATTAGATTTTAATACTTCAAAAACTAGAGTCTGATTTAAGAATCAGTTTTACAGTATTTACAGCACAGTAAATTACAACAGAAAATAAGACAGTTTCTATTTCTGGTAGGCTCTTATTGATGAGTTTTAATAGCTAAGTTTATTATATGTGTCAATTCTTTAGATTTTTAAAACCAGAGAAAGTGGTTTATTTCATTTGGATTGGCAGTGTTCTTACTATTTCTATATAATATGATGGAAATTAAGTGTCCTGGTATGAATTTACCTCAGAAATAAGAAATGCCTACAGTAACTTTTTAAAATCACAATATAAAAAGTATAAGGATTAAAGGAAATTATTTATACATACATATCATATGTTTAAATGAAAGCAGGAGTACAATAAAAAAAGGTCAGGTAAAATAATTTGGAATCAGGGGAATCTTATGACGTATTTATTTCATAAGACCTGGTATATTAAACATATAAACATATACATTATAAACTGTGAAATTTGTAATAATGGTTAGCTGTGTTTCTTGAGAGATAATGGAAAAACAACTCTCATAACAGACATTTAATCATACAGATGCTGTCCAAGAGCAGAAGATATCTGCCTTATTTTTAGCTGTATTGTAGAAAAAGTCTGAAATATTGTCTCTAGATTTATGCACAAACAAAATACACATTTCTTTTTTAACATAGATGTTACTTCCATAACTTTTTGAGCTTAAGATCAGTGTGGTACAGGGGGACAGTAGTTATCTATTAGAACAACTGAATTCCTAAAACAAAGAAATATGTAAATCTAATTATTCTTAGATTATGTTGATTTGAGCAAAGTGCACACATAGAATGTAGTTAACATGTGATTAATACTTAATGCATGTATGAAGAAATAAAGATTTGCCCCAAATCTAGTAGGCATATTTTCCCCTACCCCTTAATCTATTTTAAATCTAAATACAGTGGTGGTACATTATTTTTAAAGTGAAAGTATATTAGAATCCTTTCAATAAAAAAACAAAACTACCTATTTAATCAAGAAAAATATCTTTTCTAATATCATATATGAAACCAGTTTTCTACTTGGTTTTGTAATAAGATGTACTTAGCTAACCTGTGTTTTTAAGGGCAGTAAGTGCCACGTGATTAACCAAAACTACCCAACTAGTTTTAGTTTCTCTAGAAATCTGAAGGATAAAGAAGTTATATACAAATAGAAACATATGATTTCCAAATAAGATACTTGGAGTGGAAAAATGGTGAGGTGGCAATATATGTATGATAGGCTCTCATGTAAGGAAAAAGTAAACTGATTCTATATTTTCAGATCTATGATGGGCAGTAGAATTTAGCTCAGTACAGGGAAGAACTTTGTAGAAATTAAATTGCCCAACCATGGAAAGACTTTATAAACTTTCCAAGCAGAGTCTGAACAGCCATTTTGTCAGAAACATTGCAGTGGGAGAGAGATTAGACCAGATGGAATTGTATAGTTGCCATCAGCTTTAAAATTCAGTGATTCTAAATTAGGTCTTCCCATTCTGCCTTTGTTGCTAGCACTTGGAAAGCAAGTTGTTATTCTTTCTTTTTGTTTTAGATTATTCACTAAATGAAAATATTTTGCAAATCTATCAAGCATATATTGAAAAATTTCTTACTCATTTCCTGGGTCAATTCAGTTGAACTAGCTCATCATTCATGGAAGGCCTACTGTGTGCCAGGCACCATACATGAACACTGGGTATACAAAGATGAGTAACATAGATATGCTGCCTTCAAGGTACTTATTATTTAGCAGGAAGTATAGATACACAAAGAAAAACTGTTATATAATGGGGAAAGTCTAGATAATAAATTTACATACTTTTTGTGGAGCCATTACATAAAGAGGCAAGTAATTCTGTTAGCGTTGAGGGCTATGGAAGCTAGTGAAAAGAGGACTCATTTAAGTTGGTTTCTTATTAACAATGGTAAAAGAAAAAAAAAAGAGTTAGCAGTTACAGTTTTTGAGCACCAAATATCATGCTTTTAATTCACTAAGTACTATGATAGGTGCTTTATATTTCATTTTATTCACCAACAAGCCTATAAGGGAGATAATATTATCACTTTACAAATAAGGAAATTAAGATTAGGATATCATTGGGAGAATCATTTGCCCAAGATCACACACAGAGAGATGCAGAGGCAATGGGGCAGTGGCAACAGAGATTCAAACCATTGTCTACCTATGTCCAAAGCTATAAGGAAAATTAATGGTTTCCTTGATAAAATAAAACAGAGATCTTCTAAGATCAAAAATGAGGGGAAATAAAACAGAGATCTTGTAAGACCAAAAAGGAGGGGAGACTTTTCTTGTGAAACATTTCTATTATATTTTACCATTCAGATTTTGTTTGCAATGACTAATCTTTATCTCAGAGACCCCTTGCTAGTACTGCTGCTGCCACCACCATGCCTGATCCAGAGGTTAGGGGAAATAGCTATCCTTTTAACCAATGTCTCAAGTGTGAACAGAAATCATTCTATTGTCCCATAGCTCACAAATTTGGATATTTAAATGAGATTTCCTTAAAGTAAAAGTAAATAAACAATGAGAATAGCATGTAACTAGCTAATGTCATTTATCAACTGTAGCTTACACTCTGGAGTCAATAGACCTGCTCTCTTTGATTTATTTCCTTGTCATCTGAGCACCTACTACTTAAAGGCCAGGGAAGATGAGTTAACATGAGTATAAAAGTCTATTATGTGTTTCTGAACTTAAATCCAGTAGGTTGGAGGGTATGGTTGGGAGTAGGGAATAAAGATGAAAATTATAGAAAATGAGGACAGGAAAGATAGGCTGGGGCTGAGCCTTGAATACCTCATAGAGCCACGCTGAGAAGTTTAAACTTATTTGACAAGTAGGGTGGGTCATCATAGCTTCTAAGTGACATGAGTAGGACTGAGTTTTAGAAGGATAGCTCCTGAGGCAGTTTGGAGAATAGATTGGGAGCAGGAGAGACTAAATCAGAGAAACAATTAAGACAGTGCAGTAGTCTCAGTAAGTGACAAAGATTAGTAATAAGAGGAGAGAACTATTTCAAGAGCTGTTTCATAGATAGAATCAATGGACTTTGGTAACTGACTGGATATGGGAATTTGAAAGAAAAGGAAGAAACATCAAGGAGCTCCTGGAAATTCTTAGCTTGGGCTATTGTTTGGAAGGTGATAGCACAGAAGTGACGAGGAAAGCAGTACAAAGAACTCAGTCATGAGAAGATAATATTGAGTTTACTTTTAGATATGTTGTGAGTAAGATGGTATCCAGATGGAAACAAATCCTATGAAGTTCAACGTATGAGTTATCTGGGAGCTTAGGAAAGACATCATGATCAGATATAAAGATTTGAGATTCCTAACATATAAGTAGTTGTTGAACAAATGGTGGCAGATAAGATTACTCATAAATGTGTTTTATTGAAAAGAGTGCTATAGCTAGAACTTGGAGAAAAGCAACATTTAAAGGTTTAGCAAAATAAAAAGAGCTAGCAAAGGAAATTGAAAAAGAGTACCCAGAAGAGTTGGAGGAATATTGGTATCAGAAAGCCAAGTGTGAAAGTTGTTGATAATGTCAAAATACATTAAGATAATAGTGATAAAATTAGCCTTTTTGTCCCTATGGCAACTAAACTAATAACATGTACATGTTAAAACATTAAAATGTTTTTATCCTTTGAATGCACATGATAGATATTAACAGAAGCTGATTGAGTCATATAATTCATGCATACGTATTTTGAATATACATTAGTTTTTATACATTTTTGTGTATTTGTATATTAATGCATTTCTGTGTTGGACATGTTATTTTGTGAATAGAAGTTTGCATTTAACTTTCTTGTGTTGGGTTCACCTGTTTTGTTTTGTTTTCGGACTTTATGTCATTGTGCTGGGTCTGACAATTTCAAACATTGAATCACTCTTTTCTTTCAAAATTGAATTTTGGATTTATGATATGTTTCATTTGAAAATGTTTACTATTGTACATATCTTAGGATATTAATAAAATATATTGAAATATAATTGCAGCCATACCTTAATCATTTAACGTGCTCCAGTGATCATACATATTCACATGGTTTTAAAAAGACATAGACCAAAGTAATTGCTAAAATACAAGCAAAAATACAAGAATGGACCCCTCAGAGAATGAATTACACAGGCCTTATCCAATTGGAGTTATGTAGGGAAATCATTAACGTGCTCTCCTTTCTTTCCCCCCTCCTCTTTGGTTTTGTTTTTTTGTTTTGTGGTAGTCTGACCCTTGGTTATCATTACAGAACTATGGAGGTGCAATGAGACCCCCACTGAATGCTTTAGGTGGCCCTGGAATGCCTGGAATGAACATGTAAGCAATGTTATATCATATACTACATTATTACGTGGATGATATTTTATATATATAAATAATACCATATTATTCTATTTAGTAAAGTGTTCTATTTTCTGGCCTCTAAAATGACGTTAATTTGTAAAATAATTTGAGCACCACAGTCTCTGTGTGGTATAAAAATGAACTAAACAAGAGCTGTAGTGTTTGCTTCATTTTCACAACATAATCTCTTATGTTTTCTTTGTTCCCTTGCAACCTTTAATTTTTTTCATTTTCAAGTGCTATAAATAACAGCTTTTAGTCTATTTCATTTTGATAACTATAGAGTCTCCATATAGTATATAAAGTATGAAGAGATGCTAACACCAGGACTTTGACTTAACTCTATAGAAGTAGATAATTGAATACGGTTAACCTCATTTTTAACAGATACATAGTGATTCTATGAGTGGAGTTTTTAACTCATAAATACATACATATCTCTACTTTTGCTTTGTTGGGACTACTGTCAACACAGGAAGGATTCTCTCTGGTAGTATACTATAATCTCTATCAAAGAACTTTCCGTAGCGTAGGATGAATTTTGTTTTGAAAAATTCCAGACACATTTAGATAAGGAGTAAACTAAATTTTTTATTGGAATGGCCTTTCCAACCCAAAGAGAGTAGTTTGTTTCTATCAGCCAATATAATGTAGTTTGTTAGGAAATTTTTCTTTTTCATTATCCAGCTTGCCCTCCAAGTCTTATATACACAAGGTACTTGTTAGTGACTTTCATTAATTCACAAGAGGATCAGTTTCATGATGTGGCCTAAAGAAAATTTACCAAAAGTAATAAAAGTGTTCCATATAGGTTTGTGGGTGTCTCCTCAAGTGTGTTTCCATCAGTTCGTGTTTTGATTACTTATATATCAAATTAAACAACTCTGCCATCATTTAATGGCATTGAAGATACACTGTGAAATAAGCTCTTTTGATCTATGCAGGATTTTTTTTAAGTTTCTGAAGCCATTTTCATGGAAAGCAAATTTGCCTGAAATAGAAAATAGGTTAATAGGTGGGTACCAGCTAGGCTTAAAACTAACAGAGCAGGAGGGAAAGTAGGTCAGATTTTCCTATCACATCTTTTTACTTTTAAAGTAAAAATGGATACACATGAAATCCGACTCTTCTTAAATTCCTCAAAGGCTTGGCCTTGTGTAAATGGTTGCTTCAAAAAAGAGTGAATGGCATTTTCTGCTTTTTATGTCAAAAGCTGAAGCTCTTACCAATAGGATGGAGATGTATATAAAACATACCCACTTGAGATTCTTACTTTAAAATGCAGATTTTAAGGGGTATGATGTTGAGTACCATGTATAAATGTAAGGAGTATATATTTTGAATACTATGATCACCCCAGAATGATCATTCAATAAGAATGTATCTAATATCATTTGTACATTACTCTGCATTATAATTGATCATACGGCCAACTTTAAATCCACTTAGTTTTCCCTGTTCAGAGAAAAAAATTGTTTCTATGTGACCATTGAGAGATTAAAATAACTGCTTCCAATTGTCTAGTTTCTTTCCCAGATATACTTAAGCATATACATGTGCATGCATTTAATTTCCTAGACTATGGAGACTAAAAATATGGCTGAAATTTTTAATATGATTACTTTTTGTTGATATTTAGGTTTGGGTGTCTTATTTAAGTTTAATCCCTAGATACTTTTAAGTATTTTCAATTACATCATATTTTACTATTAATATAATATCTTCTTTGTAAAGAACCTTTAAGCCTTACAGACTCTGATCTCCATTTTTTTGTTACTGTTTTCTTTTATGTAAGATCCTATATCATTTTTAATTTTCTAAAAATCAGGATTCCTTCAAGGACAATGAAATGTAAATATTTACATTTTTACATTTGTAAATATTTTCATTTTTACACTTGTAAATATTTTCCTCTAATAGGGAAACTTCTCAGGTATGAATGCTCTATAAGAGTGTAACTATTATATTGATATTGGCCCCAAAAAAGCAAAGGTTTGTTTAGAGACATAAAAAGTGAAACATATTATCTCCATTGCACTCAATAGGTAATCTTTATTGAAATTCACTTTATAATGTATTATCTTTAAAACAAAGTCTAACTGTAATGCATACACACAGTATTCCTAACGTATTTGTAGCTTCATGTCATTAAGGAATTTTGCATATTCCTTAAAAATGGAAGAAAAAGGCATTAGAAGGGTGTTACCTTACGCTCTGTCTTGAACTAACTAAACTATTTAAGTAACAAAAATATTTATGTGTTAGGAGGAGCATGCCAGAGACTCATATCTGGATAATTTTTCTTTAGCTTGTCATTTTTTCTTATTTGCCATTAGAGTATGATGACAATAAAAAATTCCCAACCCTGGTCACTAAAGTAATTAAAGACTATATTCTAACTGACAACTGTATTTCTTTATTGCAGAATAAATCATTCGGAAGTAAATTTGGTAACCTTATTGTTTAAAAAACTTTGTTTTCATGCTCTAAACTTAGGATAAATTATATTGTGTCACTGAAAAACTTACTTTCTATGTTTCTGTAACCAGTATTGTATCTTAGAAGCAAAAGCTAAATTTAAGTAATTTAAAGTAGCATTTATAAGTTATGGCCAAAATATAATTTTCTAATGCATTGTAGATTACTGTTTAAAGGAAATTTGAATAATCATGTATTTCTAAATTAAATACATTTTTATAAGTTTCCAAAGAATTTAGGATTTAGTATTAAAGCACCCCTAACTCAACTTTGTATACGTTACTATTAAGCAATACTACGAGGCCAAAAGGATTTCAGAGGATCTTCTTATTCTGTATTATATCCTGCAGAATTATGAAGTTTGTGTAGTTATTATTTTGAAATAAAATGATAGTGAATTACAGAAGAAAGAGGATTTTTCAGGCCAAGCATGGTGGCTCATGCCTGTAATCCCAGCACTTTGGGAGGTCAAGGCAGGAGGATCACTTGAGGTCAGGAGTTTGAGACCAGCCTGGGCAACATAGGGAGACCCCATCTGTACTAAAAATACAAAAATGAGCTGGGCATGTTGACAGGTGTCTGTAATCCCAGCTTCTTGAGAGACTGAGGCACGAGAATGGCTTGAGCCCGGGAGGTGGAGGTTGTAGTGAGCTGGGATCCTGTCACTGCACTCCAACCTAGGTGACAGGGCAAGACTGTGTCCCAAACCAAAAAAAAAAAAAAAAAAAAGAGGATTTTTCTCTTTGGTAATAGTGGTTGATTTGATTTCATCAAAATCAACCTTCTTACCAAAAAATGCAGACTTCTGCACCCAGGTTGGAGTGCTGTAGCATGATCTCGGCTCATGCAACTTCTGCCTCTCCGGTTCAAGCAATTCTCCTGCCTCAGCCTCCTAAGTGGCTGGGACCACAGGCATGCGCCACCACGCCCGGCTAATTTTTGTATTTTTTGTGTAGATGGGGTTTCGACATGTTGCTCAGAATGGCCTTGAACTCCTGAGCTCAAGTGGTCCACCCGCCTCGGCCTCGCAAAGCTTTGGGATTACAGGCATAAACTATCATGTCCAGCCTCTCTTCATTTTTAAATGAGGCTAACCTGATTCTACTTCAAACCATACTTATATGGAAATTTTCATTCAAAATAATTCCTATGTTATAATTTGTAAATTACTTTCTTAATAATACTGAGGGCCCTCAAAAAGAGTGGGAATTACTGAGCTTAACTAGTTGTTCTAATAGAACTACTCCCTACTATAACCCTCACTTTTTATAAAATACTTGTGAAACTTAAAGTATTTTCAAACACAATGGTAATGTTAGGAGAAATTTAACTTATCCATATGAATTATTAATACTTAATAGTAAAATGAAATTTATTATGAAACACATAGTATGTTGGAACTAGATTGGTATTTATCAAATTGAAATATATAATGTTATGACATAAATGTAACATTTAATTTAATGCAATTAAATTAAATATTTAATTATTTTAACATTTAGGTTAGCATGTTTAACATTAGAAAAATTTGAAAATAAAAATAGTTTATTCTATTTATGCATCTTATTCATACAGTACTTGTTTGGTTATGATATTTCAAAATTATAAGATTATCTACATAACATTATTATATATAAATTTTGCCAGGATCTGCATATGGTGTACTTTTATGTCGTTTTAAGATAAATGTTCCCAAGTTTTTTTTACTGTGTTTTATTTAACATCAAACAAATCTTGTGGATGTACCTTACTACCCAAATGTTTTACTTGGTCAATACATATCTTATGTTTAACCTTAGATTCTGTCCATTAGGACACTGAATCCTATAGGTAAAATCATTTTTCTGAAGTGTTCCAGTAATTAATTGTAAAATCATCATCTCCATCATCATCTTGGAGAGGCAACAATTTCCAAAGACAATCAATACAAATGCCTCTCACCTTCTTTCTCCCTATGCACAAAATTTTATCAAGTCCCCACTGGTATCTTCTATACCTCAAGCTGAATTGGGAAAAAATTCCACTTGGGCATTCCTAATAGAGCCCAGGGACAGGACTCATTCCCTTCCCTGCTGCTCACACCTCTAGGGAATCTCAAAACTAAAAACTGTTCTAAATATTCCATGCAAACATGAGTAATATCATAACTAACTTGCTCAGCCTCTTTATCTAACATTTAGAACTAGCTTGTCCAACCTGTGGCCTGTGGGCCAAATGTGGCCCAGGACGGCTTTGAATGTGACCCAACACAAATTTGTAAACTTTCTTAAAACATTATGAGATTTTATTTGTAATTCTTTTTTTTTTATTAGCTCATCAGCTATCGTTAGTGTTAGTGTATTTTATGTGTAGCCCAAGACAGTTCTTCTTCCAGTGTGGCCCAAGGAAGCCAAAAGATTGGACACTCCTGATTTAGAATTTTAGGTTTAAGGTCTTAGAATCAAGGGATTTTTTTTAATTAAAAATTTTCATTGTCTTAGTGATTCAAATTAAGGGGAATTTTAAATGACCCTAATTAGAGGAGACCGACTGACAGTAGTCTGCTTTTCATAAGACAGTCTTTATTCAGGTACACAATTTAGTACTAAAGTATGAGGACAAGAGACCTTTTTGATTTAACTAATTGGGCATTAATTTTACTTTAAAAACTCAGTGTCCTTAGAAGCTGTGGAATACAGAACATTCTCCTTTACTCTAAAATGAAGTAATATATTGGCATAGATTATCTCCCATTTTTTCTAAGATTTGCTCTGGCCACTATCTGGACTGAAATTATGAGAACAAGAAATGGGATTTCTCATTTAATAGTAACTAAATCATCAGTAGCATTGAAAGATAGATTAATAAATATAAAAGTAATGTGTGATACTCTGTGGTTTTTTTAAAAGGCAACTTTAGATACCTTTTATATATTTTTATTTGCTTATAGCTTAATAAGATCAATCATTTTACATATATTGAAGTTTTACAAATGTTATTTTGAATGAGATACAGGAAGCTCATATTGATATCACAAGGTTATGGTTTATATTTAGTTCATAAATACTTTTCACTACAGAAGTGTGTTTTATAATGATTTCAATGTATGTATATATTTACTCCTATGAGCAGTTACCATCTTTATAACAATAACCATTTAATATTAAAGTAAAACTGGGCTTTCTAAAAGCAGTTCAATTTGGGAAGAAAACTTTTCTTTTGGGGGACTTAATTAATATAAAAAGCTATTAAAATAAATATAAAGAGAGTAATTTCAGTGCCAAACTAGAACTGCATAATAACTGAATTATAAATGTTATATTTTATGATTTGTCATTGATTATTGTGAAACCTTCAAAGCATAGGTTAAAATTTCATTTATCAAATTGTTTTGTAGGGGTCCAGGTGGTGGTAGACCTTGGCCAAACCCAACAAATGCCAATTCAGTGAGTATATATATATATATTTTTTTTAATATTTTGCATTTTGTAACATTTAGCAAAAATCACAAAAACATTTTGCTTTTGAAAGCCTTGCAATTGGTTGTAGTAACCCTTTTTTAAGTAATCATTCAAAAAAGTTTAATATAAATTTTAGAAAAATGCATAATTTTTTGAAATTATGTAATTTTCTTTCACTTCAAGGTCTAATGTAAACATGCATTCTATTGTCAACAAGACTTTCAAAAATAAAAATTGAAATAGTGTGACTGAAGTATATACTACAATAGCCTATAAATAGTGATCTGTATCATAAAATGGTTTGATCTTCTAAAATAACTATTAATAGTCACTGAGTTGCCAAATACAATCAACCTGTTAGAAGAAGCCAAATTATTATGATTTTATTTGCTATATCAATTACATCTAGGTTTGCTTTCTTGCTGCCCAGAAAGCAAATGCATATTTACCTTGTACCTGTTAGCTAAATTGCCATCCTTGTACATCTCTCTATATACCTGACATCTTGGGAATTTTCCTTATATATTTGTGGCCGTGGTTTGATGGCACTAATATTTATCTCTCTTAATAATGTCACAGAAATATATGCACAGGTTGAAAATTAAGCTATCGATCTTAATATGATTTTAATGTTGTGATCCTGGAGATGTTTTTCCTTCTTGTCTTTGAAACCTTGAGTTCTTCGATATGTGAGAGAAGTCTGCCGTGTACATCTGTGTACTGTGTGCACTGCACAAAGGTTCCCGGGTCAAGAGAGTCAGTAGGAGAATGAAATACAACCTGTGATCCCCTTGTGAAGTCAATGGGCATCTACCCAAAGAGGATGCCTTTTGCTAATATGTACAAAGGTATCTTCATTGGCTAGCAGTGGCCTTAATGTTAAATGAATATGAAACTGATCCAGTGTTTAAGGTTAGGGTATAGGAAGAATCATCCTAAATCCATTGCTGTTTTGAAGCAGGAATCACTTTCAGCTCAAGTAAATAACTGTCATATATTTTTTTAAATGTTAATTCATGTTATCTGCTTTTCTCTTAATTTTAATAGCTACGGTTTGCTAAGTAATTGAAATTATTTGAAGTGAAAAGAACGATGTTGCTTCCATTTGAGTCTTCAGTGTGCTATTTAATTTCAACAAGTCTTTCTTCTAAAATAGTGTTTTGCCAGATTGTGTTGGAATAGAGTACCTTTACACCCTCAAAATTATTTTCGTTTGCTTACATGCTTTACAAGAGTTTACTTCTTACGATCTATTAGCTTCTTACTATTTGACCTAACCAATTCATTCAAGATTTCACTTTAAAATCACACCTGTCTAGCAGGTCAAGATACATTTATTTTAACTTCCTATTTAAATGCCCATAAAAAGAATGCAAGAAAACATTTTTTGTAACAAAGAAAACTCTTCCCAGTGCCAGAATCTGGAAATAATTTCCATTATCT
This sequence comes from Pan troglodytes, assembly GCF_028858775.2. Classification (NCBI taxonomy): domain Eukaryota; kingdom Metazoa; phylum Chordata; class Mammalia; order Primates; family Hominidae; genus Pan; species Pan troglodytes. The sequence continues at coordinate 34,594,524 of NC_072402.2, forward strand.
GCATGTCTCATGAAGCTAGATGGAAAAGCACAACCAGTGGCTCACCTTAACTATGGAAACCTTCCCACCTAGAAGCACAAAAACCATTCTCTTATTCCTCATTGTCAGCTCAGCCAGTCATCCCTTTACTGCCATTGCAGGCAGCCAGAGTATAATTCACACCCACCACTACCCACCTTTATAAGTACCTTCTTTTACACACTCATCCAAAGATTATATCTCCCACAAGGCACCTAGGAAGGTGGACAGGGTTTGAGCGGTTGATATTGACAAGGATGTTTCATTGTACCAAGGGGGTATATTATCCAAGTAAACAGTATAGATGAGAGGGGAGCTCTGTGTTCTGATGACTTTTAGTTTTTTAGGTACTCCATCTCTTTAGGATTTCATAGCGCTGGGCACTGTGGGTAGGAGAATACGCTATAACACACTAGCAGTTCTGCATTATTTTAGACCCTGAGAAACATTAGGAATTAGGGAAAAGCTGTACACATCAAACTGCTGTCCACCAGTCTGAAATGGGCATTTGACTAGCACACACATAGGCAAGTAATGGAGTTGAAAGCAGTCTCCTCGATGAATGTATACCAAATGTGCAAACATCTACCCTTACTCAAAGTATGAGAATAGGGAAAAGAAGTGGAGGAGGCCTATCATTCTCTCTTTAGAGAGAGAAAGTAGTCATCATCCTGAGCATCCAAAGGAAAAGTAGGCCTCTGAAAATGACCACTCTAAGAACAAGGGGAAAAAAATCATAGATAACTGACGACTTTCTAGCAAAGACATAGGGCTTCTATGAAACAGAAGCAAAAAGTATTAAGGAGGTATTTTTCCCCAAAAACCATGGATCATTTTGTGGTGACAGCTTATCCAAATTATGTTGAATTCCAAGTTTCTTAGACTTCCTGCCCATATTTAATATTAAAACACTTTTCAGTTTGTACCAATACAGTTAGTCTCTGACTCCTCAAGGCAGCATATTAAAGTAGTTGTTTGTTTTGTTTTTGCTGCTTTCAAATATGTTTTGTTTACTATTTTTTCTTTTAAGTGTTTATTTTGGAATAACTTCAGAGTTAAACATTGCAAGAATACTACAAAGAATTTCCATACACCCTTCACCCACATTCCCAATTGTTAATGTCTTACCACATTTGCTTTATTATTTCCTCTCTCTACATAAACATATTTTTAAACTGTTTAAATTTCCTGAAACTTTATCCCTAAATACTTGCATGTATATTTCCTAAAAAACTAACACATAATTTTTTATAACCCCAGTAAAATGATCAAAATAAGGAAATCAACTCTGATGCAATGCTATTTTCTAATCTACAGATTTTATTCAGATTTCACTAATTGGCTCAATAATCTTTTCAAACAAAAGAAAATCCCAATTTACTTGTTACATTCACTTCGTGTCTCTTTGTCTCCTTTAACTTGGAACAGTTTCTCAGCTTGTTTTTGTTTGGAGCGGGAGGTTGTTTGTTTGTTTTGGCCTTTCTTAACCTTGGAGTTAAAAAACTCCAAGCAAGATTATTTAGAATGTATATAATTTGGTTTTATCTATTTCCTCCTGATTAGATTTAGGTTATATATATTTGTCAGGGATACTACAGAAGTAATTTTGTGGTTTTTGGCCGGGTGCAGTGGCTCACACCTGTAATCCCTGTACTTTGGGAGGCTGAGGCAGGTGGATCACGTGGGTCAGAAGTTCAAGACCAGCCTGGCCAACATGGTGAAACCCCATCTCTACTAAAAATACGAAAAATTAGCCGGGTGTGGTAGCAGGCGCCTATAATTCCAGCTACTCAGGAAGCTGGGCAGGAGAATCACTTGAACCCAGGAGGCGGAGGTTGCAGTGAGCTGAGATCGCGCCATTGCATTCCAGCCTGGGCAACAAGAGTGAAACTCCGTCTCAAAAAAAAAAAAATTCTGTGTTTTTCTCAATGCGTCATTTCAGGAGGCACATGATGATTTGTCCCATTATTGTTGATGTTAATTTTGATCATTTAGTTAAGGTGGTGCTTGTCAGGTTTCTCCAGTATAAAATAACTATTTTTCCCCTTGTACTTATTAACTTAGAGACTTACTTTGAATGTACAGTAGGTCTCCTCTTCCTCCTTATACTTTCATCTGCTATTTTGGACATCTATTGATGATTCTTGCCTGAATCACTTTTTTACTTTGTTGGTTGCCAAATGGATATTTTTGAATTCTGTCTTTTCTTCTCCGTTTATTAGTTAGCTAACTATAACAGAGTTGTTTTTTCTTTTCCATTCATATTCATTTATGTATATAAGATGTATTCATGAATTATTTTATTCTGTGGGTTTAGGATGCTAAAATTGTTCAAAGTTTTCCCCTTTAAGTGGGATCACTTAACCTTTTAACATGTCCCCATTTTTCTCTGAGCACATTGAAGCTCTTCTTATATTTTCCCAGTTTTAGCCCTGGAAACAGCCACTTCTTTAAGGAGCTTGGGGTTCTTTTACTGGGTATTGGTATTTAGAACCCACTAGAGTAATACAACTTTTAGGCCCTCTCAACTAACAGAACTAGGAAATATATGTATGTGTATACACACCCACACACGTCTATACCTTTACCTATTTGTATTAAAAACATGAGTGCACACTGATGCTTCCATTTCAGTCCATCCCTACAGGGTTCAGTCTAGCCTTTCTACTTTCCATGTTTATAAGTCACTTCTCTGAAAGTATGAAACCTGTCTGTCTTATCCATAATATATGTATTTATTGCCTAATCTTTGTCCACAATTTTGTCATATAAAAGTGTTTTGGTCAAAAATATTTTTGGCACTCTTTTACATGACAGCAGGAAAAACATTTTTAAGGGCAAACTCATATTTTTAATTCCAAATAAAAGTTACGATTTTAATTTTTAATTTTCTTACCTCTGAGCATTACAGTATTGGTCTCAGATTCTTACTTAGAGGTTTATTTACAAACTCCCTAATTGTACTTTTTCTTTTTTTTTTTTTCTTTTTCACAAAGGATTCTGATCTTTGCACAAGTTCTGATCATTATCAAACATTTTACTGAAAATAGACACTTTTGATTACAAGGTCCGGAAAACCAACCAAACTAGACTTATACTGAAAAAGAGTATTACTGGATCATATATCTGAAAAGTCCAGATGTATTTTTGGTTTTGAGCACACTTGGTTCCAAAAGTTTAAATTATGTCATCCTGAGTCCCACCCAAGCCACATGAAAAAAAAAAAAAGGCAGAAATAGTTTACTAAAGAAAATTAAAGGAATGGATAGTAAAAGAGGGGATAGGCATAAACAACAAAATGTTCAGTATAGCATTATACTCATTAATTCGCTCACTTGTCAGGGGAAAAAGAGGAAACTCCTTTAAGGAAAATATGCATCTATTAATAGTGATTAAGCCTAAAGGAAATATGAACAAATTACTCCAAATAGGCTCTGCTCTATACAAATAGGTGCTCATTTTTTTAAAAAGCACTAAAATAGAATATTTTTAATTTCATGTGGCACAGATAATGTCTTGATATTATCTTCCCTTATTTCTAGTAACCCAGTGCTTGTAAGATAGCTTTAAGCTTCACAGTTGAAGAAAGGCACTTATCTAAAATGTTACAGATCATTTAACAAAATGAAAGTCCTCTAGTTACTTCTCTGCCCTCTACCACAGCACCACAATCATGGGTATTGGGACTCAGAATATTTCAGAATATTTGGATTCTCATCACAGCTTTTGAGTGATCTGTCTAGATTAGCCAGACAGTATGTGTGGCCCTTAATTTTATTCTCTGTCAAATAATAATTCTTCAAATTCTGTGTTTGACTGTCTAATCCTCTAATTTTGCTTATCTTCTACATCTTCATTTTTACCTTTCATTTCATCTTAATGAGTATTTAATGTAAAGTATAGGGTAGGGTTAGAAGGAGGATTTAGGGATAAAGAGAAGGTAGGAGTTTTGAAGGTGATTTCAACTCTTTGAATCCAGGTAGCTGGGAGAATGGGAATAACACAACTGAGCTAGGATCACAGGAAAAGAAGCAGGTGTAGAGGTAGGCAATGAGGTTTGGGGGCTTTGGTTTTTGTTTTTTTTGAACGTTAAATTTGAAATATTTGTAGGACACCTTTGATTCTTCCACAATGCCTAATGCGTATTTCTATCCTTATACTTAACACGTTATAATTAGGATCTGTGATGTTCAGCCTCAGCCAGGTCCTCCCTGATGCTTTACCAGCAGTTTGTTTTTTTCACTCTTCCTTAGCTACTTTTCTTGTCCTCCTCAGTGAATACTATTGCAATTCTTTATTCTCATTCTGCACCTACATTATGTTTGGCCCCTTCTCTATCAGCTAATTGTGTCATATTTTACAGAGGAGAAGAAGAGACCATTAGATTCAAATTTCTTCAGATTCTGCCCTTTGCGTCCAATGTTATCAGACCTTTAGTCACCTTTCTTCCTTCTTACCTCAGAAATAGAAATATATATATATATATTTTCTTTTTAATTCTGACCCTTCTGTCTATTCTCTCTCTCTCTTTTTTATTTTTACTTATTGTTCTATTTTTTTTTTTTTTTTGAGATGGAATTTTGCTCTTGTCACCAGGCTGGAGTGCAGTGGCACAATCTCGGCTCACTGCAACCTCCATCTCCCAGGTTCAAGCGATTCTCTTGCCTCAGGCTCCCGAGTAGCTAGGATTACAGGCACTGACCACCATGCCCAGCTAACTTTTGTATTCTTAGTAGAGACAAGGTTTCACCGTGTTGGCCACGCTGGTCTCGAATTCCTGACCTCAGGTGATCCACCCACCTTGGCCTCCCAAATTGCTGGGATTACAGGTGTGAGCCACCACGCCTGTCCCTATCTATCTCTTTGTTCTATTTCTTGTTACTTCTTTGCATATCCTACTCATTCACTCTTTCAAATGAGTCTTTAGTCTACGTCCCTTTCCATTGACTGGAACTTTCCTCTAGTGCCATGCCATGAACAAAATCCCAAGACAAACTGAAGGCCCTAGTTCTCCACTCCTCTAGAGTTGGGAGGGGTTACCAGTACAAAACTTCTCTCAACCCTTCCTCAGTCTCCAGCCACCATCCCATGTCTCCCATACTTCCACTCCCTCACCACCTTCTCCTAGATAATTAATTCCTTGGCCTGTCTTTTTCATCACCATGTGGCAATGAAGTGCCTGTAACATAACAGGTAACGAATGGAAGTTTATTGAATTTACTTCTCAACCCATTTCAGTTCCCATGAAAGTCCTATTCTGAAGGTTATTAGTGACTTTCTACTTACCAACCAAACACAGTGACTTACTTTCTATCCTCATCATACCTAACCTTTGAGATATTTGACTCCTTGGTTTTGTATTAATATCTTTTCTTTTTTTGGTTTAATAATGTTTCTTTAGTTTTCCATATTTTTATTACTTTTTTATTATTTACTTTTAGGTGTATCACAGAAAGGTAAAAAGCTTAAGCCTGACAGCCTTCAAGAATAAACCCAGGGCCAAGTGCAGTGGCTCATGCCTGTAATCCCAGCACTCTGGGAGGCTGAGGCAGGCGGATCACGAGGTCAGGAGATCGAGACCATCCTGGCTAATACAGTGAAACCCCGTCTCTACTAAAAATACAAAAAATTAGCCAGGCGAGGTGGCGGGTGCCTGTAGTCCCAGCTACTTGGGAGGCTGAGGCAGGAGAATGGCGTGAACCTGGGGGGCGGAGCCTGCAGTGAGCCGAGATCACGCCCCTGCACTCCAGCCTGGGCGACGGCAAGACTCCGTCTCAAAAAAAAAAAAAAGATTAAACCCAGTTTAGATATTTCCTAATCACTGCATCTGCTACCTCCTTCTTAAAAATCTAGCTTGCTTGCCTTTTTATATTTTTCCTGATTTTCATCCAGTCACATATCCACCATTCTTTCTCTATCTCTTTTTTTTGGTGGGGTGGGGGGACAGGGTCTCACTCTGTTGCCCAGGCTGGAGTGCAGTGGTGCAAGTGGTGCAGTCTCAGCTCACTGCAACCTCCACCTCCTGTGCTCAAGCAATCCTCCCACCTCAGCCTCCTGAGTACCTGGGACTAGAGGCACATGCCACCATGCTTGGCTAATTTTTTTTTGTTTTTTGTAGAGACAAGGTTTTGCCATATTGCCCAGGTTCGTCTCAAACTCCTGGGCTCAAACAGTCCTCCCACCTCAGCCTCCCAAAGTGCTGGGATTACACGTGTGAGCTGCCATGCCTGGTCTCCACCCATTCTTAATTGGCAATATTTTCTAATTACATTTCTTGGCTGCTTTTTTTTTTTTTTTTTTTTTCATTTTAATGCTACCATGTTGTTTCAACTACCACAAATCTAGTTTAATCCTAGATCAAGTATCTTGTCCAGCACAAAGTAGAAATGTATTCAGTTGAAGCTGTATCCTTAGTCCTGGTCTCTGATACATTCTAGACCTGCATTTCTAAAAGTTTGTTTATCATATCTACCTCAGTGTCTTCTGGTACCTTCAAATCCAATAATCAGACATTTCCCCAAACCTGCCCCACTTCCTGAATTCCCTATGTATAAATGAGTAGCAGCATCATCTACCCAGTCACCATGTTGAAAACCTAGGAATTATCTTAACTTCTTCCTTTCTTCGTCTGCCACACCCAGTTTGTCACCAAGCTCTGCCAAGTACTTTGTGAAATGACCCTCAAATTCTCCTACTCTTGCTTATCTTCATCAGCGCTGCCTATCACTCTTTATCATCTCTTGCCTGGATTTTTTTCCAGTGGTCTTCTAACTTGTATTCATATTCCATGATGCCTCTAGACTTATTTCTCTAAAACATAAATTTAGGGCTAGGTGTGGTGGGTCATGCCTGTAATCCCAGCACTTCAGGAAGCTGAGTCAGGAGGATAGCTTGAGGCCAAGAGTTTGAGACCAGCTTGGAGAAAAAAGTGAGGCTCTGTCTGTACAAAATATTTAAAAATAAAAAAGGATTTTAAAAACATACATTTGAACATGTCTCTATAAAACCCATGACTCCTTATTTCCTACAACATAAATTCATTCATAGTCTGACTGTGCAGCCTCACCCTTTACCACAACCCCCTATAAGCCCCACACTATAGCAGCTATATAACATAGCATAGCATTTCCCAAATAAACCGTGATTTCTTTTCTTTCTTTCTTTGTTTTTTATAGCAGTTCTTCTCTTTGTCTTTCTGATGGGCATCTACTCTCTGTAAGTCCCAGCTGTCCAGCTCAAATATATCTTCTGTACTCTACCTATATTGTTATATTTTATGTCCTTCACACTACTGGTCCTAGGACTAGGAGCCCAAATGCTGATTTTTAATAAAGACATCAAAGACTATGAAGTAGAAACAGCATAAGCCAAAAATAAAGAGCTTGACGGGGCAAAAAATTGAAAGAAATTGAACAACTAGTTGAGATAACATTTGTAAAAGTATTTTTAAATGTTTATTTTATTTAACTGTTTGAAGGAATCATGAAGAAGGAGAAATTAAAAGTATAAAAGGAGGCCAGGCACAGTGGCTCACGCCTGTAAATCCCAACACTTTGGGAGGCCAAGGCAGGTGGATCACCTGAGGTCAGGGGTTCGAGACCCGCCTGCCCAACATGGTGAAACCCCATCTCTACTGAAAATACAAAAATTAGCCGGGCGTGATAGCAGGCACCTGTAATCCCAACTACTTGGGTGTCTGAGGCAGGACAATCGCTTGAACCCAGGAGGCAGAGGTTACAGTGAGCCTAGATCACGCCACTGCACTCCAGCCTGGGCAACAAGAGCGAAACTCCATCTCAAAAAATAAATAAATAGAATACAATAAATAAATAATATAAAAAGAGCAAGGACTTAAGAATGAGATAGTTGGGAAAAGCTACCTTTGGAAATAAAGTTTTTTTTTTTCCTATCTGGGATATACATGAAAATTTAAATCTATAAATAATAGAATGTTGAGCTGAAAATGAAGGTATAGTAAAAGCACGATAGCTTCAATGTATGACAGGAAGACGAAATATTTACTCAGGATGGTGTAATCACCATGAGTGCCAGCTCACAAGAGTCCATTGTTAAATATTCAGGAATTTCATGAGCTGTTTGTTAAACCACTGTTAGCTTAAAATCTGCCATGTGGGAATATTTACACCACAGTAACTGGCAAATACTATAAATCAGGGCTTTTTTCCCCCCATGAAGTTTACTGGGTTTACTGACACATTACCAGTAAGCTTCAAGGCTTTCATAAAGGCTGAGCCAAAAATGCTTCCAGATATTTGTTAAGATGAGGTAGAAGTTGGAGAGCATGATTACATTTTGGATCTTGTCCACCTTGTTTTGTGTTTCTCTCCAGGAAATCTGTGCATTAAAACAGAAAGGTTGGCTGGCTAGAGGGTGATCAAAGAAATGGAAATTAACAAAGTAGACTTTATGATAATGAATTTAAGACATTGGAGAGAGGAATAAAATGTTGACAGTGCCATGAAGGAGAGGCAGAGGCAATTTAGTTATAAACTAATAGAGAAATAATGTACTAAGTAAACATGGTGGAATTGTGATGCAAGAAAACCCTGGTTGGAATATAGAGTAATTTTTGTAAGTGTCATGAGGAATAAGAAAGATGTCAGGCAAGGGAGTTAGTTGTTCAGTAAAGAGTTCTAGGATATGACCATACTCATAAATGGAGGAGAGGGCAGTATATTGTAAAGTAAAGCAAGGCGGTGAACTGCAAATTCCAAAGATCTAAAGGCTAATTAGATTGTATCTTAAAGTTGCTTAAGAATGATGATAGGCAATATAGAGTGACAGAAGAACATGAGCCAAGTGCTAAAGGCAGAGAGAGATGAAATTGGTCCTAGGAGCCAATAGATAAATTGGTGGTTTGGAAAGGGCAGACTCACATTTAAATAAAGAGAAGTAGGCCCAGCACAGCAGCTCACGCCTATAATCCTGACACTTTGGGAGGTCAAGACAGGTGGATCGCTTGGCTCAGGAGTTTGAGACCAGCGTGGGCAACATAGAAAAACTCCATCTCTACAAAAAATTAAAAATTAGCCAGTGGAGCACACCTTAGTCCCAGCTACTTGTGGGGCCAAGGTAGGAGGATTGCTTGAGCCCAGGAGGTCGAGACTGCAGTGAGCCTTGTTTGTCCCATTGCACTCCAGCCTAGGTGACAAAAAAAGACCTTGTCCCCTCCAAGAAAATGAGAAGCAGAGGATGGATGGTAGGTAGATCATGAACTGAAAGGGACCCAAGAGAGCAAAGTTGTATTCATTCACTAAATGAAGTAAATGTTTGCTGCCATAAAAAAATCTCGGTACTCAGCAGAATTAATTCTAATCCCTAGTGATGCTGAGCACTCTAGCAGTGGCCATCTGCAGTGCTGAATTACTCATAGGCAGACCAAGCAGAGCCTCGGGACATGTGTTGTGTGCTTAAGGCAAAGCAAGAACACCAAATAAGGAGAAAAGCTTTTCAAATAACTTAATATTAAATATTTCCAAAAAAACAAATATTTATCAAGAGGAAATCATAACTTGGTTGTACTTCCTTATACTTACTTTATGGTTTCATATTATTTTTGTGTTTAATTATATGGCAGGTATTGGGATAGATGGTTTAGAATAATACAAGCACTCATCTTTTCACTACTGTAAAGGTCCTATTCTGGCCCTGGCTGTCTGACTTCGAGTAGAGAGTAATCTATTGGTGTTCTTCAGAATAAGACAAAAATATCTCTTATGGATGTACAGAATCTTAATACAAGTTAGCTAGTAAGCTTGTGTGAAAAAAGAAAATATTTGGATTTAACTTTCCCTATTAATATGCATACTCGAGGGCTTACTTTTAAACATAGGTTTTCTGGTTTTTCATTTCTTAAATTATCACAGCAATGTCGTATTAATACCTTCTAATCTCTAGAAAAGAGCTTGGTGAAGAGCTTGATTTGAAGAGAAAAAGGGAGTTTGTTACCCATATCTGATCCTCACAAATTAATAGTCTTTGGAGACTCGTATTAACAAACTTTTTTTGCATAGCTTAGAAATTGTATGTGTAAATACTACTAATTTGAAAAATTCTGGTTTCCCATTTTTAGATACACAAATATATATATTTCTACTTACAGAATAAGTAATTAGTATCATGCAATATGCACAACTTATCTGAAACCAATATATCTTAAAGCAGTTATTCTATCTAAAATCCTCTTGACTAAAATCTGCCTTCTTTTGTGTAAATCCAAGTTATTATTATTCAGTTTTCCAGTACTTAAACAGATATAAATTTTTTTATCCTTTACTATGCTTTGTGATACATTTTTAAAACTTGACAAAAAATCATGAAATAAATTCATTTTAGGTCAGTGTCCATACTGCTACATGAATCAAAAATTTTTTTGTCCTATTCGTGTTCCAGATACCATACTCCTCAGCATCTCCTGGGAATTATGTAGTAAGTACATTTGGGTTTGTTTGCTTATAAGAATTGATGTTACATTTTATTTGGGCAATGAAACAGTTGTCCAGATGTTAAGAAGAGCCCCTGTGTATTGGCCAAGAAGTGAACATCTTGAGTTGTTTCATCTGCCAACCTCAGTACATATGTTGATGTTCATTAGTGAAACAGTTATCAATCTGGCCAGAATTGCCCTGAGTACTGTGTTTTACTTCAGCATATGTTTCTGAAAACCAGTACAATACACTCTGTCCAATCATGAAGAGAATAATCCCCAGTTACACAGTAATATGCTTGAATTTGCGGTTCTCCAGGAGAATAATCTACACCCCAGTCCAACCCTATGCACCACACATAGCATCTAAGAAGACATTAAACTTTCTCCCAATCACAAATGAATTAGATGGCAGAATAATGACTAATAATTTAGAGGAATCATTTCATTTTTTGGTTGTTCTTTGAAATTGAGAACACTTATTTTTATCATTATTACTCTTTAGTACACATTAGAATTTTCCAAAAATTCATGTCAATGTGAAGTCAAATTAATAAGTTTTATATGACCTCCTGAGCTTACAAGTGACCTTTTAATCATCATCATCACATTATGATCCTAGCTACATCTCAAAGTCAACATAGAGGAAAATACGTTACACCATTTAGAGGGAAACACCTAACAGAGAAACAAGGATAAAATGGTAACAAGGGAAATCTTTCCCACAGAAATGTTCAGAGGTGGTGGCTAGCTGGAGGGGAAAAAAAGAACGCATAAGAAGAAAATCAGTGAGCATTTCACTCTCCATGGAAATAGTATTTTATTAACATAGTGAAAAGCACACACTGCTTTGGACCTGTGAACTTAGTGTTCAGTGTTCATGTAAGCTATAAAACTAAGCAAGTCTTTCTTTGCATTTTCTATGAAATAAAAATGAAAGTAAGAAAATTTATATAAAACCTATTTTTTCTTAAAGCCACTAATGAATAAGGCTGATATATCATTTTATGAAATTATAGACATTTATTTAAAATAAATTTTAAGTTGTGCAAATACAGATATTATTTGAAATAATTGACAGGTCTATAGCCATACCACCCTGAATGTGCCCGATCTCGTCTGAAATAATTGGCAGGCTGTATCTGTACATTCAGAATGAAGTTAAAATTTTGCCATTTAAAAGTTAATTTGATTGCTGTACATAGAGCATCTGAAAAAGCCTACAACCCATTGCCTGAATTATCTATTTTGGTTATCTGAAATTATTGAATTAATTTTAGAATTACCTAATCGCCATTTCAGTTTGATTGTGTAGCTACAGCCTCAATAACCCACAGCATTCGTCAACTTTGCCTCTCATTTCTAATTGATGTGATAGTGGAAGGTACAGTGCTCCAGAAACGTTGCAATTGATGCTGACAGAAGAAAGAAATGACATCAGTGCATTTTTTAAGAATATGAATCAATAAGCAGATATCTTCATTTTTAAAGATATTCTCTAAGCGAATATCATTTTAGCTTTCTATAAAAACTAAAAATACATATGAATTATTTCTGTTTTGTGGATTTGTAAAGGCCCTGTTGAATGATTTCTGCTTAACCTCATTATAACTGATATGATTAAGTCATGAGTAATGAATTAATGTTACAGGCTCATTGTTTTTGGAAATTTGTCAAAACAGTCTCAACATATTTAAGCTAAATTATGTTTTGTAGAATATTGAAATGATTGTGCATTCAAAGAAAATAAATTAGAGAAAATATATTTCTGCTCTTATTTTCAAATTGGATTATTATAGATATAAGTCTAACTTCTGTTTTTTCTTCTGCAATGCCTTATTTTTACTGAAATTTTGTATAATTATTTAGGGTCCTCCAGGAGGTGGAGGGCCACCAGGAACACCCATCATGCCTAGTCCAGCAGGTATTGTAATCAAACTAGCCACATGGGCATTTGATTATTAGAATAAAATCACAGAATATAGAAATTGTTCATGAAATAAAGTTAGTAGTATTCATGTTCTCACGATAGTTAAAGGAGTAGAGGCAGCATGGTAGGAAGAAATATAGTGTTCTTAAATAAGTATTATCCAGTTAAGCATTTAGAAAATTCCTATGGTGTGAGTGTCAGATTTAATTAGGATGAACACTGTTGATCTATATGAATTGCCCAAAAATGTGTCTAACTTAAAGATTTATTGAGACTGATAAAACTAACCAAATCTTCTACAATTTAGAAAATTTCTGAATAAATAAAACATTAAATACATGGATTCATTAGGTTTAAAATGCCAAATCAGACTCACCACATCTATTATCTTACTAAGATGAATGAAGGATGAAGACGTACTTACAGTATTATTTACCCTACATGTCTATAAGTATTTATTAGTCAGCTAATAAATTCACTATGTAATAATAAAAGTTTTTTATCTTCTAAACTAAAACATACTTCAATGTTTTCATAATCCTTTTATATAATTACTTTAAATAGTTTTATCATTTATTTTTGAGACTTTCACACAGACTATTAAATGTGTCTTGGGGTTGTTAACAGTGGAAGACTAAATTGGCACACCCTTCTTAGAAAATGCTATGATAAAATGTTCAAGAGCCATGAAAAGGTTCATACCATGTGACTCTATACTTCTAATACTAGAAATGACAGAGATACAACCCAAGATTTATGTAGAAGGATGCTCATTTGTTATACTCAAGAGTAAAACAGTAGACACAAACTCATGCCTAATTCAATTTTAGTGGAATTAGTAAATTAATGTTTAAGGTGTAGGTTGGAATATAATAGAGCCATTATAATTATTATCAAAGAATTTGTAATGACATGGAAAAATAAAATCTCATGATTCAATGCAATATAATCACAGTTTCATTTGAAACCGTAACACAAATCTAGAAAGTAGAAAACAAAGAAATAGGCTAAAACTCTATCAGTTATTACTTTGGGATGATTAAGTAGATGGGAAATTTTAATAATTATAAAGTATTTTTGATTATGATGTTTTACTGTTAAACTCATATGTTTTTAACTGGCTTGTTGAAATTAAGATAGAAGCTTGAAAGTCAGTATCATTGATCATACCAATACAAATTTTTAATTTTGAGCCCTTTCAATTTAGAAAAATCATAAACTTGATAATTAATACAAAATTTTACTTTGCTTCACTAACTCCTTGGATATTTAATGGTCTGTGTCCTGAAGGCATCTTCATTGAAAATGATACAATTCATCGAAGATAGAATTATATCAACTGATCATCTTGCCCATATTTATGTTCTTATATGGTGAAGTTAATGTTTAATTTATGAAGGTAGCATGTGAATAATAAATGCTTCACTGCAAGACTAAAAAAAAGTTTTTGGAGCAACACTGAACATTGCAGGCAATAAGTAATCTTCCTTTCAAACCAGAAATTGCCTCAAGTACATCTTCCTAGTCTTTTTGCATACTCTTTTATGTGTTCATCCTGTGTCACAGTCACTCCTCTAATACTCAGCCAGCACCCCACCCACAAGAAAGGAGGTCCCAGGAGATCCACTTTATTGTAAAGTTTTTCTGTACATAGAAAGAAGTCAGACATTTTCCAGTAAATACATATATATATATATATATATTTTTTTTTTTTTTTTTTTTTTTTCTTTGCTGAGACAGAGTCTCTGTCGCCCAGGCTGGAGTGCAGTGGCACAATCTCAGCTCGCTGCAACCTCAGCCTCCTGGATTCAAGCAATTCTCCTGCTGCAGCCTCCCGAGTAGCTGGGATTACAGGAGTGTGCCACCATGCCCGGCTAATTTTTGTATTTTTAGTAGAGACGGGGTTTCACCATGTTGGCCAGGCTGGTCTGGAACTCCTAACCTCAAGTGATTCACCTGCCTCAGCCTCCCAAAGTGCTGGGATTACAGGTGTGAGCCACCTCGCCCGGCCATAAATACCAATCTTAGCCCTCTCAAATTTTTTCTGTAGCAGATGAAATTATATTCTTGATTAGTCTTTAAAATGATAAATTTCTTTTCTTTGTGCACATTTAAAATATGTAGCCCATCTTCCTTTCACCAAGAGTAAGGCCAATACAGTTGAAAAACCATTTGAAGATTTCCTATGTTTAAAAAGCAATCCAAGATTTTTTAAAGTTAATCTTGTGTGTGATTGAGTTTATTCCAACAGTTAAATCTAAGTTAGCAGTACTTATTGTCTTTAGTACACAAGATGAGTAAGATATGGTCCTTTCCTTCTCTCCATGAGCTTATTATATCCTAGTTGGAAGCAGGAGGAAAGAATAAAGCAGTAAAATATTCCTATAATGGAAGGCAGAACTCAGTGGGAGGGGAGCACTCATGCACTTGGAACTGCCAGGAAAAAACCTCATGGAAGACATAACATTTGAGATAGGCCTTCGATAGTGAGTCGAATTTCAGTGCATAGAGATTGAGAAGGTGTTTGGAGGAAGAAAGAACAAAATCATGGAGGCAGAAAGGTTGGTCACAGGAAAAAACAAGTAGCCTGGGTTGACAGGAGTATAGCATACACAAGGATGTAAAAACAGTTAAGGCCACAAAAGTAGGTTAGGACCTTCCTTAGAATAAACAAATAGGGTCAACCTGAGGTAGGCACTCCAACTTTTTCAACATTATGATATATTCAAATAGATATATTCAAATAAGATACAGTATTTAGATTTATGGGTCATTGTTCACAGCCAACCAATAAATGACATGAGATCTACTCTGTAAGTAATACACACTAAAATAATAAACTTATTAATGTCTAATGAGTAATCACACAGTAAAAGGAAAAGTAATTGCCACTCTATGGTTACTGCCATGAGAAAGTAAATGATACTTACCTTCTGTCTCAAATCAGTACAAAAATTTTAAACACATCTTTTTCTCAAAATGGGCCTACTGGCGGGGCGCGGTGGCTCACGCCTGTAATCCCAGCACTTTGGGAGGCCAAGGTGGGCGGATCACAGGGTCAAGAGATCAAGACCATCCTGGCTAACACAGTGAAACCCCATCTCTACTAAAAGTATAAAAAACTAGCCAGGCGTGGTGGCATGCACCTAAAGTCCCAGCTACTTGGGAGACTGAGGCAAGAGAATCGCTTGAACCTGGGAGGCGGAGGTTGCAGTGAGCCAAGATTGTGCCACTGCACTCCAGCCTGGGCGATAGAGCAAGACTCTGTCTAAAAAACAAAATAAAACAAAAGAGGCCTACTACATTATATTTAAGAAAACTGTATAATGTGGAAAAATAGAAAACCATAATTTATCATTTATATTTTCTCAATGTAAAATATTTAGCCTTTCACTCTAGGTTTTATATTATAAAAACATGTATGCTCAGAGACTTAATTCGAATTAGCTAACAGACATGAAATATAAATTTTTTAAATACTGCACAATGTTACATATATTTATATGGATATGCAGTACAGATATTTTTATTATAATAAATCAAAAATAAAGTGAGTAAAAACATTTCATCAGAAGTTGTGCTGGAAGAAGCTGGCTTTTAGTTCAAACAGGAGAATTACATTATTCTAATTGTATACTCTTACTCTAATCTTTTTCTTTCGGAATTAAGCCAGGATAGTCCACCAGCTTTCACTAATTATTAAGTAAAAAGACTATTTTTAAAATTTGTATATTGGAAACTTAAGGAAATAAAACTGAAAAGCGACTGAATCTGAATTTTAAGAGATATTATATATTACATATACACACATACACACACATAGAATTGCTTGAAGTAAAAAAGTATCTTTTTTAAAAAGAAAAACTTTACTATAATTTTTTAAATTTCTAATAATACTTTTACCTGAATTATTGAAGTGATTCCTCATACCTAATTTATGACCTCAGAATGACAATTTTGGGGTCAGAAAATGACTGTGGGTATTTATTTTTAGTAATGACAATTTCAAGTGTTGCAGCTTATATAGAGAGAGGTATCTGTATGCAGACCATGTTTGATCATTACTTTGTGATGAATTGGGTATAGACTCTAAAGAAATATTTTAATTAAGTAATATTTTGTTTCAGATTCAACCAACTCTGGCGATAACATGTATACTTTAATGAATGCAGTACCTCCTGGACCTAACAGACCTAATGTAAATATGAACTTTTTTTATTTTTGGAATGTATTTGAAGACTTTCAAACTCTGAGTGCATTCCATGTCCTGTATATTGTTTAAACTTTATATTTTATTATCCAGGAGCTTATTAGATATTCAAAAAGTCAAATTCTTTTCTCTGAGCTGGGTTAAAAAAAACAGTACACATATATAACAGAGATTTTATATCAATATAATTTAAAAGTAAAACTGATCCTAATCAATTACACATTAGTTTCATCTTATTTTATTGTAAATAATTAATGATATATACTATTTGAAAATGACAGGTTATGTATAATCATTTATATTAACCTCATTTTTAGCATCACTAAGCTTTTTCATTGTGATCTTTTTTTGTCCTGATAAACTTGAAAATAAAGGAGGAGGTTGGCTATGCTTATTTTTTTTAGAATATGAAATCTAGAGTTTAAATATGGAGCTAAAGCAGTTACTACAGGAAGAACTTGGGTGTTCTTAATAAAGCATATGGTCATGATTTTTCCACAGAAGTTCACAGGAAAACATTTTATTTATCTATAAGGCCTACATGTTTACAGAAATATTTATAACAGATTGTAGTTAATACACATATACATGTGTATATAGGGTAGCAGAAATCAAAGAAAAATCAGAAGATATATATGTTATATGTTAAACTGACCAAACATACATACCCATAGTTTTAGTGTCTTTTAAAACACTGTAGGAGCCAGATAAAAGTTCACAGGCTACTAGGCCTACCAGCACCAGTTTTTCAACCCATATCTAAACTATGCTTTTGATAAAAGCTGAATAACAGCAGTAAGTTTAAAGTCAATTTCTTTGACTTATATATGCCTTATATCAGTGAGGCATACATATTCCAAGTTGTTTACTGAACTGCTTTTAGATACTCAATTTTACCAAGCAAAATTGGCATTCTCTTGGGGAATTTTATAAGCATGTGGTTTGTATTGCCCATGGTGATAGAAGGCCATCTTATTCCCACACAGAGGTGGTAAAGTATAGGTTTGCCTGCCAAAGGCAGTTATTTCTTCCTAAAAGCCTTCATGATTAGTCACCACCACCACTGCATCCACACACACACACCATAGTCAATATTCTGCACCATACAACATGGTAGAAATGCTTTTGGCATGGGAAATTTGAAGAGAAAGTGTTTTCGGCAGGGTGTCTTAACTGTAAGTGTAAGGTATTATGGTAACTTGTCTTCGAACTGGGCTCCATGTTTCCTTAGTCTTCTAGAGAGATGAGAGGAAGACTGAGTGGGCGGGCCATGGGTTCTCTATCACCAACCCCATCATAGCACACCTGTTTTGAACCAGACTTCTAATGTAAGATTCCACCTGAAAAGAAAGGAAAGAAAAAAAGAATTCCACTACTTTGAAAAATGTTAAGCAGAATTGCCATGGAACCTCTGAGTGTCATTGAAGTGACATGGTTGAGACTGCCAAGAAGAATTAGCTATATTCAGCCATCCCCAAGGAATGAAATGTATTTAACCTATAAGATGAAATTATTTATTATGTCCATTTAAACAAAGACAGATTGCCTACTAAGAAAAATGTTAATGTTGTCATAATGACATTGAATTATTCTTATTAATAAGCCAATACCCTTAACAGCTTCTTAAGAACCACTTTTGGTTTTCAACAGAAAATTTGTCAGTATCATAGAGGAAAATGCTTATCTTCTAATTTGCACTGGAATGTATATACTTTCTGAGTATATCTGAAGAAGAAAAATTTGGAGATGAATGGTGATTAAGCTAAACATCTATATGTGGAACATAGAGAAAACAATATGAGAGAGGTGAACAGTCCAGTTAGAGAACCCACAAGGCTGAAAAACATCAAGTAAAAGATCTCCATAGCTTGCAAGTAAAAATAAGTTGTGGCAGTGTCTTGTAATGTTAAATATATTGTAAAATTGAGATAAGCCATTGTTTTCAGTGTGATTACAGTGATTTTCTTCATTTTTAAAATAGTTTCCAATGGGCCCTGGGTCAGATGGTCCCATGGGTGGATTAGGAGGAATGGAGTCACATCACATGAATGGCTCTTTAGGTAAGGCTTTTCAATTTGATGTTTAGAATAAATTCATAACAAAACCTTAATTCTACCTAGTGCATATTACAGTTTCCAAAGTTCTTCCATAGCCAGCTACTCATTTTTAAATACTTCAACTTTTACCTCATACAGATAGTTTAATTGACATTTTATTGGTTATAACTGTAGATGACTTGAAGATCAGAAGTGTGAGAATTGTTCTAGTTCATATTCACAGTTATTTATTTTAACCTATAGAAATCTCATGTCTTACCATAAAAGGAGACATTGCTTCTGTGGGCACGTGTCATGCTTGCCCAACCCAGAAGGCTGCAGTATTCTTGCAGCTGTTTGTTGTTGTTGTTATTGTTGTTGTTGTTTTGTCTCTAGAGTTCTGTGGACACAGTTTCAGAAGAATCTCAGTTCTCTCCAAGAATTTCTTAATTTTGTTTTTGCATTTTTATGTTTGCCTCCTTTTTAACATAAAATTGTTAATCATATTCTGGATAATTTGAATGATTCTCTTTTAAGAGAACACTGCCTACATTGTCTTCGTGATAAAGACCATTTCAAGTGACTGATGGTTGAAAACATACTTTATAGGCCAGGCGCCATGGCTCACATTTGTAATCCCAGCACTTTGGGAGGCTGAGGCAGGCAGATCACGAGGTCAGGAGATCGAGACCATCCTGGCTAACATGGTGAAACCCCGTCTCTACTAAAAATACAAAAAATTAGCCAGGCGCGGTGGTGGGTGCCTGTAGTCCCAGCTACTCGGGAGGCTGAGGCAGGAGAATCGCTTGAACCCGGGAGGCGGAGCTTGCAGTGAGCCAAGATCGCGCCACTGCACTCTGGCCTGGGTGACAGAGCAAGACTCCATCTCAAAAAAAAAAAAAAAAAAAAATTAGCTGGGCAGGGTGCCGGGCGCCTGTAATCCCAGTTACTCAAAAGGCTAAGGCAGAGAATCGTTTGAACCCAGGAGTCAGAGGTTGCAGTGAGCCGAGATTGCTACATTGCACTCCAGCCTGGGTGACAAGAGAAAAACTCCATCTCAAAAAAAAAAAAAAGAAAAAGAAAACATACTTTATAAGTGATGCCTTCTTACCATATGAAGCTAAATAGCTGCAAGGTGAATGAAAATTTTAACAATAGTGAGAAATACAGACAAGTGTTGCAAAATGGACTAGGTCATACCACATACTATAGTTATATTTGTTTTGCATTCACATAGGTTAAATGCAAAACAAAAAAACACTTTTTATGTTCGTATATGTTCAAGTAACATGACCATAAACTAATTTAAAAGTTGACAATGGGGATGGGAGTTATGATTTTTTTTTTCTTTTGGAAAGGGTTCGTCTTTTACTTAAGTTGGAAAAAATATGTTAATGAGTAATTTAGGTTATATATAAGATTTCGCTTCCCGACCTAAGGTCAGGAAATGCCTCCCTCTGATGCTTGGAAAATCTTTCAATAACGAAATTATTTGCAGTACACTAAGAGACTTTTGAGCTTTTAAGAATTCATACTTATTTTGCCTAGATTGCAAAGTCTTGATTTGCACTGTCCAATTGCATTAGCCACTAGCCATGTGTGACTATTTAATTTTAAATTAAGTAAATTTTAAAATTCAGTTCTTCAGTTGCACTGCCACATGTCAGGTACACAGCAGCCACTTGTAGCTAATGACTACCTTAATGAACATCACAGAGAAACATTTCCATCATTGCACAAAATTCTATTGGACAGCACCATTCTTGAATTTTATTTTCCAATTTATTGCAAAATAATTCACTTTGCAGTATTGTTATTTGTAGAACCATTCACAAAAAGATGATATTTGGTAAATAGTTAAAAGGCTCTCATTATCTTAGTCACCAGAATAGAATTTTCAGAAGATTTTTACCTATGCTTGGCAACTGGCTCATTGCTTTCTATAATGAACATTACTGTACATATTATATATACACATATATATGATTGCATATATGCATTCGGTATTTAATAATTTATTATGCCTACTTATTTACAACTTATATTAATAAGCCCTAGCTTTATTTGTAATGTTGACTGAATGCTATGCTACTAAAATGTTATATTATTTTTATGCTAGGAAAATTAATTGTAAGAAGTTAAATTGTTTAAAATAAAGTTAATATTGTGGCAAAGATCTGATTATTGTTCTGTTACCTAATGTATGATTCTATTTCTTTTTTTTTTTTTTGAGACAATCTCACTCTGTCACCTACACTGGAGTGCAGTGATGTGATCTCGGCTCACTGCAACCTCTGCCTCCCAGGTTCAAGTGAATTTCCCGCCTCAGCCTCCTGAGTAGCTGGGACTACAGGGGCCTGCCACCACGCCTGGCTAATTTTTGTATTTTTAGTAGAGGTGGGATTTCACCGTGTTTGGCCAGGCTGGTCTTGAACTCCGGACCTCAAATGATCCACCCACCTTGGCCTCCCAAAGTGCTAGGATTACAGGCGTGAGCCACTGCACCCGGTCTCTATTTCTTACATAAGAAAAGAAATTCATATTGATTGTTTATTTCTTCCAAGGATCAAAATAAAAATATAATATTTAAAGACATTTTTAGTTTTGAAGAATTGTCAGGAATATTCATTGCTGTCAACTTTTTAATATTAATACTTAGCTTTTGGTTATTATAGTAAATTATGGTTTAAAATATTGTCAAACATTGTCGCAAGTGTTCATTTTATATTTTATCAGATTTACAGCATCATTTTCAAAAAATATATGTAGATATCTCTATATATGTTATATATACATTTTTAAATTTTTAATTGGGTAGGGTATATAAAATGGTCTTTCTAAAATTTCACATTTAGGAATCTATGATAACAACAGTTTTCTTCATGCTTCCATAAAAAAAAAAACGATTGGGAACTAAGGCTAGAACTCCTTGCATTTTCCATCAGATGGTACTGATTCACTATACTGTATAAAAGAAGAGGAATTTTTTCAGATTTAAAAACTCAGGAGCTATATGCTGGAAAATACATATAGTATACTTCACTTATTTAAATTAAAGGAGTGTTTCATTTATAAATGAAATCTTACCTAATAAAGGCTTTCTTCTTATATTTTGTTTCAGGCTCAGGAGATATGGACAGTATTTCCAAGGTGAGTGCTGTGTATTCTGTGTTGTTTTTAATCAGAATTTTATTTAACATGGAACTCATTAAAATTATTAGAGTAAATTTATGAATTTTGTTTTTGAACAAGAGTTTGAAAGTAGAAGACCAGGTATAATTAATTGGAAGTTAAGAATATTAATGCATATTATCTGTGGGAAAGGGTAAAATAGGTCTTTTAAGAATGTTCCTAAATATGCTAAGATTCATTAATAGGACATACTGTACATTATTAGTTGACACCCAAGTAATAACAAATTTAATCACATTAAGATGTTACTTATTTGTAAAGCAAACTTACAGAATTTAGATAATCTTTTGAAAATGTAAAGATGTCTAAAGAAATGTGAGGAGAGATGAATTTGAAAAAGTGGTTATTATATATCATAAAGGCATTGCATTTACATATCCAATTCATCTTGCAAATCTTCATTAGGAAATGCTGATTTCCACAATAATTATTCTAGTCCCCAAAATAGAGTAAGAAAGTGATTAGAGGAAAATTATATTAGTACAAGCAGGAAAGTGAGCCTTCCATTAGTATGTGTTTGCATTTTCCCTCTTTCAATAGTTTGAGTATCTAAAATGAATCCTTTACTAAAATGCCTTATATTTTTGAAGAATAGTACCTAAATACTATTTAGGTCATGAAGAATTTAAAATAGTTCTCAGTGAATCAAATATATTTAGAATTACTGATGAGAACTAATTATTTGCTACCACCAGAATGATTCTCTTAGAAGTCTGCTCTATATCAATAAATAGAGAAATTCATTAAGGGATGACTTTTTGAAATTCTATTTCTAATTTATATTTATGTATAATAATGTAAAATTCCTGCTGCCAAGAAAAATAAAATAAGATTGATTGAGCTAAAAATCATTTTAAATTAAGACTTCAAGTTCTAAAAAATATTTAATTGGAATTCTGGCATTATAACTCTACTGCCTGGCTGCTTTGCCTCACAAGCTCCACATGTATTTTGGATGTTTATGTTTAGAAACAATCATGTTTACAAAAAATCAGAAAGGTCTTTTTTTTTCTAAAAATAGATAAATATTTATAATGAGTACTAGCTTACCTCTGTGAGAAATGGTATTTATGAGGCCTGTTTTCAAAACAAAATTCCCTATGTAACTTTATTAGAGCCTTCTCTCTGGGCCTTTGCAAGTCAGATTACCATGATTGTGTTGGCTCTCAGATACCTCTTTTTTTTTTTTTTTGATGGAGTCTTGCTCTGTTGCCCATGCTAGAGTGCAGTGGTGCAATCTCGGCTCACTGCAACCTCCCCTTCCCGGGTTCAAGCAATTCTCCTATCTCAGCCTCCTGAGTAGCTGGGACTAAAGGCTCATACCACGAAGCCTTGCTAATTTTCGTATTTTTAGTAGAGATGGGGTTTCACCATATTGGTCAGGCTGGTCTCAAACTCCTGACCCCATGTGATCTACCCGTCTCGGCCTCCCAAAGTGCTGGGATTACAGGCGTGACCCACTGCACCCAGCATCTCAGGTATTTCTAACAATTTAATTAGCCAAATTGTGCTTTGTGGTCACCAGTGAAATTTCTGATGTCATATTTGAGAAGCATATTCTTGTATCTACAGATGGATTCTTAATTACAGAAAAGTATGATCATCAAGATAGTTTTAGGCCATCTTCCTAAAATTTTTACTAACTACCTAAAACCTTTTACATAAGATAGATATAAACAAAATTCTGTATGGGAAAGTACTTTATAATTTATAAAAGTTTAAAATTTTTAAAAAGTCATAATGATTAATTAAATGCCATCTTCTAATCTGCCCTCAGATCGGTTGCTATTCCTTCTGTGCTTACTTTCCCATGCCTGTTTTCGGATACAAGTTTTTCCACCATACCATGCCCACTACTCATAACATTCTCTTGCCTAATGATGCATTGCTTGTGCTCTAAGCAGTAACTGACCATCCAGTGTGTACTTGTGTGTGCTGGGTATTGCCTTCTGCACTATGGGGACATAGAAAAGACTTCTTAACAACAAACACGATCTCTGTCCTCAAGTGGTTTATTCTTAGGCAGGAGTTCCTTCATTCAGTAAATGTTGACGCCTACTGAGGCATTATGCTGGGCTCTAAAAATCCAAAGATAAACAAGATATGTTCTCTGCCCTCAAGAAGTTCAGTTTAACGAGGAGATCAAACGAATTGGATAAATAAAAATTTTTACAAAGCAAAGTTAATATGCATTTAAATTACATAAGATTTATCCCCCTAGTCATAAACATGCCACTTAACAATGTACTAGAATTGACTAGTTAAATCTGCCTTCAAATGAGTTCCTACGCGTCTCATTTCTACACCACCTCTGCTCCGGGTTCATTGGCTCTGGGCTCTAAGCTGGCCGACCCTTGGGTGATAGTACCATTAGTGCCTGTTGCACCATAGTCACTTTTTCTCTTAAGAGCATCGGTAGCATCGTGCACATTGTATACCCCCTGCCCCAGATTCTTTCTCTCCCTGCCTCTTTCCACTCCCAGACTAATTTTTTCAGTCTTTGACTACGAGGTGTACACAGTCACAGTCACTAACTCGCTTTTCCCACATTTCTTCCTTTTCCAACACATGTTCAGCTATCTCATGAAGCTTTCTTCTTCCTTTTGTTTTCCTGGAATCATTTCATTATCATTCATTTCCATCCTGTTTTTTTCTAGTAATTTTGTTTGTGAATCAAAAGACAGCCTTGACCATTATCACTTACTTTTTTGTGTCTTTTTTTTTTTTTTTTTTTTTGAGTCAAGAGTTTCGCTCTTGTTACCCAGGCTGGAGTGCAATGGTGCCATCTCCTCGGCTCACCGCAACCTCCGCCTCCCAGGTTCAAACGATTCTCCTGCCTCAGCCTGCCAAGTAGCTGGGATTACAGGCATGTGCCTGTAGAGACGGAGTTTCTCCATGTTGGTCAGGCTGGTCTGGAACTCCTGACCTCAGGTGATCCATCCACTTTGGCCTCTCAAAGTGCTGGGATTACAGGTGTGAGCCACTGCGCCCTGCCATCGCCTGGTAATTTTCAAAGTCCCTCTTAGGTCTCTAGCCACAGCTCTATAGTTCTCCAGTTAAATCTGTATTTCATCAAGCACCAGTATCACATATTTAAAAAAAAAAAAAATTTACTCCATTTTAAATGTTGTGTATAAGTACTACTTCAATTGTTTTTCTACTTTTTATTGCATAGATACTCTATTTTATCCATTTTATATGTAAGATAAATAAAGAGTACTGAATTGAGAATCAGAACGCCTGATGCTACTATAGTACTTACAAGTTGCAGGGACACGTTACTTAATCTCTCATAGGCATAGTTTGCTTAGCTGTAACATAAAGATTTTAGTTCATTCCCTGCCTACTTCATAAAATTGTTGAGAATCGAGTGTGAACATATGTTAAGGGCTATGAAGTGCTATACAGACACTAAATATCTTTCTTCTCATTAGCTACACAATCTTTTGTGGACAAGGCTAGGAACTCACACTATCAATTGCACTTTGATGGCACTGTTTCAGTAAGCAAAATGAATTCAAAGCTTCCAATGAAGTTTCAAAATTATTTCTTGCTCAGTTGAGCATTACCGAGTAAAACTCATGTGCCTCTTTCTCAGAATGCAGAATTTATATTTGATTTAGAAAGCTTTTAAAGATGATATATGAAATTCCTTTCAGCCCTTTAATAACTGAGGGGTCACCCATTTAATCAATGAAACAAAAATCCTTTTCCTTGGAGTTGGGGTTGAGGGTAGAGAGAAGTATATGGTTTGTTTTCTTTCCTTCTTTCTTTTTTTTTTTTTATTTGACTCAGAGTCTCGCTCTGTCACCCAGGCTGGAGTGCAGTAGCACAATCTTGGCTCGCTGCAACCTCTACCTCCCAGGTTCAAGAAATTCTCCTGCCTCAGCCTCCCGAGTAGCTGGGATTACAGGCGCACACCACCATACCCGGCTAATTTTTGTATTTTTAGTAGAGACAGGGGTTTCACCAGGCTGGCCAGGCTAGTCTCAAACTCCTGACATCGTGATCCGCCTGGCTGTGCCTTCCAAAGTGCTGGGATTACAGGCATGAGCCACCGCGCCCGGCCGGTTTGTTTTCTTAGAAGAAAAGCAGCTAAGGAAATTCTGCAGTTCGTATTAACATATCTCACATTTATATTTCTGAGTTTGAAAAAACACATGTATGTGAGAAGACAAGCTCTGATCATATCATGTTTAACAAATTACCAAGAAAGTATTTTCAACCTGAAGCATTCTGACCCCAAGAATTTTGGCTCCAGTTAGAGATCCTACACCATTCACAAGGGAGCTGGTAGATGACTAGAGATCTACACCATCATCTCATGTGTGCTGACCTGAGTTCTAGCTCATTTGTATCCACTGGGAGAATGATTGACAGTTTGTTCTTTGAGGGAGCTAGCAGAGTCAAAACAACACTCTAGAAAACTCACTATTGGCAGCCTGTGAGAAAGCAATTCAAAATCCACTACTTAGAATAATGTCATTATTATTTTATTCTAATTATAGGCAGAGCCACAGTTTCTATAAATGTTCACTTTTTTAATTTGAAAATGGAAAAATTTAAAATTTAAAAAAGTTTTAAAAGGTTTGAAACAATTTTTGAGGATGGGAGAAGGGATAATAACTTACTAATTAAGAGAAGATATGAGCTGGGCACAGTGGTCCACACGTGTAATCCCAGCACTTTGGGAGGCCAAGTGAGGAGGATTGCTTGAGTCCAGGAATTCATGACCAGCCTGAGCAACATAGTGAGATCTCGTCTCTGCAGAACATTTTAAAAATTAGCCAGATGTGGTAGCACACATCTGTAGTCCTAGCTACCCAGGAGGCTTTGGCAGAAGCATCACTTGAGCCCGAGAGTCCAAGGCTGCAGTGAGCTGTGATCTCACCACTGTATTCCAGCCTAGGTGACAGATACCATGTCTCAAAAAAAAAAAAAGAGAAGAAGATATGAAATACCTGCTAGAAGAAATCAGACCAGGAAGTCCAACAGGGTTAAACATGGCAGCCAGAGGAAATTGTGTTTGTGGTGTATTATGTGTGTGTGCATATATGTGTGTGTGTGTATATATGTATATAAATATTCATGTATGACATCATAGCTTAAGAGAATTTCCAACTTGAAGAAATAAGTGAGAATGTAATAAAATTTCTTGAAGTTGGTATCAGTATAATCCTAACCATATTTTTTCAAGCAAAACTCTTAAAGTAGGGAATAAAGTACACATTCATTGAAATAACTGTAACCGATGGGCCTAATGTATCTAAAAGTAATCTTGTACTCTTTTGTGCTGAAGCAAGTAGAGTGCCTTTTTGACCAACCTAAGTCCTTTTTATACATCATATTCTTGCCTTATTGATGAAACCTACTGGACATAATACACAAATACAGCTACAGTTAAATGAAGCATACACACAATTCATTCCCACCTACCCTCCTTACCTGTTCTGGGATGGTTTTTGGTACCGCTATCTTAGCTGTCCCTCAGATGCCAATATTGAATATGCCCTTTAGCCCATATCATCATGTCACTCAGCGATTACGGACAGCACAATTTTCTTAAGATTTCCCATTGAGGAGCTTCTGTTGTTTTCTAATTTTGCAGAGATTACTCTAGTTAAAAACAAACCAAAAAAACCCAATTGTCCTATCACTTCAGGCTTTTCAAATATGGTCCAGTAGGCTGAATAGGAATAGGTTTCAGAGATCTGATTTTATCTCAGTTTTGTATGTTGAATGTATCCTTTCAATCTTCCTGTTACTGTCCTTAAATACCCGTCCCCACCACACATACACACACACAGAAGAGTATAATGCTGAGCCACCATGCTATGAAGAGGTTGCGTGTAAAACAGAAATAATAACATTGGAAGTATTTTGTGTGTATTTAAACATTAGCAATGCAATGTTACTTTCAAATTGTAAGTATTTAAAAATCAATACTTTGAGTTAGGAATCAGGTTTGAAGTTAGCCAGACTTTCAGAATTATAAATCAAGAAATGATATATGGCAAATGTGCAGCAAAGATTTAAAGCACCCTAACTGAGTCTGAGATACGCTGCTTCTCTCATGGTACCTTATATACCACAGGGGGTATGAATGTTACACAAGAATAAGAGGGTTCATTTTACTCTTTTGTTTGACTATGTAAAATATGCAGCTTCCAACTGCATCCTTGAATTTTCTTATATATGTGTGTATATATTAGATTGTATTTTATTCTAGTATTACCAATTTCTCCATTATATATAAAGTGACAGAAATCCAAAAGAATTTATAAATTATGAGTAAATCTTACAATATTTTTTATAAATTCAGTTTCCTTTTTGAGCTAAGTCAGCATTATCATTCCTGTTTTCAAGGTACAGTTTATTTAACCTAATAACTTTAATAATTAATGAATTCTAAAATAATGCAGTTAGTTAAATTTTACTTAATTTTTTCCCCAGGAAATCAAGATATTCAGATTCATTTCAAAGTATAGTTGCTTTTCTATATACTTGGATAACTAACATTTTTCAGAGAAAAATTTATCAAAAAAAATAGAATCCTCTTTATGCTATTAAAGTATATTTCCCAAGTCCTTGGGGTTTCTTGACACAGAGAGCTCCAATGGACTTCAGAGGATCCTTGTTCTCAGATCCTCCCTGCGGGGTGCACAGCAAGACAAGACACAGTGTATTTCTACCAGCTCATCTGTCTGTCTCTGCTTTACATTTTAACCATTTTCTTCTGGGAATAACTCATTCATGAAATGTTAATTTTTATGATACAAGTTGTTGTAGTTAAGACAAAATTCTCTGAGCAATTTTCTTTAAAAAAAAATCTAAAAACTAATTCCAAAACAATGTAAATAGGAATGGCTTAGGAAAAAGTAAGCCAGTAAGTAAGTAAGTTATTTCTTCCATTTGAAATAACAACTAAAAATGTTTAACTCTGAAGTTTTTTTTACAAGTTAATGAATTGGACCTTCAAAGAATTACAGTTATACTACTGTATAAACATGGTTTATAGTCCAATGTCATTCTACATTTCCTATTGATGTGGAGTATCAGGTATCCTGCCATGGCTAAAATTGTGCGGTAATAATGAGACTAGCAAATTTAAATAGAATATGAAGCAATGCACTGCTAACTTGGTGTTCGATTAGATTGCTAATAACAGTCATTTTATCTTCCAAGGAAAGTTCCAAAGTAAATCTACTCTTAAACTAATGATAGGAAAATATTCTAAAGCAGTTTTCTTTTGAGCCTCCTTTTCCTCTAAGAGTACATAATAAATTCTCAAGTCCTAAGGTGTCTCTTGTTCTTAAGTACAGTTGTTAGCTATCTTTCTTTTTTCCTTAAAGTTCATGTAAAAATGGTTGAAATAGTGTTATCTGTATACTGCATGTAGAATTAAAAGGAAATGTTTATTAAAACAGTGACCTTTCAAAGTTTGGTTAGTGAAATGACTAAGGGAGTTATTGTTCCATCTTGCCTTATCAGTGGGTAGGATCTCTTCATCATGCCCCTGCTGGGAATGTTTTAAACTCTCCAGAGTTTTAGGAACTCTATAAGCTGAGGGTGGGAAATTGAATAAATATTGATTCTGAAGCTAAGAAAATAGTTGTGGTAGGTTATTGGGGGTTTTTTGATTGTTTTTTAAATTTTCATTTGGGAAGGCATTAGTACTTGTCAAAGTGCAAAGAATGAAATAGAATACATGGTAGAAGTCTAAGATTAAAATTAGAAGTATGCTTTGTCCTTAGGGATGCTGTTTCAATATTCGAAACAGTACAGTGCAAGAGGGAAATTAAAATTTTCAACAATGCCTTGTTTTCTAAATCTTGTTTACAGAATTCTCCCAATAATATGAGCCTGAGTAATCAACCGGGCACTCCAAGGGATGATGGCGAAATGGGGGGAAATTTCTTAAATCCTTTTCAGAGTGAGAGTGTAAGTATTCCCTTGACTATATTATACTCAGATTTTATTTCTGAAGCTCTTCTGCTAGAATAAATGCATAAAGCCACTTTTACTGCTGTTTATCTAGAGTTCAACAGGTTTATCTTTTAGATAAGAGAAACTTTAAGTGGAATATCTTTGAAAATAATTTTTAAAACAAACTTTTTCTTTTTTATTCTGTGTACATAGTTAGAAAAACCGTAATAATAGTTTTCTCATTGAGAACCTCCACTGTAAAGGAACAAACTGGAAACAGGTTGCCTATTTGATACTTTTTATAAGTTTTCATGCTACTAAAATGTCTCAGGTTGCTGCAAAACTAGGTCTGTTTCAGTGCTGTCCTCAAAATCTAAAAAGTCTGTTCTTACTTTATATAGTAGACCTCACTGGACTGAAGGCCAAATTGGCGGTCTGTTAACCTGAGCTGAATACCCAAGTCACTGCTTGCGTGTGATTGTACTGTTACACAAAAGTTCATTCCATATCTCCATAGAAGTAGACAGAACCAAAAACAGAAGCAATAAAATTCATTCATTTAACAAGCAATTACTGAGCACTTACCACATGCCAAGGCAATATGCTAGGTATTGGAGAGACCAAAAAGACAAAATGGTGCCTTTTCTCAAGGAGTTCTATGTAATATAATGATTTTTTACATTAATATTTCACATTAGAAACCCCAATGGAATTTTTTAAAATACAGTTTCCCAGAACTCTCCCTAGACTTAGTGAATCAGAATTTCCAGGAGTGGGGCTGGGCATACTTGAATGTGGAAAAGCTTTGTTACTGATGCTGGTGTACATTCTCTGCTAAGAACCACTGAACTGGAATGTAGCATAAAAGATTTCAAAACCCAAATGAATTTCATCTTCACAGGATTCATAGCATCCTTAAAATTTCTTACGGAGGACTCAGAATCATAAGAGAGACTACCCTCATTTTGCCCAACTCAGCATTTACCAGAGGTGATACCATAAGAATTTGAAGCACTGGCTAATAGCACGTCTACCTTTATACAGAGTGGCTGCTTTATACAGAGTGGCTGTTCCATTCCCAAAACAGAATACAAGATTGAGTGCTCTGTGGATTCTTGTAGTTCTGATATCCACATAGGACCTTTGCAGGGCACAAGACATCCCCTGTTTTTAGAGTTCGTTTCTGTTAAAATTATGCTGATCTGTAGTTTACTTGCAGGCAATATATGATTAGTGAGGACAAATAATTTTTTATGTGTAACAGTTTACAGTTGAAAAAAAAAATTTAGCCTGTCAGTGTTAAGGAAAAACATGAGAAGCTACATAATTTAAGTCATAATGCTTAAGATTATGGGAATTATTTTTTAGATCCTGGTTCTTTGAGTGGTTTGCTTCAAAACTATGGACAAATTAATTTTTCTATGTTCACTTTTATCTAATTAAAGACATTTATTTCCTTTTCGAGTAATTTTACCAGCAATAAAATGGTATAATTCAGTGAGGTATTTGATAATTCAATTCAGTTTAACATTTATTGAGCCTATTATATGCAAAGCATCAGGTTAAGACCAAGGTATTCTGAAATAAATATAACACCTACTTTCAAAGAGTGCAACCCAATAGGAAAAACAGATGTTGATATAACTAAAACGTGTCAGATTAATGAGTGCTATAATGTATATATAAGCCATGTATTTTAAAAGTCAGAGGAAATGATTAATTTGGAGTTGGAAAAAAACTTTTTTAAAAAGCTTCCACATGACTTTCACTTATGGGCAGTGACAAGAGGAACTCTTCCCTCTACTTCCTTCCCAGATTTGTCATTAGTGACTGCTGTCTTAACAGTTGGAAGAGGGGTACCAATTCAGAACTGGCATCAGAAAGCTCTTCACTGGGGCAAAGATTCAGATATGCCAGGATGTGGAGAACTTCCTTGCACAGAATAAGCCCCAGCTTCTCCCTTCAATCCCTAATGGACTATGCACATGGCAAACAACAGATTCTTCTGTGAATATGTGCATTTAGAAATGAGAGCAGCTGGAACAAGGCTTCTTCCACCCCTAACTTCTGGCTCACCCTCCCTGCCCCTGAGCTTAAGCGGGTTCAATGCTAGACTGCCAGCAGAGTTAACAGCAAACAGAAGTTCCCTGCTTTCTCTTCCCTCCTTGTCTCCTGTCCCCACCAGAAATGTTGTAAAAGGAAACATAATTTGATGGTGGACTGAGAAACTGCACCACCACCCTGGAGGGTAGTACAGCCTTGGAAGCAGGTACACACTGGCTTCTCCATTCTTCTGTCTCCTGAGAAGAAGGGACTTTTTATGAATGATATCATTGTTATGTGTGGCTTTCTTTGTCATATTACTATACATTTTTGTTTAGATCTTTCTATAAAATCAAGCAATAAGAGGAGAGAGGAAGAAAGACAAAAGAGATTTGGTGCTGACAAATGTAAGGCTTTGAAGAAGTAAATAAGCTAGTTATCCCCAATAAGTTAGCTTTGCTATAATCAAGGAAAAGCAGAACTCTTAATGAATTCAAAAAGAAAACATTGTTCAATAAATGAACATGCAAGTTCTAGTGTTTAATACACATAACTCTGAAAGCACATATTTTTGAGCAGTCTGCCTTTTAAGGATCTGTCAGGTTTTATCTTGAAGTTAAATCACAGAAGGAGGCCTGGGAAGGGAGCAAGTATCTATTGAGTACTCTTTATGTACTAGATACTATCCTAGTCTCTTCACACTCACACATGCTGCTTCATTCAATTAATATAGAAACAAAAATGCCCAGCCCAAAGTCATAAACCTTGCGGTGCCAACATGCTTGACAAAACAAAATGCGAATCAAAAAATGTTTCACTGCTGAGGTTGTTTTTTTTTTAAGATCACAACCAAGACCCTTTATTTCAAGAAACAAAGATGCCCCCTAGTGTTCAAACTGTAAAATGTTTGTTTTGGAAAGTATAGACTACAAAAAGCCTTAGTTCAAAAAAATAGTTTTTCATGCTTCTCAAGAGAAGAAAGTAGCTGGTCTGGTCTTATTTCCTGAATTAATTTAGCAAAATATTTTCCCATGGCACTGAAATATAATCAATTGAGTAAACATGACATTAAAATAATGGCATCAAATAGGAATTACAAACAAGATGGTAGATTATCTCTCATTCCCTTACCCCCTTTGTCATTTTCTGCTATTGTAAAGAAATCACATCAGCCCCAATTTTTTAATGTAATCATATAAATACTAAATTTATTTCAATTTATTTCACTTTTGTTTAGCTCAGGGTAGAGGAACTGTTCTTTATTTCTCTCTCTTTAAGAAAATAAAGTATCATACAGACACTTAAACAGAAATATAGTGAGAATTAAAGTGTTCTTGACATGTATAAACAGAAATTTATACACATTGTTCAAAGACTTCATGGAAATCTCTAGATTTTATGGTACATGAACTGGGCATAATAAGGAAAAAATCACAAGTTCATAGCAAGGCGTGCTATCTCATTTCACATTAAAAGATAAAATAAGTTGGTATACATTTAAAATAATATCTTTAAGGGTTACATTTTTAACTGAACCAAACTGTAATGCTGTTGACTGCTTTGTAAGAGCTATTTTATCATCTGGTTAGGGAGAGCCAGACTCAGAATAGTTTTGAAACAGGGCAACCTGATATCACAGCATTTTGGCATAAACATTACAATATGTCATCACATATTGATGCAGCAGTACAATAGAAACATTGAAGTGTGGTCTCAGTACAGTACACCATGAATATTTTATGTCTCTAAATATGATACTCCATTTAACACCTACTCTTCCTTTACTTCTGGAAAATTGTAAGCCACTTCTCTACTACTTTGAAGAATAGTAATCTATAGCAAAATTCCTTTTTGCTTGCCCATTCTGTGAGTTTTCCTAGAAATTTTGTTATTTCCCCTTATTTCATTTTTTGAAGTAGTTTCAGTAATGGTGGCCAAACATGAGCATTTTACAGCCTCAGGAGTGTAAATAGCACATTGCGTATGTAGACACCCAGGCATAAATACAAACTATTTTACTGTACTAAATATATTTAGCATAGCATCTTACAGTTATTTGTACTACTCAAAAATTAAACTTTATTAGATGGTTGCTCCTTTTTCTTTTCTTTCTTTTTATTTATTTATTTATTTATGTATTTTTGAGACTAGAGTCTCATTCTGTTTCCCAGGCTGGAATGCAATGGTGCGATCTTGGCTCACTGCAACCTCCGCCTCCTGGGTTCAAGCAGTTCTCCCAACTCAGCCTCCTGAGTAGCTGGGATTACAGGCGTGTGCCACCATGCCTGGCTAATTTTTGTATTTTTAGTAGAAACGGGGTTTCACCATGTTGGTCAGGCTGGTCTCGAACTCCTGACCTCATGATCCACCCACCTCGGCCTCCCAAAGTGCTGAGATTACAGGTGTGACCCACCATGCCCGGCCAGTTGCTCTTTTTTCTGAGTTGTTTTGTATTGCGTGGAGCTGATGCTTCCATTTTGACTGAATTGGGCCCTCATTTTCTCTATTTTTTCACTCAGTTTCCTCCCTGGGCCAACCTCACTCTTTTAACTTCCCAACAAATCAGTAACAAAGTATCATTTTTCTGTAAGATTGACTTAAAACATTTGAAATATCACAGATAAAAAATGTTAACAGTTGCCAGTGTTGAGATGATAGCAATAAATAAAAATGGTTGATAATAGAGTATATGCGTATGTATAGCTTGACATATATACATACTCTTAACAACGTATAGTATAATGAAGGCTATTCTATATTTTCAACACTATTTCCTAACATAACCTGACATATGAATGAACTGGAATAATATTTTTTTTTTTTTTGAGACGGAGTCTTGCTCTGTCGCCCAGGCTAGAGTGCAGTGGCACAATCTTGGCTCACTGCAACCTCCGCCTCCTGGGTTCAAGCGATTCTCCTGCCTCAGCCTCCTGAGTAGCTAGGATTATAGGCACCTGCCACCTCGCCTGGCTAACTTTTTGTATTTTTTAGTAGAGACAGAGTTTCACCATCTTGGCCAGGCTGGTCTCAAACTCCTGACCTCGTGATCCACCCGCCTCAGCCTCCCAAAGTGCTGGAATTACAGGCATGAGCCACCACACCCAGCCCCAGAAACATTTTTAAAAAGCATTTCCTTTGAGGTCCTTTCTGAAATGCTTAGTATCTTTTACTGGTTTATATTATTGACACAGTATACTCAATAAGATCTTTGTTTTAAAAGAATGATTGATTATCTAGCTGCCCTATTAATTAAAATTACATACAACTAAAATTTCAGTTCCTAAATTGTACTAGCTACATTTCATGAACTCAGTAGCAACCTCTGGCTAGTGGCTGTTGCAGTAAACAGCACAGAATTATAACATCATCATCACAGAAAGTTATATTGGACTGATGGAATCACCAATATTTATTGTAAATAACAGTAGCTGCGGAAAGCATAGATTAAATTTATCTGTGCCCATTTTGCCATATTCTCTGATTTTTTCTACTCTAGTAAAATCTTGCTAACCACTTATTTTCTTTTTATTTATTCTTGCCTCTAAACTTTTAAATACCAAAGTATAGTTCTGTTTAGCCACAGGCTCTGGATAGTTGAAGCATGCTGTCATTGTTTATAATGTGAGACGTGGAATCACATTATGTGCATGGAATCAATTGAGTAAACATATTAAATGGTATCATGTTTGTGACGATGAAATGGTGGGTTGAAATGTGATGTGATGAAATGGTACTCTGTTCCCCTCTGACACAGGGTCAGGGATCAGTTCCATGTCATCAGCATTTGTCTATGACTGGAGGTTTTGCTTTGCTTTGCTTTTCTGCTGCTATGATCAAGGGGAGAGGTTGTCTAAACTGAATCTCCTTTCTTGTTTCTGGCAGTTTCCCTCTTTTATTTTTTCTCCTATGATCTGTCTAAAAGTCTCCCCTTCTTATCACCATATACTCACTATAATCCTACATACAGGATCAGTTCAAGTATGTAATTTCACTTTCCTGTACTGAAACTCTGTAGGCTGTGAAGTGATTAACAAGTATTAATAGATTTTCCTTGACGTAATGCATGTTTATAGGATTAAACAATCCTCTTCCTATGGTCCAGTGACCCTTTTCCAGGCCTAATCACCCACCTTTCCTCAGGAACAGTGCATGTTTTTGGTTTGAGCCCTAATGACATCTGGCCCAGACATGTGCCAGCTGAGCCATTGCCCCTCTGTGCTCTTCCCTGGGGAGTCCTGCTTTCACACTATAATCCATCCGTACATCAGTACACACCTATATGTCTTTCTGATTTCTGCAGCCGGTCTCAGCTTGTCTATAATTCACTTCATTTTATTCTCTTTCTGCCAACTTTCTGAAAAGTTCGTGCTCGCCTACCCAGGATTATCACAGCTTCTGGTTAGGTTCCTGGAGCCTGGGACCAATCCCTTTGACTTTATCTGCCTTTTTCTAGGAGGCACAATTGTTATTAGTATGTTGAAAGGAATTGCCTTTTACCCTGGTCCTCATGGGTTTCCAATAAAACGTTTAAAAAATTTCAGGGTCCACATTTACATTTTAATTTAGAAACTGTCTTCATCCAAAGAGTAAATTACCATGTGGGATTAGATGCTTCTCCCCACAGCTCAGATAGTCTAGAGCTGTGCTACAGCTCTAGCTGTAACCACTAGCTACATGTGGATACATAAATAAATTAAAATTAAATAACATTAAACATTTAGTGTCTTGATTGCACTAATCACATGTCATATGCTCAGTAGGCACATATGGCTAGTGACCTCCAAGTTGGACAGCACAGACCACAGAACAAGTATGTCTTTGAAGAAAGTTCTCTTGCATGGTGCTGCTGTAGAACTTTTCTGTCACAGTCTATTCTCCAAGAATATGAGGGTACAATGGCACAATTAGCAAAATAGTTGCTCTTTATTTCTCTCTAAATCATTTTTGAAACCACTTTTTCCATATCTCTGAAACCCTCACCTTTTATCATTTGTCAGCCTCATCAAACTGACAAGTCCGCATGTAACAATGATGTTCCTACTCATGTGCAAAAATGACTGTGGATTACAGTTAGAGTCACAGGCCGAGCACAGGGTCTCACGCCTGTAATCTCAGCACTTCGGGAGGCCAAGGTGAGCAGATTGCTTGAGCCCAGGAGTTTGAGACCAGCCTGGGTAACATGGTGAAACCCCATCTCTACAAAAAATAGAAAAATTAGCCATGCATGGTGGCATGTGCCTCTAGTCCCAGCTACTGGGGAGGCTGAGGTGGTGGGATCACCTGAGCCCAGGAAGGTCAGGGTTGCAGTGAGCTGAGATCACACCACTGCACTCCAGCCTGAGTGACAGAGTGAGACCCTGTTTCAAACAAACAAAAAAGATTAGAGTCACAGATTATGGGCAAGATGCTTAAATGCTGAATTATAAATTAGACTCTTAAGTATTTTAAATGCTTTAATGAGAGCTTCCCGGGGCCAGCTTGGAGTTGTTTTTGTTTTGTTTCCCTACAGTATTAACCTAACACTTGCTGAGCACTTTCTGTGTATTCAATAAATACATGGTTTAAGGATTTTGTATCTCATCTTCCCCAAGCCCCTTTACAGATAGGGAAACTGAAGTCAAGACAGGTTAGGTAGCCTCCTCAGTTTACAAGCTAGTAGACAGCAAAGACTAGACCTCATACTTACTTAGTTATGATCCAGCCTTGGACTAAATTTACCAAAGGTTTTTACAAGTGCCTGCAAAACATAAATCTGTCTGGATGGAGGGAGGCAGAGGGACTGGGTAATGATGAGCCTCTGGGTGCAGGGAGAGGATAGGACTTGATGCTTTCCAGGGGAAATATTTAAAATTTCAGTACTAAGTTAAAGTCTGTATCAGTTTACTTTTTTTTATAGTTTCTTATTTTATGTTGTATGAGATGAAAAGCTTGCACATAAAAGATGATAAGAAATTAGAATTCATTGTTTCTATTGTACCAAGAAGAACCTTAGTGATCTCTAAAAGAATTGTTGTTAAAATATGGATTCTTCTTTCCTTCTAGTACTCCCCTAGCATGACAATGAGCGTGTGATCCATTACCAAGTCTCCTCATGAAAACCACAGTGAGTCAGCCCTTCACAGAACTACTACGGAAGAAAATTATTCATCACAGTGTACAGTTAAACAAAGGAATCTCAGTCACACCAAACCAACCTTTTTATTTCCTGCTCTCTCCCCTCTTTTGTGAAGAAAGCGGGTCCAAACGTGATTCAAACAACTGTACGGAGTGGCATATTAGAATTGCCCTAAACTGAACTGCAAATAATTATGTGTGTATGTATATGTGTGGGAAAGAGAATGTACTGTATATGTGTATGTTATACAGACATATGCACATACATACATTGACCCACAGGACATTGTAAAATATTATCACATGACATCTTAAGTAGAAATAAGTAGGGACTTTTATTCCATCCTTTTTTTCACGTTTACATTTTAATTATTACAAGTTGCTCCTGCCCCCTCCCTGAACTATTTTGTGCTGTGTATATCACTGCTTTATATAAGTTATTTTTTAAGGTGAACTCAGATGTTATGGTTTTGTAAATGTCTGCAATCATGGATAGGAATAAAATCGCTTATTTGAGAGCTTTCATTAAATTGCGTCTGATGCAAGTTAT
Organism: Pan troglodytes; assembly: GCF_028858775.2. Lineage (NCBI taxonomy): Eukaryota > Metazoa > Chordata > Mammalia > Primates > Hominidae > Pan > Pan troglodytes. The sequence continues at coordinate 34,632,990 of NC_072402.2, forward strand.
CCTGTGAATCACAAAGTGTACTGTCTCAAAAAATAGAAGAAAATGTGTCTTCGTCTTTATGTTGAATCAAACAATTTCTCAGTTACCTTCAGTGAAAAGTATTTTTTTAATTTTTATTTGAGAAAAACACTTCAAATCAGTAAAAGCTTAACTGGGGCCTCACACAGTATATTTCTGCAATAACTGCTTTAAACGGAGTTCTTGATTTGTTTGTCTTAGATGATACAGAAATCATTAAATAGCCCAAATCATTTAGACCATAGCAATAAAGTGACCGGGGTTGTCATATTTTTAGCAACATCTTTTCTCTTTAACATGATGAAGCCCAAAAGTGATAGCAAAAGCATTTGCTTGAATTTGTCACTTCTCACCAGGAGTACTAGAGGTAAATTTTTAATAACATACTAATGTTAAATGGTATCTGGTTTTTATTCAGACTTTTTGTGAGCATATTCTTATAGACACTAGAAATAAATACATAGAAGGAGACTTTGAGCACAAGGGAGAAGAGAGTTATTAGCACTCCTGAGGCCTCTGGAATGCTGCTTTTCTATCCAGGTATCTTGCTTGCTACCAGCAGAATTGACTGGTATTGGTTCTCACTGGCCAGGGAGCCCCTGCTCTGTTCCTGGAATATAAGGCTTTTATTCAGGAGCAAATCATTGATAGTAACTTTGCTTTATCTAGCCATTGACTTCAGCAGGCTAAAACTACATTGTGTAACTGACTGTTCAAAAAAGAATAAGTAAATTTTTTTTAATCTAATTCCCTTATGGAAAGCACCTTGCTCTATGGCACTTTCCAGATCTTTTGGGATTTTGTGCTTAATTATACATACATACACCAAAATCACAATAGAAAGATATGAAGACTTTAATTTTAGACTCTGAAAGATAACTGGGTGATCCTTTGTGTTAAAATTGTGATACAAACAACCATTGATAAATACCAACTATGAATCCAAACTCTAGAGACTTTGAAAAGCATTGTTTAATCGCAGGTAAGAGGAATCTTCTCTTTCCTTTAGGCTTATAGTCTCTAAAGTGAAAATTTGGCAGGATATAGTCATGCAGCTCATAATGACATTCCAATCAACCACAGACTGCATATACAGCAGTGGTCCTATAAGATTATGATACCATATTTTTACCGTATCTTTTCTATGCTTAGATACACAAATACCATTGTATTACAGTTGCCTTTGGTATTCAGTACAATAACATGCTGTACAGGTTTGTAGCCTAGGAGCAATAGTTTATATTATATAGCCTAGGTGTGTAGGAGCCTATACCATCTAGGTTTGTGTAAGTACACTCTATGATATTCAGACAAGGACAATATTGCCTGACAATGCATTTCTCAGAATGTATACTTATCATTAAGTAACACATGACTGTATGTACTAGTTCCTGATGACTTACTTCTCTCAAATTCATAATGATTTAGTCCTTGTAAAAATAAAGATTTTGCCTGTGCCTAAACAGGGATACTAGGCAGAACTGTTGAGAAAAAAAAGCTGAATTAAATTTATGTTGCAGATTTAAACTATCATAAAATGAGCCTCAGTTAATCACACACAGTATTCAGGTGCCTAGGAGTGCACACCGGAGAACAGTCTCATGCTGTCAAGCTGCAGAAACCTTTCATGCAAATTCAGATGAAAAGGTCTTTACCTCAAGCCAAGGTAACCTGAATGAAGGTGACAGTTTGTCCAGACACCTGACTTGACCAAGAAGAATTTTGACTTTCATATTTTATGACAATCATATAAAAATTGACAGTCCTTTGATTATTAAGCTTAATCTTATAATGCTAGAATTTTCAAACATTTTGTTGACTCTTCTCCATTGTTACTGATCTTGAAATTCTTTTCTTCGCCTTCTGAGAAGGTATTATTTCTTATCACAAAGAATGATGAATATGATTTTATCTACCCTTATTTTGGGGGTAATATGAGAATATGAATTGCATCATGATCCCCATTATTTCTAACCTAAAAGTAAAATTCGTTTTTTTTTTCAAGGCAGAGCAGTCAATTGATTATAAGTATTTATTTCTTTTTTCTTCTTGGAGCCCAGATTAAAAAGAGTTATTTTAGATTTTAAAATTTCCTGAAATAGTTGAAAAATTATTTTTGAGGAGAAAATTGTATCCAAGAAACCCAGAATGTAAGGATACTTGATTTTTATATCCAGATAATTCTTTCATGCACTGAATGGAAGACAGTATATCTGTATATTAATTTTTGTTTAGATTTTGAATCATTTAACCCTTATCCTTTTTTCTTGTAATAAGACTATTTAATGTTTTTCTCTTGTGTTTTCCATCTTTATCAATGCATTCGTGTTGGTCTTGATGTATACTACCTGTTCCTAGTGTTATTTTTACACGTCATCTCACAGTAATAATATCAGCAATTCTTGCTACATTGAACATATTAAATACACATGTAAAATGAAAAATTAAGCAGTAGGTAAAATCTTGTTACTCTGCTTTGCATTCTGCCTAACTCACTGCATTTGAAAATACATGTCAAATTCTTTCTGAGGGTATGTATGATTCTTAACTACGTGTCTTACAGCAAAGTTGCCCATGGGAACAAAGGCTGTAGGGTGTCATTGATCTTGTAATACACCACATATTTGATGGGTGAATCTTATTAGCACTCCTTTGAAAATGTTCCAGTATGGAGTCAGTTGCTGATAAAGAGGAAGTTCACAGCTAGGAATCCGAAGTTAAGATTTCTCAATTGCCGCCTGGGCACTCATGCCTGTAATCCCAGCACTTGGGAGGCCAAGGTGGGCAGATCACCTGAGGTCGGGAGTTCAAGACCAGCCTGGCCAACATGGTGAAACCCCCCATCTCTACTAAAAATACAAAAATTAGCCGGGCATGGTGGTGGCTGCCTGTAATCCCAGCTACTCAAGAGGCTGAGGCAGGAGAATCACTTGAACCCAGGAGGCGGAGGTTGCAGTGAGCCGAGATTGTGCCACTGCACTCCGGCCTGGGTGACAGAGCAAGACTCCATCTCAAAAATAGAAAAGATTTCTCAATTGCCAAAAAGATTAACAAGTAAATCAATTCTGCTCCCCCAGCCATGAAAAGTGCCCAAAACAGCCCTTTCCCTCCAGAATAAAATAAAGAAAACTTCCATTTCTATTTTTATGATTCTCTAAGATATCTGAACTCCATTGCATTTCATAGGGTTATTCAGTTAGCACTTCTGTGGTTTAAAAGACAACAAATGAAAATAAGTAAGTTCAGTTTGGGGCATGAAGAAGTCCCACATCTGTCTATATCTTTTCTTCATCATATTGTCCCTAGGAATGTATAGCAAAGCATTCAGAACTGCTCCTTTGGCTGGGGAAGTTTTCCACCGTCCTTAATACTATGAAGTCTTGATTACTTCTTCCGTGGCTTTATCCTTGCCTCCCTCCCAATCCCTGCATCTTCCAGGAGAAATAAAATACCAACTGAACACTGTTACCTTCTCAGCCCTTACCATTTTCATCTGCATATAGTGTATAGTACTAAGAGTAGTTTTCCCAGGAGAAATAATTGCAATTTTCATTTCTTGATTATCACTGCTAATTCGAAGGAGTGCCACAAATCATAGCCACTTGATTTTGATTTTGGAATGCATTTTAGTGTTTTGACACTGGTTTTCCTTTTTTTTAATTTTTTTTTCTTTTTTTTTTTTTGAGACAGTCTTGCTCTGTCACCCAGGTTGGAGTGCAGTGGCACAATCTTGGCTCACTGCCATCTCCGCCTCCCAGGTTCCAGAGATTCTCCTGCCTCAGCCTCCAGAGTAGCTGGATTACAGGCATGCGTCACAGGCTAATTTTTGTATTTTTAGTAGAGGCAGGGTTTCACCATGTTGGCCAGGCTGGTCTGGAACTCCTGACCTCAAGTGATCTGCCCGCCTCAGCCTCCCAAAGTGCTGGGATTACAGGCATGAGCCACTATGCCTGATCAGGTTTTCCTCTTTTTTTCTTTTCTTTTTTTTTTTTTTTTTTTTTTTTTTTTGAGTCAGAATCTTGCTCTGTCACCCAGGCTGGAGTGCAATGGTGTGATCTCGGCTCACTGCAACCTTCACCTCCCGGGTTCATGCAATTCTCCTGCCTCAGCCTCCCGAGTGGCTGGGACTACAGGTGCTCACCACCATGCCCAGCTAATTTTTTGTATTTTTAGTAGAGACCGGGTTTCACCGTGTTAGCCAGGATGGTCTCGATCTCCTGACCTCATGATCCGCCCGCCTTGGCCTCCCAAAGTGTTGGGATTACAGGCATGAGCCACCGTGCCTGGCCCAGATTTTCCTTTTTTTTTTATGTCTTCTGTACAATAGAGTTGGCCCTCCATATCCACAGGTTCCACATCCCTGATTCAATCAACTCCTGATAAAAAATATTGGAAAACAATTTTATAACAATAAAAACCAATAATACAACAATAATTACAAATAATACATTATAACAATGATTTCCATGGCATTTATAATACATTGTATTAGGTATTATAGGTAAACGAGATGATTTGAAGTATATTGGAGGATGTGCATAGGTTATACTATGCCATTTTATATAAAGGACTTAAGTGTCTGTGGATTTTGGTATCTGCAGAGGTCCTGGAACCGGTCTCCCTTGGATACGGAGGGACAACTGTAGTTCTCTGTCTTTGAAAACATTAATCGATACAAGTGGCCAGTGAATGTATAGTATGGGAGGGAGTAATCCAATATGGGGGACAAGGTTGCCATATATTTGCCAAAAGTAGTTGAATCTTCTTTCTGTTTTTCCCTCCTGGTGGAATAAGTTTATTGTTTGCTATGAGGAGCCAGAGGCTGTGTTTGTTTAAAGCAATGGTACCCAATCTTAAGCATGTGTAAGGGTCTCCCTGGGTCTGTGAACCATACCTTGAGAAATAACTAGAAAAGTAAAAGAATGGTGAACCACTATTAATAATACTTCCATTTTGCATACTAAATATGTTGCGTGTACCTGTGTGTGTGTGTTGGGAATAGTAATATGAAGTTTGCTCACAAAACACTCCCACTGTGATTCACATTATTTTATAGCACAACCAATAATGATTAAACATAATTATTTCCTTTGACTACTTTTCATTTCAGTGGTAAAACAGCTGATGAAAGTTATTTGGGATGGAAAGAGTAATACAAGACATAAGCAGATGGAGTCTCCTATGCGTAGGTTTAGCACACCCATGTCAGCTTGTCCACATTAGGCCTTCTTTTGAAGGTACTGTATCTAAAGATAAGGGCATAAGTGATCATTTAATTCTCAGCCACTTCACTGATACTACAAGGTGTTACACAGTAATTATAGTGGTTTGATATAGACATTTGTTTACAAGAAACTGAATTGGCATTATTAACTTATTTCACACAAAAAAAGTTAGCTTTACCCATGAACTGTAATTCAGATTGATAAGGTGACCTACCCATGAAAAAGACACCTGAGACCTGTTTACTTTTTAAACTATGAAGTGAAATCCTCAGTTCAGTAAGTGTCCCAAGGAGAATTTTCTCTGTTAAATTTTCCCTGTTAACTTAGTATAATTGGTTTTCTTGAATAGAAGAATAATGATTTCTGTAAGATATTTTAATGTGAATATTTTTGCTGTCTTCATCTTTAAAAATTAAATACAGTACTATATATAGATATTAAAATTTTAAAGTCGGACTAGGTGTTTTTATGTATACAATTACAGTTTGTCTCCTCTCTTTGCAAATTTACTGGCTATTATCAGAATAAAGGTTGGACTCATTTTGCTTATCCCAGTCATTAAAATGTTGTGATCTGTTTCTAACATATTTAGCATTTCATTTTTAAAATGAGATGTGCAATTATCATAACAAAGGTAACTATTAATGTTCCTAGAAAAAAATGATGTAAAAGACTTACTCCTAGTCAATATTAACACTTAATCCCACTTTCTTTTTTCCACCAAATGGCCTCAGTACATTGCCAAGAGAGTGAAATTTGGATTCCTCACAGTACTCAGAACACAATATGATATTTGTCAGCTAACTTTCCATCATGTCTTGGTAAAATTGCTCAGTTAAATATAATTGGCCATCTACTTATTAAAAAACAATTCAAATAATCTGTACAGTTACCATAATTTGACAACAAATTACTTTAAATTTAGCACCATCTTAGAAATTTTCTTAATATAAACTACTGATTGAAATGTGTTTATACTTTCTATCATATTTCAAACTGTTTTACTTTCCTTGCATTAAGACAATTAAAACACAAACTACATGTTAGAATGAATAATTTAAAGGACATGCTGCTGTTTCAGCATAAAAAATGGTAAAGTCTTTATAAATAGAATACTTATGATAGCCATCAACGTATTGAATTGTTTAATTAACCTAGTTGTGATTTTCCGAATTTAAGACGTTTTCTTACTACATGTGTTAAATTGTTACCTATAATATCTTCCTGGAAAAATAGAAGTATTTGTAAGGTTTTTATAAATGCACAATTTATGTATAAATATAATTTGAATCTGGGATGACTCTTAGTAATCTACTATTCTTAATTCAACGATGGCCACCAGCTACCTGACACATTTTGTAAATTTAGCATCTGTGTATGTGTGTTCGTGTATGTGTGTGTGCGTGCATGTGCACATTACTGCATTTATTCTCAAATGGATTTATAATTTAGTGTTTTTGTACAAGTACTTGAGCTATTCATGTAATGGGATAAGTTGCCATAAAGATGTACATAAATGACCCTTAATTTGGCACGTTTTCACATTTAATTTTTTAAAATACAGCTTTTCATATACAGTTTCTACCCTTTCATTTCTAGCCTGTACTTCATTACTTGTTGAAAACGTCAAGTTTGTATGAAGCCAGCATAAACATCAAAATATAACTAATGTGGACATCTGCGTATATAATTGAATTAGACATTATGCCTTATATAAAATTCAGGAGGTTCTAATATCAAAGGATCTATATGCATGGAAGAAGAGGCTACAGTGCATATATGAATGGCTGGCTCTATGTGGTCAGATAACTAAACATGGAACGCCAAAAAAAAACTAATGTTATTAGCAAATAGATACGTTAATGAATTAAACTTTGGTATTTTACTGCAAATATGACTATACATAATGTGAGTAGCTGAAGCAGTTATCCAGGTAATTCATGCAAAACTATGCTTCTCCTCAATTACATTCATCTTTCTCATGAACTATACAGATGACTGCCTCAGTTCACCGTGAACATTTGCCCAAATAAAGATTCTGAAGTAAGTGCTGCATGCTAGTATACAGGTAAATGAGAATGTAGGAGGAAGAGGGTCTACAATTGAGATTAGTGATTCATCCTTAGATATCAATAGAAATAAATCATCTTTTCAATCAGTTTTAAAATAATGGTTCCACATTATTTATTATGGCTTTGATCCAAGTGGAATCTTCTAGTCCAATAACACAGCACATTTGTACATAATGATTAGAAACAAAAATGTTATAAATTCCATTGGCCAGACAGTTTGAGCCAAAGATTACCTCAAATAACTCGCCAGGCAATTTTAGCAAGGTGTCTGGATTACTGGGGGATAGAGGGTAGATAGCAAGGCAACTGATAAGTCCCTGACTTTAAAACAGGTAGAAGTCGTAGAACTAAGAACTTTGCTGGAACTTATTATTTAAATTATTTGTAATTGTGCAAAAATGACTCTTAGTGGTGGTAGCATTATGTAGGTTCAGGGAAGGAGTAGCATGCATAAATAAAAGCCAACAGAATTGGTTTAATCCCTGTGAGCTCCTCTTGGTGAATGAGGTAACAAAGAGTGAAAGATTCCAAAACGAAGGGAGAAAGAGATGAAAGTGTCTGCAGACCCAGCCCCCAAGCAATCTGAGTAATCAAGGGTTTGTTCTCATGGCTCAGTGTATCCTTAAAAGTGAAGAAACCCTTGATGTCAAAGAGTCATAAAAATTAAAGAAATTCTAGATGTTTTATTCCCTACACAAATTGTCTGATGAGAATATGGTGTAGCCTTGTAGAAAATTCTGTGTTGAGTCAACACTGCTTTTTTTTTTTTTTTTTTTTTTTTTTTTTTGAGATGGAGTTTCGCTTTCATTGCCCAGGCTGGAATTGGAATACAATGGCGCGATCTCGGCTCGCTGCAACCTCCTCCTCCTGGGTTCAAGTGATTCTCCTGCCTCAGCCTCCTGAGTAGCTGGGATTACAGACATGTGCCACCATGCCTAGCTAATCTTGTATTTTTAGTAGAGACTGGGTTTCTGCATGTTGGTCAGGCTGGTCTTGAACTCCCGACCACAGGTGTTCTGCCCACCTCGGTCTCCTAAAGTGCTGGGATTACAGGCATGAGCCACTGCGCCCAGCCAAGTTGACACTATAAATGTTTAGTTGTCACATTTAGTTTGGGAAGCTTCCCTTGAAGTAAATATTGGGCACTGCTTGGCTGTAGCTGCATTTCTCAGTTAATAACAACCTCAAATTTTCTTCACAAAATTGCCTTTGCATCCTACAACTCACAGTTCTTGATGGGAATAGGGATGGAACTCTTGATATTTAGTCATGTCCCATGGAAAAAAAATTGCTTTTAAATGTGCTTTCAATAAAATATCAGTAATCATGTGTATTATGTAAATTAGTATTCGTTATATTAAGGAATTCAGCATTACTTATGTACACATTTGTTGCAGAGAAAGAAATGGTTTATGAATTGAAAAGTCAAATGTATTCTTTATATAGTCTTTTATATTACAGAGCTACTGTTTTGTTATCAGGTTAGCCATTATTCACTTCTGACTGAAGGGATATTATATAGACATAATGGTCTCAAAATTGCTTTAACAGAACACATATATCATTGAAAGTGATATTAATTTTGAGAACTCAGCATACTATTACAACAAGTAGTTACTAGTCACATTTTATATGCAGTATTTACTTCATGTTTATTTGAGAAGTACTTACCTAGGCACATTTTTTGATTCAATGAAAAACCCACAGAGAGCTGAACTTTAATCCATTGCAAAAAGATAAATCAATTAACACTTTTAAAAATATAAACCATAGCTAGGTGCAGTGGCTCACACCTGTAATCTCAGCACTTTGGGAGGCCAAGGCAGGAGGATTGCTTGAAGCCAGGAATTCAAGAGCAGCCTGGACAACATGGGGAGCCCCCACCCTGGCCGCATCCCGCCCCCACTCCTGTCAAAAAAGTTTTTTAAAAAGGTAGCCAGGCATAGTGGCCTGTGCCTGTAGTAGTAGCTACTAGGGAGGCTGAGGCAGGAAGATCACTTGAGCCCGGGAGTTCAAGGTTACAGTGAACTATGATTGTGCCACTGCATTCCAGCCTGGGCGACAGAGCAAGACCCTATGTCATAAAAAACATGAACATTTGATAAAAAACATAATACATTTCATAAAAAACACTTTTACATATACATACATACATAACACATATACATATGTATGTATGAATATGCCACATATAAAAGTATTAATGAAAATAGAAGCACTAGCTATTGCAAGAGATCCCTCTCATATAAAAGTTTTCAAACTAATGCCCAAATTCAAAATTAAAATGCTCAGTATGACAGGTACTTATAAGAAGAAATCTGAACCAAATAACCGACATCAAAACTAACATAAAAGCCATATCTAATTTACAACAAAGGTGGATTAGTAAATCCACTGTCAGTATCTCTAAGTTATCTCTGAAAAATCAGACTATAATGAAATTCTCAATATTGCATCATCAGAGTTTAAAATTCCATCCATTTAGCAAAAATACCATTTCAAATAGGCAGCACAGTAATCTCAGGCTCTTCTCAGAAATTGTCATCTTGCCGGAAGATATCTGGTTGCAGAATTACATGGTCATAGGAAGCTCTGTGTAGAATGTAAAGCATTCAAAGTCCAAATCTCTGTAGAACTTGAATGTCATGAATATCTCTAAAATGAGCCTCTTAAATCATTTCAGATGGGAAGTGGTCCAGGGTGAATAGAAATCTGACAAGCTATCTCTGGTTACTTCACTTCCCAGATTATTTAAAACCTTGTTTGGAAAGGTATTTACCTACTGTATTTTCAAGTTCTAAAAAGATTTGCCTGTTGTTTATGTGCAAGAGAGTTACTGAACTATGCATTTGCAAAAGTTAATAACTAATGTGAATTTTTTTTCCTTCAAGTAACCAGAAGTATTTTGCTGTTTTGCCCTGGAAACAGGCACTTTAGAAGACGTGAAATACAGATTGCAAAGGTATATGTTTCAAAAAACTTTCACATTCATTTGACTATCTTTCTGGTTTATTTGGCATTATTGATTCTCATCAAGTTCACTATGACTTGAGCAAGCGCTTACATCGGGCCTCAAAACATGAGGTTCTGTTCACCCCACTTGTAAATTAAAGCAGCACTGGAAATATGTGAACTTATCCAATTGAAGAGGAGCTTTGGAGCAGACAAGTGATTAAATCAGAAATCATTTCCATTTGAATTGCAAAAATAGATGTCCTTACTCCTAATGAGTAGAAATTGACATTTACCAAGATTAATAATTAATCACTGAACTGCCACATAAATTTCCAGTTCAGAAGTTAAATGCATGCAGTAAATTCCTAACCTACTTTGGGGGATTTCTTCCTGCCGAAGGTAAAAATGTATGCTGCAGGCTTAATAATATAGATCCCTTTGTGATCATCTTGATTCTGCTTGCCAAAAATAAGCTACATGATTCCAACCATTTTCAGATACAAATGACAACTAAAACACTTCAAATCTATTTCTGGCAGAAAAACCTGTACACAAAAGGTATAAGAGTTGAGAAAGTAGGGACTTCACCAAAAGAGTTGCAAAGAAAAAAAATCCTCAGTTATTTGGCCTTGGAGAGAGAGTATATATGTGCACTGATTTATTAATCTGTTTCAATTTTCAAACTCTTGAGTAAATATTTTCTTATTTTGCAAATTGAATTTATATTTTCTCATTTGTTTAAATGATAATTAAATATTCAGAATGTGCTTAGAGTTCAAGACATTCATTAGTTACTTGGCTACAGATTTTTATTTTCAGTGATTGTATTAAAAGCATATTTAAAATGTTCAGACTTAATTGTAAGACAGATGAGAGATGTAAAAGAACTGGTTTCTGAGGATGTTTGTATGTAGAGCTGTTTCAACTGGAGAGCAATCTGCACAATTCTGGAATGCAAGCCCAGAATTGTAAAATTGCATTCCTATTAGGATATCTTTATTCTCCTGAGACATTTAGCCAGGGCACTGAGATACGAAAGTGGCTGTGTGAAGCTTCCTCTGACCTTTAAATTCAGAAAGAATGAGGCCAGAAGAGGAATCTTGCTGCAAAGGACCATTTGTTTGCAGGGCTGGCTCCTCTGTCTTCCTTTGCAAGAATTCTATTTGCTTACCTGTGAGCACAACACTCCTTTTCCTGCAGCTTGACAACCTGCATCACAACAAGGACTCATTTCTCAAGCCATGTTTAAAGCAAAAGAGCTTCAATTAACATGGGAAGACAGGATGGAAACTTCAAAAAAGGGACAGAAAAAAAGGCCCACTTTCGTTTCACAATGAAAAGAGTACATGGAAAATACGCTTAAAAGTCAGTGAAGAAATTAGCCAATTATGCATTATCTTGATTAAGTGAAACCTAACTTGCTCATTAAGAAATTCCCATAATTTTTGTGAGTGCAAATTCATTCTCTCTCCCTTCCCCCCACTTCCTCCTCCTCCTCCTCCTCCCTCTCTCTCTTTTTTTCTATCTCTCTCTGATATGGTTCAGTTGTGTCTCCACCCAAATCCCATCTTGAATTGTAATCCCCATAATCCCCACGTGTCATGGGAGGGACCTGGTGGGAGGTGATTGGATCATGGGAGCAGTTTCCCCCATGCTGCTCTCGTGATAGTGAGTTCTCACGAGATCTGATGGTTTTATAAGCGTCTGTCATTTCCCCTGCTAATGCTCATTCTCCTGCCACCCTGTGAAGAGGTGCCTTCCACCATGATCGTAAGTTTCCTGAGGCCTCTCCAGCCATGAGGAACCGTGAGTCAATTAAGCTTCTTTTCTTTATCAATTACCCAATCTTGGGTATTTCCTTAGAGCAATGTTAGAACAGACTAATTCATTTTCTCTCTCTGTCATAGTTATGCTACTATATAGAATTATTGAAGAATTAATTCACCTTCGTAAGCAGCTATTAGCTTAAAAAGAATTAATGTGGCTCTCGAAACACCTACTTTATTCGTTAAGGAGTAACTTAGGCACTGGTTAAGAACAGAGTCCAATTGTCTTTGGAACCTTATTAAGACAAAAAGTCTCCAGGAAAACGTAGGTAACTAAAAGCCAAGTCAATACATGTCTTAAACTACTGTGGCAAATGGTAATGGCATCTCACAATTACTGTCATCTTTCTTGTAATGAATGATTACATTTGATAAGAAAATTCCATTTTTCCATTAAACAATCTTATGAGATGTTTTGCTTTAGGGTAACCACATACCTCATCTCTACCACAAGACCTGATGTTCGCATTCAAGCCAGTTGACAGCAATCTTTCTCAATTTATTCCTTCTCCTATCTCTACCCATTGATCCCTGGAGTCCTTTCACAGGAGCAATGTCAGTAAACACTTATCACTGAATAGGCAGCAGGTGGTTCCTCAAGTCAATATAGCACACAGTAGCAGTTCGTTAGAATGAAAGAATGAACCACCACCACGCCTCCCCTGCAGCAATCCCCTTGCCTCTGTTGGTTTCTATAGAGACCCATGAAACTTTTAGCTATTGCAAATTTTATTTTCAACTTGTAATTCTTTATCAACATATTATTAGGAATTGTATACTTTGTGTTCTCAGCTTTTCTTTAAAATTTTTTTACTTGTCAGCCGGGCGCCGTGGCTCACGCTTGTAATCCCAGCACTTTGGGGGGCCGAGGTGGGTGGGTCACGACGTCAGGCGTTCGAGACCAGCCTGGCCAACATAGTGAAACCCCGTCTCTACTAAAAATACAAAAAATTAGCTGGGCGTGGTGGCGGGCGCCTGTAATCCCAGCTACTGGGGAGGCTGAGGCAGGAGAATCGCTTGAACCTGGAAGGCAGAGGTTGCAGTGAGCCATGATCGTGCCACTGCACTCCAGCCCTGGCGACAGTGCGAGACTCCGTCTCAAAAAATAAATAAATAAATAAAAATTTTTACTTGTCTATCTGAGTTTTAGCAGTTTTTAAAGGAAGAAACAAGAAAGTGTTCAATGACTGATAGAAAATGATAGTTCAAAAACAAGCTGATTATTTTTATTAAACATGATAACTGACTTCTACTGATAAATGTTAGGCATGTCATATTAGGTAGACATTTGATCATGGTAGATCTTGAGTTTGCTCACCTTTTTTATGCTACAGCCTTTTTATGCTATAATACCATAACAAATGTCTATTAATATTTTTTATATCAGCTTTAATGGAATATTATAAATGTGTAGTGACATTTTTAGTCAAATGCTTTTGAATATTTAATGTTTGGTAACAATAGGGGAAAGCAGGGGAGGAAGAGAGCATGCCCCTTCATCCTTAATTACTGGTCCTTTGCATGCAAGAAATATGGCTTGATTGTTTTATTGTCCACCTCTTCAATCAACAATTCTTAAATATGGTGCATAGTAAATGTATCTAGGCTTCTAAGACTTGCACAAATCTGTAAACATAAGCAATATAAAGCTATGTTAGCTTGCATGCTCATCCCATCTATTTTACCATTTATGTGAACTTGATTCATCCAAACATGCCACCACAGTATTTTTTCATCCAAACACATTTATCCTGTTATTTCAACATCTGATGCAGGCGCTGGGGGTCATGGATTGGTGGAGAGGCACTCATACCCAATTATAACTGATTAATTGTATGGCTTTCAAAAATTGAAATAGCAGAAAATAATAATTGAGGAAAATAATTAAATCATAGTCCAACATATTTCAGAAACCTATGTATTTGATGGATTGCTTACAATAATTAACAGCTTAGAGCTCTGAAATAAGACTTGCTTCTTTGCAAGGAGGCAAGTAAAATTGACCAGTGAGTATGCTGATTAAATACTGTGATTTCACTCTGTGTCCCAAGTGATTTACGTGTACATCAACGCAAAAGCTAAGACTGAAGAGTGAGGCAGAAGGTGACCAGGTTAGCAGGCTGGGCTGTGCCGCGGGGCAGCAGAATGAATATATGCACATTGTTCTCTGGAGTGAGCCTTCCTTTCCCTGAAGCTGAGGGTCTGTGGGAGCCTAAGGGGCTCCATAAATCTCAGCACTAGTATATTCCAGGGGATGATCGCCGGCAGCATTAAGAGCTATGTTTAGCCTTTATGCCATACTGTATCTTTATTAACCCTTCAGATGCAAATTCTGAAACAAAACATTAAAATGTGACTCACTCCAAACAGAAAGATGGAAATGTATTCCTACTAAGAAATATGTGTAACTTCTAGAAAAAGAAAAAAAAAAACCCACAGAGATTTGTTTTCAACATATTATTTTTGCTTAAGATATATTTTTACTCTTAAAAATTAAGAAATAGAAGGCCTTTTATTAGAAGCAGTGTAGTGTCACAGAATGACAAAGCACAGTATCAGCAGACAGAAAACGTGGGTTCTAATCTTGCTTTCCCTACATAACTCTCAACTGGTTATTTAGGTTCTCAATAAAGTAGAATGATGAAATACGTCTTCTTAATGCTATTGTATTTTGTTAATATCTAACACTGTTGATATCAAGAGGAGATCTTATAAGTAGCTGGAAAACTATCAGTGTAGGGAAAGAATCTGAAAAAAAATTGTTAATCTATTTTTCTGCTGATACGAGCAAGTTAAGGGGTCTAATTTACTATTTTTGGTTCACTTTCCTTTGTTAATAGTCTATTCTCATTGAAATGCCAGAGAAATAGTCGAATAATGTCAATCTTTTCAGACAACTCCAGGATCCTAAAGAAAAAAGCAACTAAGGAATGATGACAGGAGTAATGTGAAAAAATGTATCATATGCCCAGTGGATTTATCCCGTTCACATAACTGGCTAACAAGAATGTTTTTTATGAGAGGCTGAGGCAGGAGAATTGCTTGAACCCAGGAGGTGGAAGTTGCAGTGAGCCAGGATCATGCCACTGCACTCCAGCCTGGGCAACAGAGCAAGACTCTGTCTTAAAGGTTAAAAAGGTTTTTTAATGCCTAGTCTACAGGACTTTTGTCCCCTTTATTGCATTCTGAGCTTCACTATGTCTAAGCTCTAAGACTCTGACCTAATGAGTTGCTAGTAGATATTTCAAGAACAGAGGTATCAAAATATCAAAACATATTCATATGAACTCATTCTTGTGGAGATTATTTGCCATTCTTTTTCATTGCTTTGAAGAGAACTTTAAATGTCCACTTAAAGGAAGAAAGCTACCATAATAATACGGTTGATGTAGTATTGAAGTTTTAGTTCCTGAAATGTTTAGAATATGAATTTAGAAAAAGAAGAAAAAAGATGCCACAGATAAGTGAATTTCACAAAAATATCTTAATTAAAATGCCCAAAGCCGAATTATGGTTTAGCATCAAACGTCACAGAACCTGATTTATTTTGGAGGTAGAGAAAAAAGAGGACAAGGAGGCAGTTGCCAGATCACATAGGGCATTTCGGGAAAAAATCCTTTGAAAGTCATTTTATAAAATCTTTGTTAGTCTATGGTTCATTATAGACATTTTCCCTTAATTGGTGGGCAAGGACTTGAAAAGGTGAGGCTTGTTGGTGGCTGACCAACCTGCCTGATTTGAGGACGCACTGATGAGTCTTCAGGTTTCTGCATCTTTAGCACAGTCATTTTTAGCTCATATACATATATATGTCTATATGTGTACATATACATATATGTACATATGTATGTATATATATACACACACATATATATTTTATATTTGAATTCGGTTTCAAATAGTTCTGTATTTTACATTAGGTATGTTTGGAGAATTATGCTGCAATTAATATACATAAATTATTTGGAAACAGAAATATCTTTAAATTGGGTTTTCTTAATGAAGGCTCCTTAAAAAGAATAAAATTATATTCTTTATGTTTCACCATTCTATATAATAAACCTTTACCTGTTTCAATGGTACTTGTGTCTTGCAATTTTGGATACATTTTAGAATAAAGTTCCATTTTACAAAAAATATTTTGATAAACCATGCTGAATTTCTACAGTTAAAATTACCTAAAAACAACTCTTAAGGATAAAACAAATTTCAGATTAATTATGAAAACAAGAATGTGGCGGGGCATGGTGGCCTACACAAGCAATCCTAACACTTTAGGAGGCCAAGGTAGAAGGATTGCCTCAGCCCAGGAGTTCAAGACCAGCCTGGGCAACACAGTGAGATCTTGTCTCTACAAAAACAATTTTAAAAATTAGCCTATACGGTACAAACATCATTTTGTTTGTATACTACCTATCTGAGATAAATGACTTGAAAATGTGATATTATCAGCTGGATCAGTCATCTGATATGAGCTATAAACGTGCAGCACAAATGTCACTCAGAGACTGAAAAATGAGTAAAAATCAATAATTTCTTAGGAAAAAAAAGACTGCCTAGAATCTTATTAAAAAACATTCTGGGGGTCTATCAGTTAGAAATATTTTGGTTACACTGACAGATAACCAAATTCAAATGGGCTTAGAGCAAAAAATGGGAGGGCATAGGGGACACTTACTTGTTCACATCACTGGAAAGCTCCAAGGTCAGTTGGTTTCAGGTAAGGCTTGATCCAGCAGTTCAGCAGTATTACTAAGGACTTGCCTTTACCCATATTCTTCCCCATGCCTGAATGTCCAGGTAAGAGTCATTGGTCATTGTAAAGATTTGTCCAGCTTCCATTCTTCATTCCTAATCTGAGTTTGTTTTCCTTTTAGAGAATAACTCCCTAGTGTGTTTAATCTTAGTAAGAAGGTAATTATTCCAGGCACCAGTTTCATCTCTACCGAAAGGGAAAGAAACAGATTTCACCTCTCCCTTTGCCCTTCCCTTCCCTTCCCCATCCCTAAGTTTATGAGCAGACATATGACTTAAGCTTGGTCAGGTAGATGCTGTCTTCTGGACTTTGGATCTTGACAGAGTTCCACGGGATGGAAGGAACAGGGGCAGCCCTGCAGCATAGCCTTTGCTCCTCCCCACTGTCAAACCTGCTGTCCATATCTAATCAATCCTGGAAGTCCTACAAGCATTTCCCTTTGCTTAGGTTGCCTATGTCCTGCTGTTTGATTGATAGAGCAACAGAGCCTTTGCAGGAAAGCCCGTGCAAAGGAGAACCTCCCACCTTGTGTCCCCAGGGCACTAAGTATCATATCTTTTGATGTGCCCATATCGATAAACATTGTACTACTGACTTAGCAATCTGTGTTCCCCACCCTACTGAGCTCTCTAAAAACAGAGTACTTAGCTTATGCTTAGCCCAGTGTCTGGTCAATATTAGATATTTAGAAAAATCTGTGTGAATGAATGAATGAATGAATCACTTCAGGGAGAAAGGACATGCTTGTATTAAACAGTTCTTAAATTTAAGTCATACATTATCAAGCACAAATAATAAGGGCTCTTTACAAAGTATCGAACTGCCATAAGGAACATTTTTAGGCTATTTTATGAGGACTTATTCTTTGAGGATCTATATACCTGTCAGGATGAATCTTGGTTCATCCCTGAAATTTAATCTGAAGGCTTCTTCAGTGCAGATTGCTCCCTATCTAATAGGGGATAAATATCCATTATGCCACCAGGAAATGCCTCTGACATTTAAGTGCATGCCTTATCCTAACTGAAATGAAGGATCTCAATTCTCCCCAGTTTGCCTGCAGCACCACTCCCAGGAGCCAAGCCCTGGCCTGGCCAATGACACCACATGTGTAGAAAGATACACTGGGTTTTGCAGGTGCGTTGGGACGCTCTGAGGAGGGGAGGGTAAGACGGTGACACGCACTCCTGCCACTCTTACATCGAAGCCTGACCCCTGCACTGTGTGATCACATACAGGCTCAGCCTCCTGCAGGGGCATCCGCATTCCAGCCTGGCACGGTGGGCACCTGGCACCTCCCAGGGGAGCAGGGCAGTGCCGCGAGAGTCGAGATGCTCCAGCAAGGGTGGGCATAAACCAGGGCTGGTCTTCCTCTACCCTTCTCCTTCCCTTCCCCTCCGAGTAATGTGTGTCTAGCCATTAGGTGAGACAGAGGATATGGGTGTGTGCCCAGAGCAGGACACTGCCCTGAGTCCAGTGGGGAGGTCGGGAGGGAGCCCCCTCAGGGCCAAGGGTGGCAGAGGAGCAGGGAGGTCGCTGTCATATGGGGGACTGACCAAAGAAGTCAATCTATTAAGCATCACAGAAGCCAGGTTTCTTGTCAGAAAACGGAGTTAAAAATATGGGGAGGGAGAAAACTAGAATTATCCCTTCAGGTGGAGTTGGAATCTGACCCACCCTTCTGAACTGGTGGTTTTCTAGGTGGCTGGTGTGTTCATTTCCTATGGCTGCTGTAACAAATTGCCACAAACTGCGGGGCTTAAGACAAATTGATTCTCCCACAGTTCCAGAGCCCAGATGTCAGAACTCAAGGTGTTGGCAGGGCCGTAATCCCCAAAAGCTCTAGGGGAGAATTCCTTCCCTGCCCCTTTCAGCTTCCAGTGGCTCCACAACACTGAGTCCTCACATGGTGACCTTGAGAGAAAGGAAAAAAAAAAAAAAGGCAAAGAGGGCCTACATAGATAGTACTCTCCAGCCCTGTTACAATGGCACTCACTAATACATTCATGTGGGCAGAGCCATCGGGACTTATCACTTCCCAAAAGGTCCCACATCTTAAAACTATCACATTGGGTCTTAGGTTCCAACAGATGAATTTTGGAGGGACACATACATTCAAACCATAGCAGGCTCTGAGGATTCATGTCAACTTCCTCATTTTGATGGTGTGTTATGGTTCAGTAGGAGAAAGTCCTGTTTACAGGAAATTCACACTAAAGTACTTGGGGCTAAGCATCAGGTTGGCAACTTACTTTCAAATGGATCAGAGAAAAATACGTTCTTTGTACAGGACTTCCAAATTTTCTGTACGTTGGTGATTGTTTTAAAAAACAGACCCAACTCAGCACTGATCTTAAGTCTAGTAGACAGTCAACAGCAGGTTATAATTTCAGGAGCTGCACACAGCCATCAGCCAGTTTCCCTACGTGCTTATCATTCCATTTCATCCTCATTAGAATAGTCAACATTATTTTGTAGCCATTTCCATGTTATCTTTAAACTATGAATTCTGTAAAGTTCCAAGGACCAATCTATTTTACTCACCAGCATTTATCCAATGACCAGAACAGTCCTTGCGACAAAGTAGGCACTCAATAAGTATGTGCTGATTGAATGAATGAAGGTGACTTGAAATAGAGGCACCAGCATGGCCTTTGGAGCTAGAACTGGGCACCACTCCCATCTCTCCCACTTCCCATGTGTCCTCTGCACCACATGCATCAACTTCCTAGCCCAGCTGAACAAGAGCCAGACTTTCTAGATTTGAATCCTCACTCTACTACTTCCTAGTTATGTGGCCTTGGGAAAGTTCCATCAGTTTCCTCATCTATAAAATGGGAATTGTAGTAGTTTGTATACTTCATAGGGATGTGTGGCATGTTGTAAGTGCTTATGAATTATCTGGGCTTGATTTCCCAGCTCTTTAAAGAAAATATTACTTGCAAGGTTGTTGTGAGACTTGACCTTCCATAAGTAGCAGTTATCATGATTCCATTTGATATTACTTTCTATGATCTAATCACAACTTTATGAAATAGGGAAAGCATCCCTATTTTGTTAAAAAAAAAAAAAACTAATGTGTAAATTGAGTGATACATTCGAGTTCAACACTAGCAAGGATAGGGTCTAACTCAGACACAAACACATCTCTCCAGACCCAAGACTGTGACCCTTTTCCCCGCATCACAAATTCCTTTACAGGTCTGAAAAGGCCCCCTGTTAAACTGAAGATGTTCTTGGGAAGGACTGCACTGTAAGCTTTACTCTTTTAAAGAAAGACACCATACGGCAGTAGTTTTTAACATACTGTGCAGCAGAAGCACACGGAAAAATTGTTAAAAACAGGTTATTGGCCAGGTGTGGTGGCTCACGCCTGTAATCCCAGCACTTTGGGAGGCCGAGGTGGGTGGATCACAATGTCAGGAGTTCGAGACCAGCCTGACCAACATGATGAAACCCCGTCTCTACTAAAAATACAAAAATTAGAATGGCATGGTGGCATGTGCCTGTAATCCCAGCTACTCAGGAGGCTGAGGCAGGAGAATCACTTGAACCCAGGTGGCAGAGGTTGCAGTGAGCCGAGATTATGCCATTGCACTTCAGCCTGGCCAGCAGAGCGAGACTCCATGTCAAAAAAAAAAAAAGTTACTGGCCCCACCCCTGGAATTTCGGATTCAGTAAGTATGGGTTGAGCTGGAAAATCTTGAGAACCACTCCCCTAAAGGGAAGTAGCTGAAAGCTGGCTTAGAAAGCAGGAAATGGTGTGGACAGGAGACAGAAGAGATCTGGGGAAAGCCAGGGAGGCAGGAAGGGGCAGCTTTAAGAACCAGCCAGAGAGGGGAGGGCTCTGCCAGATGGAAGAAAAAGCACCAGATCAGGCTCTAGCTCAATCTCAGTCTTTGGCAAATCACCTTTTCTGAGATAAAAAGGAGTAATTCTTTTAAAAACAAGCTACCACAGCTCACCCCATACGAAATAATTTGAGTACCCCTGTAACTGTTTCAAAAATGGCCGGGTGTGGTGGCTCACACCTGTAATCCCAGCACTTTGGGAGGCTGAGGCGGGAGGATCATGAGGTCAGGCATTCGAGACCCACCCGGCAACATAGTGAAACCCCGTCTACTAAAAATACAAAAAATTAGCTGGGTGTGGTGGCGGACGCCTGTAATCCCAACTACTCAGGAGGCTGAGGCAGGAGAATTGCTTGAACCTGGGAGGCGGAGGTTGCAGTGAACAGAGATCGCGCCACTGCACTCCAGCCTGTGCGCCACTGTGAGACTCCGTCTCAAAAAAAAAATTTTTTTTAAACTTCCAAAAAAATCTTCAGGGCCCAGATAGTTTCACTGGAGAATTCTACCAAAAGTGTAAAGAACAGCAAATATATACAGTCTTTTTCAGAATACACGGTGGGGGAACATTTCCCGATTCATTTTATGAACGCTGACACCAAAACCAGACAAAGACAGTTTTAAAGAAAGAAAACTGCAGACCAACGTGTCCCAAAAATACAGACATAGAAATCCTTATTAAAATATTAGTAAGTGGAAATCTGCAATATATAGAAAGAATTGTATACCATGAGCAAGTGGGATGCAGTATTTGAAAACAATGTGCTCCAGCATATTCACAGGCAGTGGTGGTGACCGCAAAGGGACTCCACTGAGCAGTAATCAATGCCCTGGGATGAAAGTGGGGCCAAATAAATCTGGGGAAGCAGAAAAATTAGATTCTATACACATGGCTTTTGTTCAAACAAAATAAAGCTCTGTACTCCACACAAATATGGTGGCTGTTAGGTTCTACACCTAATGCTTGACAGAAGGGGCCACCGGAAGTGCAGGGACAAACAGGAGCAAGGTTATCTTGAGGCTCCAGGTGCTAAGAGGGACAGTCCAAGCAGAAAACCCATTCCCCAAAGTCACTGCCATCCCTAGAGCAGGGTTCAGGGGCAGAGAAGGACAGGAGACCCTCCAGTCAAGAAGTTGGCAGCCAAAAGCTAAGAAAACCCATCCTGGAATTTTTGCTTAGGGGCTCGGAGTTTAAACTTTGAACCACATCCTTATAAATTTGTATTTGAATTTGGAAACACTGACCTGACTCCTTTTAAAACTTATACCAAAGGTGGAGATAGAGTTTGATGGCTAATGAAGTTCATCTCTGTATGAAGTACTTGAACTAGCAAACCCTCTGTCTGGGACATATCTCCCACAACGGAAAGGCTCCTGGCTGCCTCCGCTGTTCAGGACAGTAAGGATTTTGGCTCTCTGCCTTGCCCACATGGCCACGGCACTCACCATTCTGAGTCCTAGTCCAAGCTGACAGCGTCATCCTGTCCTACTGAGATAAAGCTCCAGCTGAAAGCTTGCTCTTGCTCTGAAATCTGCAGAAGTCCTGGGGAGTTCATCTCCTGGGACCAGCCCTTAGTCAATGAAGGATGCCAGTCAGAGGATAAAAACCCCAGGGTTCATGCCAGTGGGAGGGATGGCTGGGGCTGTTCTTCACAAACTGTAATGTGCCCCTGAATCACCTAGGAATCTTAATAAAATTTAGACTCTAATTCAGTAGGTCTGAGTTGGAGCCTGAAATTCTGCATTTATAATTCTTTTTCTTTTCTTTTCTTTCTTTCCTTTTTTTTTTTTTTTTTTTTTGAGACAGGGTCTCACTGTGTCACTCAGGCTGAAGTGCAGTGGCCCAATCACGGCTCACTGCAGCCTCGACCTCCTGGGCTCAAGCAATCCTCCCACCTCAGCCTCCCAAAGTAGCTGGGACCACAGGCATGTGCTACCTTTTCCGGCTAATTTTTAATTTTTTTTTTTTTTTATAGAGACAAGGTCTCTCTATGTTACTCAGGCTGGTCTCAAACTCCTAGGATGAAGTGATCCTCCTGCCTCAGCCTCCCAAAGTGCTGGGATTATAAGCATGAGCCAACACTCCCGGCCTGAGATTCTGCATTTCTAAGAGGATCCCAGGTGAGGCTGAGGCTGCTTACCTGGGGACTACACTTTGATGCCCCTACCAGTGCTTTCTGCAATTTCCTCCCAAATAACCTGTCTGCTCTCAAATTCTTGTCAGAGGCTCTGTTTCTGGAGAAAGCATTTTTTTTTCTACCTCTCTACTTATATTCCAGGTTCCTTGTTCTTAGTTTTCACAAAACCCAGCCACTACCTTACAATGTGACCCAAGGAAATCACTTCATTTCCTCATCTCTAGAATAAGAGTTTAGACTGTCCAGTTCCCCTTCCCACTCCAGCATTTTAAAGATTTTCTCGTTATTCTAGTGATTGTGGAACTTCCCACACTTTTTTGGATCAGCTTTCCTGCTCCTGTGTACAAACTTTTAAAATCAAGCTGGCTTCACATTCTGCTTATCTTCAAAAATGTCTCTAAGCACAAATGAAACTCGAAGACCTTTTATTCAAGCATAATAGTAAAAATCTTTGACATCAGAGAGAAGTGGAGATAACAAATGTTCATGCATGCAGATGACATTTTCATTGTAAAAGGAAGAAAGGGACCATTCAGAAAAGCACAAGAATAGTAAAATGAAAATTAGTATGAAACCAACAAAAGATATGAAACCATAATCTGAAGACATCTAAACAGGAGATAATAAAGATAAGAAAACACAGCAGTGAATTTGTGTACAGTGTCTGCTTTTAAAGCAACATCTCTAGACAAACACACAAATATACACATGCTGTGCCCTTCAAGAAAATCATTTTGGAAACCCATCCTCTTACACTTATGCGTAAACATTTTTGAAATTTCTTCTTTTTCTTTTTCTTTTCTTTTCTTTTTTTTTTTTTTTTTTTTTTTTTTTTTTTTTTTTTGAGACTCAAGCTCACTGCAACCTCTGCCTTTTTGGCTCAAGTGATCCTCCTGCCTCAGCCTCCTGAGTAGCTGGGACCACAGGCACACACCACCACACCCAACTAATTCTTGTATTTTTGGTAGAGAGAGGGTTTCACCATGTTGCTCAGGCTGGTCTTGAACTCCTGAGCTCAAGCAATTTACCTAACCTCAGCCTCCCAAAGTGCTGGGATTATAGGCATGAGCCACTGCACCTGGCCTGAAATTTCTTTAGTTTATAAGAAACCAAGTATACAACCATACACATAATTCAATATCACCACTTTAGTCACCACTTTTTACCCAAAATAATACAACCCAGCCTAAATGCAAACTTTATTTCCAGTAATTTAATAAACTTCCCAAATATTAATACAGTTCACTCATGTAACTGTCAGCTATTGCTGCATAACAGACAACCCCCAAAATCACAGTGGCACACAACAATAAGTAGTTATGTCTCATTCAAGAGTCTTCATGTCTGCTGGGTTGCTCTGCTTCAGGCTGTGAGTCCTCTGGCTGGCTGAGATTCCTCTGCAATACGTGAATTCAGTCTGGTACCCAGATGCTAATAGGCAGCTACTTGACCTCATGGCAGAGGTCAGATGTTCCTGAGAACAGAAACACAGGGTGCTTCTAAAGGCAAGGCTGGTGGTACACTGCTATCTCTCCACATTCCATTCTTAAGCAAGCCACATGGCCAAGTCCAAGGTCAATAAATGACTCTCACAGAGTTATTGGTAGATGGAGTGAATATATGATAAAAATCTATCAATTCCTAAATTAAGATTTCTCAATACAGAAGTCATTAAAAAGAAGGCATTTTCCAAGGAGGAGTGCCAAAAGCAATGTAATAACGTTATCATTGAAATAAGTGTATAGCTACATAATGCGACCATCTTGGATGCACAAGTTTTTGTTTGCTTTTAAAAGTTATTTTAATGCCTTTTATGTAAGTCAAACTTCATGCTTGCCTCAGTGAAAACATGCAATTCCTATTTATGATTGGATTGTCCTGAAACCTATACACAGAGGCTCCTAAAAGCTATCAAGTCAACATTTCCTTATTTCTTCACTTTCATTTTTAAAAAAGTCTTTTAAAAAGGAAAGAAAAATACCAGAATCTCCATTCTGATGTCGCCATGCTGAGGCTTGGCAAGCCAAAAATATAAGGATGAAAAGGCACCACCAATTCGTGAGAGTCGGCTAGGCTTCTTCGTGCTATTCCGGACAGTCAGGAGCCCTGGGTTCCAGCCAGGTGATCGGGTCGCTTAGCGGCTCTTATCACCTCAGCTGCTTGCTCCACTTCTCCGGGTTTCCAGTTCCATCGTAAATGTGCTCCCTGGCGCAGCCTCCCGTGACAGTCAGACATCCACCAATCCATTAGATGCTGGAGGTTTTCTGGAGACACTGTTTCCCTAATGAGGACTGCTTTGTACAGTCACTGATAGCAGCTCTAGAAAGTGTAACAGCTTTTTTATGTCAAAAGCTGTTCCTCGCGCTCCGGCTCTCGGGGAGCCGCCTTCCAGACCTGTCTACCCGGGAGCCCCCCTCCCCGCGCACTTCCCAGACTTCTCCTGAGACCCGAGAGCGCTGGTTTTCCCCCACTCGCGATAGTCCGGGGATGACAGTGCGGGCCCCCTCACTCGCAGCTCCCACCACCTGGCGGCCAGGGGTTCGCGGCCCGGGCGGGCGGTGTCAGCGCCCTTTGGAGATGGGCGGGGAGGGCGGGGCGGGCAGAGCGGGCATGGTGGGGTGTCGGGGGCCGCAGGCATAGCGCTCTCGCCCTGGCCATGGAGCGGCCGGCGCCCGGCGAGGTGCTCATGAGCCAAGCCATCCAGCCGGCGCACGCCACTGCCCGCGGCGAGCTGAGCGCGGGGCAGCTGCTCAAGTGGATCGACACCACCGCCTGCCTGGCGGGTAGGCGGGCGCCGGGGCTGCGGGGAGGCGCGGGACCGGGGCTGCGGGAGCGGCGGCGGCTGGGGGTTGGGGGGGGTGGGTAGGAAGGCGAGGAAGGTACTTGCGGAGAGCTGAACCCTGCGCAGCCAGGGATAGGGGTGTTGCGACAGTGCGCCCGCGCTGGGCATGGCCGAGACCAGTGGTTCCCAAATGTGTGGCTCTCAGGACTCCTTCATTCCATTAAACAAGTGAGGAGCCCAGAGAGCTTCTGCGGGATTTTTTGTTTGTTTGTTTGTTTGTTGTTGTTGTTGAGCTCTCTCCCGGGCTGGAGAGCGGTGGCGCCATCAGAGGTCGCTGCAGCCTCGACCTCCTGAGCTAAAGCGATCCTCCCACCTCAGCCTCCAGAGTAACTAGGACCACAGACGCACGCCACCAGGCCCAGCTGATTTTGGGAGTTTTGTTTTGTTTTGCTTTTGTAGAGATGGGGTCTCACTATGTTGCCCAGGCTGGTCTCAAACTCCTGGACTCAAGTGATCCTGAAGTGTTGGGAGGCCCCAGCCTCCTAAAGTGTTGGGATTACAGGCATGAGCCACCGCACCCAGGCAGCTTTTGTTTATGTAGGCTATTTATATCACATTTACCGTAATGGAAATTTAAAATTTTTAATTATTTTTAAAAAAGAAATGGACCACATTGTTAGCATAACATTTTTAATTAAAAAATAACTATTTTCCACAAGAACAAAAGTGTAGCGAGAGGAGTGGTGATAAAGGTTACATCCTGGCGAGTCTCTCTAAGGTGTGGCTAGCAGAGGATTGCTGACTTCTCATACCTGCTTCTGCATTCACCCTGCTGCTACCACACCCTTATGTAGTCTCTGGAAAACTCCACTGTGTTCTTGTGACAGAATGACAGTAAAAATGGCAAAAACATTTATTAAGGACTGAATTATATCCCCCACACCACCCACCGAAATTTATACACTGAAGTCCTAACCCCTGGTGTCACTGTATTTGGAGTGAAGAATTAAGGCTAATGAGGTCATAAGAGTGGAATCCTGGTCCCATACAATTAATGTCCTTATAAGAAGAGACACTGGAGAGCTTCTCTCTGCCATGTGAGGCCACAGCAGGAAGACAGCCATCCACAGGCCAGGAAGAGAGCCCTCACTAGGACCTACAATGGGCAAGCACCTCGATTTGGAACTTCCCTGCCTCCACAATTGTGAGAAATCAATGACTCCTTTAAGCCTTTTTTTTTTTAACAGGATTTGAGATTGGTTATATTAAGGTAACAATGGAAACATGAATACAAAATTAATCCACACATAGGAAAAAGGAATAATACATAAACCACTGAGGTTGCTAATAATAATGATGCCTGTTTCCAAGGCAACTGAATACATTATGAGACCACTGAAGTGACTTTTAGTTACCTTGCTTAGTGCCTCTGTCTTGTGATGGAGAAACAATGGCCCACCTGCAGTTGTCATCATTTCTATGACCTGACATCTTTGAAAACCATGGAAAGATCCAACTGACAATCAATTACTCTATACCTTAATAGTTACATTACTATTAGTAGTATAATATTAATAACTGATAATGTTACTAATATTAAGAAAACCTGTATGATAAAATTGGTTTGGGCAACATGAATAATGCCTGTGTTAAACACTTTATGGTGACCTGAGGCACCACATAAGCAGGGGACATTATTTAGCCAAGGTGTAACTGAATCTGTGTAGTAATATAAAACTGATTTCTCTGGGATTTTCTCAGAGTTTTTTATAGGCCAGCATTATCTCTTTAGCCACATTACTGCAATCCCAGTCATGGCCCCCAAGGCATTGCTATGACCCCTAGGCACTGCTGGATTCCAAAATGTCTTCTCAATATTTAAAGAAAGATGAAATATTCTCACTATCCTTACTTCTGTCAGTGGCCCCATTATTTTTCCAGTCCCTTAAGTCTAAAGTCTTGAAGCTATCTGAGTAATCCTCTATCTCACACGTCCATGTATTATTTTGGAACATGTCACACACACAGTTTTCTATTTGTGAATCTTTTCCAGGGTTTACTATCTCTGGAGTGGCACCCAACTCATCTAGTTGAGCAAGTCAAAAGTCTAGGAGTCATCCTTGATATCTCTCTCTCCACCTTACTTCTCCCTTCACATACTCTATGCATGGAGCAAGTCCTATCAGTGTTACCCCCTAAAGGAGTCTCTGAAATCCAAGCACTTTGCTGCACCCCCAATGCGACCATCTACTCCAAGCTATCATCATCTTTCATGCAGACTTCAGCAGTGATTTCCAAACTTATCTCCATTCATTCTGGTCTCCTCTCCACACTGCTTCTAAAGTAATCTTTGAAGATGCTAATCTGATTATCTGATTGATCATGTCATATGTTTTGTTCATTTTTCCCTTTCTTTTCTTCACCAAGGGCTTTAAGGATTTTTCTAAGATGTTCAAGTGCTTCCTACTAAAAAATCTCCCACAGATAATAATTATAAACTCTGGGCAAAACACTAAATAAAAGAGACTAAGGCAGGTGAAAAGTGAACAAAAGTAGGCTTATAACACTTGAAAGTTAACACATGAAAGAACAAAATGGTGTTGGCTTTTTCTGTGTTTGTTTTAGAAATGACTTGAAGCCTGAAAGAAAATGCCAGTCTGCTCCCAGCTATAGTTCTGATGGAAAACCCACAGGCTTGCTGGTTTGAAGAGCCCAAAGACAGGGTTTGGGAAAAGCACAGCTACTGAATGAAATACAAGAGGGAAAGTTCCAGAAAGGAAAGAGCCAGACAGACAGAGCCCTAAAATCTATCTATAATCTTTTCCCAGATATCTGGCAAATCTTGAATCATGTATACATAGGACAGACTCCAAACCTCCTGGTTGAGGCCAAAAGAACTGAAAATAGTTGTGCCCATCTCTAGGTAGACAGATTATAGTTTCGGTCAGGTTAACTGCTTGCTTTAAAAAACAAAACCAAAAACAAAACCAACACTTTTCAGAGAAACACAGTTTCTACAATGGATCACTCACAATGGCTAGGATATTATCCAAAATTACTTGAAATACAAAGGGAAACATGATTCATTCTTAAGAGAAAAGACGATCAATGGAGATTCATCCCTAGACAACCCTGATGCTGGAATTAGGCTTCAAGGATTTTAAAGCAGCTAGTATAACTGTGCTCAATAATATAATTAAAAATATGATAATAAAGATTGCTGTAATCCCAGCACTTTGGGAGGCTGAGGCAGGTGGATCACTTGAGGTCAGGAGTTCAAGACCAGCCTGGTCAACATGATGAAACCCTGTCTACTAAAAATACAAAAATTAGCTGGGTGTTGTGGCAGGTGCTTGTAATCCCAGCTACACAGGAGGCTGAGGCAGGAGAATCACTTGAATCTGGGAGGTGGAGATTGCAGTGAGCCGAGATTGTACCACTGCACTCCAGCCAGGGCTGGAGTCTCATTTGAGAATGAGACTCCATCTCAAAAGAAAAAGAAAAAGAAGAAAAAGTTGAAAAGACAGTACATTTCTGCAGAGTAATAGAAACTATTTTTTAAAAGCCAAATGGTAATTCCAGAACTGAAAAATAGTGTCTAAAATAACAAACTCAATGGCTAGGCTTAACAGCAGAATGGACATGGCTGAGAAAAGAGTTAGTAAATGCAAAAATACATCAATAGAAATTATCCAATCTAAGAACAGAAAAAAATGAATTTTAAAAAGAAACAAAGTGTGGCCAGGTACAATGGCTCATGCCTGTAATCCTAGCACTTTGGGAGGCTCAGGTAGGAGGATGGTTTGAGCCCAGGAACTCGAGACCAGCCTGGGCAACATAGAGAGATCCTGTCTCTACCAAAAAAAGAAAATGTTAAAATTAGCCAGGCATGGTAGCATGTACCTGTGTTCCCAGCTACTCAGGAGGCTGAGGTGTGAGGATGACTTGAGCCTGGGAGGTCGAGGCTGCAGTGAGCCATGATTGTACCACTGTACTCCAGCCTGGGTAACAGAGCAAGACCCTGTCTCAAAAAAAAAAATAAATAAATAAAATAAAGTATCAGAGATTTGTGGAAAAATAAAACATAAACATAATTAGAGTTCCTAATATGGTGAAAGACATACAATTACAGATTCAAGGTCATAGAACATCAAGAAAAACTAATACAGGCTGGGCCTGGTGGCTCACACCTGTAATCCCAGCACTTTGGGAGGCTGAGGCAGGCAAATCACCTGAGGTCAGAAGTTCAAGACCAGCCTGGCCAACATGGTGAAACCCCATCTTTATTAAAATACAAAAATTAGCTGGGCATGGTGGCGCACGCCTGTAATCCCAGCTACTCAGGAGGCTGAGCAGGAGAATCTCTTGAACCCAGGAGGCGGAGGTTGCAGTGAGCCAAGATTGTGCCACCACACTCCAGCCTGGATGACAGAGTGAGACTCTGTCTCCAATTTAAAAAAAGAAAGAAAGAAAAACTAATACAAAGAATACATCCAGGCATATCATAGTCAAACTATGATAAAGAGAAAATCTTGAATGCAGCCAGACTGAAACACCGTATATAGGAGAACAACAATTAGAATTACCACTGACCTCATCAGAAACAGTGGAGACCAGAAGGCAGTACAACAATATCTTGAAGAATAATAATTACAAAAACTTTGAACCAAGAGCTTCAAGGCCCTGTGCATAGCCTGTCCTCAGCCTTCACTCCAGCCTCATCTCACCCACGCTCCCTCCTACTCTCTGCATTGCAGTCACTAGGACCTTTGTAGTCACTGTTCCCTCTGCTCAGCAGGCCCTCCCCTCCTCTGCCCTCAAGCCTTCCTGGACACCCCACCTAGTGTATTATCTCAGTTACTGACTCTCATAAAATCCCTGTTTTCTTCAGAGCACTTAGTCCATTTTGTCATTATATATCTGTATTAGTCCATTTTCATGCTGCTGATAAAGACATATCTGAGACTGGGTAATTTATAAAGAAAAAGAGGTTTAACGGACTCACAGTTCCACGTGGGTTGGGAAGCCTCACAATCATGGCGGAAGGTGGAAGGCACTTCTTATATGGCGGTGGCAGGAGAGAAAATGAGAACCAAGCACAAGGGGTTTCCCCTTATAAAACCATCACATCTCGTGAGGCTTATTCACTATTATGAGAATAGCACAGGAAAGACCCGCCCCCGTGATTCAATTATCTCCCACCGGTTCCTTCCCACAACATGTGGGAATTATGGGAGCTACAACTCAAGATGAGGTTTGGGTGGGGACACAGCCAAACCATGTCAATATCCATTTAATTAACCTCTAGCTCATCCACTAGACTCCATGAGAGCAGGGGTCCTGGCTGTTTCCCACTGCCAGCACCTTACGCAGAGGCTGCCTTATATAAAATAAAACAAGTGCTCAATCAATATCTGCTGAAGGAAGGAAGGAATGAAGGAAGGTTACCACTATTTTTATCAGTCATCATTTCGTACCTACTTACAATCACTTAGCTTCTCTTTGTTCTCCCAGGAAATCAGAAACAGCTTTAGGGTTTTCCACTTCTGCTGGTATGAAGGGCAATCAAAATCAAGAACCAGAACAAGCCAGTCCTGTGAGTTCATGTCATCTAATTGACACTTGTTTAAAAACACAGCATGCATGTAATGACATGTGAAGCCAGGACCCTATGGTGGTCCCCATATTTTTTTTCCTTTTAGTTTAATGACCCTTGAAAATCAATGGTATAAATTGTGATTATTGAGCTCCTGAAACCCATATTTAGCCACGTCCTTCTCTGGGAGTGTTCTCTGGTTTGTCTAACCTACTCTTTCCTGAAAGTTCCTATTGCTTCTGTAGTCAAAATCACTATTTAGAACAATGCATTTAATCATTCTAAGCCTAAATTTTCTTATTTATAAAAGGGAGCTAATAATAGTACCAACTTCATGTAATCGACATGCTTAAATGACTAGCCCAGTGCCTGATCAATAATAAATGCTTAATAAAAAGTAACTGTCATGATTTTATTACTTTTTGATCCCTTAAGAAATCTAGTATAGTGCTACATATACAGAATAGATACCCAATATAAACAATAAAAGTTTAATTTTTTTACTGGTTACTGCATTTTAGTTATCATTTAAGTTATTCAAAATTGATAACTCAGCCGGGCATGGTGGCTCACACCTGTAATTCCAGTGCTTTGAGGGGCCAAGGCAGGAGGATCACTTGAGTCCAGGAGTTTGGGACCAGCTTGGGCAAAATCATGAGACCCTGTCTCTACAAAAAATATTTTAAACAATTTTTTAAAAGTTAGCTAGCTGTGGTGGCACATGCCTATAGTCCCAGCTACTCAGGAGGCTGAGGCAAGATCACTTGAGCCCAGGAGTTCGGCACTGGAGTGAGCTATGATCATGCCACTGCACTCCAGCCTAGGTGATACAGACCTCGTCTCTTAAAAAAAAAAAAAAAGATACTCAAGATACTCATGTTGGTATACATTATAACACTTTATTACTAAGAATTAATAACCTCAACATCCCATTCCCTCATGTCAAGTAACTGGAATGAATGTTTATTAAGTATTCTTTAATCAATGATTTAAGCATATATTTGCAAGGTTTCAGCAGTTCCCTGGAAAACTTAAGCTCTAAAAGGGTACTGACTATGGCTGGATCTCTAAGTGCCACAGAGTGGACTGCTTAAAAGATAGAGCTCATGCCTGTAATCCCAGCACTTTGGGAGGCTGAGGCAGGCAGATCACAAGGTCAGGAGATCGAGACCATCCTGGCTAACATGGTGAAACCCCATCTCTACTAAAAATACAAAAAATTAGCTGGGCGTGGTAGTGCACACCTGTAGTCCCAGCTACTCAGGAGGCTGAAGCAGGAGAATTGCTTGAACCCAGGAGGTGGAGGTTGAAATGAGCCAAGATCACACCATTGCACTCCAGCCTGGGTGACAGTGAGACTCCATCTGAAAAAAAAAAAAAAAAAAAAAAAAAGGAACTCATCCAACTCAGTGTCTGGAAATCAGCAAGAACTTAACAAATGTTTGGTGCATTGAATTAAATTGAGTCCACCTTGAGCATTCCTAGAGTCCGATTCTTCCATTTTCCCTTCCTCGAACATTTGAATGTCCAATTTTCTGCAGAATTAGATCCTAGACAGGAATGTGTTAAATACATGCGCAGTGGAGTATCTCTCATGTCTTGTTACCTAGGACTATCAATTAATACATATGTAGTTATAATGATCCAGTACACACAAGGAAGACAAATTCAGTATAATTCACTCTTTTCTTAATCATGTGGCACCAGGACTGAAGTCTCCAAAACTAAAATGAGGTCAAAAGTTCTTATAAAGCCAATATAATCTGTTTGGCTTCCAATTGTGTTTCTCAAAATCAAATCTGGCAGAAGCACATGTCAAAATCTTCCCCACAGAGTATAAATTCTGGTGTTTTTTATGTAAAGCAAAACCAACAATAAAAAAAAAAAATCTGAGCAAATTACGTGCAGACATAGAACATGGAAATAACCAAGCTTCTTCCTGAACTCTCCCACCCTACTCAATACTCCTCCTTCAAGATAATTAATGTATACTGAATTTGGCATAAATTTGGTAATAATAAAACAAATATTGACTAAATATCTACTGTGTGCCCATCTCTCTTTCTCTGATACCCAGAGAAGATCCTCTTTGATTTGGGATGACTCGGGGTTTCCCATACTGCTCAAGTGCTTACGGTGGTTAAATCATTTAAACAAATTCTGCTACTGGTTATGTGGGCAAGTGGCTACACCTGTGAT
The DNA here is from genome assembly GCF_028858775.2 of Pan troglodytes. NCBI lineage: Eukaryota > Metazoa > Chordata > Mammalia > Primates > Hominidae > Pan > Pan troglodytes. The sequence continues at coordinate 34,666,405 of NC_072402.2, forward strand.
GCTTTGATTTTAAAACAAGAAGGATAGTACCTGATAAAATATTTAAAGTCAGCACCAACTTACTAAAATTGCTATTTCAATAGCTAGATTTGCAGGATCTTGGTATTAAATTTCAAATACAAGACCATGTAAGTTAAAAATTAGGATAAAAAGTGCAGTAATTACCATACATTGGAAACATAACTCACAGAGTAAAGAAGCTTGTAATGAGCCAGGTGATCCAGAAACTGTAGGCACAGTGGTGCTATAATGAATGAGGGATGGGTGACTAAAATCAATGCACTTACATTTCATTCCTTTCCCTTATACTGAAATATTCTCATATCACCACTAAAGCAGCACATTTTTATGTATTTTTTGAAGCTGAGAAACATGCTGGAGTTTCCTGCGTTACAGCCTCAGTGGATGACATACAGTTTGAGGAGACAGCTAGGTAAGTGACATTGCTCCATGGCTCCTTTCTCCTGGGTTTGTGGGTTCATCTGGGACATGTATTGGTGGCACCTGAGCTTATTCAGGCAGAGGTAGTGATCTTGTTTCTTAATAAAATAAATAACATGTGACCCAATTTAGGTAAGTAAAAAAATAATCATAGGGCCTACTTATAAGAAACACTCTTAAGTGTAACTTCACAGTCTCAATTTTGTGGAGAAATAGCTCTCAGCCTTAGAAGCATTGTGGCATAAGGCATAACAGCCAAACAGACTTTCTATAAGCTCCTTTTTTAATTGTCTCACTCTGCTGCCCAGACTGGAGTGCAGTAGTGCGATCTTGGCTCACTGCAACCTATTCCTCCTGGGCTCAAGTGATCCTCCTGCCTCAGCTCCCAAGTAGCTGGGACTACAGGCACATGCCACCATGCCCACCTGGCTAATTTTTTTTGTATTTATTTATTTATTTATTTATTTATTTATTTTTAGAGATGGGGTTTCATCATCTTGTCCAGGCTGATCTCGAACTCCTGGGCTCAAGCGGTCCACCCACTGGCTTCCCAAGGTGCTGGGATTACAGGAGTGAGCCACCATGCCCGGCCACTATAAGCTAATTATTAACATCCCCTTCCTGTACTAGAAGAATAATTAATGATAATAAGTATCTTTATAATGGTGAATTTCATCAGGTTGTTAGGTAAACACTAATTCATCTGAGTAGAGAGAGTAAATTATGAAAAACATTTTATGTGTGAAAGTTCTTAACCATCTCTTACTGTAGAAAATTTCAAGATACACAAACATTTCAAACATACATATTTAGGTTGGTAATTGAGAAAACTGTGATTACTTTTGCACCAGCCTATAAAACAAGAGAGGATAGTACAGTGTATCCCAAGGACCCTTCACCCCTAGCTATAGCAGTTATCAACTCACAGACACTCTTGCTTTATCAATACCTCTCCACACTCCCCCATATGCCTGGATTGTTTTGAGGAAAACCCCAAGCATCATCTGTAAATATTTCAGTCTATACAGTCATGCATCACTTAATGACGGGATATGTTCAGAGAAATGCATCACTAACGACTTCATCCTTGTAGGAACATCATAGAGTGTACTTACACAAACCTCAACAGTACAGCCTCTTACACACCTAGGCTATGTGGTATAGCCTATTGCTCCTAGGCTACAAACTTGTGCAGCCTGTTACTGTACTGAAAACTGTAGGCAATTGTAATACCATGGTGACTATTTGTGTATCTAAACATAGTTAAACATTAAAAAGATACAGTAAAATACAGTATAAAAGATGAAAAAATGGTACACCTGGCCGGGCGTTGTGGCTCACGCCTGTAATCCCAGCACTTTGGGAGGCCTAGGGTGATGGATCACCTGAGGTCAAGCAGTTCAAAACCAGCCTGGCCAACATGAAACCCCATCTATTTTGTACTAATTTTGTACTAAAAGTACAAAAATTAGCCAGGTGTGATGACGGGCGCTTGTAATCCCAGTTACTCAGGAGGCTAAGGCAGGAGAATAGCTTGAACCTGGGAGGCAGAGGTTGCAGTGAGCCAAGATCACACCAATACACTCCAGCCTGGGCGACAAGAGCAAGACTCTATCTCCAAAAAAAAAAAAAAAAGTACACCTATATAGGGCACTTACCATGAATGGAGCTTGGAAGGCTGGAAGTTGCTCTGCAGGAGTGCAGGAGTCAGTGAGTGCTGAGCAAATATGAAGGCCCCAGACATTACTGTACACTACCTTAGAATTTATAAATACCACACACTTAGGCTACACCAAATTTATAAAAATATTTTTCTTTCTTTAATTATGAATTAACCTTAGATTATTGTAACTTTTTTACTCTATAAACTTAAAAAAATCTTTTTGATTCTTTTGTAATAATACTGAGCTTAAAACACAAGCCTTTTATAGAGCTGTTTAAAAATATTTTTCTTTATGTCCTTACCTTATTCTATAAGCTATTTTCTGTTTTTAAAATTTGTTATTTTTTTTTTTACCTTTTAAACTTTTTTATTAAAAACGATGACACCAACACATCCATTACCTTAGGCCTACACAGGGTCGGGATCACCAGTATCACTGTTCTGCTTCCACATCCTGTCTCACTAGAAGGACTTACGGGATTTATTAAACCAGGATTCAGTATAGGTGATAGGTCTCTTAAGTGTCTTTTAACATAAAATGTTCCCTTCCTTCTTTTATCTTGCAATTTAGTTTTTAAAGAAACCTGGTCATTTGTTTTGTAGAATTTACATATTCTGTGTTTGCTCACTGTAGCCTTGATTAATGTGTTCTCCTGTCCTTTGTATTTCTTGTAATCGGACAGTTACATCTAAAAATTGACATGATGGTTTGATTTTTTTTTTTCTTTGAGATGGAGTCTTGCTCTGTCACCCAGGCTAGAGTGCAGTGGTGCGATCTTGACTCACTGCAACCCAGGTTCAAGCGATTGTCCTGCCTCAGCCTCCCGAGTAGCTGGGACTACAGGGCCCTGCCACCATGCCCTGATAATGTTTGTATTTTTATTAGAGACAGGGTTTTGCCATGTTGGCCAGGCTGGTCTCAAACTCCTGACCTCAGGTGATCCACAGTGCTGGGATTACATGCGCCTGCCACCACGCCCGGCTGGTGAGGGTTTGATATTCGGTAAAAATTTCTCATGTCAAGGCCATATGATATCTAATGATCATAGACTACAACCATTCTGTCATTAGATATTGGAAACATGGTAATATGCTAATTCTATCATTTCTTCTTCATTTATTTTCTAAAATACTTCTCTAGAGGGAAACTCTCACTAATGACCTGAGTATCCTAAGGAAAAGTTTGTCGAGGAAAGTCTTGACTCTTTCCCTTTATTCATTAGGAGCCTATGGATTTTCATGTACTTGATGTGTTACAATTCATCATTGTTCTTCTTCTTCTTTTTTTTTTTTTTGAGACAGAGTTTTACTGTTGTCACCCAGGCTGGAGTGCGATGGCGCAATCTCAGCTCACTGCAACCTCCGCCTCCCAGGTTCAAGCGATTCTCCTGCCTCAGCCTCCCGAAGTAGCTGGGATTACAGGGGCCTGCCACAACACCCAGCTAATTTTTTTGTGTTTTTTAGTAGAGATGGGGTTTCATCATGTTGGCCAGGCTGGTCTCAAACTCCTGATCTCAGGTGATCCACCCACCTCGGCCTCCCAAAGTGCTGGGATTACAGGCGTGAGCCACTGGGCCTGGGCAATGTTATTATTCTTACAGAAGTTCAGACTGCCCCATCTTTGAGCAGTGGGAGCTTCTTCAGTTTAATCCCTAAGTCCCTTGAACAAAAGCCCAAAGTTAAAGGTGCTTAATAACTCCTCGGCCTTCTGGTATAAAATATTTCAGTCTCATCTTTTACATTTTCCCCCACAAACTTAGAATCCATTATTTCTCCAAGGAGTCCTGATTCCTTGCAGTAGAAATGAGAAGTAGAGACCACAACCTGGGCAGGAAAGGTGCACATCACATCAAAATGGGCATTCGTTCTCGGCCTTTTCAGTGGACAGAATTAGAAGTTATGTATTTTTAAAGCATTTATATTAATAAACTGCAATAATTTAGGGTTATATGGTTTTACTTAATTTCTTTGATTTTATGTCTGTATCTCTGGGTTTTAATTTTATTTTATGCTGAATATCATGATATTTAAAGACAAACTTATTTGATTGAAATTAATATGTATATACACATTAATTAGATTCAGAATAACAGTACCAATATTATCACTAACAAATGAATAGACAAAGTAGCTTAAGATTATTTATGCAGTTTTTTCTCAAACTGTATCTCATCTGGTACAGCCAAGTCACTGTATTTTGAAGTCATTTGAAATAATCCTTTTCCATGTGGTTAAGCTACTGACTTCATACATTCTTAAGTTCATTTGTTTAATTTGCTTTTTATTTTGTAGGAATGACTTTTATTTTCATTTAATTTTGTTTTATAGTTTAAAATATCTACCGGTACCAGAGTCAAATCTGGAAAACAGACCCATTTCACCCTGGGGAACCTGGCTCCTCCCTACCTTCTATCTAGGCCCCTCCCTCTCTTTCTATGTAACCTTTATTTGTTTTGTGCCTTATCCTTCTTTTTTTAATGTAAAGAAATATTTATATGTATCCACGTTATTTTAAAAATAAATTTCAACACACTGTGTGTACTCTTCTCCACCTCACTTTTTTCACTTAAAATAAAAATGAGGTGGAGAAAAGTATATATAGTGTATAAAGTATACACTGTAAAAGTATATAGTATTTCTATCTAGAAAATCACTCCATACCAATATGCAGTCATGTGCTGCATAGCAGCATTTTGGTCAGTGACAGTGGTCCCATAAGATTTTAATACTGGCCGGGTGCAGGGGCTCACGCCTGTAATCCCTGCACTTTGGAAGGCTGAGGTGGGTGGATCATCTGAGGTCAGGAGTTTTGAGACCAGCCTGGCCAACATGATGAAACCCCATCTCTGCTAAAAATAGAAAAAATTAGCTGGGCGTGGTGGCACGCGCCTGTAATCCCAGCTATTCGGGAAGCTGAGGCAGGAGAATCACTTGAACCCGAGAGGCGGAGGTTGCAGTGAGCCAAGATTGCACCACTGCACTCCAGCCTGGGCAACGAGAGCAAAACCCCATCTCTAAAAAAAAAAAAAAGATTTTAATACTGCATTTTTACTGCATCTTTTCTACATTTAGCTATGTTTGGATACCCAAATACTTACCATTGTGTTACGGTTGCCTACAGTATTCAGCACAATAACATCCTCTACAGGTTTGTAGCCTAGGAGCAATAGGCTATACCGTATAGCCTAGGTGTGTAGGAGGCTATACCATCTAGATTAGTGTGGGTACACTCTATGATGTTTCCGCAACAACAAAATCACCTAATGAAGCATTTCTCAGAACACATCCCTGTCATTAAACTAGGCATAACTGTCACATCCCTGTCATTAAACTAGGCATAACTGTAAGTAGATATTCATCATTCCTTTTAGAATCTACATAGTACTCCATTGTGGAGACGCACTACATTATTCAACTGGCCCTCCACTGATGAACATTTATATTGTTTCCAGTCTTTTGCTATTACAAATAATATTTCAGTTTGTAGTCTTGTGCAGATGTATGTTTGTTTGTATTTTTTCCAGTATATTTGTGGGATAGATTTCTTTTTTTTTTTTTTTTAAGACACAGTCTCACTTTGTCACCCAGGCTGGAGTGCAAAGGCGTGATCTCTGCTCACTGCAGCCTCTGCCTCCCAGGTTCAAGCGATTCTCCTGCCTCAGCCTCCCGAGTAGCTGAGATTACTGGCACGTGCCACCACACACAGCTAATTTTTGAATTTTTAGTAGAGACAGGGCTTTGCCATGTTGGCCAGGCTAGTCTCGAACTCCTGACCTCAGATGATCCACCTGCCTCACCCTCCCAAAGTGCTGGGATTACAGGCGTGAGCCACCATGCCTGGCCTTTGTGGGATAGATTTCTGGAAATAGGATTGCTGAGTCAAAGGATAAATGCATATGTCATTTTATTAGACATTGCCAAATTCCTCTCCAGAGCAGTTGTTATGTAGGTTTTATCAGTTTTCAAACTTATAAAATTAAGGTTTAATAAAACTGTGCCAGAAATTTAAATTTGTTCAGATTTCTAATATAGGAATTAATTGCTTAAATAAATATACATATGTATGTATTATTAAACTCTTTCTTTACCTCCAGTTTTTCTGCCAAAAAATGCTACAGATTATGACAGGTATATAGAGTAACAATATGTGCGCAAAGGCTTTAACCAGATGCGGTCACTCTTCTAGGTAAACCCAACTGGTTCATCTTGTAGACTGTCTTTAATATATCTGGGCCAGATGCACTGGCTCATGCTGTATCCCAGCACTTTGGGAGTCCAACGCAGGAAGATCGCTTGACCCCAGGAATTTAAGGCTCCAGTGAGCCATAATTGAACCACTGCACTCTAGCCTGGGTGACAGAGTGAGATATGTATATCTGAACAAGCCTCTCTACTATGATTAAAATAGTATGAATTGCAATTATTTACCAGAAGCCTGAGTAGGGTAATGTTGTCAAAGCTTTGGAGCCAGATAAGACCAGGGTTTGAACTCTGATCCTGCCAGTCACTAGGTCACCTTCTAAGGCCATTTCCTGATGGGAATGAAATGGGAATGATAATGCCCACCTCATGGGGTTACTGCTTAGTGAATGACGTGTTGTTAGATTATGATACAAAGCATTTAGCATGGTGCTTTTTTTTATTATTATTATACTTTAAGTTCTGGGGTACATGTGCAGAACACACAGGTTTGTTACATAGGTATACACGAGCCATGGTGGTTTGCTGCACCCATCAACCCATTATCAATATTAGGTATTTCTCCTAATACTATCCCTCCCCTAGCCCCCCACCCCCTGACAGACCCCGGTGTGTGATGTTCCCCTCCCTGTGTCCATGTGTTCTCATTGTTCAACTCCCACTTATGAGTGAGAACATGCCGTGTTTGGTTTTCTGTTCTTGTGTTAGTTTGCTGAGAATGATGGTTTCCAGCTTCATCCATGTCCCTGCAAAGGACATGAACTCATCCTTTTTATGGCCGCATAGTATTCCATGTTGTATATGTGCCACATTTTCTTTATCCAGTCTATCATTGATGGGCATTTGGGTTGGTTCCAAGTCTTTGTTATTGTGAACAGTGCTGCAATAAACATACGTGCGCATGTGTCTTTATAGTAGAATGATTTATAATCCTTTGGGTATATACCAGTAATGGGATTGCTGGGTCAAATGGTATTTCTAGTTCTAGATCCTTGAGGAATCGCCACGTTGTCTTCCACAATGGTTGAACTAATTTACACTCCCACCAACAATGTAAAAGTTTTATTTCCCCACATACTGTCCAGCATCTGTTGTTTCCTGACTTTTTAATGATTGTCATTGTAACTGAAGTGAGATGGAATCTCATTGTGGTTTTCATTTGCATTTCTCTAATAACCAGTGATGATGAGCTTTTTTTCTTATGTTTGTTGGCAGCATAAATATCTTCTTTTGAGAAGTATCTGTTCATATCCTTCACCCACTTTTTGATGGGGTTGTTTTTTTCTTGTAAATTTGTTTAAGTTCTTTGTAGATTCTGGATATTAGCCCTTTGTCAAATGGATAGATTATAGAAATTTTCTCCCATTCTGTAGGTTGCCTGTTCAGTCTGATAATAGTTTATTTTGCTTGGCAGAAGCTCTTTAGTTTAATTAGATCCCATTTGTCTATTTTGGCTTTTGTTGCCATTGCTTTTGGTGTTTTAGTCATGAAGTCTTTGCCCATGCCTATGTCCTGAATGGTATTGCCTAGGTTTTTTTCTAGGATTTTTATGGTTTTAGGTCTTACGTTTAAGACTTTAATCCATCTTGAGTTAATTTTTGTATAAGGTGTAAGGAAGGGATCCAATTTCAGTTTTCTGCATATGGCTAGCCAGTTTTCCTAACACCATTTATTAAATAGGGAATCCTTTCTCCGTTGCTTGTTTTTGTCAGGTTAGTCAAAGATCAGATGGTTGTAGATGTATGGTGTTATTTCTGAAGCCTCTGTTCTCTTCCATTGGTCTATATATCTGTTTTGGCACCAGTACCATGCTGTTTTGGTTACTGTAGCCTTGTAGTATAGTTTGAAGTCAGGTAGCATGATGCCTCCAGCTTTGTTCTTTTTGCTCAGGATTGTCTTGGCTATTTAGGCTCTTTTTTGGTTCCATATAAAATTTAAAGTAGTTTATCCAATTCTGTGAAGAAAGTCAATGGTAGCTTGATGGGGATAGCATTGAATGTATAAATTACTTTGGGCAGTATGGCCATTTTCATGATATTGAGTCTTCCTATCCATGAGCATGGAATATTTTCCCATTTGTTTGTGTCCTCTCTTATTTCCTTGAGCAGTGGTTTGTTGTTCTCCTTGAAGAGGTCCTTCACATCCCTTGTAAGTTGTATCCCTAGGTATTTTATTCTCTTTGAAGCAATTGTGAATGGGAGTTCACTCATGATTTGGCTGTTTGTCTGTTATTGGTGTATAAGAATGTTCGTGATTTTTGCACATTGATTTTGTATCTTGAGACTTTGCTGAAGTTGCTTATCAGCTTAAGGAGATTTTGGGCTGAGAAGATGGGGTTTTCTAAATATAAAATCATGTAATTTGCAAACAGAGACAATTTGACTTCCTCTTTTCCTATTTGAATACCCTTTCTTTCTTTCTCTTGCCGGATTGTCCTGGCCAGAACTTCCAACACTATGTTGAATAGGAGTGGTGAGAGAGCATATCCTTGTCTTATGCCAGTTTTCAAAGGGAATGCTTCTAGCTTTTCCCCATTCAGTATGATATTGGCTGTGGGTTTCTCATAAATAGCTCTTATTATTTTGAGATACGTTCCATCAATATCTAGTTTATTGAGAATTTTTAGCATGAATGGGCTGTTGAATTTTGTTGAAGGCCTTTTCTGCATCTATTGAGATAATTATGTGGTTTTTGTCATTGGTTCTGTTTATGTGATGGATTATGTTTATTGATTTGTGTATGTTGAACCAGCCTTGCATCCCAGGGATGAAGCCGACTTGATTGCGGTGGATAAGCTTTTTGATGTGCTGCTGGATTCGGTTTGCCAGTATTTTATTGAAGATTTTTGCATCGATGTTCATCAGGGATATTGCCCTGAAATTTTCTTTTTTTTATTGTGTCTCTGCCAGGTTTTGGTATCAGGATGATGCTGGCCTCACAGAATGAGTTAGGGAGGAGTCCCTCTTTTTCTGTTGTTTGAAATAGTTTCAGAAGGAATGGTACCAGTTCCTCTTTGTACCTCTGGTAGAATTCGGCTGTGAATCCATCTGGGCCTGGATTTTATTTGGTTGGTAGGCTATTAATTACTGCCTTAATTTCAGAACTTGTCATTGGTCTATTCAGAGATTCGACTTCTTCCTGGTTTAGTCTTGGGAGGGTTTATGTGTCCAGGAATTTATCCATTTCTTCTAGATTTTCTAGTTTATTTGCGTAGAGGTGTTTGTAGTATTCTCTGATAGTAGTTTGTATTTCTGTGGGATCAGTGATGATATCCTCTTTATCATTTTTTATTGTGTCTATTTGATTCTTCTCTCTTTTCTTCTTTATTAGTCTGGCTAGGGGTCTATCTATTTGTTGATGTTTTCAGAAAAACAGCTTCTGGATTCATTGACCTTTTTGAAGGGTTTTTCATGTCTCTATCTCCTTCAGTTCTGCTCTGATCTTAGTTATTTATTGTCTTCTGCTTGCTTTTGAATTTTTTTGCTCTTGCTTCTCTCGTTCTTTTAATTGTGATGTTAGGGTGTTGATTTTGGATCTTTCCTGCTTTCTCTTCTGGGCATTCAGTGCTATAAATTTCTCTCTACACACCTTTAAGTGTGTCCCAGAGATTCTGGTACATTGTGTCTTTGTTCTCATTGGTTTCAAAGAACTTATTTATTTCTGCCTTCATTTCGTTATTTACCCAGTAGTCATTCAGGAGCAGGTTGTTCAGTTTCCATGTAGTTGTGTGGTTTCGAGTGAGTTTCTTAATCCTGAGTTCTAATTTGATTGCACCATGGTCTGAGAGACTGTTTGTTATGATTTCCATTCTTTTGCATTTGCTGAGGAGTGTTTTACCTCCAATTATGTGGTCAATTTTAGAATAAGTGCTATATGGTGCTGAGAAGAATGTATATTCTGTTCATTTGGGGTGGAGAGTTTTGTAGATGTCTATTAAGTCTGCTTGGTCCAGAGCCGATTTCAAGTTCTGAATATCCCTGTTAATTTTCTGTCTCATTGATCTGTCTAATATTGACAGTGGAGTGTTAAAGTCTCCCACTATTATTGTGTGGGAGTCTAAGTCTCTTTGTAGGTCTCTAAGAACTTTCTCTATGAATCTGGGTGCTCCTGTATTGGGTGCATATATATTTAGGATAGTTACTCTTCTTGTTGAATTGATCCCTTTACCAATATGTAATGTCCTTCTTTGTCTCTTTTGATCTTTGTTGGTTTAAAGTCTGTTTTATCAGAAACTAGCATGCAACCCCTGCTTTTTTTTTTTTCTTTCCATTTGCTTGGTAAATATTCCTCCATCCCTTTATTTTGAGCCTATGTATGTCTTTGCACGGGAGATGGGTCTCCTGAATACAGCACACTGATGAGTCTTGACTCTTTATCCAATTTGCCAGTCTGTGTCTTTTAGTTGGGGCATTTAGCCTGTTTACATTTAAGGTTAATATTGTTATGTGTGAATTCGATCCTGTCATTATGATGCTAGCTGGTTCTTTTGCCTGTTAGTTGATGCAGTTTCCTCATAGTGTCAATGGTCTTTACAATTTGATATGTTTTTGGAGTGGCTGGTACCGGTTGTTCCTTTCCATGTTTGGTGCTTCCTTCAGGAGCTCTTGTAAGGCAGCCCTGGTGGTGACAATGTCTCTCAGCATTTGCTTGCCTGTAAAGGATTTTATTTCTCCTTCGCTTATGAAGCTTAGTTTGGCTGGATATGAAATTCTGGGTTGAAAATTCTTTTCTTTAAGAATGTTGAATATTGGCCCCCACTCTCTTCTGGCTTGTAGGGTTTCTGCAGAGAGATCCACTGTTAGTCTGATTGGCTTCCCTTTGTGGGTAACCTGACCTTTCTCTCTGGCTGTCCTTAACATTTTTTCCTTCATTTCAACCTTGGTGAATCTGACAATTATGTGTCTTAGGGTTGCTCTTCTCAAGGAGTACCTTTGTGGTGTTCTCTGTATTTCCTGAATTTGAGTGTTGGCCTGTCTTGCTAGGTTGGGGAAGTTCTCCTGGATAATATCCTGAAGAGTGTTTTCCAACTTGGTTCCATTCTCCCCATCACTTTCAGGTATACCAATCCAACGTAGATTTGGTCTTTTCACATAGTACTATATTTCTTGGAGGCTTTGTTGGTTTATTTTCATTCTTTTTTCTCTTATCTTGTCTTCTCACTTTATTTCATTAAGTTGATCTTCAATCTCTGATATCCTTTCTTCTGCCTGATTGATTCAGCTATTGATACTTGTTTATGCTTCACGAAGTTCTCATGCTGTGTTTTTCAGCTCCATCAGGTCATTTATGTTCCTCTCTAAACTGGTTATTCTAGTTAGCAATTACTCTAACCCTTTTTCAAGGTTCTTAGCTTCCTTTCATTGGGTTAGAACATGCTCCTTTAGCTTGGAGGAGTTTGTTATTACCCACCTTCTGAAGCCTTCTTCTGTCAATTCATCAAACTCATTCTCCATCCAGTTTTTTTCCCTTCCTGGCAAGGAGTTGTGATCCTTTGATGGAGAAGAGGCATTCTGGTTTTTGGAATTTTCAGCCTTTTTGCGCTGTTTTCTCCCCATCTTCATGGGTTTATCTACCTTTGGTCTTTGATGCTGGTGACCTTCAGATGAGTTCTCTGAGTGGATGTCCTTTTTGTTGATGTTGATGCTATTCCTTTCTGTTTGTTAGTTTTCCTTCTAACAGTCAGGCCCGTCTGCTGCAGGTCTGCTGGAGTTTGCTGGAGGCCCACTCCAGACCCTGTCTGCCTGGGTATTCCCAGCAGAGGCTGCAGAACAGCAAAGATTCCCTCCTGTTCCTTTCTCTGGAAGCTTTGTCCCATAGGGGCACCTGCCAGATGCCAGCCAGAGCTATCCTGTATGAGGTGTCTGTCGGCCCCTACTGGGAGGTGTCTCCCAGTCAGGATACACGGGGGTCTGGGACCCACTTCAGGAGACAGTGTAGTCCCTTATCAGAGCTCGGACACTGTGCTGGGAGATCTGCTGCTGTCTTCAGAGCCATCAGTCAGGGACATTTAAGTCTGCTGAAGCTGCGCCCATAGCCACCCCTTCCCCCATGTGCTCTGTCCCAGGGAGATGCTGCCTTTTTTTCAGAGATGCCCTGCCCAGAGAGGAGGAATCTAGAGAGGCAGTCTGGCCAGAGCAGCCTTGCTGAGCTGTGGTGGGCTCTGCTCACTTTGAACTTCCTGGTGGCTTTGTTTACACTGTAAGGGTAAAACTGCCTACTCAAGCCTCAGCAATGGTGGACGCCCCTCCCCTCACCAAGCTTGAGCATCCTAGTTTGATCTCAGACTGCTGTGCTGGCAGGGAGAATTTCAAGCCAGTGGATCTTGGCTTGCTGGGCTCCGTGAGCTTGGGACCCGCCAAGCCAGACCACTCGGCTCCCTGGCTTCAGCCCCCTTTCCAGGGGAATAAATGGTTTTGTCTTGCTGGTGTTCCAGGTACCACTGGGGTATGAAAAAAACACTCCTGCAGCTAGCTCAGTGTCTCCCCAAATGGCCGCCCAGTTCTGTGCTTGAAACCCAGAGTCCTGATGGCCTAGGCACTGGAGGGAATCTCCTGGTCTGCGGGTTGCAAAGGCCATGGGAAAAGCTCAGTATCTGGGCCGGAGTGCACCATTCCTCACAGCACAGTCCTTCATGGCTTCCCTTGGCTAAGGGAGGGAAATCCCCCGACCCCTTGCATTCCCTGGTAGGGTGATGACCCACCCTGCTTTGGCTCACCCTCCATGGGCTGCACCCACTCTCCAACCAGTCTCAATGAGATGAACCAGGTACCTCAGTTGGAAATGCAGAAATCACCCCCCTTCTGCATCAATCTCGCTGATAGCTGCAGACTGGAGCTGCTCCTATTCAGCCATCTTGCCAGCAAATCCCATGGTGCCTGATTTACACACAACATTCAATAATGAGTAGTCATTGTTATTAGTATGGCCACACTGAGAAACATTAAATTTCATTTAATTAATGCCAGGGATTTTTTATTGTTAATGAATTATCAATAATTCCTTGGTAATCTTTTGGACTTTATCTATTTACATTCCAGCATCCCAAGGAAAGATTGGTCTCCTTGAAGTCAGTAGTTTTGTCTTATTCATCACTGTAACCTTAGACCTGGCTTAATGCCAGGACTACTCATTAAAATGCCAATTAACTCAGTAAACATTAGTGAAATGTATAAGTCAGAAAAATAAACGATGTTTTTAGGAAGTTTGAATTGAAGAAAAGAAAAGCAACTTGAGATGGAATAGGTTAGAGAGAAAGATTTTAGAAAGGAGAAGCTTTGAGCATTGTCATAGACTGATGGAGAATCAGGGAAGAGGCAGAGATTGAAGGCAGAAAAGAGAACAGAGCTGATGAGGCAGAGCCGACAAGGGAGGGGACAGGGCCACTGGAGGATGGGACCAATGGCACAGGTAAAGAAAGAGATTAGGTCTCAAGAGATCCCTCTTTCACTGAAACAGAAGAGCAAAGAGAAAGGTGCAAATGCAGTTTAACATTGAAGTTAAGGAAGAAAAATCCAGGGGGCTTCTACTGGGTTACCTCTTACCTTCTGCTAAGGGGAAGGAATTAGAGCTGACTGAAGGGCCTGAACACAAAAGTTTTGGAACAACTTCAGGTTACATGATCGAAGTTTCAATAATAGTAGGAAGTGAGTAGACCACCTAGCATCATTGAGGGCCCATACAAACCTACTGAAGCTGATCAGTTTGCTTGCTTGCCTTTTTGTATATTTGTCCATTTATGCATTAACTAACATTCAAAAATAAATACCAGCTGTATAGATTTGCTGGTGTATTTTCCTTAACTTCTCTGGGGGAAACAGCTGCTGTATAGTCAGGATGTGTTGCCGATTTGGAGTCATGTCGCACACTATCTCTGCAAAGTCTCTTTTCTGTTTAAATATTGGTGGTCCACTAACACCATAAGTGTGGTTTACAGTTATCGGCCTTTGTTTTTAAGTGTTGTCTTTTTCCATTATCATTAACCTGAATTTCCCATGCATGAAAATTATCAGCATGATAAGGTGTAACTGCTTTATGGCATGCATTTAAGTAATCTTTAAGTCTTATCTGAAATGAAATGTGCTAAAACTACTGAGGTTTTTTTGTTTGTTTTTCCCTAGAGTTGGACAAGTTATAACCATCAAAGCAAAAGTTACTAGAGCATTCAGCACAAGCATGGAGGTAAGAGGCACCTTTTCAAACATCTGCCTGTTGGTGCTCACTTCTTCATTGTTTACAAAGGGTAGAGCAGGAGGCCTAGACTAATATTTGGAGTTAATGAGATTCTCTATTTCAGAAGGCTCTGGAATGTGTAGTCTGGTCACAGGTAAATAATAAGCAGCAGATGTTTCCACTGTTTCCCAGCTAAAATTCAACATGGCCAGGCATGGTAGCTCACATCTATAATCCCAGCACTTTGGGAGGCTGAGACAGGAAGATCACTTGAGACCAGGAGTTCCATACCAGCCTGGGCAGCATAGCAAGACCCAATCTTTAAGAAGAAAAAAAAAATTAGCCAGCACAGTGGTAAGTGCCTGTAGCCCTGGGTACTCAGGAGACAGAGGTGGGAGGATTGCTTGAGCCCAGGAGTTTGAGGCTACAATGAGCTTTGATTGTACCACAACATTCCAGCCTGGGTGACATAGCAAGACTTTGTCTCTTAAGAAACAACAACAACAAAAAAACCAACACATTTAAACATGATACAGTACACTATTTCTACATAGAAGGATATACAGAAAGTAAACCTGCAAGAGAAAAGGACAGTCTTAATTCTTTATAAAGCATGGTTTTTATTTCTTAATTATGCTGACTCTACTATTATTCTAATTCTGTTTGTTCTCCATCCCCTCAACCTCTGACAGAACTAGTCCCATGATTAACTAGTTTTTTAAAAGCAGGATAACTGGACTTTAGTAAGAAGGTAAATTTAGAAGATTTTTATTCTGCATCCACTTGATTTTATTTTCTCTACCATTGTGAATACTGGATTCTCAGGGGCTCTTGAGATCTCTATTCAGGTTAAATTAGCAGGAAAGGAGTTGCTGGATCTCATATTGCACCTTCCAGGTTGCTCAGGATCAGTCCCTTCAATCTCTGGGCATGAAGACATGGAAGAGCTTGTATTCATTTGTTAGGGCTGCCGTAACAAAGCACCACAGACTGGGTGGCCTAAACACAGAAAAGTAGTGTCCCACGGTCCTGGGAGCTAGAAGTCCTACATCAAAATATGGGCAAGGATGGTTTCTCCGAGGGCTGGAGGAATAATCTGTTAATGCCGCTCTCCTACCCTCCCATGGCTCTCTGTAGTCTTTGGTATTTCTTGGCTTCCACTGCATCACCCGATCTCTGCCTTCATCTTCACATGTGTTCTCCTTGTGTGGGTGTCTGCTTCCAATTTTCCCCTTTTTATAAAGATATCAGTCATATTGGATTAGGGGCCTGCCCCACCGCAGTCTGGCCTCATCTTAACTAATTACATCTGCAACAGTGCTATTTCCACATTTACATTCTAAGGTACTGGGGGTTAGGACATAAGAATTTGGAA
Organism: Pan troglodytes; assembly: GCF_028858775.2. Classification (NCBI taxonomy): domain Eukaryota; kingdom Metazoa; phylum Chordata; class Mammalia; order Primates; family Hominidae; genus Pan; species Pan troglodytes. The sequence continues at coordinate 34,682,253 of NC_072402.2, forward strand.
GGGGGGAACACAGTTCAGTTATAACAACTGTTTTGACAGTAACCATGCCGTTGGTGGTGGCTTTACCCTGATGTGGTCACTTTCTTTTTTTTTGTTTTTGCTTTTGTTTTTGAGACAGAGTCTCACTCTGTTGTCAGGCTGGAGTGCAATGGCAAGATCTCGGCTCACTGCAACCTCCGCCTCCTGGGTTCAAGTGATTCTCCTGCCTCAGCCTCCCAAGTAGCTGGGATTACAGGTGCATGCCACCACTAATTTTTGTATTTTTAGTAGAGATGGGGTTTCACCATGTTGGCCAGGATGATCTCAATCTTCTGACCTCATGATCTGCCCACCTTGGCCTCCCAAAGTGCTGGGATCGATCACAGGCATGAGCTACTGTGCCTGGCTGATGTGTTCACTTTCTAGCAGTATCCAAATAAGCAGAATACAAAGCACTTGAAGAAAGCAGAAAGGAAATGCTCGTGAAGAAAACAAGCTCTGTCAGCAAATGGTGTTTCTGGACGCGTTTATTCAACTGCGGGGCTCTTAGCCTTTGCACACAGGAGCCTCTGGGCTTGGCCTGTCTCCTGAGGGCCACACATTCTCCTGATAGACAGTCCAAATATAGATAAAAGCTCCTTTTCATTTCTCCTTTTCCGCCTCTTCCCTGAGACAGGCTAGAATTTCTAAAGGAGGCTTATCTAAAAGCTAAGAAAACAAAAATAAAACCCAGTGAGTTTGAAACCACAGATTTCTGATGCTGGGGAAAGTAAACCCTAGCCTCCACTGACTTTCCAGGCCTGATCCGCCGTGCAGAATTTTGTTCTCTTTCATCCTCTGCAAATCATGACCAGGCAGCCTCTAAATTTTGTCATACTTTCTACCACCTGGTAGAAATTTCTTGGATTTTTTTTCCTTAAATATAGATGCCAACTAAACATTTTTATTTTTACTTTTTCAAACTGGACATGTCCTTTAGCGTCATCCTGTTCAATTTCAGTTTCCTGCCACAACTGAGGCCAGCCCTCTGCTAATTTGCTGAGCAGAAATAAATGACTGACTTCTCCCTGAATCCAAAGCAAGCAGGAACTCTGCTCTGTGCCAAACCCACTTCCAGGGGATTCTCAGACTCTATTGATCAGTCTCTTCCCTCTTCCCCCCTCTGGAAGGTGTGTGATGCATTACTATTAATAGATGATATTGTCTCATTTGCACTAAGAGCACATTATATGAGTGTGAGGGTTTTTTTTTTTGTCCTTAGAATATGTCTTTAAGAATCAGTTTTATTGAGATATAATTTACAACATTAAAACTCTCCCATTTTAAGTGTACATTTTGCTGAGCTTTGACAAAGTTATACAGTTGGATCACCACCACTGTAATATACAACGTTCCCATCACTACACGAAGCCCCCTTATGCCCCTTTGCAATCAGCTCTCTCAGACCCCAGCTTGTGACAACCACTCATTTACTTCAGGTTAGTACCCTTTTTTTTTTTTTTTTTTTGCCCTTTACTGTATTTTGTATAAATGGAATGATATAGTATATATAATCTTTTGCGTCTAGTTTATTTTACTTAGCATAATATATTTGATTTCTGCTGTTGGTTATTATATTATTCTCATTCTATTTATTTTGGGTTTAATTTGCCTTTCTTTTTCTAGTGTCTTAAGGTAGAATCTTGGGAAATTGATTAAACTTTTCTTTTTTTCAAATATAAGCATTTAAGATCGTAAAATTTTCTTCAATATATTGCTTTACCTGCATCAAAATATGTCCTTTTTTTCTTATAAATTCTTCCCTGACCTCTAGTCTGTCTAGATGTGTGTTGTTTAATTTCCAAATCTCTGATGACTTTTCCAGATACATCTTTATGTTTTTGATTTATAATTTAATTCCTTTGCAGAGAGAGAACATAATTTGTATAATTTCAATTATTTTAAATTTATTTAGACTTTTTTAATGACCCAAAATATGGACTATTTTGGTGAATGTTCTATATGTGCTTGAAAAGAATGTGTTGCTTATAGTCAATGAAGTATTCTGCAGATGTCAGTTAGCCTAACTTGGTTCACAGCGTTGTTCAAGTCTTCTGTATTATTTTTTTTTTTTTTTTTTTGAGATGGAGTCTTGAACTGTCTCCCAGGCTATAGTGCGGTGGTGCGATCTTGGCTCCCTGCAAGCTCCGCCTCGCGGGTTCAAGCGGTTCTCTTGCCTCAGCCTCTCAAATAGCTGGGATTACACATGTGCACCACCATATCCAGCTAATTTTTGTATTTTTAGTAGAGAAAGGATTTCACCATGTTGGCCAGGCTGGTCTTGAACTCCTGACTTCAGGTGATCTGTTCACCTTGGCCTCCCAAAGTGCTGGGATTACAGGCGTGAGCCACCGTGCCCTGCCAGGATTCTTAACTCTTCCTGATATTGTGACCCTTTTATCATTATGAAGTTTACCTTTTTATCTCTGGTTTTTGTTTTGAAATCTACTTTGTCTGACATTAATTTAGCCAGACAAGCTTTCTTTGGTTTAGTGTTTTTTTCCCCATCATTTTTCTCTTAACCTGTCTTTTTGTATATGTAAGTGGGTTTCTTATAAACAGAATATATTTGGATGCTATTTTTTTATTTATTCTAACAATCTCTGCCTTCTACCTGGAGTATTTAAACTATTTACATTGGATTATCTATATGGTAGAGTTGAAATCTATCATCTGGCTGTTTGTCTTCTATTACTTCCATCTGTTCTTTGTTTCTTCCTGTGCCCATCTTTTCCTGCATTTTTTAGAGCAGAGTAATTTTTAGTAATCCATTTTATCTCCACTGTTGGTGTTTTAACTATACATATTTGTTTTGGTTTTAATGTTTTTCTTGGGTTTGCAATATGACTACTTAACTTATCTAAGACTACCTTCAAATAATATAATATCCCTTTGAGTACAGTGTAATAACCTTATAACAGTATACACACTTCCATTCCCATGTCCCAGCCTTTGTGCCGTTATTGTCATGCCTTTTACATGCACATATGTAGGAGGTAAACCCTACAATACATAGTTATTATTTATGTTTTAAACAGTCAATCATCTTTTAAAAAGAATAGAAATGAAAAGAAGTATTTTATATATATACCCACATATTTGCCATTTCTGGTGTTCTTTATTCTTTTGTGTATTGTGTATCTCCAGATTTCTCCCTAGTGTCATTTTCCTTCTGTCTGAAGATATTCCTTTAGCATTTCTTTTTTCAGCTTTTGTTCGTGTAAAAATGTGTTTGTTTCATCTTCATATTTAAAAGATGTTCATATTCAGTAGGTATAGAATTCTAGCCTGGCAGCAGACTTATGTAAATTATGATATGGCTTGGGTTTTTAGAGCTACTGGATCTATGGATTTATAGTTTCTAAGAAATGTGGATTTTTTCAGCTATTATATCTTCAAACTTTTTTCCTGTCTTTTGTGCTCTCTCTCCTTTTGGACTTTACAGAGTTTTAGACTTCTTGTTAGTGTTCCACGGGTCACTGACTGTTCGTTTTTCTTCTTTCAGTCTTCCTTTCTCTTCATGCTACATTCTGTGTAGCTTCTTTTGTCATCTTCAGCTTCACTGACTTTTTCCCCTGCATTAACTAAACTGCTGTTAATCTTATCTGGTTTGTTTTTTATTTCAGATGTTGTATTTTTTTACCTTAGAAAGTCCCACTTTGATTTTTTTATATTTTCCGTTCTTTCCTCATTATTTTCATCTTTTTCTCTATATTAGGAGTCAGCAAACTATGGCCTATAGACCTGTTTTTATGAATAAAAATTTTTTGGAGCACAGCTATACCCATTAATTTATGTTTTGTCTGTGTTGCTATCACAGTACATTGACAGAGTTGAGTAGTGGCAATAGAGTCCATGTGACCACAAAACTTAAAATATTTACTATCTGGCCTTATCCTTTAAGAAGATATTGCTGACTCCTTTTCCAAATCTCTGAGTTCATGGTGCTTATATTTAATTGTTGTTTTAGTATCCTTTGTTGTTATTCCATCATTTCTGTTATCTGTTGTTTTATTTATATTACCTTTCACCTAATAATTTTCTTGCATCTAATATTTTTTACTCGATGCTGAACATTGTGAATTTTATATTGTTTAGTGCTGGCTTTTGTTATATTTCTTTAAAAAGAGTGTCAGACTTTTCCTGGCAGGAAGATGTTGTTACTTGCAGATTGGTTTGAGCCTTTAAAGATACGTTTTAAACTCTTCTATGGAAGATTTAGAATACTCTACTTTAGGGCTACTTTAGCCCCTCTTCTAAGTTGGGATCTTCTGTTATGTCTATGAAGGTGTTATATATTCAGTGAAATCTGGCTGGAGAGAACTCAAAAGATCCCCAGCTGTGTGTGAGTTCTTGGAATTGTCCATGTTACAGTTTCCCAGGAATTGCTTGTTCCTCAGAAGCTGTTCTTGTCTGGGGTTTCACCCTGTATATGGTCCAGTTAGTATCAACCCAAAGACTCACAGGCATATTTCTGGAATTCTTTCTCTTTTTTTTTAGCTTCCTTCTCTGGTACTCTAACCCACAAATTTTAGCTCCATTCAATTCAGCAGAGTTAGGTTTTTCTTCTCTAACCTAACTGTAAATTACCTTCAGCCTGAGAACCTGGGAACGCAGTGCTCCTCTCGTTGTTTTTCCCACCTTGGGGATCACAGTCCTGTGTTGCCTATTTTCGTAGGTGTGAAAATAGATGCTTCCTATATTTTGTCCAGTTTTCTAGTTGTTTTCACAGGATGTAATTCCAATCGTACCTAATCTCTTATAACACAATGAAATTCTCCCTGGCATATGTTTTTGAAACATTTGGTAATCACATATAACTAAGTTAACTCTTCTAGTAGAAGACAGTGTTTAGAATTTATTTTAACAATCCAGAATTGTTGCTTTGTTTTTACTGTTAGGTATTTTATTTTATTTTTCATTTGTCCATTTCTCTAAAAGCAGAAAGCTGTGTGGGATTGAGGGTTGAGAGTTGGGAATAGATAGTTTAATTTTGGCTAATCACCATCTAGTTAATTTAGGATTTACCATGTAAATACTAATTTGCATTTATGAGTTGAGTGACTTAAAATGAGTCATAGATTATTGATTATTCTTTTTACATGGTGTACATGGTAAAGATACAGATACGGATATTCTTTATCGTTGATAACATAGTGCTGAGCTGTGCCTGAGATAGCTCATTATTTTCAGAAGATAGTATTACTCATCTGAAATATGTAGGGAAAAGGTTTATTAGCCAGAATCTAAAGACAAGTACCTGAGTTTACCAACACTTCTGCGAAGTGCAATCCTGAGGACCAAGCTTCAGAGCTCTTCCTTCACACAGGGGGAAATCTAGCCCATTTTAGTATCAACATAAAGTGTCTCAGCTACCTTCTTATTACTCCTGAAAAATTAATCACAGAAACAAAGCTGTAAATACATGATGCAATTCTGTCCGTATTAGCTTGGTTATGAAACTCTGAGACTATGCTGCCTAGAGACATTTAAAAAAAGGAAAAAAAACTCTGAGAGTAAAGGCTAAAAAAAGTTATGGTACATCTCTCTGGTGGTTTTATAAGGCAGACACCAATATCTTGTTTTCAAAAGCATATTTAGTAATCATGAAATTTAAAAGAGCTTTCATATAATGCCAAATTTTTAAAAACTGGAACAGGCCAGGTGCAGTGGCTCACCCCTGTAATCCCAGCACTTTGGGAGGCCGAAGTGGGTGGATCATGAGGTCACAAGATCGAGACCATCCTGGCCAACATGGTGAAATCTTGTCTGTACTAAAAATACAAAAAATTAGCTGGGTGTAGTGCTGCGTGCCTGTAGTCCCAGCTACTCCGGAGGCTGAGGCAAGAGAATGGCTTGAACCCGGGAGGTGGAGGTTGCAGTGAGCCAAGATCGTGCCACTGCACTCCAGCCTGGCAACAGAGCAAGACTCCGTCTCAAAACAAAAAAAAAAATTAGAAAATAAAACTGTAAATACATTACAATAATTTTATATACACATGCATATATACACACACATATTTCATGTCATATGTATGTAATATATTATAAAATGTGTGTATATATTATGTAATATGATATTATATATGTGTATGTATTATGTGATATGTATGTGTATATATTATATATCATATATGACATCATATATATCATATACACTTATATATCATATATGATATATAAATAGAAAAAGCTAGAAGAAAATTCACCTAAAATTTAATAATTATTATCTCTGGGTGATGGGATTACTGATAATATATACTCTGGATAGTCAGATTCCATAAATTTGACATGGTAAATAAATAATTTTTATAATCAGAGAAAAGCTAATTGTCCAATGTTATAGAATATCATTGAAATAATTCTATTGCTTAAAAATAAATTAAAATTCTGGTTTCATTTTTAAAATGAAAGAAGGTAATGGTGCGTACATATGACTAAATTTTGGACGCTGAAATCTGAACTGGCCAAGAGTGTATTTATTTATCTTTTTTTCCTTTTAGATCGGTATCAAGGTCATGGTACAGGATATGCTCACTGGCATTGAGAAGCTTATTAGTGTGGCTTTCTCCACATTTGTAGCCAAACCAGTTGGAAAAGAAAAGGTAAATTTTGTATGTGAAGATGTACCTAGCATGTAATTCAGGGACATAGTAACAATTGCGTCAGAATGTTATAGAAAAAAATGACATTTCTTCTTTCCATGAGATATACTTTCCCAAGATTTGTTATTCACCAATATTTATTGCAAAAGTTATCACTCTGTGGTAACATCAGAGGAATAGGAACTTTAGAGAAAAGTACCTTAGAGAAAAGATGATATAGAAAGTTTGTAAAATAAAAAAAAAATCCACATTGTTTTAAATGATCTGAAGGTCATATTGGTTTCTTTAAAATACCGCCTACTGGTTTAGTGCTTTTCATTTGTGGTCATATAACTCAAAATTGACTTAAAATAAAATCTTTTTTTAAAAAAGCAAGAGCAATTTAGCAAGCAGTTGCATGTTATAGATTAACCATTGTTAATACCTGAAGGAAAATTGTCAACATTGCTGAGTTATTGAAGTTTAAAAATAAGCTTCTGGGCATGTGGGGTGAAAACACCCTCTGAAGTGATACTTTGGCCTGACGAGCGTGCCTAGCCGGCTGCCCGGCCACGATCCAGATCCACTCATCTGGAGGCTGCTGGAGATTTGCTCCTTACAATTTCTTGGCATTTTTTTTTCAGTGTCAGGGTGCCTGGAGGAGGGTCCCATTTAGTCTAAACACTGTGATAATTCAATCTGGAATATGAGTCTTTCACTCCAAGGATCATCCCAGAGCTAGACACAGTGGCTTCTCCTAGCTCTACTCTGAAGCAAGGAGGAGTCATGTTGGTCAGGTTGGTCTCAAGCTCCTGACCACAGGTGATCTGCCTGCCTTGACCTCCCAAAGTTCTGAGGTGTGAGCTATGGAGCCTGGCCTGCACTCTCAGTCTAACATTAAACATGTTGCAAGGCAAATTCATATTGCCCAAGGGTGTTATTTTTCAAATGGAAGTTCATATCAGCTAATTCTATTTTTTTAAATGCAGTTTTCTGGGCCATATCATGGACCTACTAAATTAGAATCACTAGTGTGGAATCTTGGAATCTGTACTTTGCCAAAGCATCCCACGGAGCCTGTGTTCACTAAAATCTGAGACACTGAGATAGTCTTCCCAACCACTCTGTTTTTCCTGGCATCCCCACAAATCTCCAGACTCTTGGAAATGAGAGAATAGGGGATGGGTGCAGGTGCCCGTATCTGAGCGCAAGTGACAAAGGAATACACCTTGCAATCCCATTCCTTTGCATGGGGCAGCAAAGGAAGACCGTCATATTCCCCCTCCAGCCTCAGACCTCTCACTCCAACTTCATGGATGTGTGGAATAAGAATATAATAGTCGGCTGAGCATGGTGGCTCATGCCTATAATCCCAGCAATTTGGGAGGCTGAGGCCGGTGGATCACCTGAGGTCAGGAGTTCAAGACCAGCCTGGCCAACATGGAGAAACCCCCTCTCTATTAAAAATACAAAAATTAACTGGGCGTGGTGGTGCATGCCTATAATCCCAGCTACTTGGGAAGCTGAGGCAGGAGACTCACTTGAACCTGGGAGGCAGAAGTTGCGGTGAGCCAAGATTGTGCCATTGCACTCCAGCCTGGGCAACAAGAGCAAAACTCCGTCTCAAAAAAAAAAAAAAGAATATAATAGACACACTTCAGTCCACTCTCTCTTGAGACTGGAGAACTGGTTTCTGAAAGTGGAAAATCAGATCCGTTATGGTGCTAGCATAATTGGTTGGTTCAGATAACCTTAATTGTAAAGCACCTTTCCAGACTAACTTGTTTCCTAGTTGCTAATATGCTGGTTCAGCAGCTCATCACAAAGAGACCCATGAAAAATCAGTGGTTTGGTTTGAACCCATAGGACTACTTGAATCTCTGTTCACAGTGAGTTTATTTTAGGATGAAGTTGGTTCAAAGCATAATGTAGGCTGATTAAAAAACAAAAAAGAAATTGGCAATGATTAACCAGACTTAGTTCAACAATTGCACAGGCCAGATCATTGAAGGGACTTGCAAGACTCCACAGGGTACACTCATGCAAAGCCTTACTAAGCTAAAGCAGATGGTGCGGCGGGAGAAAGCAAGCACAGGCCAGCCTCAGAAAGGGTCGAGGTCTCCAGGCACAGCCATGCTGCTGGGGCCTTAGTCACACAAGATGTACTTCTGCAGAATAGAAATCACCAAAACATATGCGGGGTATCTTGGTTTCAAGAGAACCTACACACAAGTTTACCAAGCAGTCTTGTATACCCTGCTAGTCACACAACTAAAACAACACTACAAAAATTGTTAAATCAGGCTGGGTGCAGTGGCTCACACTTATAATCCCAGTGCTTTGAGAGGCTGAGAAGGAAGGATTGCTTGAGGCCTGAAGTTTGAGACCAGCCTGGGCAACATAGTGAGTCCTCATCTCTACAAAAAATAAATATAAAAAAATTAGCCAGGCATAGTGATGTTTGCCTGCAGTCTTACTGAGAGGATCCCTTGAGCCCAAGGGAAGCTATGATTATAGCCCAGGAAGAAGCTATGATTACACCACTGTGCTGCAGCCTGGGCAACAGAGTGAGACCCTGTTTCAAAAAAAAAAAAAAAAAAAAGGAGTTAAACCAGTGCATGCCATCAATCTACACATTCCTAACCAAATTCCACAAGGTAGTCCAGGGCAGTTTTGGACTTTAAGCAGCATATTATAAATCACCAGTTTATTTCTTATTTCCTTTTTTTTTTTTTTTTTTTTTTTGAGATGGAGTCTCACTCTGTCTCCCAGGCTGGAGTGCAGTGGCATGATCTTGGCTCACTGCAACCTCCTTCTCCTGGGTTCAAGCGATTCTTGTGCCTCAGCCTTGTAAGTAGCTGGGATTACAGGTGTGCTCCACCATACCCGGTTACTTTTTGTATTTTTAGTAGAGACAGCGTTTCAACGTGTTGGCCAGGTGCAGTGGCTCACACCTATAATCTTGAACACCTGACCTCAAGTGATTCACCCACCTCAGCCCCGCAAAGTGCTGGGATTACAGGTGTGAGCCACCACACCCAGGGATCACTAGCTTATTTCATCCTTATCTTGGCCAAGGGTCCGTACCAGACTTTGAGTATCTTGGAAACAAGCATGGAGCTACCCGAGTCCAGCTTCAAGGTGACCCTTCCTTCTACACACAGGGTCAGCAAAGGGCATTTATGTAAGAATTTGAGCTCTTGGCTCTGTTGCCTCATATTTCCAGGTTTCTGGAAGTTGGTGAAAGCTTTATTCCCACATACTGATTCTTTTGTTTTGCTTATTAGATAATGTTTTCACCATGTAATGAAATTTCCAAATTGGTATCATTGTATAAGATAACTTTCTCTAGAACATCTTTATTCCCTCTCTTTGCTTTCTTAATTTTGCAAAATTTATTCCCTCTCTTTGCTTTCTTAATTTTGCAAAGATAGGAAATGTTTAGATTTCAGTAGAGTCAAAGTCCATCTCCTCATTCATCAATATGAATAATTTCTTATTTTGTAGTTCTGTTGAAAAATTTTAAAATCAGGGAAAATAATAGAGATAATTTTTAAAGCACATATCTTATTGCATGAAGAAATAATTAAGCCTATGTTGATTTTTTTAGTTTAAAAATAATTTAAGAAAAAATTTAGTCATAACATGTTTAGTGAAAACACTCATAAAAGCTCTATTTACTTGAGTTAGAAAACCATGTAGCATATCATTTGTTTTGCAAAATTCATGCTGTGCTTTTATAATTTAACAAGGCAATAAAAGATAAATGCTTTTCTTTCTCTAGATTCATTTAAAACCAGTCACACTTCTAACTGAACAAGATCATGTGGAACATAATCTGGCTGCTGAGAGAAGGAAAGTTCGATTACAACATGAAGATACCTTTAACAATTTAATGAAGGAAAGTAGCAAATTTGATGGTCAGTAAATCCACTTATAAGAATTTTAATTCTATAACTGTGACAGGCAAAGGAGTCTTTTCTTAGAGCACACTTATTTTCACCTTATTATTACCATTCAGTCCTGGTGACACTAGGTATCCTTTCCAACAAACCCGGTGGCTGGAGAAGAAACCTGGCCATTGAGAATGTAACTGCTGACACCTAAGGCCTCTTTAAATTGGAAGATCCCCAGGAAAGGAGATGGGGAAAAAGGGTGACAGGGACCAGGCAGTCATTAGTAAGCATGTGTTCACTAATGATGGCTGAATGAAGGGTTGATGACAATGCCATACATTGACACGGTGCTTCGTGGCTTACTAAGCAGTTTCTCGTCCACGGTTTCATAGGAGCTGCATGTAATCTCAACAGAGCAGAAAGCTGCAACTCTGAGTAGGAAAGAAATTTGCTAAAGATCATATGGGGTATGAGCAGAGGCTTACGATCCTGCTCCTGTTGCCTGGTGCTTTCCACAATCACCCTGTGTTTTATGAGCCACACTTCCTTAGTTCTCTGGCAGTGATTTCCTGGGCTCTTTGATGCCTCCTGGAGCCAGACTGGTAGGGAAAGGCAGAGCCCCGCCCTTGCCCCTCCTCTGCCCTTTCTTTTTGTCTGACCCTATCTTCTGAAGCCCCAAGGGGTGCCGGTGGAGAGCACAATGAGGGAGGGGAGGAAATGAAGTGAGCCCGCCCAGGCCCCACAAGCTCACCACTGCCAAGAAGGCAGAAGGTTCAGCACCCCTTGGCTCCAAAGGAAGGCACCGGAAGAAGAGGAAGGAAAGGAGAGGACAAGAACATGTCAGAACAAGGATGTCAAAAGAGAAGGAGAAAGAGTGCATGGAAAGGCCAGAGGAAAGGGAGAGGTAGCAGCCAGTATGGCAGAAGTGCAAAGCCTTTATTCTGCCCCAGGTGATATCCTGGGACCACCCCACAGAAGACTTACGGGTTGAAAAAGAGATTTTTCAAAGGTTTCTACTCATTGCTGACCTTTCAAAGGGCAATACCCGTTACCAACTTGATTTTTTTTTTTTCTTTGAGACAGAGTTTCGCTCTTGTTGCCCAGGCTGGAGTGCAATGGTGCAAACTCGGCTCACTGCAACCTCTGCCTCCCAGGTTCAAGCAATTCTCCTGCCTCAGCCTCCCAAGTAGCTGGGATTATAGGCGCGTGCCACCACGCCCAGCTAATTTTGTATTTTTAGTAGAGATGGGGTTTCACCATGTTGGCCAGGCTGGTCTCGAACTCCCAACCTCAGGTGATCCGCCTGCCTCGGCCTCCCAAAGTGCTGGGATTACAGGCATGAGCCACTGTGCCCAGTCCAGACCAAGTTATTTTTAAGGAAATGAAGACTTCATCATTAAATGACGGTGTTAAGAAGAGCAAGTCTCCGTTTATAAAGCTGGTCTCAGCACCAAAATACATTTCAAATGCATTTTGCTCAAGTAATGAAATAGCTGAACCAAGAGAACCAAGAGAAGCTGCTGAGGCACCCTGAGGCAGGTGAGACAACCATTAATAAAAAACAAAACCCTGCTGTCTCCTCATCCCTAAAATCCCAAGGAAGAAATGAAATGACAGATAAAATACTTACTAATGAGCAAACCCGTTCTATGCATGACAAGTAAATCTCTTAGGACATCTTAGGAAACTCAAGCATTTAACACAGTTTTTAATAGGCATATGCATTTCCCCTAGTTTCATTGGTCTTCCTTTCTGCAGTTATGTCTTTTAAAAAAGCTTTCTGTCCTCATTGAAATTACACTACCTGAGTTCATAAGGAGAAAGTAGAAATAAGCCACTAAACAACCAGAAGTCTGATTGACAATGTCAAAATACAGTTGTTGTTCTTCTTCTTTTTTTTTTTTTTTTTTTTTTTGTGAGATGGGGTCTCACTCTGTCACCCAGGCTGGAGTGCAGTGGCGCAATCTCAGCTCGCTGCAACCTCTGCCTCCCAGGTTCAAGCAATTCTCCTTCCTCAGCCTCCAGAGTAGCTGGGACTACAGGCATGCGCCACCATGCCCAGCTAATTTTTGTGTTTTTAGGGGAGACGAGGTTTCACCACATTGGCCAGGCTGGTCTTGAACTCCTGACCTCAGGTGATCCGCCCACCTTGGCCTCCCAAAGTGCTGGGATTACAGGCGTGAGTCACTGCGCCCAGCAAGGAACAGTTCTTTTGAAATCTGTGCATGTTTATCCAGAGATTCTTACAAGAACTGCTTTCATCCTCTCCAAGTCATCCCTCATCTGAATCACATGTCTCAAGGTCATTCTCCACCCTTTTGCCCGGAACTCTCTAGATCAAGCTGCTGCCCACCAGGAAGAGGGTGACCCTGTGATGCGTGAGGTGCTGGCCAGTCTGCCCCGGTGCATGCTAGATGGAGTGTGTGTGTGTGATTGTGGATAAAATCATTGATAGTCATATAGGTGGAAGGACTCCTTCCCTCTCAGCAGAAAGGAAAGACTTCCACACTGACTGGTAGTTCCTTCCAACAGTTCTGTATGAAACGCCTGTCATGTGCCAGGAACCTGCTTGCCACTAGAGGTATAAAGATGAAAAATGCAGGGTCTTTGCTCTTGAGAAACTTGTAGTTTAGTGCTGGAGACAGATATATTAATAGTTTCTAAATAATATAGTAAGTGAATAGAGAGCTGTAGACTCTAAGTAATGTGGGAGCCCAGAGGAAGGGCCCTTCAGGGTTCACGAGGACTCGCTGCAGGAGGGGCTATGAGAAGAAAGTTGGGAAGGCGAGGAATTGCGTAGCAGTGAGGGTGAAGGCACGGAGGCATGAACCAGCACACTGTGTGCTGGGAAGCCACCAACACAAGAGTATTGCTAGAGAGAAAATGCAAGGTAGAGGGAGGCGGGAGAGGAAGAAGGTAGGATTGTGTCATGGAGGCTCCCTGGGCCATGCCGAGAGGCTTGGCCTTTCTTCTGTTCTTGATGGGAGCCATTGAAGGATTTTGAGCAGGGTTGGGGCATGACTGGGTTTGCACTTAATATGGTCACTCTGGCTAGAGGGAGAGAGACCAGGCGAAAGGCGAGGGGTGCCTAAACCAGGCAGTGATAGTGGGGAGAGACAGGAGGGAAAGAGTTTAAAAATACACACGAGATCACACCAACAAAATAGGGTCACTGATTGGCTGTGGGGAGAAGGGCGAGGAAGAAGGAGCATAGGCTGACTCCTGGGTGTCTGCTTGGAGCAGCTGGTTAGCAGTTGTGCCATGAACTGAGATCATGGATCTGAGGGACAGGGAAGGGCAATTTTTGGGAGGTAGATGATGAGTTCAGTTTTAGGCATATGGAGTCTGAAGTGCCTGTGGACATCCAAAAGGAAGAGACCACAGCTGGGGAGATTTTATCTGAGAGACAACCGCTTAGAGAAGTAGTTCAAATGAAGACAACCTGCAGCCCAGAGGGTGCTGGGCCAAGAACAGAACCTGCAAAGCACAGGCATCTAAGAGAGGATCCAGAAAGACAAACCTACTAAGGAGACCTGGAGGGACTAATCAGAGGGGTGCAGGGAGAGCTGGAGAGAGCAGTGTCACACGCCAAGGCAGCAGAGTTACAAGAAGAAATAGTAAGTGGTCAACTGCGTCCCAGGAAGTGAGGAATAAAACCTGTCTACTGGACTGGGAATCAGGAAGGCATTGGTGACACTGGCAAGTGTGGGGTTAGAAGAAGTGTGGGAGACACTTGGATGACCTTAATTACTTAGAGGAATAATGGGATGAGGGACAGTTTACCATAACCTTTATGTCATATGCACAGGCCAAAGTAAACACTCCTATCACCAGGCTTGTTTGAAGCACATGTACAAGGATGCGGGGGGTGGGGAGGGAAGTAGAGCTGCGAGCCTCATGGCCCCAACAGCCCGAGTGTCATCTGTTGCAGGACATGTGGACAGTGAGGGACACAGTGGCCATTGCAGCTCTTAGAGCAGCTTGGCTAGTTCAGAGCCTTTGCTTTTGTGGAAAACTAAGGCATTGTGTCCCACAGCAGCACTAGCATTTAGCAGGAACTCACTTCTCTCAAGGTGTTTTCCTTCACTCCAGCCATCCAAGGTGGAACTTGCTCCTCTCTGGCCTCTGGACCCAGCCCCACAGGAAGCAGGAGGCATCCATCGGCCCACTCACCCCAAACCATCCACCCTGGAGAGAGCTACCTCCTCCCACCGGACTTACTCCTAAAGGCGAATTGCTAGGAGCTGGCCCTATGCATTGGCTCATCTTTCTCTCATAGTCAGTGGTTGCCCCAGCACAAAGCTGCTCTTTTTATTTTCTTATCCAATACTTTTTTTATCCAGGTCTGTAACCAAGTCCTCTGACTTTGCAGAACCATCCTTCTGCTCTCTATCTTTGTGAGTTCAATCGTTTTGATTTTTAGATTCCACAAATAGGCGAGAACATGTGATATTTGTCTTTCTGTGCCCTACTTCTTTTGCTTGACATAATGACCTCAGTTCCATCCATGTTGTTGCAAATGACAGGAAGTCCTTCTGTGTTATGCTGAATAGTACTGTAACAGGTCTATAACCAAAACCTCTGACTTTGCTTTTCTCAGCTTGCCGAAGCAAGGTAAATAATAAACAAAACGAGAACTGTAAAATGGGAATAATAAAGGTACTTACATAATGGGTTTATGGGAGCATTAAATGAGTTAATATAGAAAGTGTCAGGCATGCAGAAAGTGCTGTCATTTCTATTATTGTTTGAGAGGTCCCCTCCACAGGAGGAATTAGAGCCAACAGTTAAAGACAGATGCTTCTCAGGAACTATGCTGTAAAGGATGAAAGAAATAGCCTGGAGCTACAGGAGACCCTCAAAGTCAAGGGGCATTGTTTTTCAGGCTAGGAGAAATTTGGTCATGGTTCCAGGCTGATCAAGATGATTGATGAGGCCTGGCGGTGGCTTATGCCTATAATCTCAGCACTTTGGGAGGCTGAGGCAGGTGGATCACTTGAGATCAGGAGTTCGAGACCATGGTGAAACCCTGTCTCTACTAAAAATACAAAAATTAGCCAGGCGTGGTGGTGCACTCCTGTAATCCCAGCTACTCGGGAGGCTGAGGCAAGGGAATTGCTTGAACCCAAGAGGCAGAGTTTACAGTGAACCAAGATTGCACCACTGCAGTCCAGCCTAGGCCACAGAGCCAGATTCTGACTCAAAAAAAAAAAAAAAGAGATAATTGATAAAAATAATTATTGAGGAAGAAGTTAATTATAAAAGAAAGATAATTCATGTCAAATCTGTACTTTAGACACTGGGAAATTGTTGTCATGTTTTTATCTTGGAGGAATGGGGATCTCTGCTACCCTGAGCTCCCTTGCGAGGGTTTGTCTATTGGGAAGGGTTGCTAGGATGGTGACTGAAGCTGTCTTCACACCCCCCTCAAGGTAACATGAGCCAGGTAAACATGGGTGGCTGCACCGGCTTCTTCTGGTGTTGTGCAAGTTGCACTAATAAGTGAAATGAGCAGCAGACAATTTGTCTGCACAACACTAACAGTACTTTGAGTACTGGAGATAGTCTAAATTAGTAACAGGCAGACATGACAGTCATTCAAATATAGAGATAAAACAATTGCAATTGACTTGAGTTTCAGTGTGTTACAAAGTTGGCCAGATTAGATTTACATCTACATGTCTAGTTTGTAGTTCAATTTCAAATTATAGATTTTTCTCAAAGTCTTCTTTTATCATCTGCTTTGTTTAATCTGCCCTAACTTATTCTACATCCTTTCACATAAAACAACTTTTAACCTAATTCCACTGATCTGATTTTGTTTTTGGAAATTTTACTAACTTCCATGCCAGCAAAGGTGCCAGAGAACTTAAAAGCAATTCATCTTAAAGAATGTAAGAGCCAGACTCTGACATTTAAAGCTGCTGTGTAGTATGTGATTTCTCCACCTGCTGCTCCTTAGATCTGATGGAGTTGGTTTTTGACAGGACAGTGTGTGTTCTAAAAGAAGAGAACCAGACCATCTCTGTTCTTGTACCATGTTTTTAGAAAACCAGGGGTTTGTGTTGGTTATAAATACCAAACATAAAAGATTGGAATATTTTTCAAGATGTTGTATGGTGGAAATGCATATTATTAGAACAGTGAGAACACTGAATCCAGATCATATCCTTGCGGAAGAAAAGAGATGAGATTAGTTTTGTAAAAGCAGGATATTTCTGGAATGTGTATAAGCATGCACATCTCAGAAGTACTACTGGATCATTATTTGCAAGCTTGACATATAGGGGAAAAACTTAAATTTGAAAGCATTTTAATTTAATTTTTGAGTAAGAAAATCAGATCTTAAGAGCATTATCATGGTTAATTTTCTGGATATGCAGAAAGAAAACTAGGGCTAGCATGACCTCAATTCAGGTCAAAGTTCCTAATCTACAAATGTAGAGTGAATGTAAAGTTGTCAAAGCAGGATGATGACACAGTACTTTAAGAACATCCAAAGTACACGTATTGAACTTGATCACTCAAAGCCAGCAGATAGGGTGAGTTCTGTTTACTTAACCCAAACCAGAACTGCGAGCCTGAATTGCTCTCTGAACCTGGGAAAACCCTATTTTTTCGTTGGTTGTAAATTAACTCCAAATAAGCAAACTTCTGCACCAAAGTCATCTAACTCAATATATTTCTGCATACGTATCATAGCTGATGCTGGTGCACGTATAACCTCACCTAGCACCTCCCTCTACAGGTTCCAGTATATACTGTATGTGTCTTCATAGGAAGTATGTGGTTTCTCTTTAAAGTTATCCCTCAGAAAAGAAGGAGCTGCTTTATATTTGAGTCTTTACAATGTCTCTCATGAGGCCTTCTCTTAAATTTTTATTTATAATTATCTAAAAACTATTTTTAAAGAGATAGTACATGCACAGGGTAAAAAATGCAAAACGCATAAAAAGGCATATAGTTAAAAAGTAAGTCTGCCTACCGTCTCACTTCCCACCTTCAGAGACCGTCACTATCACACACACTTCAATTTTTGTGGGTACACAGTAGGTGTATATATTTATGGGATACATGAAATACTGTGATACAAGCATACAAATGTGCAATAATCACATCATGTAAAATGGGGTATCCACTCCTTCAAGTGTGACAAACAATCCAATGATACCCGTTATTTTTAAATATATAATTAAATTATTATTGACTGTAGTCACCCTGTTGTGCTGTCAAACACTAGGTCTTATTCATTCTTTCTAACCATATTTTTGTACCCATTAACCATCCCCACCCTCCCACTACCCTTCCCAGCCTCTCATAAGCATGCTTCTGCTATCTCCATGAGTTCAATTGTTTTGATTTTTAGCTCCCACAAATAAGTGAAAACATGCGATGTTTGTCTTTCTGTGCCTTATTTCACTTATAATGATCTCCAGTTCCATACATGTTGTTGCAGATGACAGGATCACATTTTTTTATGGCTGAATAGTATTCTGTTGTGTATATGTATCATATTTTCTTTATTCATTCATCTGTTAATAGACAGGTTGCTTCCAAATTTTAGCTATTGTGAACAGGGCTGCAACAAACATGGGAATGCATATATCTCTTCAGTATCTTGATTTCCTTTCTTTTGTGTGTATACCCAGCAATGGGATTGCTGGATCTGATGGTAGTTCTGTTTTTAGTTTTTTGAGGAACCTCCAAACTGTTCTTCATAGGGGTTGTACTAATTTACATTCCCACCAACAGTGTATGAAGGTTCCCTTTTCTTCACATCCTTACCAGCACTGGTTATTGCCTGTCTTTGGGATAAAAGGCATTTTAACTGGGGTGAGATGATATCTCATTGTAGTTTTGATTTGCATTTCTCTGATGATCAGTGATGCCGATACCTTTTTATATGCCTGTTTGCCATTTGCATGTCTTCTTTTGAGAAATGTCTATTCAAATCTTTGGCCCATTTTTTAATCAGATTATTAGATTTTTTTCCTATAGAGCTGTTTAAGCTCCTTATATATTCTGGTTATTAATCGCTTATCAGATGGATAGCTTTCAAATATTTTCTCCCATTCTGTGGGTTGTCTCTTCACTTTGTTGATTGTTTTCTTTGCTGTGCAGATGCTTTTTAACTTGATGTGATTCCGTTTGTTGATTTTTGCTTTGGTTACCTGTGCTTGTGGGGTACTGCTCAATAAATTTTTGTCCAGACCAATGTCCTGGAGAGTTTCCCCGATGTTTTCCTATAATGGTTTTATAGTTTGAGGTCTTAGATTTAAGCCTTTAATCCATTTTGATTTGATTTTTGTGTATGGTAAGAGATAGTGGTCTAGTTTCATTCTTCTGCATATGAGTATCCAGTTTTCCCAGCACCATTTATTGAAGAGATTGTCCTTCCCCCAATGTATGTTCTTGGCACCTTTGTCAAATATAAGTTCACTGTGGGTGTGTGAATCTGTTTCTGGGTTCCCAGTTCTGTTCCATTGGTCTATGTGTCTGTTTTTATGCCAGTGCCTGGCTGTTTTGCTTACTACAACTCTGTAGCATAATTTGAAGTCAGATAATTGTATTAATTTATTTTAAACAAAAAATGTGCCATTTGAGTAAGCAACATTAGCCTGAAAACAACCTCAATAAATACTAGTTTGGGATATGTATAAAACATCTTCTAATAAAATCAATTTTAGAAAGAGAGAGAAATTGAAAGGGATTAAGATTGTGTATTTCTTTCAAAGATCACTTTAGAAAGTGATTCCATTTTGATTCTAGCAATATAGTGGATTCATTGTTGGGTAAAATCAAAAATTTCTGGAAAAATATTTACAAACATCTTTGCAAACACATCTCAGCAGGCAGAAAAATAAGAGAAAACTTTGAAGTCCAGAAATGGTGAGAAAACACAAATGCCGCAGTGCAAGGAAGCATTGGGGCTGGCATTTGTTCTGGAGGACCCAGCAGGTGCCTGAAGACATACAGCTTGTGTGTAATGGGCCTGCTTGGGCTCAGGAGACAAAACCAGGCGTCCATGTGAGGGAGAAGGTTGGATCAGGGAACCTTCCTTGGTGCTGGAACCTCCAAAAGGTCCCTCAGTGAGTCAACCAGAAAAATTCCACCCTCCAGAGAGCCTTAGCCTTAGGTGGAATGGGAAAAAAAATTCTCTCCCTTTGAGAATTCAATCACAAGTGCATCCTCATGCAGATTTGGATCCTCAGAAGTCACATGACCTGTCTGGGCTAAAACAGAACAAGTAAACTTTAGTGTAAAGTGGTGCTGTGTTGTAGGACCCCAGGGGATCTGCAGCTGCAAATGCAGCTCCTTTGTGAAGAAATGACTTGAAAGCCAGCTCCCAAGAATTTCCACAGAAAAAGATCCAAGCAATATGAGATCCTAGTGAAAAATCATAAAAGATATAAATAAAGCAAGGCTTCAAGATCTAGAAGTGACACCAGGCCCCACAAAGTCTGAATGAGGCCCACAAAGCAGATAATGAATTTATCAAGTAAGATGAAGAGGCTTAATATGTTTTAAGAAATAAAAGAGTATCAAGAATATAATGCAAGAACAACAACAAAAAAGATAACCTAGAAGGTTTAACAAAGAAACAAAGACAATTTCTATAAAAAAGAATATATAATAATTAAAATTTGAAACTCAGTGAATGAATGAAACAGCAGATAAGACAAAGAACTGGAAGATAGATCTGAAAGAGTTAACTAGAATGCAGCCAGATAGACAAAGAAATGGGAAATATGTAAGGGAAGTTAGGAAACATGAAGAATGGAGAGAAATGTCTAACATGCAAAAAAATTCTCTGGAAATGAGACAAGCAATATTTGAAGCAAATGATATAAAGAGACATTTCATGAAGAGGTGACAAGAATACTTAATATACATGTAAAAAGATGTTGGAACTCATTAGTAATCAGGAAAATGCAAATTATAACCAACGTGAGATACTCTTCCACACCCACCAAACTGGAAATAGTTGAGTGTCTGATACTTCTAAGCAAAAATGGGGACCAGTGGGGACTCTCATCAACAGCAGACAGAAGTGTCAGTACAACTATTTTATTACCTAAAATATTCTGTTGAGAGTAAGGACTATGAATGTTAAGGAAATCAGCTAAGTTAAGTTTATTCATTCATTTCATTTAATAAATATTTATTGAGCACCTATGTTCAGGAATTATATGAGAATTTTAAAAATCCGTAGTCCCTGCACCAAAAAGCTTAGGACCTAGTGGGTCACATAATAAAAGGGCACACAAATAACATAAAACTATAGCCATGAAAGAAAGATCCTT
Source organism: Pan troglodytes (assembly GCF_028858775.2). Classification (NCBI taxonomy): domain Eukaryota; kingdom Metazoa; phylum Chordata; class Mammalia; order Primates; family Hominidae; genus Pan; species Pan troglodytes. Next base: position 34,703,055 of record NC_072402.2, read on the forward strand.
CGAGAGACCCTGAAGGTGGGGCTGAGCTGTGGAGGTCAGAGAAGGCTCCACTGAGGAAGTAATGACCAACGAGGGGGCCACAGAGTACGAGTGAAATTGAAGACACAGGTGGTGGTGGCCAGGGGGATTGCCGTAGACAGCAGGGATGTGACAAATGCCCTGTTGTTGAAGGTAATACTTCCTCAGAGGAAGTGAAAAAAGACCAGCGTGGCTGCAGCAAAGGGAGAGGGAGAGTGAGGCCAGACCAGGAAGGCAGGGCTTGCAGGCCATGGGAAGGATTTGGGGTTTTATATGAGAACAATGGGTAGCTACTGACTTGTTTTAAGCTGGGGACTGAAACGATCACTGGAAATAAAAAAAAAATAAAAGAGATCATCAATTAATTATAAATCTAAAAATTACATTAGGAAGTGGAGTTAAGGGTTTCTGTGACTACCCTTCTGGATCACCAGCTGTGACTATGCCGAGAGGAGCAACAGTTGCTGGGCATATCTTCCCTCTCACACTGCAAGCTCAGCTCTGCCTCTGACAGTACAGCCAGGATGGTGTCCCAGTTTGTAAATCCTTTCCCCCTCCTCCGCAACAATAGCATGTGAGATGGAAACCTAGCCGGTGGTTCACTTCGTGATGCAAAAAGCATAATTGAATACATTTTACTGCTTTGCAGCCAGAGTAAATGATTTTTCCATTGTTAAGAGTAAAAACCGATTTGTTAGTAAACGGAGCAGATATGATTCAAAAGAAGCAGAAAGCTAGGCGTGGTGGCTCACGCCTCTATTCCCAGCACTTTGGGAGGCTGAGGCAGGCAGATCACCTGAGGTCAGGAGTTCAAGACCAGCCTGGCCAACATGGTGAAAACCGTCTCTACTGAAAATACAAAAATTAGCCAGGCGTGGTGGCACGCACCTGTAAGCCCAGCTACTCGCGAGGCCGAGGCAGGAGAATCGCTTGAACCTGGGAGGCTGAGGTTGCAGTGAGCTGAGATCGCACCACTGCACTCCAGCCTGGATGACAGAGTGAGACTGTCTAAAAAAAAAGAGAGAGCAGAAGGACATGAAGAAGTATAACAGATTGTGTCTTTCCTGCTTGTGACTGCAATCATTACAAACAGTTTCCACAGGAGGCCACATTTCCATTCTGAAGGTAGTGTTTCAAGCTTCCTGGTGTCTCTGGTCCTTTGTAGCTCAGATTCCTTTATTTTTAACAACTTTATTGTGGTGTAATTGACAAACAATGAATGGCCCATATTTAAAGCATACAATTTGATAAGTTTTGACATAAGTTTACACCTGTGAAAACATCACCACAATCAAGATAATGACATATCCATCACCCCCAACATTTCTGCCCTTTCCTGTCCTGATCTGTCCCTACCCCACCACAAACAACTCAAGTTTCGATGTAACCATTCTTTTAGTCAAAATTCCAATAGACTTATTTTATAGGCTAGAATACAATCTCTAAAAGGCCCTTTCTGATTATCTTAACCCAATTCACTGCAAATATTCACCATTAAGATAAGAGTCACTCTGTAGAACCTGTCAATTTGCTCAGTCTTAAGCCTTTTGGAACACTTTAATTTTTCTATAAATCCAAGTTGAATGTACTGCCAGGAAGGAAAAGCTGGAGCCCTAGGGCCTATGGTTCACTCCACCATCATTAATGTTTACATCCACCTTTCAGATCTCATTTTTGATGAAGAGGAAGGAGCGGTTTCTACAAGGGGCACCTCCGTTCAGAGCATTGAACTGGTCCTCCCACCCCATGCCAACCATCACGGAAATACATTTGGTGGCCAGATTATGGCTTGGATGGAGACAGTGGCTACTATTTCTGCAAGGTTCTTGGTTTTGACCTTCGGCATATGATTTTGGGACCAGTGAGGAGAAAATAGAAAGGGACTGAGATCCAGTTCTTGGGATAGTCAAGAAGTCAAGGAAAGGACTGAGGAAAATGTTGCCTTTTATAATGATTTCTAAATCATTTACTTTCTTACTTTAGGCTTAATCTGTCCTTTTGTTTGAAGGTGAATGTTTAAATATTTTGGTTCAAAAATAAAAATGAGATGACAGTTTTAATACTTTATTCTGAATTATGAATATTGATCTTATGAAACTGCAACTCATTGTCTTGATAGCTTATGACAAAGTAAATGCAGAACAGAAATAGAAGACAGGCTTCACACTTAAAAATAATCAGTCTAGGTTGGGCATGGTGGCTCACACCTCTAATCCCAGCACTCTGGGAGGCCGAGACAGGAAGATTGCTTGATGCCAGGAGTTCAAGGCCAGCTTGGGAAACATAGCAAGACCCTGACTCTACAAAAAAATTTGCTGGTGTAGTGGTGTGCACCTATAGTCCTGGCTAGTTGGGAGGCGGAGGTGGGAGGATCACTTGAGCCCAGGGATTCAAAGCTACAGTGAGCTATGATCACACCACTGCACTCCAGCCTCTCTATAAATAAGTAAGTAAATAAATAAAGTCAGTTAGTTACAAACCTTTTTAAAGACAATTTACAGTTAGGTCTGACCTTTAAAGGTGCTGGTTAAAAATAATTATGGCCAAAGAAATAATTGAAAAATAGGAAAAGAAAGAAGAGAATATTTAGAATACTTTTAAAGACTCCTCAATTTCAGAAAGGTTATTTTATTCTTAATGGAAAGATGTAGGTAACTGAGCAGTTTTAGGGAACACTCTGTACCCTGTAAATGAATTTGAATAGGATCTGCCCTTCTGACAATTTTCATAACCATTGAAAATTTTTAAGGTTGTATTTCCCTCAAATTAAAATAATTTTATTATTAATATGTCTATAGTTATGACTATAGTTACAAACCTGTCGTTATCCTTTCTAAAAATTATGCACAAATAAGAGACCTTGCTTTTAAAATGAGATTGTCATTCTTAGTGACAGTGAAGCAATTGGACATGTTCTATTGTAAAGGCTTATGGCAGCATCTGTTCGCTTGGTGTTGGCACAGAGTAATTGAATGATGACTGGGAATCTAAAATGTAGAAAATTATGGAAGTAACTTTCTGAAATTAAATATTATATATAATTATTTCAAAATGTCATACACACAAAAATTATAAAATGTGTATCTCCTAGCCTTTCAGGCTTTATGTAGCAATCCAGGTAATTTTTCTGTGAGGGGAAAAAACTTATCTTTTGATCTGTGGGTGAATTTGATTAACTGTAAAGCTGAGGAATTGTGTGAGGACACCTGCCTTCACTTGGACCCCACTCCAACCTGGATCAGAACTTCTTGGGACTACAATCATGAGCTATCAGGATGACTATAATTCAGAATAGAACAAAAAGCATTGGTTTGTTGTTCCAAGGGACTTCCACAGGAAACGAGACAAGAGTAGGACGGTTACCAAAGGAGTAGAAGCATCAACATATGGGTAAAGACCCCACTGCTCGGGGACATGGTATTTCCCAAAATATTGGCAGGTAGCGTGCAGACCTACCTTCAACCCACATAATCCAGTTATTTATTTCAGTCAAATTTAAAGAAATGCTTATTTGAAGACTTGTCTGTGCATTTGTTCGATGAATGAATGTGTGATCGCTTTCTTCTCTCTCCCTCCCTTTGTCTCCCCAGCCGCCTGTGTTGGGCTCATCCCTTTCTGAAGTCCGTAGATATGTTTAAGTTCCGGGGACCATCTACAGTTGGAGATCGTCTTGTCTTCACTGCCATTGTCAACAATACATTTCAGACCTGGTAAAGTGAGCCCTTAGGCTGCTATGAAGAAATTTAAACTTGCACAAATGTAATTTTTAATTTCAGCCTGGAGGTGAGTATGGGAACTACTTGAATGAAATTCCATTTTTTTCATGCAATTTTCAAAATCCATGAACATATTTTTAACCCTTTGTTCTGCTTGGGGCCTTTTCACAATTAGTAAATTGTGAAGGACTGGTTTTTGTCTTATAAGGGTAGCCGTATGTCCCAATTGGCCCAAGTTGGACCTGGTTTGTACCTGTCATCCCTGCATAATTATTAACTTTTCCTTTCAGTCCCAGTGACTAGATGGTCAATCAACTCATAATGGACCTGGTATTACCACCATGAAATCCAAACCACTTCCCAGTTATTTTTATTATTCTTGATACACAATGAGAAGATTTGATTTAGTATTATTTTCTTTTTAAATGTAAAAATGAATATCTGTGTTTCCTGTCTAATTACAGTGTTTGATTATTTTTTAATTACAGAATTATTGTTTTTAGGGAAGAAAACTTAACTTTGGCATAATTTAAGCTCTCCCCCACATTGCCAAAATATGTTCTTGAATGTATATAAAGCCTTTCCTGGCCTTTTTCCCACTTGAAAGTGGGGAAGTAAAATGGAAATGCTCTTAGGGGCTTGTAAAAAGCAGCCCATTGACCTGAAAATGGATTTTAATAGTTGCACAGGTTTGCTGATAACAAACAAGAAAACCCAGGCCCTTATCCTCCTGTTGCTTGGAGGAGGTGGCAGCAGTGGGCAAGGAGGGCCTGATGGGTCGAGATCCTCTTTGCCCACCGCCCTGCGTCACCCTTCACAGTGTTGAAGTTGGAGTTCGCGTGGAGGCCTTTGACTGTCAGGAATGGGCCGAGGGCCGAGGGCGTCACATCAACAGTGCTTTTCTCATTTACAATGCTGCTGATGATAAGGAAAATCTCATCACGTTTCCCAGAATCCAACCCATTTCAAAGGTCAGTTATTATCACACGAGGTTCAATAGCCAGACCTGTGAATAGAGAGCTCTACCTAGAATCTCCTCCCACCGGCAACAACCTCTTTGGCTCTTTCCCTTTGGTTTTCTCTCTTTTCAGCATCACAAAGTGAAGTGGGCTTTTTTCTTTTCCTTTTCCCCCCGATCACTCTGATCATTTGTTCAAATGATGGAAGCCCTGAAGACCTCACCTCTACCGGGCCACACACTGCTGTGGGTAGGATGTCACCTTCTATGTCCTGTTTCTGGGTCTCTTCTCTCACTTCCTTAACTCTAGCTCTTGATGCTGTGCCACGTTCATGGAAACCATATCTTTCCCTCAATCCTAAATTACCTGATTGCCAATGTTAATTTTTTCTAAAAACTCTGTAGTGAGAATTAAGTATAATTCTGGTAACAGGAATGTTAATAATCTCCACTTTTGAAAAAAGGAAGAAAATAGCTGCAAAGATTGCACCTTTGTCAGTGCCACTGCCCTTTGTGGATTCAGCACAGAGGCTCTGACTTGATGAAGTCAGTTCATGGAGAGACACCGCATCTCAGTTAGCCCTTTTGACTGATTTAGGAGAAGGATACTTAAGGATTATAGCACGAAGATAGTAGATATTTTATTTTATTGATTTTACTTTGTTTTCGATTAAAGGATGATTTTAGACGCTATCGGGGAGCTATTGCACGCAAGAGAATTCGCCTAGGCAGGTAAGAAACATAAGGTGTAATGATTTTATGGAGTCTTCGTTAATCTGACAAATTATATAAGAGCCCCTCTCTGGGTCTCTATTCCCACGTAACGGAAAAAGAGAAGGTCTGATGTTTCCTGGCCGCAAAGGCTGACTACTGACTTATGGAAATAGTTCTTCCACGTTGTTCCACTGATATCCATGGCTGATAGAAGTTCAAGAAAGTATTATGGTTATCGTTGTGTGCTAAATGCAGAGAAAAAAACTGTCATTTAACACTTTAATTTTTTTTTCCAGAAAATATGTTATTTCCCACAAAGAAGAGATTCCACTTTGCATACACTGGGATATCAGCAAGCAGGTGATGTTTTGTGATTTGGAGCTCTTCATATAAAGGTCTCATCATTACAAAAATGGAAATCCCCTTGCCTAACTGGCCTAGGCTGTGCCTACGCAGGCTATGTGAAAAGGTGGATTATATCAGCCAGTCATGTCAAAATGAAACAAAACCAGGCTATCAGTTACTGCTTACCAATCGGCAGTTTAGCCTTGTTTGACTTCTTACAGTTCCCAAACTACAGACTCAGGATGCTCTGCCATCAGATATGTTCCAGAAGCATGGCACAGTGCTATCCGGTATCTCACCGTGACTTGTGCCCACCAGCTTGCATTTTTATAAAAACAATAACAAAGTAGTAGTCATTTGAATATTTTTAACCATTAAATGTAAAGAGAAATCCAAGTTTACTTATTACACATTGATTATCAATCATACTGAAAGGTAGTCTGTCTTTGCTCAGGACACCAACTAAAATGATACGCAGTTGTTAAGTATACAGTTACTTTGTCTGAATTCTGAATTAAGGGTTCAAGATAAAAAGTATATGTTACCTGTAGCTTAGTTCTTTTTACTTTTGTTTGGTTTTTTTTTCGTTTTTGCTTTTGTTTTTGTTTTTGTTGTGTTTTTTTTTTGGTATTTTTTTGAGACAGAGTCTCACTCTGTCGCTCAGGCTGGAGTGCAGTGGCGCAATCTTGGCTCACTGCAACCTCCGCCTCCCGGTGGCGGGTTCAAGCGTTTCTTCTGCCTCAGCCTCCAAGTAGCTGGGATTACAAGTTTGTACTACAACACCCGGCTAATTTTTGTATTTTTCGTAGAAATGGGGTTTCACCATGTTGGCCAGGCTGGTCTCAAGCTCCTATCCTCAAGTGATCTGCCTGCCTTGGCCTCCCAAAGTGCTGGGACTACAGGCATGAGCCACCTCACCTGGCCTGTAGTTTAGTTCTAAACTCAACATTATCACTGGGACTCAACACATACCTCCTCCAACAGTGCCCATTTTTTAAGCAGAAAATATATGATCACACATCCATGTATTGAACACATAGCTTTAAAAATATTTCTATTCTAGGCATCCCTGAGTGACAGCAATGTGGAGGCCCTCAAAAAACTGGCAGCCAAAAGGGGTTGGGAGGTTACCAGCACTGTGGAAAAGGTAGGACACTTCCAGGTATTTGCATAATCCATCGCCCATCACAAACGAAAACTGTGGTGGTGGTGGTTCTACTGCTTCTACTGCGGCTTTTAAGAAGGTAACAAAATCTTTTGAGGAAACTGTTTCTAAGACGCAACCATCTTTTGAGGAAACTGTTTCTAAGAGGCAACCATCTTTTCAGCCCTGTCTCTACAAGCTGGTTGATTTGGAGTCCTTCAAATATACCCAACATGCTCCTACCTCTGAGCTTAGGTTCTCACATCCCGTCTCTCCCTCCTTCTCTTCTCCATCTACCCAAATCCCACCTGATCTAGATCAGGACAGATGCTTCTCCATAAAGCCTCAACTGCCACACTTGACTTAAGGACTTCTTTTTCTAGTAACTGTCATGACTTCTTTGAAATTAATTTTTTTGGTCGAGTGTGCTGGCTCACGTCTGTAATCCTAGTACTTTGGGAGGCCAAGGCAGGAGGATCCCTTGAGGCCAGGAGTTTGATACCAGCCCAGACAAAACAATGAGACCCCATCTCTACAAAAAATTTAAAAAGTAGCCGGCTGTGGTAGCAGACACTTGTAGTCTTAGCTACCCAGGAGGTTGAGGTGGGAGGATCACTTGAGCCCAGGCATTTCAGCCTCCAGTGTGCTATGATTGCATCATTGCATTCCAGTCTGGGCAATAGAGCAAGACTCTGTCTCTAAAAATAATAAATAAATAAATAAATAATTGGTCAGTTAATTATACACTATCTCGTGACATTTCTTCCACAGCTACCTCAAATTAATATTTAAGCCTTACATGGAAATTTAACTTTTTACACATGGTCTTCTTTCCCTAAGTACATTATAAACCTCTTAAGAAAGAGGCCTTGTCTCGACTTCTTTGTATCTCTCTTAGGACCTATTACAGTGTTTTGCATGCCATCAGGTTTAAAGAGACATACATCATTTGGATCATAATTTTATCTATTTTCAGAGGCTTTTTAGGAGACCCTCGGAAGCTCATGCCCACAATAACTAGACTGTAAGCTCCCTGAGGGCCGATCTGCTCACCACTACACCCAGACCATAGGAGCGCCTGGCACTTCAGAGATGCTCACTAATGCCAGCACTTTGGCTACGTTCATATTTCAGTATGCACTGATTTTCATCATCAGTGAAGCAGCAGCCTATGAAATAGGATGACCATATGTCCTGATTTTCCTGGGACAGCTCTGGCTTACACCTGTTGTCCCATCATAATTATTAACAGTCTCTTGGTGTTCCAGTTTGGATGATAAATTATATTGTTACTTTACCTTTAAATCTAAGTAAATTCAGATGCTACTTCATTGATTCGTTTCAACTCTGACTTTGACTTCTGAATGTTCTGTTTTTGGTTGTTTCCTTTTATGAGTTCTCTGTCCTCATTATTAAATCCTTTAGAGGTCTTCCTTATCCCATTTGGATCCAGTTAAATTTCTGTCTTTGCCTGGTTCAGTGATGCAGAAACACAGGTTTAACTAATGCATTTGTTTATCTTTCATAAAAGATGCTTCACTACTTTGTTTTCTTTTACTATTATAAAACCTGCTTCTTTCATCATTGCTGGCATCTGAGCATTCATGAGCAGCAGTGGAAAGAACAAATTCATGTCTGGAATGAACTGAAAGAACATATTTAGTGAAGTCGTAGAATATATTAAAACTGCAGTTCTTTGGGAGGGTGTGGCCCAAAGCATACCCAAATGAATTTGCTGGTGTTGTGGGAGAGCTATCAATGATGAATTCTTCATTCTTATATAGATAGTTACTAGAGGATATTGTATAAAGTAATATTCTTGTGTTATTTCCATTGAATTTGAATTTCTCCTTTAAAGATTATACTTATGATAAAAATCTGATTTTAAAAATCTGATAAAAGATGTTTTTGAAGAGTTTTCCTCCTCTTCTCTCCCACGTTTTACAGCTTATATGTTTCTAATTTCAAAATATGACTCTAATTTTTTCTGTCACCTTTTAGTGGAATAATTCTTACAACACAGTTGTCTGTTAAGAATCATACTTTTGGGCCAGGCTCAGTGGCTGACGCCTGTAATCCCAACACTTTGGGAGGCCGAGGCAGGTGGATCACAAGGTCAGGGGTTCAAGACCAGCCTGGCCAAGATAGTGAAACACTGTCTCTACTAAAACTACAAAAATTAGACAGGGGCAGTGGCAGGCGCCTGTAATCCCAGCTATTTGGGAGGCTGAGACAGGAGAATTGCTTGAACCTGGGCTGCAGAGGTTGCAGTGGGCCAAGATCGTGTTACTGCACTCAAGCCTGGGCAACAGAGTGAGACTCCATCTCAAAAAAACAAAACAAAACAAAAAACAATCATACTTTCTGGGCAGGTGCGGTGGCTCACACCTGTAATCCCAGCAGTCTGGGAGGCCAAAGTGGGTGGATCACTTGAGGTCAGGAGTTCAAGACCAGCCTGACCAACATGGTGAAACCCCATCTCTACTAAAAATAAAAAATTAGCTGGGTGTCATGGCGGGCACCTGTAATCTCAGCTGCTTGGGAGGCTTAGGCATGAGAATCACTTGAACCTGGGAGGCAGAGGTTGCAGTGAGCTGAGATTGTGCAGCCGCACTCCAGCCTGGGCAACAGAGTGAGACCCTATATCAAAAAAAAAAGAATCATACTTTCCTCAAAGCCGGGTCTGACAGCATCCACCTGTAGTCCCAGCTACTCGGGAATCTGAGGTGGAAGGATTGCTTGAGCCTAGGAGTTTGAGGCCAGCCTGGGCAACATAAAATGACTTCATCTCTAAAAAAAAAAAAAATCATGTTTTTTCCAGGTTTTCAATATAAATTAGATGGTAAAAATCTAAGATTGTAGTATATGTGATGAAATTGGATAGGGCTTATGGTTTTAATTCATTTCATGTTTCATGTATAATGATAGAATTAATTGTAGTAGTAATACAAGGAGCAAAATGTATATTTTGGAAACATCACACAGGTATGTGAAACAGCTGAAGAATAATTATAAGGTCGTTTATTAACAAGTGAGAGATTACAGTGCTTAAACCATAAAAGTCAGCTCTTACAGGCAATTCCAAGAGAAGACAGTTATATAGGGAGAACTTTAGAGAGGAGGCCATTCTTACCTCCTTGAAGACAGTGTCAGGAGTGGATTGCTGAGGGAGAAGTAGGGCTTTCTAGGCAGTGGGTAGTTTAAGCCAAGTTCTCCTGGTGGAAATTAGCATTGAGTAGGAGACTGGCCTGACAGGAGTAACTTTTTATTTAAGGAAGACCTGGGGATGTACTGGGAAAATTATGATGAAAGCCAGAATGACATGAACCACCTGAAAACCTTTACACAGGACAGACCCCTAGTATAGGAAACAGACCAGAGGGGAGCTATTCTCATGGAGCCAGGGGAGGGGCTGGGCCCAGAGCTCCGCCCTTCTGACCCCCACCTGCTTGGCCCCCGTGGTCATCTCCAGATACCTCCAAGGAAAATGAAGGCTCCCCTAGGCTTCTGTAAAAACCACTTTTGCCCTCTTTACCACAGTGTAGTCTCCATAACATATTTGTCAATAGATGGTACAAAAATTCTCAAATTTTTAGTTGTTTCCTCTTGTACTGTTTGTTTTTTGAGACAGAGTCTCACTCTTTGCCCAGGTTGGAGTGCAGTGGTGTGATCTCGGTTCACTACAACTCCCCCTCCCGGGTTCCAGGGATTCTCGTGCCTCAGCCTCCCAAGTAGCTGGGACTACAGGCATGTGCCACCACCCCTGGATAATTTTTGTGTTTTCAGTAGAGACAGGGTTTCACCATGTTGCCAGGTTGGTCTCAAACTCCTGACCTCAGGTGATCTGCCCGCCTCGGCCTCCCAAAGTGTTGGGATTGCAAGCCCTCTTATACTATTTGTATAAGACATTAAATTCAAATTCAAAAAGAATCTTATTAGAATGAAAACAATGATATCACTAATAAAATGTTAGCAAGCTCCAGCAGATTTTGAGCCTGCTTGCTTTAAGCTTCATTTCATAGAATGAAATTCTCCAACCATCAAATGATGAAGAAAATGTTTGAGTTGGCGTATTAGTTCATCCTCACATTGCTATAAAGAACTACCTGAGGCTGGGTGATTGGTAAAGAAAAGAGGTTTAATTGGCCCACAGTTCCACAGGCTGCACAGGAAGCATGGCTGGGGAGGCCTCATGAAACTTACAATCGTGGCAGAAGGTGAAGAGGAAGCAGGCACGTCCTACATGGCTAGAGCAGGAGGAAGAGAGAGGGGGAGGTGCCACACACTTTCAAACAACCAGATCTCATGAGAACTCACTCACTATCACAAGAACAGCAAGGGGGAAGTCCACTCCCATGATCCAGTCACCTCCCACCAGGTCCCTGCTCCAACACTGGGGATTACAATTCGACATGAGATTTGGTTGAAATCACAAATCCAATCCATATCAGTTGGTTACAAATAAATAAATAAATTGAATCTCTATATTCCCAAATGTGAAAGGTAATTCATTTTCTTGGAGAATTGTTCCTGGAAAATTTTTTCACTAAGCAAAAGCTGGCCTTTATTAGCAGGGTTTAGAGAGAACCAAAACTAACTACTGCATTTCCTTGTCTGCTTTGTTTGCATCAATATCATTGATTTATACAGCAGGGCAATGGGGACTTTCTGCAACCCTCACCTTCTAGGGGAAAGATCAAAATCGAATTTGCTCATCCAGTACTGTACCTGACATTGGATAAGTCAAGTGAGCTCTGTAAGGGCAGAACTCAGTGGTGGTTACAACTTAGCTTGATGTTTGGTTTGGCTCCAGGATAGGAAGCAGAAGCATGTGACTGCAACCTGGGGAGCAGACCCCCCAGAAAAGTGCTGTATTAGTTTCCTAGGGCTGCTATAACAGAGGACCACAAACTGGGTAGTGGACACATTAGAAATCTATTGTCTCACAATTCTGGAAGCTGGTAGTCTGAGACCAAGATGTCAGCAGGGTTGCTTCTTTCTGAGCCTGTGAGGGACAATCTGTTCCACGCTTGTCTCCTAGCTTCTGGTGATTTTCTGTCAGTCTTTGGCATTCCTTGGCTTATAGAAACATCACCAGATCTCCACCCTTGTCATCACATGTGTTCTCCCTATAAGCATGTCTATGTCCAATGTCCCTTTTTAATAAGGATGCTGGTCATATTGGATTAGGGGCCCATCCTACCACAGCACAACCTTATCTTGACTAATTACATCTGCAAGAGCCCCATTTCCATATAAGGTCAGATTCTGAGGTACAGGAGGTTGGGGCTACAGCATATGAATTTGGGGGTGGAAGGGTAGAGACATAATTCAACTCTTAATAAGTGCTCAGCACAATATTGCATCCCACTCCATCTTGTTCCACCAGAATGGAGCATGGCTGCCCCAAGGGCAGATTAGGACTGGCACTATGGAGTTCACCCTGGCCACCTGCCCTCAGCTCCTCTGAGATTGCAGAGCCCCAGCAGGCCATCCTAGAGCCACTTACCTACCAACCACTGATTGGATGACTGATGAATCTGATAATCTCTCTGGATATACACCAATGAAACTCCTTCAACTCCCCCTGTGCTGGGGGCAAAGTTAGGCATGCCCATGCTAAGTAGGGTGTGTCTCACCAGCCACCTGGAGCCCCATCCGTAGTTTTCTTGGTGTTTGATAAGTGCTCACAGCCTCAATCATGTCTTCCTTTGCAGGCTGGATTTAAAGAGAGGCTTGGAACCAAGTTCAATTGGAGAGGTTAAATGGTGTAAGCAAATAATCACTTGTTTCCTTTCTGAGCAGCTTGTAGTTAATTTCTCATTTTTTCATTCTCTTATTGATGATATTTATGTTTAAATAAAGCCTTCTCCTTTACAGCCTGATTTTTTCCATCTGCTTGATTCCTGCAGTGAAGTCCTAACCCCATATTTGTTTGTTTTCTCACAGCTTGTTGCCATGGGAATGGTTATAAGGTAGCAAATTTCAACACTAACTTCAAAGTATCCTGAAAGAGATAAAGAAAACGGGAAGGATAGAAATGTGTTCTTAGCTGAACACACATCTCTGATTATTGTCAAAAACACAGTAGAAGAAAAGCTCAGAGTAGCAAGGGATGCATTCATGCTTAAGTATATGTCAAATGGCTCCCCAAGACAAGCCTCCTCTTACCTAAGGAATAATGTGCATTAGGAAACCAGGAACTGGCCTTTCAGAAGGATGATCCAGCCACTGTGATTCAGAAATGAAAGGATGCTTCGTGCTGAGGAAATATGGTGCTCCAGGGACTCTGCTAAGAGGCTGAGATGGTTCTAGAGGTGGTTGATTCAGTTCCTGGATCCCCTTGGCCCACTTGAAGACGTGCCTGACATCCTGGGAAAGTGTCCTAAGCTATAGCCTTGACTCTGCTCTTTTGAGGGAGATGAGGTGCTGACCTGCCTAGCAGTCTGGTGATATTTTCTTTTTTTCCTCAGTAGAGGCAGGGAAACATCACAAAGAGACAAGGAGAGAAAGGCCTAGGGTTTTACATTTTTCATGAGAAAAAAAAACTGTTGTGCAATAATTAAATAGCCCACCCTCAAGTCACATATTGTTTAGAGGACACGAGACTACAGCATCCTGGACAGACCTCTAGACATCCCAGTATTTGAAGAGAAATTGCCATGGGGCTTCAATTTCATCCAGGAAATAAGATGCCTTAGTTGGTGCAATTGGTCTATGACTACATATGTATGCATATGGTTTCTAAAGTAAAAGCATCAGTTTTCTTTCGTAATTTAATTTTTTTGTTGTCTTTTAGATAAAAATATATACTCTGGAAGAGCATGATGTTTTATCTGTTTGGGTTGAAAAGCACGTGGGAAGTCCAGCACATTTGGCTTATCATCTCTTGTCTGACTTTACAAAGCGACCTTTGTGGGACCCCCATTTTGTGTAAGAACAAATTTAAAAATTTTTCTCAATCAACCTTGACATAATGTAAAAGACGATCTCCATATTGCAGTCCATCTCCATCGTCCAATGTGTGACCCATTGTTTAAAGAGTATTTTTCGAAGTTTGACCCAGCATAGCACTTTGGGAGGCTGAGGCAGGTGGATAGTTGAGTCCGGGAGTTCAAGACCAGCCTGGGCAACATGATGAAAGCCCATCTCTATAAAATACACAAAAATTAGCTGGACATGGTGGTGCATGCCTGTAGTCCTAGCTACCCGGGAGACCCAGGTGGGAGGATTGCATGAGTCTGGGAGGTCAAGGCTACAATGAGCCAAGATCACACCACTGCACTCTAGCCTGGGTGACACAGGAGACCCTGTCAAAAATTAAAATAAAAATAAAGTTTGCTCTGGACAGAATACTGCATCAGGTGATATTGAGAGACACAAAACAAAAATTATACTCACTTATCATCTATATTGAGTTGACCTGCTTTACCCACATCTATTGTAATTCTACCAGTAACTTCAAGGTCAATATTATTTCCATTTAAGAGGTTCTGAGACTTGCCAAGATTGCACAGGCAATAAAGTGATGGAACCCAAATTGGAACCCAAGTCTGTCATGCTCTGAATTCTACACTCTTCTACTTTAATATGCAACCTCATTGCTCTTGAGGAAGTGATTATCCAGTTGTCCTGCATACTCTCAATATTTCATTGGCAGTTCCTTACTTTTCTGTGAAGCAACCCTCCCTGGTGAGAAGCTAAGAGAGCAAGCTGGGTGAGCCCCAAGGTGAAAGGCATGCCTTCCTGCTCCCCCTCCTGATGATGTCCCTGCTTCTATTAGCCTACATCTCCCACTCCTGCCACTCCCTGTCTCCTGCATCCCTAATCCAATCTCCTCCACTCCCCGGCCCTTTCCTGGAACACAGTACAGAGCTGTGCACCCTGCCAACTGCACTGACGAGACCAGCTGCACTGGGGCCCAGCCACCTTGGCTATAGCACCCCGCAGGGCTTCATGGCCCACCTTGTTGACACGGAAGAGTTGATGAGATGGGCTTCCTATGTGTTAAGCGTTTCCTAATCTTGACAAGATAGAGGCTCATCTTCAAATTTTCTAAAACTCACTGTGATAGAGATTTAGAAATACCATGTAACATATGATTTAATACCACTAAAGTGAAACATCTCTGAGGTCACGTGTTACATTGGCACAGATGCTAGAGTTGAAATGGGAGGAGTTCCCTTATCCTCCTCATAGGGCCTGCGACAAGGGTGTGGCTTGTTTCTTCCGTGCTGCTCAAACCCCTAGAGGGATCATGCAGACACTTAAGTTGCTTAAGTCGTGGGGAGTGTTTTTGAGCTCTGACCCCACGGCAGCATCTAGGGTTGACTGTTTATGGCTTCTGAAGCCCCAGTGGGTGTGTGTTACGATGCGCTCTTTCAGTTTTGCTGTCTGCAGGCAGCCTGTGTTAATCAGCTCGATTAGACCCTCTGCCTTATTGCAAGAACAGAGGGCTTTCTGTATCCTGGATTCTTGCGTTAGTGTACTGGAAAAAACGGCTCACGCGTGGCCTTGGAGGATGGGTGCAAGGTTTTATTGAGTGGTGGAAGTTGCTTTTAGCAAGATGGATGGGGAGCCAGAAGGAGGATGGAGTGGGTAGGTGGTCTTCTTCTGGAGTCAGGCTGCCCAGCCACCAGGCTATCCTCTGACCACCCCTGACTGAATTCCATGTCTTTCCACCATCGATGGTCTGCCAGCGTCTGCTGGTGTCTGGCAGTGTGCTCCTCTGTTCCTCTCAACATCCAGCCCGCTAGGGTCTCGGGTTTTTTATGGGCACAGGATGTGGGGTGCAGTGGGCCAAAAGGTAACTTTTAGGGTGTGAAAACAGAAATGCCTGTCCTCATTTAGGTCTGTGGGCACAGGCCCGAGGGTGGAGCCCTCACCAGGGACCCTGCCCTTCTCTACCCAACATTTCCCTGCCCACCTCCCGTATCAGAATGATACATCATGGTTAATGCTATCATAATAAATCATTCTGAGAGAAGAGGAACACTTCTCAATTTTCTTGCATCAATTTAGTAGATACTCTACCAGTACAAGCTTTTAGGAATAACAATGCCTAAACTTTGGTGTTATGCTTTAAAAATGTTTCTCCTACTATCTCTATGTCACTTGACATTCCAGCCAAATTGAACTTGAACAAATGGGGGAATGAATGAATGAATTCTAATCCAACTAACTTTTCTTGTACATGTACTGTGATTCAGGACTATGCCAGGTGTTTTCACTGAATCCTTGCAATAACCCCACGTATCATTATCTAAATTTTACAGATGAAAAAATCAAATGACTTGCCTAACACAACTTATGTAGCGAGTAAGTGGCAATCTGGGAGTCAAAAGAAAGTTGTGTGACTCCAAAGCTAGTGCGGTTTCCAATATACCACATATCTTTATCTATATTAACAATCCTTCTTGGACTGACTATATGATTTACCAGTCCTCACAATGTTTTTACTTGATCCTGGAGAAAAATAATTTTGTGTAAAACAGCTCAATGCCTTTCACTGAAGTATTGAGAATTATGAACTTGAAGTCAGATGGCCACCATCCTCTATCACTTGCAGAATTATTCCTTCTGATCAAAGAGCTCTTGCATTTTTTGTTTGTTTGTTGTGGCTTTTTTTTTTTTTTAAGATCTCACTGTGTCACCTAAGCTGGACTGCAGTGGCACAGTCATGGATCACTGCAGCCTCAACCTCTCAGGCTCAAGTGATATTCCCACCTCAACCTCTCGAGTAGCTGGGACTACAGGCATGTACCACCACACCCAAATAATTTTTTAAAAATTTTTTATAAAGATAGGGTTTTGCAAGATTTTGCCCAGGTTAGTCCTGAACTCCTGGCCTCAAGTGATCCTCCCACCTCAGACTCCCAAGGTGTTAGGATTGCAGGCATGAGCCACTGTGCCTAGCCTCAAAGAGCTCTTCTAAAGGCAGACTTGAGCAATAATGCTGGCTTTTAGGGAGATGATTAGGTGAGCTGAAGGGGCAAATATGGATACAAATAATGAGATTATGTAAGCAAATAAGGGAAGTGAATGCCTGAGCAGGTAGAAAGTATACCTGCTTTCCACTGTTCTATATACACAGGTCCTGTGAAGTCATAGACTGGGTGAGTGAAGACGATCAGCTGTATCACATCACCTGTCCTATACTGAATGATGACAAACCCAAAGACTTGGTAGTACTCGTATCACGAAGAAAACCCCTCAAAGATGGGTGAGTATATGCAGTCCAAGTGTTCTATTAATATTTCATAGTATAGGATAGAAATTAAAAGTTGATGTGAAAATAATGAAGTCTGTGTAGATATTTCTGCTCTTGAATTATGTTTATTTGAATTATACCTAGATGAATCTTTAGCTATTATTTTAAAAATTAACAGTCATCTATTAAGTGCCAGCTGTTTGCAAAGGACAATGCAAGGATCCTAAAGTAGTTCCTTTTCCTACGTAAATGTAAAACTGGTATTCAGTAAACCTTTGAAACATACCATGATTAGTAAAAATGTCGTGGAAGCCAAATAAGACATCAGGAATTGGTTTAGAATTCACCAAGGCTTGACTATGCTAGACATCCACCATGGCTGGTTGTCAGCTGGGGCTGTCGATCAGAGTATCCAGACATAGTTTTTCCATGTACATTGAACTTCTCAGAGCATGGCAGCTAGCTTCTAAGAGAAAGTGTCCCAAATAATCCCACACACATATGAGTATTAACAGATGTTCAGTGTTGTATCATTTATTATGTCAAAAGATATTAGAAACAAATGGAAAATCCATCTTATAAATTATGGTAGAGCCATACTACAAAGTATTGTACCATCATTAAAAAGGATGAAGGAGCTATAGTGGGACTGATAGAGAAACACCTTCAAAGATTTATTGCTAAATGAAAAATCAAATTGTAGTCGATATTTGTAAAATGATATTTATGTAAAAAATTTTGTGTGCATTTGCTTATATAAATGTCATTCTTATACACTTATTTTAAAAAGTCTAGAGGGCTATACAGTAAAATGTTAAGAGTGTTCACTTCTAGGGTAGAAAATAGCATGGGAGCGCAATTGGACTGGAGGAAGATTTTTATTTTGTAGCCTACAGGGTTCTCTATTGTTGAGAGTTTTTCTTTTAACAACAATGGGTATTGTTTTTATTATTATTATTTTAGATGATGTGTTGCCCAGGCTGGAGTGCAATGGCACAATCTCAGCTCACTGCAACTTCTGCCTCCCGGGTTCAAACGATTCTCCTGCCTCAGCCTCCCAAGTAGCTGGGATTACAGGCATGCGCCACCATGGTCAGCTAATTTTATATTTTTAGTAGAGATGGAGTTTCTCCATGTTGGTCAGGACGGCCTCGAACTCCTGACCTCAGGTGATCTGCCTGCCTCAGCCTCCCAAAGTGCTGGGATTACAGGCATGAGCCACTGCACCCGGCCTGTTTTTTAATTTAAAAAGGAAAGGAGGCTGAAATTACAACCCTGTCGGGCACAATAAAACTTCAGTTTGGTGGTTGACTCCAGTTTCATGGAGTTACACAAAGCATCGTATATGCAATTCTAAGGCAGAAAACACTATTTCCTACCTTGAAGGTAGCCTGTAGAGTGTTTTCTGATGAGACCACTCTTCTAGAAGATCTGGGCCTTCATAGTTTCACTTCTACCTGTATAAGTAAATTGGGTTAACTATAGGGATTTATTTTCTAACAACTATTCTTTATTTCTCACAAGAGCTTAGAAAGTGTTTTCTTTCAGTAACACTTACACAGTGGCAGTGAAGTCGGTCATTTTGCCATCGGTCCCCCCGTCTCCACAGTACATCAGAAGTGAAATCATATGTGCCGGATTTCTCATCCATGCTATTGACAGCAATTCATGCATCGTAAGTTTGATGAAACATCTGCAGATTAATTGGCTCTGCCAGATAGCGAAAAATCTCTTAATTTACCCAGATGTCCTAATTAATTGTAATCTTGTAATTTGTGTCCACACTATGGGAATCCTAAGGTCATCCTTTCGGATCATCTGTTCCAGAAGGTCCCCCAGAAGATTAGGGTCTTAGCCTCCCCTACACCAGCAAGACTCAGATCCTTTCTTGAAAAAGCTCCAAGTCAATAAGAAATTAAAATATCGTACTTTCTTTTTGAAACAGGTATCTTACTTTAACCATATGTCTGCAAGCATCCTTCCTTACTTTGCTGGAAATCTTGGTGGCTGGTCGAAATCCATTGAAGAAACAGCAGCCTCTTGTATACAGTTCTTAGAGAATCCTCCTGATAATGGGTTTGTAAGCACATTTTAAAGGTCAACTTTCAATTACTGGTAATTTAATTTCCAACTTTTAATTCCAAGCACCCTTAGCCCTGACATCTGTCAAGCTTTGGGGCCACAGAATAATTTAATATAACCCTAAGCAAAATGCAGTGACGAAGTTAAAAAACAAAATGCATCGTAAGTCAAATACCAGTGATTTGGATTAGCATTAAAAGAGCTTTAGAATTCTGTTCTAAGTCATCTGTGGCTCTGCCTCTTCCAGGGGCACAGATAGTGGAAAATTGCCTGTATGCAATACTATGTGTTCTATAAAATGGCATGAATTGAGTTTAAATTATCATAAACATTTTTAGGTTAAGGAGGTGAAACATGCATTCTGTGTGAAATTCCAAAAAAAAAAATTATAAAATCTAAAATGATTTGCTAAGTTGACTCGTTGATTAATGTATGGCATTCTTCCTTGTGCAGCAGGTGTCTACATGTCAGGAGCATTTGACAAGATGTATTACATAGTCTAGAGATTTAAATTAGGGAGACATTAAAACATAATGGAATCCAATCAATTTTAGTAATAAGAACAACTTTACTTGTGTCATTTAACATATATTCCAGGTGGCTGACCAATTTAGTGTCTATTGCTCTAATAGACACACAAGGTACCTGCAAAATGTAGTATTACAGAGAAAGAGAATATTGACCGAGATCTCTTTCATAACCATTACATTAGCACTTTATTCCGTAGACTTCAACATTCAGTATTCTCCTCTGTGATTTGTCTTAACTCATGAGACAAGCCAGAATATGGCAAGCTAGCCTCCTCTCAAGGACACGTTTTAAAAGTTGAAGGAGTCTCCATTATTGGTGGGAGCACTTAACAGATTAGATGCATCCTGCTGTTAGTTTGCTAAAGTTCTACCTCTGCTCCCCCTACCAACCCTCACCCATCTATTCACACAAGGTAAGCCTGGTTATAATTATTTTCATTTTTCCTGTGCCAGCAAGTTTTCATTTACATGAACTTTGGACTGTTCTGCAATTTCATACATTAACATTTATATACGTAAGAAGAGTGGATATGTGGATTAAAATAATTATATATTATATTCCAGAAGTAGAGATGGTTTTGAGAATATTTTTACATTTTGAAAAAGTCAACAAAATTAGTAATGAAGGAGTTACATTAAACTAAAATTTCAGACCTCACCTACAATTGAGACACTTCCAAATGCTGTCTGCCTAGCCTAGGTCTTTGAGTTTACATTTTTTGAAATGTTTTCCTGAACAGTAACGGAAACATTGTGAAGTTAAAGGAGTAGGGTGATGATAGCTGGATCACTCTGAGACATAAAGATGTTGCCCACTCTAATTTACGACAGAGGCATAGTCTATTCCTGCATTCCCCAATATGTGTCATTAAATAGCACTAGCCACGTGTGCTATTTAATTAAAATTAAATAAATTTCAAAAATCAATTCTCCCACCATACTAGCCCCATTTCAAGTATTATTAGTCACCTGTGGTTAGTGGCTATCAAATTGGACTATACAGATATAGAATATTTCTATGATCACAGAAGATTCTTTAGATAGTGCTGTTCTATTCAGTTTGTCCCAGTCTTATAATAATGCAGACAGGTCCTGTTTTCCCATTTTCACCTATCTTAGTGCCAAACAATCCCTTCTACCCCTTTTTAAAATATAATTCACTTTTATGTTTCTGAACAAAAACATAGGACTCATCCACCTGGCGCTTTCTTGGATCATTTGGCATATCCTGAATTGAAGAGCTCATTTTCAGGACTACTGGACTTTAGAAATGCTAAATGAGCATGGCAAGAAGATAAGACAGCAATGCATTTAGGCTCTCCTTAGGGCATTTCCAAAAGTTTGAAATCTATTGTCTAAAACAATGCCAAAATTAACTAAGGCGTTCCAGTTGTAAAAGTTAACAATAGCTCTTAAGTTTGCATTTTCCTTTTTCTCAGGAATATACTCACTCTTTCATTCATTCAGATATTTATTGAGAACTTTGTGCTAGACACATCTTAGGCACTGCGGGTTCAGCAAGAAACAGAAGCATACTCTGTTCACATCATAAATAAAATTAATATAGAATATTAGAAGATATAAGGAAAAATTAAGCAGGGTAAAGATGAAGAGTGCTGGGGAAGGGTTGGGGGTGGTGGTTGATATTTTAAGTAGGGTGGTCAGTGTAGGCTTCCTTGAGGGACATTTGAGCAAAAGCCTGCAGGCAGAGAGGGAGTGGGCTGAGGATCTCTGGATGCAGCATGCTTCCTACCGAAGGACTAGGCAAGGCAAAGTCCCTAAGCAGGGAGTGTTTCTGGCACATTCTAGGAAAGCAAAGAACCTGGTGAGACTTCAACAGAGCGAGAGAAAATTAAAGACAGCTGAATTAAAGGCCATCTTCCCCTACTCTCTTTGATGTCCAGGCTTTAAGCAAACGCGTTTGCTCCAAGGGTAAGCAGCTAAGTTAGTTCATCAGCAGTCAGCCCCCTGGAAACTAAGGACAGAGGAAACCTAGAAAAATTAGTCCCACTGATTTTTTTCTTTGGAGTGTCAAAGTATCCTTAAGGGACACTCAAAATTTCATGCTGTTTTTTTGATGGTAAGGGTTTTCAAGTGCTTCTAACAGGACCGAAAGCTTTTTGATTAAGAAAGGAATCTCAGCCAGCCGCGGTGGCTCACGCCTGTAATCCCAGCACTTTGGGAGGCCAAGGCGGGTGGATCACCTGAGGTCAGGAGTTCGAAACCAGCCTGACCAACATGGTGAAACCCCGTCTCTACTAAAAATACAAAAATTAGCTGGGTGTGGTGCTGCGCACCTGTAATCCCAGCTACTCAGGAGGCTGAGGCAGGAGAATTGCTTGAACCTGGGAGGCGAAGGTTGCAGTTTGTAGAGATCGTGCCACTGCACTCCAGCCTGCGCAACAGAGCGAGACTCTGTCTCAACAAAAAAAAAGGAAGCTCATTCCTATTAATTCTTCCTGGTTTCAATGCAATCTAGTTACTAATCTGCATTCAGTTTCTCTATTATGTTTGTTTTAGAAAAAAATCTAGTGAAAGAAATGTGAAAATAAATCAGAATATAGTTTACCCTGTACTCAAACATCTTTAGGAAATGATCAATTTTAATAAATAATGGAAAGAAACTAGTATATATATGTGTGTATGTATATATATATGTGTGTGTGTGTATATATATATTATATATGTGTGTGTGTATATATATTATATGTGTGTATATATATTATATATGTGTGTGTATATATATACATGTAACACACACACATACACATATATATTATATATATACACACACACATACACATATATATAATCACATGGTTTTGTTTATATTTCTTATTACACATTTCAGAAATAAGCTTGCACATTTTTACTGGCATAGTTATAAGGATAGTCTTGAAAATATATGTTGATACTATCATATTTGGGATTAATTTAAAAAAAGAAAATATATGTTGAAAAATACATATAAAGGAATAAGTCTTGTGGTTTAGAGTAAATTATTAAAATAAGAACTATTAAGTTTGCTCATAATTTATTTCCCCTTTCCAAAGTATTACAACTATGGGGACAGGCAGCTCACCATGAGCCCTGGGTGGTCTTGCACATTCTTGCTGAGTGTGCCAGGCTACAGGACTAATCTGTCTACCAATTCTGAGCAATTTCTGTAGCTAGTCCCATAGACAACTAAATAGGTCAAGGTGACCACAGCATGATTCAGTGTAACTGCTCACTCTCTGGGCAGAGGAGGCCTGGCTTGTTTGCTGCCTGCTACAGTGCTTGCTACTTGCTCAAAAAGTTATCGGCCTTTGGTTCCTCAGCTGTGACACAAGCCCAATATGTCTGCAGCATTCACTAGGCCCTTCTTGTCACCTCTGTGGGACTTGGAGGGAAAGGAAAGCAACACAAATATGCTGATACTTATGCTGCTTGCTGTGTCATGAGTAATATAGTCCTTCATCTCTGAACCAAAATTCTTGTGTCTTTTGTCAACATCCACAAAACAATAAGAGGCTAACTTAATATTAAGACTCTTGGCCAGGCGTGGTGGCTCATGAATGTAATCCCAGCACTTTGGGAGGGTGAGGTGGGCAGATCACCTGAGATGGGGAGCTTGAGACCAGCCTGACCAACATGAAGAAACCCCATCTGTACTAAAAATACAAAATTAGCCAGACGTGGTGGCATGCGCCTGTAATCCCAGCTACTCACAAGGCTGAGGCAGGAGAATGCTTGAACCCAGGAGGTGGAGGTTGCAGTGAGCCGAGATCACGCCAATGCACTCAAGCCTGGCAACAGGGCGAGACTTCGTCTCACAAAAAAGAAAAAAAAAAAAAAAAGAATCTCAGGGCTGGGTGTGCAGTGGCTCATGCCTGTAATCCCAGCACTTTTGAAGGCTGAGGCACATGGATCACTTGAGCCCAGTTCGAGACCAGCCTGGGCAACATAGCAAGACTCCATCTCTATGAAAAATGAAAAAATCAACCAGGCATGCTGGTGCATGCCTGTAGTCCCAGCCACTTGGGAGGCTGAGGTGGGAGGATTGCTTGAGCCCTGGAGTCATGGCTGCAGTGAGCCATGATCATGCCACTACACTCCAGCCTGGGAGACAGAGTGAGACGCTGTGAGACACTGTCTCTAAAAAGAGAAAGCAAGACTCTCAAACCCTTCACAGTTATTGACAGTAAACCATCTCCAGATTCAAAAGTCAGAGAAATCTGATATTAAAAATGCCTTTCTCATTTTACACCTGCAAGGATGAAGCACCCTATAAAAATTATATACCTGATACCACCTTTCACATCCAATTTAGGGATATTTTGGAGATACTGAAAATAGATTAGAAAAAAAGTATTTTTATCATTGGACACAACTCATTCCCGCTTTACATGCCCCCCCCCCGCCCCCGTTTCCTTGTCCGGCTTAGATTCCGTGGTCCATCATTATAATCACTCCCTGGAAAACACTGCACCTCTGTCCTTTCATTCAGCTTCTCTGACAAAAACCCCAACTATGGCTAAATTAAACTATTCATAATACTTCATTCCTGCACACAGCAGGTGAAAATTGTGTACTGGTCTCCCTTTAAGTTCGTGACCACAAATTTTAACAGGGTGCTTAGGAGGCTGGTAATTCTACTCCATCTCCCTGGATGTTTGCTATTTCACACTGAGTCCTCTTCCCTCAAGCTTCTCATGTCTCTTACCCTGACTCAGGTCATGAACTTCAAAAAATATTCATTGAGAAAATATAAACCATCAGGCAGGAGTCTTTTCCTATTCCCATCCATGCGCCTTTCACCTCTTTGCTTTTTCTTCTGTTATAATGGATGAAATATCTCTACCCCTAGCAGAGAACACTTTCTCTCACCTTCTCCAGGACTCCCCTCCATCAGTTCTCTTTTTTCTCTGCTTCAGGAGTTTCTTTACCTCCACTGGATGAATTTTCATAACCACAGGTATCTCTTAAAATAAAATGATACTTTTTCTGGATGCATTTCCTAAATCCCACCCCATGTCTATTCCAGTGGTCTATAGAGGTGGTCTTCACACCTTTATTTTATTTACCTAACTATACTCCCACCTCCACTACTCCACAATACTTCTATTATCAGGATCAACTATGTCTTTTCTATTGCCAAATCTAATGGCCCTGTTCTTGACTTACTTAGTCTCAGCAGCCTTCAGTGAAGTTGACTCCTTGCTTCTTTTTGCAACATTTTCTCTTCTTGACTTCCATGATGTCACACTCTTAGAATCCCTCCTACATCACTAATTCCATTTTTAAAGCCTTTTCTTGTGGTTCTTCCTGTTCCATCAGACCTCTCAATGTTAGGTTACCCTAGGGCTCTGGCCTTGGCCTCTTCTCCTCTATATCTATTCCTCAGTGAGTCTAACCAGTATCTGGGTTTAAAAGCCATCTATTTACCAGAAATTCCCACATCTATGTCTCTAGGCTTAATTTCTCCTGAACTTCATGCTTGTATACTTAAGTACTTATTTGGTATTTCCATTAGGACAATAGTCATCTCAAAGTCAGTATTTCCAAAACAGACCACCCAAATTCTGCCACCTTTCCCCCCACAAATTCCCTTTCCTTCAGCAAATTCTATTGGCTTTTTGTCAAAAATATAATGAGAAGCTTACTACTTCTTATCAACTTTACCACTAAAGCCCTAATCCAAAACGCTATCTTCTCTCATCTGGATTATAACCTATCTTCCCTGCCTGGCACAGTGGCTCACACTTGTAATCTCAGCACTTTGGGAGGCCAAGGCAGGCAGATTAACTGAGGTCAAGAGTTCGAGACCATCCTGGCCAACATGGTGAAACCCCGTCTCTATTAAAAAACAAAAATTAGCCGGGCATGGTGGCACATGCCTGTAATCCCAGCTGCTTGGGAGGCTGAGGCAGAAGAATTGCTTGAGCCCAGGAGACAGAGGTTGCAGTGAGCCAAGATCGCACCACTGCACTCCAGCCTGGCCAACAGAGTGAGACACTGTCTAAAAAATATATATATATATATATATACATATACATGTACATATACATATACATGTACATATACATATACATGTACATATACATGTACATATACATGTATATATACATGTACATGTACATATACATATACATGTACATATACATATACATGTATATATACATGTACATATACATATACATGTATATATACATGTACATATACATATACATGTATATATACATATACATGTACATATACATATACATGTATATATACATATACATGTACATATACATGTACATATACATATACATATATATTTTATACATATACATATATATATAAAACCTATCTTCCCATTTCTCTTTTTTGCTCCTCTCTTCATTCTACTTTCAACCCAGTACCTGATCATGTCACATTTCTCCTCAAAACTCATTAACAATTTTGCGTATCACAGGGTAAGAGCCACAGTCTCATAATGGTCTATAAGGGTCTGTGTGGTACATTAGATGATTATTCAGAACTATTCATTCTGTCGCCTTTCATTCATGAATGGAGTATACTTTCCTACTCCTTGTCTCTGGGCTTGACCATGTGACACATCAATGGAATGTTAGCAGACATCATGCAATCAAAGGCTTGAAAAGTATTTTTGCAATGGACTTTCCTTCTTGCATTTCTGCCACTGTCATGAGAAAAACATGCCAAGGTTAGTCTGATGGTCCCAGGAAAGGGAAGAGAGACACGTGGAACAGACCTGCTTCATCTGAGTCCAGCTTAGATCAGCCGAACCCAAACTGAACTGCAGATGGATGTGGACAAGCCCAGCTAGGTTTTGCAGGGCTGTCTAGGTATGCCCAGCCTAGATCTCTGACCCACGGGCATGAGCTAAATAAATGGTTATTCTTGTATACTTCTGAGATTTTGTGATTGTTACTTAGCAGAAACTGACTGATAGAGCCTACAGGATCTGAGCCTTGTTAACTATATGATCTTTTACTAGTTGTTCCTTCATTCTTTTCCAGCCATATTGGTCTCTCTGCTGTTTTGTTTTTTTGGTGTTTTTTTTTTTTTTTTTTTTTTTTTGCTATACCAGGCATGCTCCTTCCTCAGTATAATTGCATTTATCTATTCTCTCACCTCAGGATACCCAAGGTGATATGCTTTTGCTGTGTCCCCACCCACATTTCACCTTGAATTGTAATCCCTATAATCCCCACATGTCAAGGGCAGGACCAGGTGAAGGAGGTAATTGAATCATGAGGCTGATTCTCCCGTGCTGTTCTCATGAAAATGAGTGAGTCTCACGAGATCTGATGGTTTTATAAGCGTCTGGCGTTTCCCCTGCTGGCACTCACTCCATCCTCTGCCCTGTGAAGAAGGTGCCTGCTTCTCCTTTGCCTTCCACCATGATTTTAAGTTTCCTGAGGCCTTCTCAGCTATGCAGAACTGTGAGTAATTAAACCTCTTTCCTTTATAAATTACTGTCTCGGGTATTTCTTCATAGCAGTACTGTTGAGAACAGACTAATACACCACGGCTTACTCCCTCACCTCCTTTTGGTCTATCCTCAAAATCTATCTTATAAAAGAGGCCTTTCCTAAGCCCCTTATTTAAAATCAACCCCCACCCACGCCAACTTCCCTTTTTCTTTTAAATTCTTATTATCTAACATGTATGTGGGTTTTTTTTTTTTTTTTTGAGACAGAGTTTCCCTCTTGTTGCCTAGGCTGTAGTGCAATGGTGCCATCTCGGCTCACTGCAACTTCCGCCTTCCGGAATAATATTAAATAATATTAAAGACATTATACACCATTTCCTGGCTTTCATTGTTACTGTGACAGAGAATATTGTTTTTCTTTGTAGGTAATGTATTTTCTCTCTGAATGCTTTAAAATAATCTCCTTATTTTATGGTTCTGCAATACACTATAATGCCTAATTGTGTATTTCTTCTTATTTAAACTTCTTGGGATATACTGAGTTTCCTGAAAGGAAAAAGAAAAGCCTCAATGATTCTGAGAAATTCTTGGCCATTTAAAAAAATATTGCCTCTTTCCCATTCTATTATAAATTTGTGAGGCCTTCTCATTCTGTCCTCAATGTCTGTTAACCCCTTTTCACATATATCGATCTCAGCATTTCTCTGTGGTGTACTTGAATTTCTTTAGATTCATCTTCCAGTTCAGTGTTCTGTTCACCTTATCTTTCTTTTTGAGACAGAGTCTTGCTTTGTTTCCCAGGCTGGAGTGCAGTGGCACAATCTCCACTCACCGCAACCTTTGCCTCCCAGGTTCAAGCAATTCTTGTGCCTCAGCCTCCCGGGTAGCTGGGACTACAGGCATGCACCACCATGCCCAGATAATTTTTTGTATTTTAGTAGTGTTGGGGTTTCACCATGTTGCCCAGACTGGTCTTGAACTCCTGAGCTCAGGTAATCCACCCACCTCAGCCCCACCAAAGTGCTAGGATTATAGGCGTGAGCCACTGCACCTGGCCCACTTTATCATTTTTTGACCTAAAATTAAAATTTCAATTTCAGTTATATATTTCAATTCTAGAAGTTTCTATTGGTTACTTTTTAAGTCTGGTAGTTTTTTGTTTGTTTGTTTTTTTAAACAATCTCCTATTCCTTGCCCAAGTTTTCCATTTTTAAAATTTCTTTAAATATATGAATGGCTATGGTCTGAATGTTATATCCTCCCCAAATTCATATGTTGAAATCCTAACCCCCAAGGTGATACTATTAAAATAGAGCATTTGAGAGGTGATTTGGTCTGAGGGCTGAGCCCTCTGGTGCCCTTACAAAAGAGGCCTGAAGGAGTTTGTTTGTCCTTTCTACCATAGGAGGACACAGCAAGAAGGCACTATCTGGTTTTTTTCTTTTCTCTTTTTTTGAGACAAGGTCTTGCTCTGTCTCTGTCATCCAGACTGGAGTACAGTGGTGCGATCTTAGCTTACTGCAGCCTTGACCTCCTAGGCTCAAGCAATCCTTTCCCCCCAGCTTCCCAAGTAGCTGGGACTACAGGTGCAAGCCACCACGTTCTGCTGAATTTTGTATTTTTTGTAGAGACGGGGTTTTGCCATGTTGCTCAGGCCGGTCTTGAGCTGCTGGATTCAAGCGATCCACCCACCTGGGCCTCCCAGAGTGCTAGGATTACAGACGTGAGCCCTCTTGCCAGGCCAAGAAGGCACTATCTATTGAACCAGAGAGCCGGCCTTCACAGACACTGAATCTGTTGGCACCTTGATCTTGGACTTTTTAGTCTCCAGAACTGTAAGAAATAAAAATTTCTGTTGTTTATAAGCCATCTGGTTTAGTTTATAGTATTTGGTTATAGTGGCCCAAACAAAACAAAACACAAAGCATACTTGTTTATATTTTCTCTAATAATTCCCAAACCTGAAATGTTTGCAGGATTGATTTTACTACTCGTTGCTGTTGCCGGCTCTTATTCATAATGTCATATTTTCTTGTGTGTTTTTGTGATTTTATCATGAAGTCTGGTCCCTTGAATTTTGTGTGAATTCTTTGAGGCCTAGGTTGTAGTCGAGGGCTGCCAGAATGGATTGTGATGATTCTGCCAGTTGCCAGCAGATTTTTTAATGAAGATCTCAAGTTGAGGCCAATTTGACCATACAAGCAGTATGAATTAAGACTGAAAACTCAGGTGATAGTGGACAATTTTTCTCCCCTGCCACCCAATGCCAAAGTGGAGACAGGCAACAAGTTTTCTTCCTGTCTTCTTTAGGGCAAGCTTATGTCCCATTCACTCTTACGTTGAGGGTATAGCTCTTTGGTCTCTGCTTTATGCAAAGTTCTTCAACCATACTGCCCATAGTAAGTAGGCCCTTGACTTTATTTCCTTTCCCAGGCAGCTCAAAGTTTTTAGGATTCAGCAGATACCCTCAGCTTCAGCACCGGCTTATCTTCTGAAGCTCCTGCATTCACTTAATATCTGGCCTCTGTAGGTTCTGTGCTTTCTTGTAAACTCAGTTATGCTTTTAAGGAGATTGAAAAATAAATTTATTCCACATTTTGGGGGTGTATTTTTGGTGGTAAGACAAATTGGAGGTTCACCCTCCTGCCAGAAACAAAATTTATGTCCATTTCTCTCTATCTTCACATTCACCGCCCTAGTCTAAGACACTATCATTTCTTACTGCAAGAGCTTCCTAATTTCTCTCTCTGTGTTTACTCTTGTACTCCTACAATTTATTCTCCATATAGCAGCCAGAATGATATTTTTAAAAAAGGTTTGTCACAGCATGTCACTTCCTAGCTTAAAACTTCCCAATGAGGAGAGTAGGCAAATATTTAGAGAAAGAAAGTAGGTTCATGGGTGCTTAGGGTAGGGTGGGTGGGGTGTCTGTGAGCATTGGGGGATAGGAAGGATGAATGACTGCTAATGGGTATGGGTTTCTTTTTTTTTTTTTTTTTGAGACAGTCTCGCTCTTTTTGCCCAGGCTGGAGTGCAATGGCGCTATCTCAGCTCACTGCAACCTCCACCTCCCGGGTTCAAGCGATTCTCCTGCCTCAGCCACCCAAGTAGCTGGGATTACAGGCATGCACCACAACGCCCAGCTAATTTTGTATTTTTAGTAGATACGGGGTTTCTCCATGTTGGTCAGGCTGGTCTCAAATTCCCGACCTCAGATAATCCGTCCGCCTTGGCCTCCCAAAGTGCTGGGAATAAGGGCGTGAGCCACTGCGCCCAGCTTGGTATGGATTTCTTTTGAAAATGTTGAAGATGCTCTAAAATTGATTGTGGTTATGGTTGCATAGCTCTGTGAATATACTAAAACCATTGAATTATACACTTTAAATAGTCAATTATATGATACGTGAATTATATCACAATACAGTTGTTATTTGAGAAACCACAACAGCTTTCCAACAGGGAGAAGGATGTCCAGAATAGTCAAGTAGGAACCTATTTCATAATAGTAACAAAAACTTTAGCAAAAATTATCCAAATAAGTTTTTTCAGAACTCTGGAAGTGAATCAAAGGCTTGCAATAATACAAGGAGTGTTTATTCAAGAAAAGCAGCTGAATCTCTGTAAGAGCATGAGTTTTGTAGCATTTCAACTTGTCCTATTCCCATTCTCTTCTCCAGCAGGTCCTAAGTAGTTTTGAAAATCAGCAATCTCACAATTACAGTTGCTGTGAAAAATAGCAGCCTAATAGGCACTGGGGAGGTGGGGGTGGGGAATTGGAGCTCTCCCCCAACAAACATCCCCAGAAAACTATCACTGTTTTTCCTGCTTGGCAGTTCTCTGGAAAAGCCTCTTTCTAAAGCTTGCCTTTGATTTAGCATTTATTTAGTGCAAACAGCCCCATCTCCTGAGTGTGGTGGAAAACAATCAGCAGCAATTGTTTAACATCATAGCTGCCTGATGCAGTGATACTAGTTGAGGCAAACAAGAAGCTAGGTAAAAACTTAAAAGGAAAATAAGGAGAATCATGACCCCTATGTTCATGGATCAGGAAACTTAATATTGCTAAGATGGCCATATTCCCCAAATTCATCTACAGACTCAACACAATCCCTATCGAAATTGAAGCTGGCTTTTTTGCAGAAGTTGATGAACTAATACTCATTGTGAGATTCATATGGAAATATAAGGGAAAATAGAGAAGAGAAAATAAACAAGAGAAAATAAACTTGAAAAGTTTGAGGACTTACACTTTCTGATTTCAAAACTTAGTACAAAGCTATAGTAATCAAAAGTGTGGTACTGGCATAAGGATATACATAAGGATCATTGGAATAGAACTGAGAGTCCAAAAATATACTGTTATATTTGTGGTCAATGATTTCAAAAAGGAAACCAAAACAATTTAATGGAGAAAGAATACTCTAAAATTTTCAACAAACAGTGCTGGGAAAACTGGATATCCACATGCAAAACATGATGTTGGATTCCCTACCTCCAGTCATATACACAAAAGTAATTAAAATTGAATTATGGGCCAGGCATAGTGGCTCACACCTGTAATCCCAGCACTTTGGGAGGCCAAGGCAGGCAGATCACCTGAGGTCAGGAGTTCGAGACTAGCCTGGCCAACATGGTGAAACCCTGTCTCTACTAAAAATACAAAAATTAGCCAGGCATGGTGCAGCATGCCTGTAGTCCCAGCTACTTGGGAGGCTGAGGTGGGAGAATGGCTTGAACCTGGGAGGTGGAGGTTGCAGTGAGCGGAGATTGTGCCACTGCACTCCAGCCTGGGCTACAGACTCTGTCTACAAAAAAAAAAAAAAAAAAAAAATTATGAACCTAAGTATAAGAACTAAAAATATAAAACTCAGAAGAAAACCAGACCTTGGTGATATGGTTTGGCTCTATGTCCCCACCTCTCTCATGTCAAATTGTGATTCCCAGTGTTGAAGGAGGGGCCTGATGGGAAGTGAATCAATCATCGGGGCAGACTTCCCCTTGCTGTTCTCGTGACAGAGTTCTCATAAAATCTGGTTTTTTTAAAGTGTGTAGCACCTCCCCCTTCACTCTATCTCTCCTGCTCCACCATGTAAAGATTGTGCCTGCTTCCCATTCACCTTCTGCCATCATTGCAAGTTTCCTGAGGCCTCTCAGCCATGCTTCCTGTATAGCCTGTGAAACTGTGAGTCAATTAAACCTCTTTTTTTTTTTTGGGATGGAGTCTCGCTTTCTTGCCCAGGCTGGTGTGCAGTGGCACGATCTCGGCTCACTGCAGCCTCCAATTCCCGGGTTCCAGTGATTCTCCTGCCTCAGCCTCCTGAGTAGCTGGGATTACATGTGCCCACCACTGCGCCTGGCTAATTTTTGTATTTTTAGTAGAGTCAGGGTTTCGCCATGTTGGCCAGGCTGGTCTTGAACTCCTGACCTCAGGTGATCCGCCCACCTTAGCCTCCCAAAGTGCTGGGATTACAGGCGTGAGCCACTGTGCCTGGCCTAAACCTCTTTTCTTTATAAATTACCCAGCCTTGGGTAGTTCTTTATAGCAGTGTGGGAACGGACTAATACTCTTGGGTTAGACAGTGGTTTCCTAGATGTGACATCAAAGATAACACCAAAAACATAAGAATAAAAAGAAAAATCAGATAAGATGAACTCCATCAAAATTTAAAATTTTTGTGCCTCAAAGGACACCATCAAGAAAGTCAAAAGACAAACCACAGAATGAGAGAAAACATTTGCAAATCATAAACCTGTTAAAGAATTTGTATATAGAATAAATAAAGCCGTTTCAACTCTGCAATAAATAACAACCCAATTAAAAAATACAGGAAAAGAATTTGAATGGACATTTCTGCAGAGATCATATAACAAATGGCCAATAAGCACATGAAAAGGCATTCTACATCATTAGTCATTAGGGGATGCAAATCAAAACCACAATGAGATTCCACTTTACACCCACTGGGATGACAAAAATAAAAAGGAGAAACAAAATCAAGTGTTGCCAAGGATGTGGAGAATTGAAACTCTCATACATTGCTGATTGGATTATCGAATGGTATAGTCACTTAGAAAAATATTCTAGGTATATACTCCTAGGTATATATCCAAGAGAAATGAAAACATGTCCTCACAAGATTATACACAAATGTTCACAGTAGCCTTGTTAATAATAACCAAAAAGTGGCAAACACCCAAATGCCCATCAACTGATGAATAAAATGTGGTATATCTATACAATAGATTATTATGGATGAATCTTGAAAACATCATGTTAACCGAAGGAAGCCAATCACAAAAAACCACATATTGCATGATTCCATTTACATAAAGTGTCCAGAACAGGCAACTGTATAGAGACAGAAAGTAAATTAGTAGATGCCAGTAGCTGGGGGAAGGAAGGGATAGGGAGCAACTGCTTAAGGGTATTGGCTGTTGATGGGGTGATAACATGTCCTGGAATTAATGGCGATGGTTGTACAACTCTGACTAGATTAAAAGCCAGTTAGTTGTACACTTTAAAAGTGTGAATTTTATCGTATGTGAATTATATCTCAATAAAGCTGTTAGGGGAATAAAACCAAAACTTTCCCATGGCTTCCCAAATTTTCCAGTGTGATACTGCCCCCACCACCTCTCTGACTTCGTCAAATGATAAATACATATTATGGGCCTACTATGTGCTAAGTACTGTTTTAGGCATTTGGGGTATATCAGTGAGCAGACAAGAATCCACCCCCCATGGAGATTATATTCTAGCAGAGAGATGGGACAAAAACGACACATATAATAAATAACTTAATATGGTAGAAGGTGATAAATGACACAGAAAAACATAAAGCAAAGTAAGGGGAACCAGGAGTGCCAGTGTTAGGATGGAGATGTAGATTCTGTTTTAAATAGGGTGGTCAGAATAGCCCTGATGTGGCCCTTCTCTAGGCTTCAGCTACACTCCTTCCTGTCCCTCACATATAGCAAACTCATTCTCTCTTTAGGGGTTTTGGCTAACTCAAGACTGGTTCCTTTGTGTCGTTCAGATTTCAGCTTTAAAATTTCCACAGAGGCCTCCTCTTGATTATCCAATCTAAGAGCTACCCAGTCACTTGCATCATCTCTCTGTTGATTCCTTTTATATCACTCATTGAATTAACTCATTCAACAAATGCAAATGCTTCATACATTCCAAGCATTTCTAGGGATATAGCAATGAACAAGAATCAAAATTCCTGCCCTCATGTAACCTATAATCTGGTAGAGAGGGAACAAATAAAGCTATAGTGTTAGGTATTGGGATGAGGAAGCAAGGAGCTGCTCTTTCCTATAAGGATGGTCATAGAAAGACTCAAGCTGGTCATAGCAGATGCCTGAAGGAAATAAGCGGGGATCGGGGGCTGGCTATGGGGACTGGAGGGAATGTCAAGTAAAGAGCAACTTGAGATTCAGGCCTCATGGCTTGGAACATAATTGTAGTGAAGAAACAGACAAAAAGGTAAATTCATTTTTTCCCCAGGGGAAAGTTACTCTGTTTAAAGCCATATTGAATTTGAAGTATTAGTGGAGCATCCCAGTAGGAACATTCAGGAGGCAGGTGAAAAGACGGGACTGAAACCTGGGATTTTAGGGCTAGCTGGAGATTTAGGAATCATTTATGGAAAAGTGAAAGATAAGTTTGTAAGAAGAGATGAAATTTACAAAAGACCGAAGGAGCACTAAAGACTAAGTCTTAGGGGATTCAGCTGGGTGTAGTGGCTCATGCCTATTGTAATCCCAGCAACTCAGGAGGCTGAGGCGGGAGGATCGCTGGAGCCCAGGTGTTTGAGGCTTCAGTGAGCTACGATTGCATCACTGCACTCCAGCCTGGGTGACAGGGTAAGACCCCATCTTAAAAATTTTTTTAAAGTCTCAGGGGATTCAAAAAATATTTTAGGAATGTAATAAAACATTTCTTGCTGGTATTTTCCCTAAGTCTCCTGTCCATTATTCAGCCCCATTATAATGCATGTGGTCTTGTCTGTCTTGCTGACTGCCACAATTTCAAGTGCATAAGAGTAACAGGAACATAGTAGTGCTTGGGAAATATATAAGATGAATGAATAAATTGTTTGCCTTCCTCTTTAGGCATTTTTAGCTAAGAAAATAACCAACGTCTATAGTTCCTTTTAATGAACACTCGGGATCTCTCAGGATTTCTGCCTCTGGTGCATTCCTTTTAGTGTCTCTACACGTGTTTAATGTTACATTCAGTACCTGCAGTTTATTTCTAATGACTTCACTGCCTAATATTTATACATCATTAAAATATAAACAAAGTAGGCCGGGCATGGTGGCTCAAGCCTGTAATCCCAGCACTTTGGGAGGCCGAGGCGAGCAGATCATGAGGTCAAGATTTCGAGACCAGCCTGGCCAACATGGTGAAACCCCATCTCTAGTAAAAATGCAAAAATTAGCGGGGTGTGGTGGTGCGTGCCTATAATCCCAGCTACTCAGGAGGCTGAGGCAGGAGAATCGCTTGAAGCCAAGAGGCAAAGGTTGCAGTAAGCCAAGATTGTGCCACTGCACTCTAGCCTGGGTGACAGAGTGAGCTATCAAAAAAAAATTATACACACACACACACACAGAAAGTAATCCAAGAAAGACAAAGTGGATACCAACATTCTTGCACTGAAGACTACAAAAAGCATTAGACCTAACTTTCAGCTGACAGGCTGTAGACTCTACAAAGCCGTCTGCTCCTGATGGGACAGGTGAAATAAATCTGGGTGCGTTCAGACTAGATGACTAAGGCAGCATTACTGTCCTTTTCCAACTGCCTGGCTTGTGCAATTCCTTCTAAATAGCACTCATTTCCTTAAGCTCTGGGATGCTGAGCAGTATTTTGTCATGTTTTCCTCTCACACTGAAATAAAAGAACAGCTCCTATTAAGACTAGAACTGTCGAGTTGTGCAGATATGAAAACAGAGAAAAGTGTTTCTTTTCTTATTTGGTAAATATTTTGCTTTTGAGGCATCAGTAACTAATCACAGCTGTTTCCTTTAGTTACAAATGGATTCAATCAGGTAAAATTTCAAATGAAACACAAAACCACTAGAGTCATTCCATTATACAGTACAATGGTAGTGTTAAGCCTTGTGAAATATATGTATTAAGTATGCATGAATTCATCAAATCAAACAAAGAAGCTAATGGGTCTCTGATTAGTGTTCTAACTCTATTATGGTGATACTTCCATCTTACTCTGACTCATCTAAAACATGAGAACAAAATGCTATTAAGTTTATTATACAATCTGTTATCTGCCATCATTCTGGTTAAGTAACAAAAACTGAATTTTGGCTAGAAGTTCTCTCTTGAAAATCAAGGGCAAAAAAGAGCTGCTGTTAAATTGAGATATTTCAATTTTAACTTCAGTAACTTGTAATCCTTTATGTCAAAACTAAAACAAAAACCAAATCCCTGTTTATTCTCATCTAGGATTCAAAAAAAATCTTGTTTCCAATGGGATTGTTACATGGATATTAACGAACAATGGATATTTCAATCGAGAATCAAGTATTCAGAAAAACAAGCAATAGAAAACATATTTTTATTCCGTACTTTAAAAATATAGACTTTCTAGCAACTTATAAATTTCTATTATAATAATAAATTGATATTTTGAGCCAAGAAAACAATATAACCAAAAATTCATTTGTTCCCTTTGTTTAGGGGTGTTTTACATTTATGCATAATTTTGCTTTTATAAAAGATGATTGTTACAATCAGGTATACAACTACTTGGTTACGTCTAAGTTCTGTCTCTTAAAATATGTTCTTTTAGAGAATTCATTTAATCATCTTATTTTTTTCTTCAATTTTCTCCAAACAGTGGTAGAAGTACTATTTGATAGACAGAATAAAGAAAATTGTTTTTGGCCACACCCAGATCATACTGATATCTACAGCATAGTCCTGGCTACAGGGGAGCTCAACTCTAACTCGTGAAGCGGGCCTGGTTTAGAAAGTAACAATGAGGTGGTAACTCATGATAGTGCTAGCTGTTATCAAAAATTAACAACTTTAGGTATTTTTGTTTTGGGTTTTTGCGGTTTAGGTACATCCAAAATTTCTTCATAGTCTGCACTCATTCCCTTTGCCCAGCGACCAACTGTGACCATTCGCTCTGTAAAGGAATAGAAAAATCAGAATGTTAGAAAAACAGTAATCAAATGCATCCACTCAGATTGTTATTGGTTTGGGAAAGGAACTCATTTTGACATGAATAATCACAAGGAGGGAAGACTCCATCACTAAAGGAAAGTGAGCAATTCTGTAATTGATTATAACCCTTGATTTCAGAGTACCACAGGCAATTTCTCATCCCAATTAGGGAAATGCAGCAACTACTTTGCAATGCACGAACTGATGAGAAAGCTCTTTCATTCTTTCCCAGAGTTCATCATTACAGAGTCAATGAATTCCAAGAGTCTGTAAACAGCAAGGCTTATGAAGCATCAGTTTTAAATGCACAAGATTCCACCTGTGAAATTATACAACATCTGCTTGTCAGTCTTGTCATTTGGGAAGTGGCAATCCTCCCAGGAGGGAGAATTCAAATTCCACTTCATCATTTCAATCTCACTGCCTACAATGTACTAAAGACTATCTTCTAGACAAGCTTGTAAATAAGAACTCTTGGTTTTCAAATTTAAATGTTAGGGATAGGAAGTAAGAATGAGCAGACTTATTTGCATAGTGTTGTGACTACGTGAAATAAAAAGAAACGTGCTCTTTCCATAAGAAGCACTGCTGGGCTATCCTACTGTCTTCTTGCTTTCCTTCACATAGGATTATCATTCTAGTCCAGGCAAACTAATGTAATAATGATCTCCACTTCCTTAAAAGTCTGCCATAGGTAGAGTGAACATCTCTGAAGTGTTTGATGAATAAGGCTGGTATTTCATCAGGAAGAAAATCGCCAGATTCTGTGTGGATAACACATTTTTAATATTTTTGGTAGTTTCTGCAATCAACTCTGAATCTTTTAGGTACATACAAAGCAAAGCGTACATAAGGACACTCAATATTAAGGCTTTTGAAAGTTATTTCATATTTTTTATTTTCTCAGTGAATTCATATTTTTCTGTAAGTAACAGAATTGGCTCTATTATATTAAATTCATTAGTTAGCAAATATAAATGCTTATGAATCAGGTGTCTTATAAAGTCAGGGTCCCCTAAGGCTTACTGGTCACTTTTTTCCCCCAACTATTCAGTTACTCAATACTATGTGTGTCTATTGCTGACAGAGATTAAGTCATTGCTACAGTAGGAAAACAGGTTGTCTTAAAATCATTAGTATCCCAATGAGTTATTAATAACAAGTGCAGAATAAAACGCAGAGGAATACTAATCTCACCCCTTCTAAGTAGAGGCCCAGAGATCTCACCTGAATTCTGACTTTCAGGGCAATCTTTCTTTAAATGTTCCACAGAGCCACAAAGTTTGCAACCGCCACCTATTGAAAGAGCAAAGCCACTGAATACCATCTCATACTTGCAAGGGGTTTTTAACATCTCAAAGCACTTTCACATCTTACTGGATCCTCACAACCCTGTCAGTTGTAAAGGTAGCTAGACCAGGATCATAGGGAGGTGCCACTATTCCTATTAATTCATTCTCCATTCCTTTTAACCTCACAGAGCACTAAATTGTACCCACCCACTGCTTCTTGCACCTGGCCTTGAGAAGTAGGAAAAAGAAATGAGATATGATGAAAGGCACTTGTTCAAGAGCTATTGCACAGAAGCCTGGATCTTAACAATGCTTAGACAGTCAAGAGTCTGTGAACCCTGGACCTGTAAACAAAAGATGTAAGCAGATGCACTTTCCTGAATAGCATGTCAGATTCTCAAACAGTCAATGGCCCAAAAACAGATTAGAAACTACTGTTCTACTGTACAGATCAGATGGGGGTAAGCATTTATGAAAGAAATAAAGTTAATTTTTGTTTCAGTGCCTTCCACTGGCCAGGCACCCTAACCCTATAAAAATGCCCACCTGCCTACTTTAAACAACATTCCAGGATTGTGAATTACAACACATGTGGTTTCTAAAATAAGTGTTTCACTTAATGATCAAACGCTATTGCTTAATGGTCAAGCATTATCTTGATCATGCTCGAAATGTTAAGTGACTTAGAAAAATGACCTAATCAGATACAAATCTGGCTGAATTTTCTTTTTTTTTCCCCCCAAATCTTGACTTTATTTTTAACATAAAAATGCAAATGTGGAAACCCACCCTACTTTTCCCCCAACATAATGCTTTACCTCTTAAAAATAAAGTACTAATTCTATATACATCAAATGTACCATACAAAAATGTATCCAGTGTTTCTATTGCTACTAAAGTGTTCTAAATTAAAACAAATCGCAGAAAGCCCCTTATTGTAAACAAAAGATTACAAGGTATAAAATCAAAGCACACACAGGCAAATATGGCCAAATTTTCACATCTATAGGATCTACTCTCCTTGCTGCATTAATTTTTTTTTTTTTTTTTTACAGCTAGTCACTTTGGTTGACCAGTGAAAGCCATTTTTGCTCACTAGTCATGTTATCTACCCAGTTTTATAAGCTCAAAACTGAAATGCACCTGAGCATTTTCCAGGCCCTGGCCTCTTTATATGCCATAGTGAAAGAGAAGCACTTGAATAATACATTTTAATCCTTATAAAAACTCTTTAGGCAAATACCATAATTCATCAACTCTAAGATACCACTGATTATAAGATGTATCATTATTGCACATACCTCTCAGAAAGAAAAACAGCTGTCAATTATATGGGACCCACCAATGGTAAGATACATTCTGATTTCCAAGAGATTAAAACTGAAAAACTGTGCATCTTAGAATCAATAAAATATAGTTTTATCATCTCCACTCTATAGGTGAGGAAACGGAGATCAGAGTTTGGTAGTTGGCCAAAGCCCCCCAGCTAGTGAGTGGCGGTGCTGGCGCTGTAACCCAAGTCTGACCAACTCCAAAAGCTACGCTTTTTCACTGGACTTCTCCAGGAGGGAAACCCAGGACATGACACAAGAAACGTCTAGAGCCTGATGGCACCAGCCATCACATTAACAGATAACAACCTCCGCCTTAAAGCTTTAGACCGCATAGACTTTACTGT
Source organism: Pan troglodytes (assembly GCF_028858775.2). Lineage (NCBI taxonomy): Eukaryota > Metazoa > Chordata > Mammalia > Primates > Hominidae > Pan > Pan troglodytes. Next base: position 34,743,363 of record NC_072402.2, read on the forward strand.
GTGAACCTTAATTACCCGAGTTAAAGAGAAAAAAGCTACATGATCCCATACCAGACAAATAACTAAGAACAAAAATTCAGAAGCAAACATTACTACAATATTGAATCATCTGTACCCACCCCTCCACCAAAATGGTATGCTGGCTGAGGCTGAATATATAATACGATTTTAAAAACCTCATATTAGCTTGAGATATAATCTCTCTGCTTCTGTTATGTCTAAAAGTAGAAATGTATGACATAGTCTCACAAATGATGAAGCAAGCACAGTTGGAAATATACACCTTAGTTTTTTCTGATTTGTTTTATTAACATCTGAAGTCAAATTGCATGAAAAGCCTAGTACATATAATAGCACTTGATAAAAATAATGTAATTCTCAAGGTTTTGCAATTTATTCAAGAATTTATTCAAGAACTGTGATTGAGTGTAAATTAAATCACAACTGCACGATGACTCACCATTTCTACTATATGAGGGTAACAGTACTTACCATCAGCATAGAGTCCTTTGGGATTATCAGGACAAGATCTAGACAGGTGCCCCATTTCTCCACAAACAAAACATTTTGCAAAAGGAAATTCGCCTGTAAAAATCAACAGTTCCTATTCAGTTGACAATACATATGGCAAGTCATAAAATTAACATTATTTTAAAATACTCTGAATAAAAAATATATTTACATAACTTAAAATTTAATCTCATATGATTTCCAAATACTAAGTGGCACACTCGTAACAAATTGTGTTAAAAAAAATACCCAAGGTGCTATTTATTGGCTTTCCCCATGAACAAAACAAAAAACTGAAAGAAACACATACCAAGAGCCGGGTCTACTTTAGCCTTACACTTGGTTATTTCGTGCTCTGTGGACCCACACCTGTAACATATCCCAGTGCCCATGTCTTGATTTTCAAGGGCGGCGGGGCAATCTGCAATTCCATGACCAGGTTTTCTACAATGGAAACACACCTAGGAAAACAAAACGTAGGTTGGCACGCTGTAAAACTATACCAGTGACTTTATTAATTCTTGTTATCAAAAACATATTTAAAACATTTCTCATCTTATTAAGCTATTTTTCTGAAATCTCAATATTTGTAGAAAAAAGATTTCATACGTTCCTAAACAATGAGATATCCTTTCCATCAGAGGGTTTCATTGCTTTTGAAAACCTCAATCAATAAATCCATCAATCTCAGGAACAATGTTATATATGTGGCTTTGTAGACGGCAATTGCTTAAATGAATTGAGCAAATATGGACGATTCATTTTATTAACTGGAATGTCTGCAGTGGAAAAATGGCATTTTCTATAGGAAATGGACAGTGGCTATAAAAACTGTCACTCAAAATTTGTATTTGTATATAATTATGTACTCAAAATTTAAAAAAATTAATATTTCTTTTAAAGTTCACATAATTGAATGAATTTGGGTCAGACGTTTCCATTCAAATTATGATTCAAACCATAAGATAGATATATATATATATATATATATATATATATATATTTTTTTTTTTTTTTAGATGGAGTCTTACTCCATCACCCAGGCTGGAGTGCAGTGGCCCAATCTCAGCTCACTGAAAACTTTGCCTCCTGGGTTCAAGTGATTCTCCTGCCTCAGCCTCCCAAGTAGCTGGGATTACAGGTGTGTACCACCACCTGGCTAATTTTTGTACTTTTAGTGGAGATGGGGTTTCACCATGTTGGCCAGGCTGGTCTCGAACTCCTGACCTCAGGTGATCCACCCGCCTCGGCCTCCCAAAGTGCTGGGATTACAGGCATGAGCCACCACGCCTGGCCATAAGATATATTTCATAGCAAAAAGTATATCCTTGTTTTTTACCCTAAATACTTTTTTGTTTTTTGAGACAGAATCTCGCTGTCACCAGGCTGCAGTGCAGTGGCGTGATCTCGGCTCACTGCAACCTCCGTCTCCCAGGTTCAAATGATTCTCCTGCCTCAGTCTCCCAAGTAGCTGGGATTACAAGCACGCACCACCACGCCCAGCTAATTTTGGTATTTTTTAGTAGAGATGGGATTTCATCATGTTGGCCAGGATGGTCTCGATCTCCTGATGCACCTGCCTCAGCCTCCCAAAGTGCTGGGATTACAGGCATGAGCCACCACACCCAGCCATACACATTCTTTAATATTCAGAAATAGGTTTCATTTTTAGAATATATGCACAATACATTTTAAAGGAATAATTTATTCCAAGATGAATTATTTGGCTCCAACATAAAACTGAGCAATGGTTAGTTGTTTACAGAAATTTGAAGAATTTTTTTGCTGCAATAAATGAGAACATCAACCATAATCAAAGATGGCAGATATTTAAACTATTTTATTTAAACTGGAAAAAGATATACATATTTCTTGGATAATAAATAGTCATTTAATTATGTTTTTTCAAAATAAGCACAGGTTTTTTTAAAAAGCAAATTCAACCAGCAAAATAAAACATTTATTTTGCAACTGTCCTTTTTTTCCTACTTAATAAAATATTGAAAAAGAATGAGTCCCTTTAAATTCTTTAGTAACTTGTACATTTAGAATGAGCTGGTCCAAAAAAAAAGAAGCTGCATTTATTATACAAATGCAGGAAAAGCTACTGCTAAAACCTGCATCACCACCATAGGAAGTCTTGGCTTCTTGGTGAAGTCAAGGTGGTCTCTACTAAGCTGAGACTACTGCCTTAGTTCACTGCCTTCTCTTTTAAAACCTAATCATCACCTAATAGAACATTTTTGAATGGTCCTTAAGTTTAATGTAGATGGGATTGTGAAGCACTGATTGTAAATTTCTATAGCATATCAGTTTATTAGCATTTAAGGACCGATGCTTAGTATAAGGTATTAAAAAAATACCAAGGAAGTAAATTTAACAACAGGTCATAACAAGCCATATACTATTTATATAGCACTCCCCTTTTTAAAAAACAATATCCTTCCCCACTTAATTACAAACATAATGCTTTTCTTAAGCGGTCATAACAGTAAATGTTTTCAAATGGTATGTGATTCACCATACCGCCTATGTCAACTAAACTAAAATGACTTAAAATATTTAAAAATCGTTAACTTACACAAAACTCTATCCTGATACCAACAGAAATGTTATCCTTTCTATTCAAATTTATCCATAAGGAATGTTTCATCAGCATTATCTCTAAATAACTATCTTTAAATATAACAATGCATAGACTAATCTTGCAAACAGCCAAAAGACACATTTATAGAGGCTGTTAACATTTTAAGCCTGCAATGGTGCAAATAGTGCTCTACATATAGTAATACTAATAAAAAATAAAAGTATAATAACTAGCAACAAGTCCTCATTCTTATGAAGTGGTGTGCTAGGAGGCTTGGGAAACTCACTCAGAGAAGGGAAATAATTATACCAAGTATTTCATCCCCTTTGCCTGACATACTTTAAAATCTAGGGCTAGGCATTACAGAAAGAAACCTGCTGCCCCCAGCATTCTTCTGAATGTAATATGGGGGAGGGAGGAAGCAATGACTAGGGAGTCTCAAGGACTTTCAATTCTGCTATTACTCTGCTCTAACTAGTATGACTCCTATGTATCTCTTTCCTGTGCTTCAGTATTTCATAGATAAAGAACATCCTTTCCAAGTAATAGGGACCCACACACATTTAACCTGTTCTACTTCATCTTCTTCATAATTTTGACATTTTCTCAATGCTAATTTGAAAAAGGGGCTATTGGAAGGTGAGGATAGGTTTTGGTTTTTTTGGAGGACAAACTCTCGTTTTGTCACCCAGACTGAAATGCAGCGGTTGATCACATGGTTCACTGTAGCCCCGACCTCCCAGGCCCAATCCTCCTGCCTCAGCTGGCAGTAGTAGCTGGGATCACAGGTGTGTACCACCACACCTGGCTAATTTTTTTTTTTGGTAGACATGGCGTCTCCCTATGTGGCCCTGGCTCGTCTTTAATTCCTGGGCTCAAGTGATCCTCCCGCCTCAGCTTCCTAAAGTGCTGGGATCACGGGCATGGGCCACCACATCTGGTCTATAACGTAGGTTTTGAAGTCAGGCTGGGTTTGAATGTCACCTCTGCTACTAGCTAAGTGGCTTCCACAGGGTATTAATCTGTCTGCACTTCAGTGTTTGCCATCCATAATATGGGAATATATGCCATCACCTTTGCTGTGTTGTTGTAATAATTAACCAGTACATCATGTGCCTAGCATATATGTGCTAAAAAAGTACTAGTCCTTAAAACGATGCTCTATAAATCTGGGACATAATGGTAACCAGAGCTGGCTAAGGTATATATGTGTGTGAATATAAGAATAGTTTCCAGCTAAATAAAGTAAATAACATGGTAGAAGTGATGCTCTCACCATTGCATTTTTCTTTGCCGCTTGTCTTTTTAATCTTCTTCCTTCCCGTCGACTGTCTTTCTTTAAAGCAACTGCAATTTCTTCCCTTACTTCCTCACTGTCTGTTGCTATAATTTGCCCACTGTGAACCATCTGTGAATTCTGTCTTAGGTATTCCATGAATCCATTCACATCTTCATTTAAGTACTCTTTTTTCTTTTTGTTCTTTTTATGTTTTGCTTGGGGTGCATCATTTTTGAGGGATAGCCTATTGGCTTCAAGTTGTTTACGCTTTGGTAGGTTTTGGCTTGTTCCATCAAAGGATCCCTTCTTCATGTCCTCCCATGATGTTGCAGGCAAGGGTCTCTTGTTATATGTGGTACTAACTCGGGCCCACCTGGTCATAATTTCATCAGTGGTACCTTAACAATTTTTAAGACAAGCATGGGTGGTTAGCCATCAACAACAAAAACAACAAAACTAAAGAGACATGCTATATCACTATATGTCACATATGCCCATATGTTAAACTTTTAATTATTAAAACACTTTTTACTTCAGTTAGATATCTATATACATATTTAATGCTATAATATGCTGCATAGACATGCTTCTAATATAAATCTACCGCTTACCAGAAAAGCTGCCACACCAGTTAAAAAAGGTGTGCTTAAAATTGAAAAACTATTTTAAGAAACCAAATTATTTCATAAAATATAAATCAGATAGTAATACAATGAATGCAATTATTCCTCCCACATTCTGCAGTTTTCCCAGCTGTTTATTTTCCTATCTCCAAGTCCCACAGCTACTTTCTCCCAATCTTCTTGCTTCGTCTGCCATTTCAATGCAACAATTTGCATAGCAGATTACTAAGTATACAGAAATCATGTCCTTTAATATGAAGTTTGTTGAAATTTCCTGGCAGAGTTATAAGTAAAACATATAAAAGTGTTTACCATCACAGGATGATCCCAGACTTCCTCTTACTAATCAAGGTATAAGCTACTTCCAGCCCAGTGATTTCACATCATCTTCAATTCTATTTAAATTATGACTTGAATCATAAGATATATTTCACAGCAAAATCTGTATCTTGTTTTTATACTCTTAATACATATGCTTTAATATTCAGAAATAACTTTTCATTTTAGAGCACATACATACTTTAAAGAAGTAATTTATCCTAACACTAATTATTTGGCTCCAACATAAGATGGAAAAAAGTTTTGGTCACTTACATACTACCTAGTAATTTGGAGGATATTTTTTTCCTGCAATGAATGAGAACATTCAGCCATAATCAAAGATTCATCAGCTAGTCACATACTACATAACATTTAGGTCAACAGCGACTGCACACATGATACTGGTCTCAGATGATTATAATGGAGCTGAAAAATTCCTATTGACTTTGTAGCCCTCATAACTTGTAGTGTAACACATTACTCATGTCTGTGGTAATGCTGGTGTAAACAAACCTGGGATGCCAGTCATATACAAACATAGCGCTTACAATGATGTACTGTACATAATACTAGACAATTATAACTATTCCAGAAAAAAGCAGTTATCATAGGAGAAGACAGCTCCATTCATGTTACTGCCCCTGAAAACCTTCCAGTAGGACAAGATGTGGAGGAAGAAAAGAGTGATATTGATGCTCCTGACCCGGTGTAGGCATAATGTGTGTGTCTTAGTTTATAACAACAAAAAAAATTTTAACAGGAAAAAGCTATAGAATAATGTAAGGGAATAAAGAAAATATTTTTATATAGCTATACAACACATTAGCATTTTAAGCTAAGTGTTATTACAAAAGAGTGGGCCGGGTATGGTGGCTCACGCCTGTAATCCCAGCACTTTGGGAGGCCAAGGCAGGTGGATCACAAGGTCAGGATATCGAGACCATCCTGGCCAACATGGTCAAACCCCATCTCTACTAAAAATACAAAAATTAGCTGGGCGTGGTGGCGCACTCTTGTAGTCCCAGCTACAGGCGCGCACCACCTGGTAGGCTGAGGCAGGAGAATCGCTTGAACTCAGGAGGTGGACGTTGCAGTGAGCTGAGATTGCGCCACTGCACTCCAGCCTGGGTGACAAGAGCAAAACTCTGTCTCAAAAAAGAGAGAAAGAGAGACAGAGAGAATAAACTCCGTCTCAAAAAAAAAAAAAAAAAAAAAAAGAAAGAAAAGAAAAGGTCAAGAAGTTAAAATTAATTTAAAAGTTTATAAAGTTAAAAAAGCACAGTAAGCTAAGGTTATTACCTTAAACATTTTTAATAAACTTAGACTAAGCATACCGCATTTATAAAGTCTACAGTAGTGTACAGTAATACCCTAAATAATATCGTAGGCCTTCACACTCACATACCACTCACTGACTCACTCAATAGCTACCGACAGCCCTGCAAGCTCCATGCGTAAGTGCCCTATTCAGGTGTACCATGCTTTCTTTTATACCATATTTTTACAGTATCTTTTCTGTGTTTAGATACACACCATCCTTTTACAACTGCCTACAGTATTTAGTAGTCATACTGTACAGGTCTGTAGACTAGGAGTAACAGGCTATCCCATACGGCCCAGGTGTGTAGGTTTGTGCAAGTACACTATGATGTTCACACAACCACGAAACGGCCCAACCATTTCTCATAACTATACCAGTTCTTAAGGGAAGCATGGCTGTATTAAGCCACCACCTTTTTTGTTGTTGTTGTGGTCGTTGCTGAGACGGAGTCTCACTCTGTAGCCCAACCTGGAGTGCAGTGGGCGATCTTGGCTCACTGCAACCTCTGCCGCCGGGGCTCAAGCGATTCTCGGGCCTCAGCCTCCCGAATAGCTGGGATTACAGGCGCGTGCCACCACGCCCAGCTAATTTTTTGTATTTTAGTAGAGAAGGGGTTTCACCATGTTGCCCAGGGTGGTCTCGAACTCCTGAGCTCAGGAGATCTGCCCGCCTCGACCTCCCAAAGTGCTGGGATTACAGGCGTGAGCCACCGCGCCCGGCCTAAGTTATCACCTTTTAAGACCAGCATCCCTCGCAGCCCCCCAAGTCTCAGCTCCTAGTAACAGAAAGATCCCTTCCACAGAAGCTGAAGGGTGGACCCAATGAATTGGTGTGAGAAACTCCATGCCACTTTACCAGCGCACTCTTCGCTGAAGTTTATGCGACTGTCATAGTGGGGACCGAAGCTGTTCAAAAGGAAGTAGATTATCCTTCCCCTACGTACGTGGGAAGGGGGAGGCTCTGGGTTATCAAGAGGGTGAAGTGGGAGAGCCAAGCGGCCCACCCACAGGCGGATTCCAGGGCGGCTGGACGCACAGCCCCCAGCAGCCGGAGCCCAACAGCTGAGGCCGCCGCACCTAGACAGCCCGCGCTCCAGCCAGCTCAGGGACCCAGCGGCTAAGCCTTTTGTCCTCCCAGCTTCCCACACAAGTTCCGCCAGGCCAGAGGGAACGAACGACGAGACCCTGCAGCTTTCGTGGCTGAGAACCTCACCTCACCGCGATACAGCGCAGCTTCTTACCGCGCACGAATCCCCCAGAGCAGCCGAGTTGGCGACCCGGGGAAGACCGCCCTCCTGCGGTATGGGAGACCGGAAGCACATAGTGCCCGAGAGCGCGTCACTTCCGGCGTCACAGATGGTCTTTACGAGCGACTCGTGGGCGTCAAGACTGGGCTGAGTTTGTGGCGCGCTTAGTGATGGGAGGGCGCTGTGCAGGACGCCGACACGAAAAGATGAAGAGTTCAATCCGTGCTGTCTGAACTCACAGTGTAGCGGGCGAGATAGACGGGAAGATCGGTAGGGTGGGAGATGCCGGAAAGGCTTCCCGTGAAACTGGATAAGAAATCAAAAATCTGGTGAAATTGCCGGCAGGAGGGAGTTAAGGACATTCCAGGCAGAGGCAAGGTAAAGGCGCGGTGGGAGTGGGTCACTGTGATAAAAGTCTGAAAAGGACATTTGGGGGCTCTCTTGGGTGAGTGGCAGTGCCTCATGTCCCCCCTTCAGTGCTCGTTGAGCATTCAATTAAAATGTTACACTTTGTAGCCAAACAAGTTCTCTTTTTAAGAGGAAAACCCTGGATTTCTAAACGGCTCATTTTCTGTAGCTTCTTGCAAATGGATACCACCACCAGCTGTGCCTAGTGAAAAAATGCAATTTACCAGGACCACTACTCTCAACAGTTGGCTCAGTCCATTTAACCTTTTGAATATTTGTCCACTTCTTTTTATCTCTGTTGGCACCTCCTCCCTTGTCCCATATTGTACCTGTAGTTCTACAACTGGTCTGGGGATTCATTCTGCCCCAGCTCCCTGAAATCCATTTTCCGTGTCGTAGGAACGGAACTTTTGAAAATGTAAATCATTACATTTAAAGCAGTACTGCTGTACTGCTTTAAACTCTCCCTTCGCTTCCCATTGTTTTTAGGATGAAATTCGAACTCCTTATGAAGTCCCTGCCTACTTCCCTAGCCTCACCTTGCTCAATCTCTCCTTTGAGCTCCGTGCATAGGATCATTTTTTCAATTTCTCAAATGCCGTGTGTACCTTGCCATCTCCAGGCCTTTACATTTGCTATTTTCTTTGTATGGTACTCCTTTTCTTCTTCCAGTTACTTTCTACTCACCCTTCAAGGCTTTAAGTATTTTATTCTCAAGAAAGCCTTCCAGCCCCCTACCCCCATACTAGACCAATCCCCTACTGTGTGCTCACGGCAGTCTATACTTTCTTATGACACGGTTCACATTTGTAATTACACAATAATTGTGTAAGTTTATTGTATCCTCGTTGCCTGGTACATCCTTGGTGCTCACTTCGTATTTGTTTTTTTGTTTTGTTTTGTTTTGTTTTTTGAGAAGTAGTTTGGCTCTTGTCGCCCAGGCTGGAGTGCAATGGCGCGATCTCGGCTCACTGCAACCTCTGCCTCCCGGGTTCAAGCGATTCTTCTGCCTCAGCCGCCCAAGTAGCTGAGATTACAGGCGCCCGCCACCGCGCCCGGCTAGATTTTGTATTTTTAGTAGTGACGGGATATCGCCACGTTGGCCAGGTTGGTCTCAAACTCCTGATTTAGGCGATCCGCCCGCCTCGTCCCTCCAAAGTGCTGGGATTACAGGCGTGAGCCACCGCGCCTGGCCCTCGTATTTGTTAAGTAAATGAAGAATAAGTACTTTGCGATGTTTGTTTAAAGCAAACTAGAAAGTGGCCCAGTTTTCTTTAAGAGAAGGGATTTTAAAGTCAGTGCTTGTAGGAATGTTGAGATTTGGTATGGTACATATCACAAATACCGTAGTTCATATGGTGGAGAAAGTTTTAAAAGACAACAAACAAACAACAGCAACTTCCAGCTCTTGAAGATAGGGAACTTCCTAAAAGATGTGTGGTAGTGCTGCCCATACTGTAATGATCTCAACCAGCTGGTTTCAGGGTAGTGACATTTCATGAAGAGGTTTTATCTTTGGTAGATGCAAGGTACTTACACATAACATACCACTAGAGGGCGCATTTAACTAAAACTTTTCTTTTTAGTGGTATATTGCATTTTAAACTGTAGGTCGTTCATTCTTGGAAGCAAAGGAACATACCGATTTCTTTTTGTAGCAGTATGTCCAATAAAGATTAGTAGTTGAGTAAATAGGGCGTAGAATAAGTCCTTTGGAATTCGGAGGAAACTATTGCTACTAATAGCTAACTTTACTGAACATTTTATAGGTGCCGGCAGTATGCTTAATGGTTTGCATTCGTTACCTAATTAGTCCACTCAGTATTCTGTGAGGTTGGTACTATTATTTTCTCCATTTTGCAATGAGGGAATAAATTCACAGAGCTGACGTAACTTATCCAAGGTCACACAGCTAATAAGAGGTAGAGTCAGGATTTGAACCAAGATCTCAGTCCAAACCTGTGTGCTCTGCTACTTTGAAATACTGCAGAGGATTGTTTGTCTACTTGATCCACTTGAAAACACTTTACTAAGTTATCCTTGCCCAAATTCGATTTTTTTTGGAAAGTATTTACTTTTACAGTTCAAGGGATTATGTTTGTATTCAGTTTTTCCATCTACTTATTGGAATACTGTAAATGTATTTTTTATAACAATATTATCAGGAAGGTAAATGTTAAATAAGGAATTCTGGTCGTCTTCTCAATTTTCCTGCTGCTGTTTCTTTTCCAGTCCTCAAATTGCTGATTTATAGCTTGATTCACTGGCAGAGACAGTGGAGTGTGCTTATTCCATATTACCAGGAATTGAAACCACTACCATTAGAATTTTAAATCTTCATTCTTGCCCAGATTCTCTCTGAATAATAGGCGCTTGGCCACCCTAGATGAAGTGACCAATAGGTGATGAGGACTAGAAGTGTCCAAGGCCCAGCCTGGGTGGACCATCCCTCTAACTGACTCACACATTAGAGTGAACAGCCTCCAGGCAGCCAGTTTACCTATAGAGCAATTTGGAACGGAGAACAGTGAATCTGGAAAGGAAGGCTGGGATGAGATTTTGCCAAATTAAAGTGTTTTTAAATGTGAAATTATAGTGTTCAAACTTTATCCATTAGAGCTTAAGCAATGAACAACTGTGGATAGTGTTTTAGATCATACAGGAGATCCCATAAAATAGATCTGGAGAAGAGGATTGTGTGGAAAACTGTACCTAATGCATTCTCTGGGCAGTTATTGAACTTTTTTATAGTATGCAGAAAAATACAGCAGAAGAGAGAGGAAAAAAATTAATGACCCTGCTGTTGGAAATAAAAATAAGATCCAGACCAGTGACATTCTGACATCTTAAAAACCTGTCAGTGATATTTTTAGCTGCTTTAGGATCCTTACAATAAGGCCCATGAGTAATAGGATTGTGAGGGTTTTTTTCTTTATACATAATTTTACAGATATGCTTTAATGGGTGTGTATTACATTTAGAATCATTATTAAAGAGTTATTTTTAATCCATGGGAGTTTTGACACAGCACATGAGAATTTCTAATTATAGACTCATAGAAATACATACCTTTTAAAACCCTATCTTCTTGTTTTACAGATCAATAAATTAAGTTTCAGAGAAGTTAAGTGATTGCCATAGAACACAATGCTAGTGACTGAATTTTATTAACTAACATGCTTTCATTTGCATTGTTGGTTTTCTCAGTAACAAAATTACAAGCAATACTGCTTTATTTCAGAAGTGAAAGAAAATCTGTTGGAAGTGTGGAGCAAGAGAAACCTATTAGTGGAAGTTACTTGAGGTTCCTAGGCAATAAGGAATAGGAATAATATAAAGTTTGTGTTACCCTCTGAAAAAGCTTGAATCTCTTTCATCTAATTTGCTTAAACGTGATAAAGAATAGTGTTGGAACACTAATCACAAAAATGATGTATCCTTCTGACTCATCTTACCATCTTGTTGTATTTCTCAAATTTGAGTTCCTAATCATGTGTTTCGGTGGTTAGGATGTTAAGTGCTTCAAATGAATACTTAAACCTAAATTACAAACAAGTGGCAAGATTTGCAAGCTCTCCTTTATACTCTGAAATGCGTACTTCCTCCTCCTTATGTCTGAGGAAATCATACCAGATACTTAGACTGTCCATTCCAAGGAACAATGAGAGGTCTTGTAGTTACAAATGGAATTCTGTAAAATAGGATAGGTGAGGAAAAAGCACTTTTTGATGTCTGCTATTTGCCAGTACCTTAAGTGCTAAATATATACAAATGACAGAGAGGTCCCTGCCCTTAAGCAGCCAAGAGCCTGTGAGAGTAAGACAGATTGCTAAACCACTAATAAGCTGATGTTATAATTAGTGAGGGAATTACGGTGATATAGAGATTACAGATAAAATATTTCTTCCTGGGAAGTTTTAAGAAAAACGTCACAGTAGAATGTGTTGCAGACAACTGGAGAGAGGGATCAGGGAGGTGAGGAGGAGGAGTCAGTAAAAAATAAATACATGTACTCCATCTAAAATCCTCTCCAATAAGCTGAAATGCTTTTGCAGATAAGACTGACACACGCTGACATATACACAAAAAGAGATAAAAATTTATGCTAGTACTTCATAAAAGGTCAAAGTGAACATAACCAAGTGGCAAAAATATTTCGTACTGATTTAGTAACTACTATATAAAATAATCTACTAGTAAGTCTGGGTAAAAACAGTACAGTAATTAATGATTTCAAATGAACTAATTTAAGAGGACCACATACGAGGAAAAACATAACCTGCCCAAAACTATGGCATAGCAAATAAATGATCATAGGAAAAGAGGTCCCACAAATATTTAAGAAACATTTATGGACCAAGAAGATGTAGAAAGTCACATTTACATATACTCCGGAAGATGTGAGAGTCTAATGGTGAGCTCTGTGAAGATGAATTGGACACAGTTCATACCCCCAGAGGAATCTGGTAAAGAAGACAAACAGGGCCAGGCGCGGTGGCTCACTCCTTTAATCCCAGCACTTTGGGAGGACGAGGCAGGCGGATCACCTGAGGTCAGGAGTTCGAGACCAGCCTGGACAACATGATGAAACCTCGTCTCTAGTAAAAATACAAAAAAAAAAAAAAAAAAAAAAAAAGCCAAGCGTGGAGGCAGGCACCTGTAATCCCAGCTACTCAGCTACTCAGGAGGCTGAGGCAGGAGAATCGCTTGAATCTCGGAGGCAGAGGTTGCAGTGAGCTGAGATCGCTCCATTGCACTCTAGCCTGGGTGACAAGAATGAAACTTTGTCTCAAAAAAAAAACAAACAGATTTTAAATTCCTCAAAGAGCAAATGAAGGAAGGCACTTGTGGAGTTTTGCCCAGGGAAGCTTTATATGGAAGTCACCAGCAAGTTTTCAGATAGGAAGATTAGCTACACTGAGTGTATGTGGCTTTTAGATCTCTAAACAGTATGTCTTGGAGAAGTACAGCAAACCAGATAGATAGATAGATATATAATAGATATATAATTATATATCTATTATATATAATAGATATAATTATATATATCTATTATATATAATAGATATAATTATATATCTATTATATATAATAGATATATATAATATAGATATATTAATCTATTATATATAGTATATATGATATATATACTATATATTATAGATATATCTATTATATCATATATACTATATATAAATATATATTAGATATATAATATATATCTAATATATAATAGATATATATCTATTATATATAATGTATAATATATATTATATGTAGATATATCTATTATATAATATGTATTATATGTAGATATATCTATTATATATAATATATAATATAATATGTAGATATATCTATATATAATATATAATATATATTATATGTAGATATATCTATTATATATAATAAATAGATATAATAGATATATAATAGATATATCTATCATATATAATAGATATATCTATCATATATAATAGATATATCTATCATATATGATATATGATATATATCATATATGATAGATATATAATAGATAATCTATCATATATGATAGATATATAATAATCTATCATATATGATAGATATATAATAGATAATCTATCATATATGATAATAATCTATCATATATGATAGATATATCTATCATATGATAGATATATAATAGATATATCTATCATATATGATAGACATATATAGACATCTAATGATATAGAGAGATATCATATGTGATAGATATATCTATTTTATATACATTATATATATATAAAATTTTTAAAAATTCTTCTTTTAAATACTAAGAAGGACTTTTAAGACCTAATCCTAAGGTACAGTATTCAATCTACATGTGTTGCCACTTTTCCTGTATTGGATGTTGGTTTTTAAAACTGAAATTTAGAATGGTAGTGATGGTTATGCAGCATTGTGGATATGCTTAATGCCACAGAACTGTGCACTTAAAATGACTAGTAGTAAATTTTGTTACGTATGTTTACCACAATATAAAAAAAAATTTTTTTAAGCTTGTGTTTAACCATTTTATGAGTAGTATTTACTTGATTCTCTTGAAGCTCAGTTTTACATCTTTCTCCTTTATTTACTACTTAAGTTACTCTTAAATGTAAAAATCAAGGTGTTAACTATGTATACTTTCCCTTATCACAAAATCTGCGAACAATTTGAATTTAGAATGTGCAATTTGTGAAACACAGCATTCTTAAGAATGTGCATGTTTGTTACATGGGTATATTGCATGATGCTGAGGCTTGGGTTATGATTGATCCCATCACCCAAGTACTGAACATAATACCTAATAGTTTTTCAACCCTTGTTCTCCTCCCTCTAGCAGTCCCCAGTGACTGTTGTTGCCATCTTTATGTCCATGAATACCCAGTGTTCAGCTCCTACTTATAAGCAAGAACATGTGGTATTTGGTTTTCTGTTCCTGTGTTAAGTCACTTAACATAATGGCCTCTAGCTTCATCCATGTTGCTGCAAAGGACATGATTTCTTTTTATGGCTGCATAGTATTCCATGGTGTATATGTACATATTTACTTTATCCAGTCCACCATTCATGGGCACCTAGGTTGATTCTGTGCCTTTACTATTGTGAATAGTGCTGCAGTGAACATATGAGTGCATGTGTCTTTATAACAGAACGATTTACATTCCTTTGAGACCTAGGACTGCTGGATCAAGTGGTAGTTCTCAGTTCTTTGAGAAATCTCCAAATTGCTTTCCACAGTGGCTGGTCTAATTTACATTCACACCAACAGTGTATTAACATTCCCTTTTCTCTGCAGCCTCACCAGCATCTGTTGTTTTTTGACTTTTTTTTTTTTTTTGGTCTTTTTTTTGAGACGGAGTCTCACTCGGTCGCCAGGCTGGAGTGCAGTGGCGCGATCTTGGCTCACTGCAACCTCCCCCTCCTGGGTTCAAGTGATTCTCCTGCCTCGGCCTCTTGAGTAGCTGGGACTATAGGCATGCACCACCGCACCCGGCTAATTTTTGTGTTTTTAGTAGAGACAGGGTTTCACCGTGTTGGCCATGATGGTCTCAATCCCTTGACCTCGTGATCCACCCACCTCAGCCTCTCAAAGTACTGGGATTACAGGCATGAGCCACGGTGCCCAGCCTGTTGTTTTTTGACTTTTTAATCACCGTTCTGACTGGTGGGAGATGGTATCTCATTGTGGTTTTAATTTGCATTTCTCTGCTGATAGTGATGATGAGTATTTCTTCATATGTGTTGGCCACGTGTATATCTTCTTTTGAGAAGTGCCTGTTCATGTCTTTTGCCTGTTTTTTTAAAGGGGTTTTGTGCTTGTTCAATTGTTTACATTCTTTATAGATTCTGGATATTAGACCTTTGTTGGATGCATAGTTTGTGAATATTTTCTCCCATTCTGTAGGTTGTCTGTTTACTGTGTTGATAGTTTCTTTTGCTGTGCAGAAGCTCTTTAGTTTAATTAGATTGTCCCACTTAAACCAATTTTTGTTTTTGTTACAATTGTTTTCGAGAACTTAGCATATATTCTTTTCCAAGGCCAGTGTCCAGAATGGTGTTTCCTAGATTTTCTTCTATAATTCTTATAGTTTGAGGTCTTACATTTAAATCTTTAATCTATCTATTGTTAATTTTTGAAAGTATGATCCAGTTTCATTCTTCCACATGTTGCTAGCCAGCCATCCCAACACTATTGAATAGGGAGTCCTTTCCCCATTGCTTTTTTGTTATTGTTGATTTTCTTGAATATAAGATGGTTGTGCAGGTTTATATCTGGTTTTTCTATTCTATTCCCATTGGTCTCTGTCTCTTTTTGTACCAGTTCCATGCTGTTTGGATTACTGTAACTTATTAGGATAGTTTCAAGTCAGGTAACATGATACCTCCAACTTTGTTCCCTTTGCTTAGGATTGTTTTGGCTGTTCCTGCTCTTTTTTGTTCCATGTAAATTTCAGAATAGCTTTTTTCTAGTTCTGTGAAAAATGACATTGGTAATTTGGTAAGAATAGCATTGAATCTGTAGATTGCTTTGGGCAGTATGGCTACTTTAATGATATTGATTCTTCCAATCTGAGCATGGAATGTTTTTCCATCTGTTTGTATCATCTGTGTTTGTAGTTCTCCTTGTAGTGGCCTTTCACCTCCTTGGTTAGATCTGTTCTTAGGTACTTCTCTCTCTCTCTCTCTCTCTCTCTCTCTCTCTCTCTCTCTCTCTCTGTGTGTGTGTGTGTGTATGTGTTGTACGTGGGATTGCATTCTCGAGTTGGCTTTCAACTTGAATGTTATTGGAATATAGAAATGCTACTGTTTTTATAGATTGATTTTGTATCCTCAAACTTTACTGAAGTTGTTTATCAGTTCTAGGAGGTTTTTGATGACAGCTTTGTTTTTTGTTTTTTTGTTTGTTTGTTTGTTTGTTTGTTTGTTTTTGGATGGAGTCTCGCTCTGTCACCCAGACTGGAGTGCAATGGCGCAATCTCAGCTCAGTGCAACCTCCATCTCCTGGCTTCAAGTGAATCTCCTGCCTCAGCCTCCTGAGTAGCTGGGATTACAGGCACGGGCCACCACACCTGGCTAATTTTTTTTTGTATTTTTAGTGGAGACCAGGTTTCACCATGTTGGTCAGGCTGGTCTTGAACTCCTGAGCTCATGATCCTCCCGCCTTGGCCTCCCAAAGTGCTGGGATTACAGGCATGAGCCACCACGCCCAGCCAGCTTTAGGGTTTTTAAGGTATAGAATCATATCATCCATGAAGACAGATAGTTTCACTTCTTCTTTGCCTATTTGGATGCCTTTTATTTCTTTCTCTTGCCTGATTGCTCTGGCTAGCACTTCTAGTACTATGGTGAATATGAGTGGTAAGAGAAGGCATTCTTGTCTTATTCCAGTTCTCAAGGGAACTTCTCCAGTTTTTGCTTGTTCAGTATGATGTTAGCTGTGGGTTTGTCATAGACGGCTCTTATTATTTGGAATATGTTCCTTTTGAGAGAGGAGCAGTTAGGGGCTGGCTAGGCAGTTAGGGAAGGTCTTTGGAGAAGAACAACACTTATGGGACCACAACTGCACTGCCCGTGTTATGTAGCAAGCAGGTGGAAGTGTGGTGAAGAGCTTCCTCTTATACCAGGATGTTTGCCCAAGAAGGGAGTGTCCCAACTTAGGCACAGGTGCAGTAAATAAACGTAGCATCCTTAACTTGACCCAGCTCATTATATATAAGTCATTAACATGACATCTGCATGGTAGTTTCACCCCCCTGCCATGTGGGCTTTTCTGTGATGTTTATGGGTAATAACTAAGATGGAGTAGCTTTGGAGAAGAACACACCTGTGTAGAAAGAAGTGGGACCAGGAAGCAACCAGGACATAGAGGGTTGTGCAAGATGCAAATGAGAAAAACACCCCTGGAAAGAGGGGACAGAAACCTCTGGGGACAAGCCCATAGGCATCAACCCACTTTCAGGTCCCCTGTTGCTGCTGAGAGCTTTTCCTGTCACTTAATAAAAATCTATGCCTTACGTACCCTCTGGTGTCCGTGAACCTCATTCCTCTTGGTCATGGGACAAGAACTTGGAACTCACTGAACTATGGGAGTGAAGGAGCCACAACACCTTGATGCATAGTTTCTTGAGGATTTTTATCATGAAGGGATATTAGATTTTATCAAAAGCTTTTTTGTGTGTCTTTCGAGATGATTATATTGTTTTTGTTTTACTTCTGTTTATGTGCTGAATCACATTTATTGATTTGCACATGTTGAGCTAACTGTACTTTCTGGGAATGAAGCCTACTTGATCGTAGTAAATTAACTTTTTGATGTGCTGTTGTATTCAGTTTGCTAGTATTTTTGTTCAGGATCTTTGCATCTGTGTTCATCAGGGATATTGGCATATAGTTTTCTTTTTCTTTTGTTGTGTCTTTGCCAGGTTTTGGTGTCAGGGTGATGCTGGCTTCATAGAATAATTTAGGAAGGAGTTCTTCCCTAATTTTTTTTTTTAATAGTTTCAGTAGAATTGGTACCAGCTCTTCTTTGTATGTCAGTTAGAATTCTGCTGTGGATCCATCTGGTCTGGGGCTTTTATTGGCTTATAGATTTTTTTATCACTGGTTTCAATTTCAGAACTTGATACCGGTCTATCCAGGACTTCAGTTTCTCCCTGATCCAATCTTAGGAGATTGTGTGTTTCCAGGAATGTGTCCATTTCCTCTTGATTTTCTAGTTTGTGTGCATAGAGGTGTTCATAATAGTCTCTCAGTATCTTTTGTATTTCTGTGGGATTGGTGGTAATATCACCTTTGTCATTTATTTAGAGACAGGGTCTTACCCTTTTGCCCAGGCTGGAATGCAGTGCCATGATCATTGGCTCACTGAGGTCTTGACCTCCCTAGGCTCAGGTAATCCTCCCACTTCAGCCTCCCAAGTAGCTGGGACTACAGGTGCATGCCACCAGGCCCAGCTAACTTTTGTAGAGACAGAGTTTCATCATGTTACCCAGGTGGTCTTGAACTCCTGGGCTCAAGTGATCCACCCACCTTGTCCTCCTAAAGTGCTAGGATTACAGGCATGAGCCACCATGCCTGGCCACCTTTGTCATATCTAACTGTGCTTATTTGGATCATCTCTCTTTTTTCTTTGTTAATCTAGGTAGTGGTCTTTGATCTTTTTTATCCTTCAGAAAACCAATTTTTGGTTTTGTTGATTCTTTGTATGGACTTTTGGGTCTGAATTTTGTTGGGTTCTGCTCTGAAATAACTAAAATTTCTTTTCTTCTGCTAGCTTTGGGGTTCTTATTTTTCTAGTTCCTCTGTCTGATGTTAGGTCATTAATTTGAGATTTTTCTAACATTTCAAGTACAGTTTTTGCTGTATCTTAGATATTTTGGTATGTTGTCTATTTTCATTTCTTTCAAAGAATTTTTTGATTTCTGCCTTAATTTTCTTGTTTACCCAAAAGTCCTCTGGGACTAAGTTGTTTAATTTCCATGTAATTGTGTGGTTTTGAGCGATCTTCTTGGCATTTATTTCTGTTTTTATCCCACTATACTTTGAGAGTATGGTTGGTATGATTTTGATTTTTTTTTTAGTTTTTTAAGACTTGGTTTATGGCCAGGATGTGGTTGATCTTGGAGTATGTTCCCATGTGCATATAAGAATGTGTCTTGTGGCAAACTAAAGCAGGAACACAAAACCAAATACTGCATATTCTCACTTATAAGTGAGAGTTGAACAATGAGAACACATGGACACAGGGAGGGGAACAGCACACACTGGGGCCTGTAGGCAGGGTCAGGGGCTAGGGGAGGGAGAGCATCAGGAAAAATAGCTAATGCATGCTGAGCTTAATACTTAGGTGATGGGTTGACGGGTGCAGCAAACCACCATGGCACACATTTACCTAGGTAACAAACCTGCACATCCTGCATATGTACCCCAGAACATAAAATAAGAATGTATATTCTGTGGTTGATAGGTGGAAGTATTTTATAGATGTCTATTAGATCCAGTTGGTCAAATGTCAAATGTCAGTTTAGAATTTCTTTGTTAGTTTTCTACCTTGATGATCTTTCTAATGTTGTCAGTGTGGTGTTGGAGTCTTCCACTATTACTGGGTGGCTGTCTTAAGTCTTTTTGTAGATGTAGAAGTACTTGTTTTATGAATCTTGTTGCCCCAGTGTTGTGTGCATATATATATTTAGGATAGTTACGTCTTCTTGTTGAATTGAACCGTTTATCATTATATAATGCCCTTCTTTGTCCTTTTTTTTTGCTGTTATTGGTTTAGTCTGTTTTAGCTGATATAAAAATAGCGACCCCTGCTCTTTTGTTTTCCATTGCATGATAGATCTTTTTCCAATCTTTTACTGAGTCTGTGGGTGTCCTTATGTGTGAGATTGGTCTCTTGAAGACAGCAGATGGATAGGTCTTGCTTTTCTAATCCAACTTGCCACTCTGCGCCTTTTAAGTGGGGGCATTTAGATCATTTACATTCAAGATTAATATTGATATGTGAGGTTTTGTGGATCCAGAATTTTAAATGTCTGTTTCCTTCCCTGTGCTGAGAGATATGGCCATGTTATCTTCCTGAGATTGTCTAATATTTCTATTACTTGCTGGGCTAATAATAAAGTACACATTGATACCTGACAAATATTCATCTTTCCTTGCCAACTTTATATATTGCAGAATGTTATAGTAGCCCTATTTGAAGATGGTTGGACTTTCCATCCCTGTCATGGAATGGGGAATATATTCCTAGAAAAGAGTTTTTTTTTTTTTTTTTAATTGGGGCCTTATTGGCTTAGAAAAGCACTAACAACTTAAAAGAGGGAAAAAACAACATCTCAGCAGTATAATGAGAAAATTTGGGATCAGAGAAAGATGTTTTGTTTCTATTTTTAAAAATAACAGGATGGCAAAAGACAGATACAGATAAGTTGATCTGTTTTTTTTTTTTTTTTTTTTTTTTTTTTTTTTTGAGACAGTCTCCCTCAGTCGCCCAGGCTGGAAAGCAGTGGCTCGATCTCTGCTCACTGCAAGCTCCGCCTCCTGGGTTCACGCCATTCCCCTGCCTCAGCCTCCGGAGTAGCTGGGACTACGGGCGCCTGCCACCATGCCCAGCTAATTTTTTTTGTATTTTTTTTGTAGAGACGGGGTTTCACCATGTTAGCCAGGATGGTCGCAATCTCCTGACCTCTTGATCCGCCCTCCTCGGCCTCCAATAGGCCATTTAAGTGAATATCGAAGCGATGTGCCAGAGAGTGTGTTACTTAAAAAACATCTTAAGGCTGGGCGCGGTGGCTCACGCTTGTAATCCCAGCAGTTTGGGAGGCTGAGGTGGGCGGATCACTTGAGGTTAGGAGTTTGAGACCAGCCTGGCCAACATGGTGAAACCCCGTCTCTACCAAAAATACAAAAATTAGCCAGGCGTGGTGGCAGGCCCTTGTAATCCCAGCTACTCGGGAGGCTGAGGCAAGAGAACTGCTTGAACATGGGAGGCAGAGGTTGCAGTGAGCTGAGATCGTGCCACTGCACTCCAGCCTGGGCGACAGAGAGAGACTCCATCTTAAAAAAAAAAAAAACTTGAATAATTAAATTTTTTGCCTGTCTACCACAAAGAGATGTGACTGCACTGTTAACCACATTGTTGCCAAATGAGTAAAATGTGTAAAAGATTTTAATACCAGTCCTCTTTTATTCATTAAAGTCTTCTTATGGCTCGTTAATTTTAATGGTATAATCTAGTTCTGATTGAAGTGCACCTGAATGCAGTTAGTGCCTCATCAGTCCTGATGAGTTCCAAGTAATTCAGGCCCTGTCTGCAGTGTTCACAAATTGTGTCTATATTTACATCTGTTTCATGCATGTTTGCACGTGTCTTCAGCAGTACAGTTTTTACAATACAAGAGCCCAGTGTCTTCCTTTTTGGCCTCATCTACATTATTTAAAAGAGTTTTCTATTTTCATAATTGCTTTTATGCCAAAAATAAGTTTTATGCAAACAAAGATTTTGTGATGATGCCAAAATTTGGCATTCAGGTTGAAAATAGATACAGCTTATGAGTCGAATACACTTTTGGAGAATAGGGAATCTGATGTATATAGTAAAAAGTAAATGATAATATCAGTTCATTGGATTTCCACTGTAACTCTTAAGTTTCATGAAGCTATTAAAAAACTCTTCTTAAATCCTGCTTTTACAGTTTCATAATTACATACCTCAAACTAGGTTTACTCATTTTCAGATATAGATTATGTTTGCAGAATGAATACATGATTAATTATGGTATACCTCTTTAATCCTTCATTTCTGGTGTGGGTGTTTTCACAGCACTCAGATAAGTGATTGGTTGAACATGGTCAAACAGTCTAACCCCTAGGGTGAATAGAGCTTTCTCTGATGGTGCTGAAGGTTTATTCATCAGTTACGATCTCGCTCTTTTTTTTTTTTTTTTTTTTAGATGAAGTTTCACTCTTGTTGTCCAGGCTGGAGTGCAGTGGTGCGATCTCGGCTCACTGCAACCTCTGCCTCCTGGGTTCAAGCGATTCTCATGCCTCAGCCTCCCGAGTAGCTGGGATTACAAGCATCTGCCACCACACTCGGATAATTTCTTGTATTTTTAGTAGAGATGAGGTTTCACCATGTTGGCCATGCTGATCTCAAACTCCTGACCTCAGGTTGATCCACCTGCCTCGGCCTCCCAAAGTGCTAGGATTACAGTCATGAGCCACCGCTCCTGGCCCAGTAATGATCTCTTAATTCCCCTTTTTTAGGTCCCATGATAACCATTTGCCTTCTCTGTTAAAAAAAAAAAGTGTTTTTTATAGAAAGGGTAAAATGAAGTTGGTTCAGCATCCTTTTCTGAATCTTCCAGTTCCAATCTTGCCTCCTGGATGGTTCTTTGGTTTCATTTTACAGATGGCTAATCTCCACTATGTGCAGATTTTTCTAGTTTAATTTTTAGATGGAAATCTTATTAACTGACCTTAACTTTTTTTTTGAGGGTTTTGAGGCCCCCTCATGTATTCTGTCTCCCAATAAAATTTTAAGCTCCTGGATAGTTCCCTGCATAGATGAGAAATGAATGACTATCAAATACATTAGATATTCTATCATAACAAAGCTTTTCCCCATTAAAATTGAGTAACAGCTATATATCCTTGATTTGCACTTAAAAATTATGCTTGATTCAATTTTAAATTTCAAAAAGTTGGTATGAAATAGTTTTTGACAATCAAAAGGAATAAAGAAATGTTTTTTCTCTTGGAACTACAGGTGAGAAGAGGAGTTGCTGTTGTGAAAGGGGGAGTCAATTTTGGGAGCAGAAAGGTAGAGCGGGCCAGGTGTGGTGGCTTATGCCTATAAACCTAGCATTTTGGGAGGCTGAGGCGGGAGGATCACTTAAGGTCAGAGTTTAAGACCAGCCTAGGCAATGTAGTGAGACTTCATCTCTATCAAAAAAAAAAGTTAAAAATTAGCCAAGCATGGTGGCACATACCTGAAGTCCCAGCCACTCGGGTGGCTGAGGTGGGAGGATTGCTTGAGCCCAGGAGATTGAGGCTTGAGCCCAGGAGATTGAGCCCAGGAGATTGAGCTATGATTGTGCCACTACATTCCAGCCTGGGCAACAGAGTGAGACCTTGTCTCAAAAACAAAACAAAACAAAAAACCAAAAAAAAAAAAAAAAAGGCTGCTTTTACATAGAGCAGGGAGCAGTGGGGAATAAGACACTTGGCTGCCTCCTGGTGCTTACTGTTAATTTGTCCTGTTGTAACTCGACAGAGATGTGATACAACCCTGGCCTGACAGCATGTAATTGCAGGCTCAGGGCTGAATGTTTGGTTTACACAATGAAGTAAGCCACCAAAGTCTATCAAGGTGATAGATGAAAGTGAGGGAAATTTAGAATAGATAATGGAGGAGGTTGAAGATGAATAGCAGCAATGGGGCTTTAGTTCATACCACTAACCTCCCTCTTCTAAGATGTTCCTTAGGATGTGAGACCTATGGAAGTCATGGAAGAGCTTTTCCCTGAAGTAAATTTGTATGATGCACAGTGGACTGTGGTGGCCATGAAAATATATAACTGAAATTCCCTCTTGCAGGGACCATAATTGACAAATAACCTCAGTTACTGCCCCTCTGGATGAACCATTGTGTTGACGCTGAGGCCAGGCTTCCTGTAGTCTACGTTCAGCTCATAACTGAGTAAAGTCCGTTCTTGCCTTAGGAGATGCAAAACTCTTACAGCAGGTGTGAAGACGGCTGAATCCATTGGCCTAGTTGAACCTTTCTTGGTCTAGGACTTTTCCTACCCCTTCTTGCCGCCTTCCCTCTCAGTCTAGCATACTGATTTGAAAGTATCTACCTCTTTTTATCCTTTCCCACAAAAATCACTTTCGTGTTAAATCCTGTCTTGGTACCTGCTTCTTGGCAGCCCCAAACACAGCTGATATTCTTGTTTAAGTCTCCTGGATTTTTCTTGATATTTTGTCTACTTGTTCTATGGAATTCTAAAAGAGAAATATTGCATATTTGTCTATTTCCTCTTGCAGTTCTGTTAGTTTTGGCATCATATATTTTGAAACTTGTTATTAGATGAGCACATATTTAGAATGTTTAAGTCTTAATGAATTTGACATGTGCATAATTATGAAATGCCCCCCTTTATGCTTTTTTTCTGGAGTATACTTTAGTAATAAAACAGAACACTCTTTCTTTTGATTGGTATTTTCATGGTATGTCTTTTTTCATCCTTTTACTTTTTGTGTCTTTTTATTTAAAGTGAGTTTCCTGTAGACAGGATATCATTGGTTTTTAAAATTTTTTCCGCACCCTAATGGTCTCTGCCTTTTAAATGGAGTGTTTGGACCAGGGATTGACACATTTTTTTTTTTTTTTTTTCTGTAAAGAGCCACATACTACATATTTTGAGTTTTGTGGACGATATGGTCTTTGTTGCAATTACTCAGATCTGCCATTGTAGTACAAAAGCAGCCACAGACAATATGTATATGAATGTGTGGCTATGATGAGTCAGATTTTGCCCATAGCTGTAGTTTGTCCTTTTTTTTTTTTTTTTTTTTTTTTTTGAGACGGAGTCTCGCCCTGTTGCCCAGGCTGGAGTGCAGTGGCACAATCTTGGCTCACTGCAATCTCTGCCTCCCAGGTTCAAGGAATTCTCATGCCTCAGCCTCCTGAGTAGCTGAAATTAGAGGCGTGCACCACCGTGCCCAGCTAATTTTTGTATTTTTGGTACAGATGGGGTTTGACCATGTTGACCAGGCTGGTCTCAAACTCCAGACCTCAAGCAATCTGCCCACCTCGGTCTCCCAAAGTGCTGGGATTACAAGCATGTGCCATTGTGCCCAGCCAACTATATTTGATGTAATTGTGGATATAGTTGGCTTTCCACAGATATTGTAATTTATTGGACTTATCCCAATGAAAAGAATTGTATTCTTCCTTCATTTGGAATTAATTTATTGATGACTTTAAAGTGTTTTGTCAGAAGATTAATTTTTCCCTCCCCTTTCCTATTAAAATAGAATCAGTTTTCTTTAAAAGTCTTGGAAGGAGAAAAAGGTCTACTTCTATGGTGCAGTATGCTCCCAATAGGCTCACTCTCCTACAGATGAGAACTATAAACTCTGATTAAATTTTTAAAATTATACAAGAACTCTGGAGATTGGAAAAAAGCAGGTAGCTTTTGGAGAGTATTCAAATCTTAGAGGTTGAGATTGCACAAAGTACATTTCATATTTTGCAACATTAGCCTGCATGTGCCATAGATACTGTACAGCACGGAGTGGCTAAGATTCCAGTAGAGAACCAAGCTCTTTTCTGGCCTAGTAAACCAGGAAATGGAGCCTGGAATAAGCATAGCCACCAGAAGGGGGTATTCTAGAGGAGAGACCCAGAGAAGTGGAGGTCCAGGTTCTCTGGATGAACTCTGCTCAAATCTTTACTTGACCCCTGAACTACACGTGAATGAAGCAGTTTCAAAACAACCACTGAGGCTTAAGTAACTGAACTGTATATTGAACTTGCAGTCATTGCAGGTGAGACCACAGTTTGAGTCTAATCAAGGTTATTGCCTGCTAAAACAAATAACTCAGTCATTTTTAAAGCAATACAGTAGAACTCAGGTTATACTAAATATAACTTTCTCAATGTCCAGGATACAATCCAAAATTACTTGACAGAGAATGAACTAGGAAAATATGACAAGAAAAAGACAGCCAACAGAGGTTTACCCAGAGATGAACAAGGTGACCAAAAGATATAACACAAGGACTTTATACCAGCTATTCTAACTGTGCTCAATGAATAAAGGCAAAGATGTTTACAATGAATGAAAAGATAGAATATCTCAGCAGAGAAATAGAATATGTAAAAAAAAAAAAAAAAGAAAATTTGAGAAGTAAAAGTTACAATATCTGTGATGATAAAAGATCACTGGTTGAGCTCAGTAGCAGAATAGAGAGAACAGAGGTAGAATAGAGAGGTAAGAATTTAGAAACTTAAAGATAGAACAATAGAAATTATTCATTCTGAAGAAAAGGAAATGATTGAATAAACAGAAAAGGGGGGAAATTATTTTTAAAATGGACACTCAGAGTGCTGTGGAACAATAGCAGTAGGTCCAGTATATATCTAATTATGAGTCCTAAAAAAGAAGAGATAGAGAATGAGGCCGGGAAAAGCATTTGAAGAAATGATAGCCAAAAACTTTCCAAACTTTGTAAAAGATATAAATCAACATAAGAAGCCCAGTGAAACTCAAGTATAAATATGTAGAAAATCACCTAGGCACATTAACTGCTGAAAATCTTATAAGCCGTCAGAAAAATGACACATTACATGTAGAAAAACAACTATTTGCATAACCATAAACTTTTCATCAAAAAACATGGAGAAGAAAATGGAACAAAGTATTTAGAGTTGAATGAAGAATAAAAAGGATGAAGGAGGGAATTTAATGATTATTGAGCCAGGTAATTAATTCTATGTTTTTGAAATTGAATTTTATCCCCTTAATGTCTTGTGAAATCCATTTAATGTATTACAATCAGAATTTTTTAAAACTGGAAGAGTTTAAGACAGTATAGAATAAAGTATCAGAGTGCATCTCAGATTGTAAGGGTAACTTCTGTTACATGAAATCTTTATTTGGATTTTACATACATTCACTTGGATATTCATATATGTGTGTACTGGTTTTTTTTTTTTAATTTTAGGGTATATGTGCACAACATGCAGGTTTGTTACATATGTATACCTGTGCCATGTTGGTGTGCTGCACCCATTAACTCGTCATTTAGCATTAGGTATATCTCCTAATGCTATCCCTCCCCCTCCCACCACCCCACAACAGTCCCCAGTGTGTGATGTTCCCCTTTCTGTGTCCATGTGTTCTCATTGTTCAATTCCCACCTATGAGTGAGAACATGCGGTGCTTGGTTTTTTGTCCTTGCGATAGTTTGCTGAGAATGATGGTTTCCAGTTTCATTCATGTCCCTACAAAGGACATGAACTCATCCTTTTTTATGGCTGCATAGTATTCCATGGTGTATATATGCCACATTTTCTTAATCCAGTCTATCATTGATGGACATTTGGGTTGGTTCCAAGTCTTTGCTATTGTGAATAGTGCCGCAATAAACATACGTGTGCATGTGTCTTTATAGCAGCATGATTTATAATCCTTTGGGTATATACCCAGTAATGGGATGGCTGGGTCAAATGGTATTTCTAGTTCTAGATCCCTGAGGAATCACCACACTGACTTCCACAATGGTTGAACTAGTTTACAGTCCCACCAACAGTGTAAAAGTGTTCCTATTTCTCCACATCCTCTCCAGCACCTGTTTCCTGACTTTTTAATGATCGCCATTCTAACTGGTGTGAGATGGTATCTCATTGTAGTTTTGATTTGCATTTCTCTGATGGCCAGTGATGATGAGCATTTTTTCATGTGTCTTTTGGCTGCATAAATGTCTTCTTTTGAGAAGTGTCTGTTCATATCCTTTGCCCACTTTTTGATGGGGTTGTTTTTTTTCTTGTAAATTTGTTTGAGTTCATTGTAGATTCTGGATATTAGCCCTTTGTCAGATGAGTAGGTTGCAAAAATTTTCTCCCATTCTGTAGGTTGCCTGTTTGCTCTGGTGGTAGTTTCTTTTGCTGTGCAGAAGTTCTTTAGTTTAATGAGATCCCATTTGTCAATTTTGGCTTTTGTTGCCATTGCTTTTGGTGTTTTAGCCATGAAGTCCTTGCCCATGCCTATGACCTGAGTGGTATTGCCTAGGTTTTCTTCTAGGGTTTTTATGGTTTTAGGTCTAACATGTAACTCTTTAATCCATCTTGAATTAATTTTTGTATAAGGTGTAAGGAAGGGATCCAGTTTCAGCTTTCTACCTATGGCTAGCCAGTTTTTCCAGCACCATTTATTAAATAGGGAATCCTTTCCCCATTGCTTGTTTTTGTCAGGTTTGTCAAAGATCAGATAGTTGTAGATATGTGCCATTATTTCTGAGGGCTCTGTTCTGTTCCATTGGTCTATATCTCTGTTTTGGTACGAGTACCACACTGTTTTGGTTACTGTAGCCTTGTAGTATAGTTTGAAGTCAGGTAGCGTGATGCTTCCAGCTTTATTCTTTTGGCTTAGGATTGACTTGGCGACGTGGGCTCTTTTTTGGTTCCTTATGAACTTTAAAGTAGTTTTTTCCAATTCTGTGAAGAAAGTCATTGGTAGCTTGATGGGGATGGCATTGAATGTATAAATTACCTTGGGCAGTATGGCCATTTTCACAATATTGATTCTTCCTACCCATGAGCATGGAATGTTCTTCCATTTGTTTGTATCCTCTTTTATTTCATTGAGCAGTGGTTTGTAGTTCTCCTTGAAGAGGTCCTTCACATCCCTTGTAAGTTGGATTCCTAGGTATTTTATTCTCTTTGAAGCAATTGTGAATGGGAGTTCACTCATGATTTGGCTCTCTGTTTGTCTGTTATTGGTGTATAAGAATGCTTGTGATTTTTGTTCAGTGATTTTGTATCCTGAGACTTTGCTGAAGTTGCTTATCAGCTTGAGGAGATTTGGGGCTGAGACGATGGGGTTTTCTAGATATACAATCATGTCATCTGCAAACAGGGACAATTTGACTTCCTCTTTTCCTAATTGAATACCCTTTATTTACTTCTCCTGCCTGATTGCCCTGGCCAGAACTTCCAACACTATGTTGAATAGGAGTGGTGAGAGAGGGCATCCCTGTCTTGTGCCCGTTTTCAAAGGGAATGCTTCCAGTTTTTGCCCATTCAGTATGATATTGGCTGTGGGTTTGTCATAGATAGCTCTTATTATTTTGAGATGTGTCCCATCAATACCTAATTTATTGAGAGTTTTTAGCATGAAGGGCTGTTGAATTTTGTCAAAGGCCTTTTCTGCATCTATTGAGATAATCATGTGGTTTTTGTCTTTGGTTCTGTTTATATGTTGGATTACATTTATTGATTTGCGTATGTTGAACCAGCCTTGCATCCCAGGGATGAAGTTCACTTGATCATGGTGGATGAGCTTTTTGATGTGCTGCTGGATTCGGTTTGCCAGTATTTTATTGAGGATTTTTGCATCAATGTTCATGAAGGATATTGGTCTAAAATTCTCATTTTTGGTTGTGTCTCTCCCAGGCTTTGGTATCAGGATGATGCTGGCCTCATAAAATGAGTTAGGGAGGATTCCCTCTTTTTCTATTGATTGGAATAGTTTCAGAAGGAATGGTACCAGCTCCTGTTTGTACCTCTGGTAGAATTCGGCTGTGAATCCATCTGGTCCTGGACTTTTTTTGGTTGATAAGCTATTGATTATTGCCTCAATTTCAGAGTCTGTTATTGGTCTATTCAGAGATTCAACTTCTTCCTGGTTTATTCTTGGGAGGATGTGTGTGTGTCCAGGAATTTATCCATTTCTTCTAGATTTTCTAGTTTATTTGCGTAGAGTTGTTTATAGTATTCTCTGATGGTAGTTTGTATTTCTGTGGGATTGGTGGTGATATCCCCTTTATCATTTTTTATTGTGTCTATTTGATTCTTCTCTCTTTTCTTCTTTATTAGTCTTGCTAGTGGTCTATCAATTTTGTTGATCTTTTCAAAAAACCAGCTTCTGGATTCATTAATTTTTTGAAGGGTTTTTTTTGTGTCTCTATTTCCTTCAGTTCTGCTCTGATCTTAGTTATTTCTTGCCTTCTGGTAGCTTTTGAATGTGTTTGCTCTTGCTTCTCTAGTTCTTTTAATTGTGATGTTAGGGTGTCAATTTTAGATCTTTCCTGCTTTCTCTTGTGGGCATTTAGTGCTATAAATTTCCCTCTACACACTGCTTTGAATGTGTCCCAGAGATTCTGGTACATTGTGTCTTTGTTCTCATTGGTTTCAAAGAACATCTTTATTTCTGCCTTCATTTTATTATGTACCCAGTAGTCATTCAGGAGCAGGTTGTTCATTTTCCATGTAGTTGAGCGGTTTTGAGTGAGTTTCTTAATCCTCATTTCTGGTTTGATTGCACTGTGGTGTGAGAGACAGCTTGTTATAATTTCTGTTCTTTTACATTTGCTTGAGGAGTGCTTTACTTCCAACTATGTGGTCAGTTTTGGAGTAGGTGTGGTGTGGTGCTGAAAAGAATGTATATTCTGTTGATTTGGGGTGGAGAGTTCTGTAGATGTCTATTAGGTCTGCTTGGTGCAGAGCTGAGTTCAATTCCTGGGTATCCTTGTTAACTTTCTGTCTCGTTGATTTGTCTAACGTTGACAGTGTGGTGTTAAAGTCTCCCATTATTATGGTGTGGGAGTCTAAGTCTCTTTGTAGGTCACTAAGGACTTGCTTTATGAATCTGAGTGCTCCTGTATTGGGTGCATATATATTTAGGATAGTTAGCTCTTCTTGTTGAATTGATCCCTTTACCATTATGTAATGGCCTTCTTTGTCTCTTTTGATCTTTGTTGGTTTAAAGTCTGTTTTATCAGAGACTAGGATTGCAACCCCTGCCTTTTTTTGTTTTCCATTTTCTTGGTAGATCTTCCTCCATCCCTTTATTTTGAGCCAATGTGTGTCTCTGCACGTGAGATGGGTCTCCTGAATACAGCACACTGATGGGTCTTGACTCTTTATCCAATTTGCCAGTCTGTGTCTTTCAGTTGGAGCATTTAGCCCATTTACATTTAAGGGGAATATTGTTATGTGTGAATTTGATCCTGTCATTATGACGTTAGCTGGTTATTTTGCTCGTTAGTTGATGCAGTTTCTTCCTAGCCTTGATGGTCTTTACAATTTGGCATGTTTTTGCAGTGGCTGGTACTTGTTCCTTTCCATGTTTAGTGCTTCCTTCAGGAGCTCTTTTAGGGCAGGCCTGGTGGTGACAAAATCTCTCAGCATTTGCTTGTCTGTAAAGTATTTTATTTCTCCTTCACTTATGAAGCTTAGTTTGGCTGGATATGTGATTCTGGGTTGAAAATTCTTTCCTTTAAGAATGTTGAATATTGGTCCCCACTCTCTTCTGGCTTGTAGAGTTTCTGCCGAGAGATCAGCTGTTAGTCTGATGGGCTTCCCTTTGTGGGTAACCCGACCTTTCTCTCTGGCTGCCCTAAACATTTTTTCCTTCATTTCAACTTTGGTGAATCTGACAATTATGTGTCTTGGAGTTGCTCTTCTTGAGGAGTATCTTTATGGCATTCTCTGTATTTCCTGAATTTGAATGTTGGCCTGCCTTGCTAGATTGGGGAATTTCTCCTGGATAATATCCTGCAGAGTGTTTTCCAACTTGCTTCCATTCTCCCCGTCACTTTCAGGTACACCAATCAGACGTAGATTTGGTCTTTTCACATAGTCCCATGTTTCTTGGAGGCTTTGTTCGGTTCTTTTTATTTTATTTTTCTCTAAACTTCTCTTCTCGCTTCATTTCATTCATTTCGTCTTCCATCACTGATACCCTTTCTTCCAGTTGATGGCATCGGCTGCTGAGGCTTCTGCATTTGTCACGTAGCTCTCATGCCTTGGTTTTCAGCTCCATCGGGTCCTTTAAGGACTTCTCTGCATTGGTTATTCTAGTTATCCATTCGTCTAATTTTTTTTCAAAGCTTTTAACTTCTTTGCCATTGGTTCGAATTTCCTCCTATAGCTCGGAGTAGTTTGATCGTCTGAAGCCTTCTTCTCTCAAGTCATCAAAGTCATTCTCCGTCCACCTTTGTTCTGTTGCTGGTGAGGAGCTTTGTTCCTTTGGAGGAGGAGAGGCGCTCTGATTTTTAGAGTTTCCAGTTTTTCTGCTCTGTTTTTTCCCCATCTTTGTGGTTTTATCTACCTTTGGTCTTTGATGATGGTGACGTATAGATGGGTTTTTGGTGTGGATGTCCTTTCTGTTTGTTAGTTTTCCTTCTAACAGACAGGACCCTCAGCTGCAGGTCTGCTGGAGTTTGCTAGAGGTCCATTACAGACCCTGTTTGCCTGGGTATCAGCAGCGGTGGCTGCAGAACAGTGGATATTGTTGAACCTCAGATGCTGCTGCCTGATAGTTCCTCTGGAAGTTTTGTCTCAGAGGAGTACCCAGCCATGTGAGGTGTCAGTCCGCCCCTACTGGGGGGTGCCTCCCAGTTAGGCTACTTGGGGGTCAGGGACCCACTTGAGGAGATGGTCTGCCCGTTCTCACATCTCAAGCTGCGTGCCGGGAGAACCACTTCTCTCTTCAAAGCTCAGTTGGAAATGCAGAAATCACCCATCTTCTGCATCGCTCACGCTGGGAGCTGTAGACCGGAGCTGTTCCTATTCGGCCATCTTGGCTCCTCCTGCCTTTTTTTTTTTCTAATTGTTGCATTTATATTTATGTTGGAGTCTGTACTGCCATTTTTATTCCTTGTAATACACTTGTCAGGCTTGTTTATCAAAGTTATAAATTGGGGCTGGGCATAGTGTCTAAAGCCTGTAATCCCAGCACTTTGGGAGGCCAAGACAGGAGGATCACTTGAGCCTAGGAATTTTGAGGCTGTAGTGAGCTATGATCCTGCTACTGCACTTTAGCCTGGGTAACAGAGAACCTGTCTAGAAAAAGAAAAACAAATGGCAAGGCCAGGTGCAGTGGCACATGCCTGTAATCTCAGCACTTTGGGAGGCTGAGGCAGGCAGATCACCTGAGACCAGGAGTTCGAGACCAGCCTGGCCAACATGATGAAACCCTGTCTCTAGTAAAAAATACAAAAATTAGCTGGGCATGGTAGTGCGCATCTGTAATCCCAGCTACTTGGAAGGCTGAAGCATGAGAATTGCTTGAACCTGGGAGGTGGAGGTTGCAGTGAGCCAAGATTGTGCCACTGCACTCCAGCCTGGGTGACAGAGCGAGAACTCATCTCAAAAAAAAAAGAAAAAAGAAAAAGAAAAAAAAAAACCATCATATGTTGGTAAGTATAACTTTCTTTTCCTGTTCTCTAGAAGGGTTTGTCTAAGTGTGTTATTTCTTAAATGTTTCGAATATTTCACTGAAAGAGATCACTAGAGTTTTCTTTGTGAGAAGTTTTTTGTTTTTTAAGTAATAGGGTAAATTCTTCGAATCCAAATCATATCTTTCAGTTTTTGTCAGATGGTTTTTCAAGGAATTTTCTCATTTCATCGAAATTGTCAAATGTATAGGCATAAAGTTGTTATTCTTATGACTTATTGACTTATCTTCTTATTGACTCATTAATGTCTGGATGATCCGTGTGTTTGCCTGTTTACTCTTTTTCCTTGTTGTAATTTGCTTTGTTTCTGTTCTTCTTAATTATTATTTCAGTAGGTTTTTGGGGGAACAGGTGGTGTTTGGTTAACGTGGATAAGTTCTTTAGTGGTGATTACTGAGATTTTGGTGCACCCATCATGCGAGTAGTGTACACTGCACGAAATATATAGTCTTTTATCCCTCACCCCCCTCCCACCCTTTACTCCCAGTCCCCAAAGTCCACTGTATCATTCTTGTGCCTTTGTGTCCTCATAGCTTAGCTCCCACTTATGAGTGACAATGTTTGATTTTCCATTCCTAAATTACTTCACTTAGAATAATAGTCTTCAGTTCCATCCAGGTTGCTGCAAATGCCATTATTTTGTTCCTTTTTATGACTGAGTAGTATTCCAAGGTATATCTTTATCCACTCGTTGATTGATGGGCATTTGAGCTGGTTCCATATTTTTGCAGTTGTGAATTGTGCTGCTATAAACATGCATGTGCAAGTATCTTGTTTGTATGATGTTTTATTTTCCTCTGGGTAGATGCCCAATAGGGGGATTGTAGTGGGATTCCTGGATCAAATGGTAGATCTACTTGTAGTTCTTTATGGAATCTCCACACTGCTTTCCATAGTGGTTGTACTAGTGTACATTCCCACCAGCAGTGTAAAAGTGTTCTCTTTTCACCACATCTACACCAACATCTATTATTTTTTGATTATGGCCATTCTTGCACGAGTAAGGTGGTGTTGCATTGTGGTTTGATTTGCAGTTCACTGATCATTAGTGATTTTGAGCATGTTTTCATATGATTGTTGTTCATTTGTATATCTTCTTTTGAGAATTGTCCATTCCTGTCCTTAGCCCACTTTTTGATGGGATTGTTTTTTTTTTTTTCCTTCATGATTTGAGTTCCTTGTAGATTTTGGATATTAGTCCTTTGTCAGATTTATAGATTGTGAAGATTTTCTCCCACAATCCATAGTGTGGGAGGTCTGTTTACTCTGCTGATTGTTTCTTTTGCTGTGCAGAAGCTTTTTAGTTTAAGTTCCATCTATTTATCTTTGTTTTTATTGCATTTGTTTTTGGGTTCTTGGTCATAAAGTAGTTGCCTAAGCCAGTGTCTAGGAGGGTTTTTTCCAGTGTTATCTTCTAGAATTTTTATGGTTTCAGGTCTTAGATTTAAGTCTTTGATCCACCTTCAGTGGATTTTTGTATAAGGTGAGAGATGAGGATACCAGTACCATGCTGTTTTGGTGACTATGGTCTTATAGTATAGTTTGAAGTCAGGTAATGTGATGTCTCCAGATTTGTTCTTTTTGCTTAGTCTTGCTTTAGCTATTTGGGCTCCTTTTTGGTTCCATATGTATTTTAAGTTTGTTTTTTCTAGTTCTGTGAAGAATGATGGTGGTATTTTGATGGGAATTGCATTGAATTTGTAGACTGCTTTTGGCCGTATGGTCATTTTCACAATGTTGATTCTATACATCCATGAGCATGGGATGTGTTTCCATTTGTGTGTGTCATCTATGATTTTTTTCAGTAGTGTTTTGTAGTTTTCCTTGTAGAGGTCTTTTACCTCCTTGGTTAGGTATATTCCTCAGTGGTTTTTGTTTGAGGTGTGTGTGTGTGTGTGTGTGTCTGTGTGTGTGTGTAGCTATTGTGAAAGTGGTTGAGTTCTTGATTGATTGTCAGTTTGGTCACTGTTGCGGTATAGCAGTGCTACTGATTTGTGTACATTAATTTTGTATCCTGAAACTTCGCTGAATTCATTTTTTAGTTCCAGAGCTTTTTGGAGGATTCTTTAGGGTTTTCTAGGTGTATGATCTTATCATCAGCAAACAGCGACAGTGTGACTTCTTCTTTACCAATTTGGATGCCCTTTATTTTTTCTCTTGTCTGATTGCTCTGGCTAGGACTTTCAGTACTGTGTTGACTACAAGTGGTGAAAGTGGACATTCTTGTCTTGTTCCAGGGGGAATGCTTTCAACATTTCCCACTTCAGTATAATACTGGTTGTGGGTTTGTAGTAGATGGCTTTTATTACCTTAAGGTATGTCCCTTCTATGCCAATTTTGCTGAGGGCTTTCATCATAGAAGGATGCTGGATTTTGTCAAATGCTTTTTCTGCATCTATTGAGATGATCATGTGATTTTTGTTTTTAATTCTGTTTATGTGGTGTATCACATTTATTGGCTTGTGGATGTTAAACCATCCCTGCATCCTTGGTATGAAACCCACTTGATATGGTGGATTATCTTTTTGATATACTGTTGGATTTGGTTAGCTAGTATTTTGCTGAGGATTTTTGCATCTGTGTTCTTCAGGGAAATTGATCTGTAGTTTTCTTTTTTTGTTATGTCCTTTCCTGGATTTGGTATTAGGGTGATACTGGCTTCACAGAAAGATTTACGGAGGATTCTCTCTTTCTCTATCTTTTGGAATAGTGTCAATAGGATTGGTACCAATCCTTCTTTGAATATCTGATAGAATTCAGCTGTGAATCCATCTGGTCCTGGTTTTGTTGGTCTGTTCAGAGTTTGTGTTTCTTCCTGGTTTAATCTAGGAGGGTTGTATATTTCCAGGAACTTATCCATCTCCTCTAGGTTTTCTAGTTTACGCACATAAATGTGTTCTAGTAGCCTTGAATGATCTTTTGTATTTCTGTGGTATTGGTTGTAATATCTCCTGTTTCATTTCTAATGGAGCTTATTTGGATCTTCTGCCCTTTTCTTGGTTAGTCTTGCTAGTGGTCTATCAATTTTATTTATTTTTTCAAAGAAACAGCTTTTTGTTTCATTTATTTTATGTATTTTTGTTTGTTTCAGTATCATTTACTTCTGCTCTGACCTTTGTTATTCCTTTTTTTCTTTTTCTTTTTTTCTTTGAGATGGAGCCTTGCACTGTCCCCTGGGCTGGAGTGCAATGGCGTGATCTTGGCTCACTGCAACCTCCGCCTCCCAAGTTCAAGCGATTCTCCTGCCTCAGCCTCTCGAGTAGCTGGGATTACAGGTGCCTGCCACCATGCCTGGCTTGTTTTGTTTTTTGTTTGTTTGTTTGTTTTGTATTTTTAGCAGAGCTGGAGTTTAACCATGTTGGCCAGGCTGGTCTCGAACTCCTGACCTCGTGATCCGCCCGCCTCAGCCTCCCACAGTGCTGGGACTACAGGTGTGAGCCACTGTGCCTGGTCGATCTCTGTTATTTCTTTTCTTCTGCTGGGTTTGGGTTTGTTCTTGTTTCTCTAGTTCCTTGAGGTGTGACCTGAGATTGTCCATTTGTGCTCTTTCAGACTTTTCGATGTAGACATTTAATGGTATGAACTTTCTCTTAGCACTGCCTTTGCTGTATCCCAGAGGTTTTGATGGATTGTGTCACTATTATTCAGTTCAAAGATTTTTTCAATTTTCATCTTGATTTCAGATTTCATTGTTGATCCAAGAATCATTCCAGGAGCAGATTATTTAATTTCCATGTATTTGCATCGTTTTGAGGGTTTCTTTTGGAGTTGATTTCCACTTTTATTCCACTATGGTCTGACAGAGTACTTGATATAATTTCGATTTTCTTAAATTTATTGAGACTTGTTTTGTGGCCTATCGTATGGTCTGTCTTGGAGAATATCCCATGTGCTGATGAATAGAATGTATATTCTATATTTTTTGGGTAGAATGTTCTGTAAATATCTGTTAAGTCCATTTGTTGTAGTTTATAGCTTAAGTACATTGTTTCTTTGTTGACTTTCTATCTTGATGACCTGTCTAGTGCTGTCTGTGGAGTATTGAAGTCTCCCGCTATTATTATGTTGCTGTCTATCTCATTTCTTAGGTCTAGCAGTAATTGTTTTATAAATTTGGGAGCTCCAGTGTTAGGTGCAAATATGTTTAGAATTGTGATATTTTCCTATTGGACAGGTCCTTTTATCATTATATAATGTCCCTCTTTGTCTTTTTTAACTGCTGTTGCTTTAAAATTTTGTTTTGTCTGATATAAGAATAGCTACTCCTGCTTGCTTTTGGTGTTTGCGTGGAATATGTTTTTCCCACTCCTTTACCTTAAGTTTATGTGAGTTCTTATGTGTTAGGTGAATCTCTTGAAGACAGTGGATACTTGGTTGGTGAATTCATAACAATTCTGCCATTCTGTATCTTTTAAGTGGAGGATTTAGGCCGTTTACATTCAAAGTTAGTATTGAGATGTGAGGTACTATTCTATTCATCGTGGTATTTGTTGCCTGAATACCTGGGTTTTTTTTTTTTTTTCATTGCAATCTTGTTTTATAGGTCCTGTGAAATTTATGCTTTAAGGAGGTTCTATTTTGATGTATTTCAAGGATTTGCTTCAAGATTTAGAGCTCCTTTTAACAGTTCTTGTAGTGCTGGGTTGGTAGTGGCAAATTATCTCAGCATTTGTTTGTTTGAAAAAGACTGTGTCTTTCATTTAGGAAGCTTATACAAAATTCTTGGCTGATAATTGTTTTGTTTAAGGAGGCTAAAGGTAGGACCCCAATCCCTTGCTGCTACTCTGATAGGTTTTCCCTTATAGGTTACCTGATGCTTTTGCCTCACAGCTCTTAAGATTTCTTCCTTTGTCTTGACTTAGGTAACCTGATGACTCTGTGCCTAGGCAATGATCTTTCTAAAATGAATTTCCCAGGTGTTCTTTGAGCTTCTTGTATTTGGGTATCTAGATCTCTAGCAAGGCAGGGGAAGTTTTTCCTTGATTATTTCCTCAAATATGTTTTCTAAACTTTTAGATTTATCTTCTTCCTCAGGAATACCAAGTATTCTTAGGTTTGGTTGTTTAACATAATCCCAAACTTCTTGGAGGCTTTGTTCATTTTTTAAAATTCTCTTTTGTTTGTCTGTGTTGGATTGGGTTAATTCAAAAGCCTTGTCTTTGAGCTCTGAAGTTCTTTCTTCTATTTGTTTGATTCTGTTGCTGAGACTTTCCATTGTATTTTGTATTTCTCTAAGTGCATCCTTCATTTCCAGGAGTTGTGATTGTTTTTTATTTATGGTACTTCTCTGGAGATTTTCTCATCCATATCCTGTAACATTTTAAAAATTTCTTTAAGTTGGTATTCACCTTTCTCTGGTGTCTCCTTGAGTAGCTTAATAATCGACCTTCTGAATTATTTTTCTGGCAATTCAGAGATTTCTTTTTGGTTTGGATTCATTGCTGGTGAGCTAGTGTAATCTTTTGGGAGTATTAAGAACCTTGTTTTATCATATTACCAGGATTGTTTTTCTGGTTCCTTCTCATTTGTGTAGACTATGTCAGAGGGAAGATTTGGGGCTGAAGGCTGCTATTCAGATTCTTTTGTCCCACAGGGTGCTCCCTTGATGTGGTGCTCTCCCTCTTCCCTTAGGGATGTGGCTTCCTGAGAGGCAAACTGCAGTGACTGTTATTTCTCTTCTGGATCTAGCCACCCAGCAGAGCTAATAGGCTCTAGCCTGGTACTGGGGAGTGTCTGCAAAGAGTCCTGTGATGTGATCTGTCTTCAGATCTCTCAGCCATGGATACCAGCACCTGCTCTGGTGGAGGTAGCAGGGGGTGAAATGGACTCTGTGAGGGTCCTTGGTTGTATTTTTGTTTAGTGTGCTAGTTTTGTGTTGATTGGCCTCTAGCCAGGAGGTGGCACTTTCAAGAGAGCATCAGCTGCAGTAGTAGAGGGAGAACCAGGCAGTGGGCGGGGCCATAGAGCTCCCAAGAGATTATGTCCTTTGTGTTTGGCTACCAGGGCAGATAGAGAAAGACCATCAGGTGGGGGCAGGGTTAGGTGTGTCTGAGCTCAGACTTTCCTCGGGTGGGGGTTGCTGCAGCTGCTGTGGGGTACGGGGGTGTGGTTCTCAGGCCAATGAAGTTGTGTTTCCAGGAGGATTATGGCTGCCTTTGCTTTGTCATGCATGTTGCCGGGGAAGTGGGGGAAAGCCGGCAGTTACAGGCGTTACCAGCTCCCATGCAACCCAAGAGGCCCGGTTGCCCCATCCCCAGCTGCGCTGTTTATTTCCAGGCAGCGGGTGAGTGGGGCTGAGAACTTGCCGCAGGCTCCATGCCTCCCAACTGAGGAAGCAAGCAGGGCTTTCAGATTTCATGCCTCCCTGCCTGCCACAGCTTCTGTGCTTGTATCTGCACTCCCTGTTTGTCCCCTCCCCAGGTTCTGTCCAGGAGACTTTGTGTTTGGTCAAAATTGTTACAAAGTTCAGCTGGAAATTTCCTTCTCCTTGTGGTCTTTCCCCAATTTCACTGGCAGCCCTCCCCAAGGATACCTGAGAGACAGAGTCAGAAATGGCTTCCCTGGGGATGGAAAGTTACCCACAGGGCTCTTCCTGTTGCTTCCCCTACCCCTGTATTTGGCTCAGCTCTCTAAATTTGTCTCAGCTCCCAGGCAAGGTCAAATTCTTCTGTGATCTGGACCTTCAGGTTCCCCAATGAAGATGTGTGTTTGGGGGCAAATGATCCCCCTTTCACACTTTCACACCTTGGGCACTCACAGTTTTCTGGCTGTCTCCCAGAGCCTGCAGCCTGCCTGTTTGTGTACTGGGTTCTAATGTAAAATATATTTCTTCCCATAGGTTACAGTAAAAGGAAAAAAAAAAAAAGTCACTGCCTTATTTAATCATCATAAAAACTTCATAAGGCAGGAATTCTCTCCATTTTACAAATGAAACCAAGACTATTGAGTTAAATAATTTACCTTTGGTCATGTAGCTGGTTAGTGGTTGAGCCTGAATTTCATGCAAATTTTTTGACCTCAAAATAACTTCTTTTTGGGCTGGGCACAGTGGCTCATGCCTGTTATCCCAGCACTTTGGGAGGCCAAGGCCGGAGGATTGCTTGTGTCCAAGAGTTCAAGACCAGCCTGGGCAACATAGTAAGACCCTGTCTCCACAAAAAAATTAAAAATTAGCTGGGCATGGTGGTGTGTGCCTGTCATCACAGCTACTCAGGAGGCTGAGGTGGGAGGATCGCTTGAGCTTGGGAGTTTGAGCCATGATCGTGCCACTTCATCAGCCTGGGTGACAGAGTGAGACTTTGTCTCAAGGAAAAAAAAATTATTTTGGCTTCTTTCAGAACGTTCAGACATGCTCTTTTATGATATTTGGCCTGAGGGGAGAGTAGCTCAGTCTCCATAAGCCGACTTACTGTGGAAGCTCAGAAGTCAAGGAGAACACCCCTGTTTCTCTTCCCCTGTGGAAGAGAGCCAGAATGATTTTTCAGCCATCAAAGCTTTCTCATTGCGTCTGCCTCTGATGTAAGGAATGCAGCAAATTTTAAAAGGCCTATGACTCAGAACCATGCTCTGTTCATATGACTGTTTGATGAATACTGATTGAACTAGACTTTAGTAAACAGGAACTATTTGCATGCTATATGACTCCCTTGGCTGGAAGATATGGTATTCAATTAGCATTTTAATTAATAATTAAAAGTCCCTTTATCTCTTCCAATGGACTCATCTTATAAAAGGTGTTATTTTGACTGTAATATTGCCAATGTGCTTGTTTCTTGTGGCAAAATTAAAACTTATCACAACTTCTGCAAACAGGATGAGATCACTCAAATGCTTGTCAGTGCTTGAGGAGAAAGCATATTCTTGTATCCTATTTAAGTGCTATTACATAATCTGAAAATTGGTTGAAGACCTGTCAGGAAAAGATAGTTGATGAATATGGAGGATTTCGAAGAAAAGTGAGGTACCAGATCGAGTGTTGAGGAATCCATTGTAGACTTGGTTTAAATGACTGTCTTTGGTTATGAATATTGTTTCTAAAGAGTAAAGTCACATGAGTACATTCCTGGTAATATACCAGAGGTCAAACAGCCCAACAAATGAAGAGTTTGAAATGTAGATAATTTAAAGATGAAGTACTAGCAGTCTGTGAGCAAGCCAGTATTGAAAGCGAACGTCACTGAGGTTATTGATGAATTAAAACTAATGGATAGGGGTGAGAAATAAATTAGATAAAAATGCAGCACCAAAAAGGAGAGAGATGTTATCTGGAATTCACTGTCCCTTACATATTTAGTTAATTCTTGTTGATGTTGCTGTTGCTTTAGATGTTGTGGTATAGATTACAAGACTTAGTATGTCAGTAGCCCTATACTTTATGATAATACTTGTTTTTTTCAGCTTTTCTTAAATGAAATGTTGGTATATACATCTGTCTAGTCTGTTCAGCCCACTTATGCTTATGAGCATAATGCTTATTTAGCAATGTGAATTTGCTTCCATTTACCACTTAGCTCATAAGGTCTTTCAGAAGAGGGACCATGAGTCCTGTTGGCTTGCCCTAAAAGATAGTGTTAAGGCATATTCATAGATGGATCATTATATGATTATAATACTGATTTATTTATTTAGCAAATGCCTACATAATACTGTGCATTGAACACTGGTAAGTAAACTTTCATATACTAATTAATTTCATCCTCCCAACAACCCAATGCAATAGGTATAATCATTGTTTTCATTTTATCTAGAGGAAACTGAGGAACCTAGAGATTAAGTAACTCAATGTCATATAATTGGAGAATTGGGACTTGTACCCCAGCAATGCAGCTGTAGAGTCGGTGTGCTTACCATGACACCAGCCTTCTTTACCCTTTCTCTAACCCAAGAGTATCAACCACTGCCTGAGGTTGTGATCCTCCCTTTTGCCAGGCGTTTGTTGGAGGAACAGCCCTTCACCCTCTCCCATTTTGGGTACTGAGCATGATGTTCCAAATTATATTGGTATGGTTTCCTCTTTCTGAATTTCTACCATATACCAGTTAGAGTAGTGCATATTAGCACCAGCACAATTGTAATCTTCTTATACTTTTTTTCAAATAGCAGGAGGGAATACAAATGCATACACTAAAGCACCAGTTTAACTGTAGCACCTGCAGTGCTCACTTACTATAGGGTGCATAACTTGATCTCATTTCTATTAAAAAGTATTTATCTTTTTTGTGTGGAGCTGTTTCCTAACTTGTTACACAATTAATTGCTCCCACCTACTCTATTGTGTTCCTTCAGGCTGTAGACATCACAGGATAGACAGAAAATAACAAGATTCAAGGTAACAATCTGCATGCTGAAGGAAGAATTCTGCTTTCAGACTATGCTAAAAACATTTTCAGTATTTCAGACATCAAATTTTGAATTGTTTTTGAGAGACTGAGTATACAGAGACAATGGCTAGACCACAGGACAACAGAACTCTCACCCACAACCTCTAAAGCAACCGTTCTAGGAGACCAAACCCTAACCTCTGTAACAATCAGTAAAGGATGGTCAGGACTTGGTCAATGACTGCTGGCTTCCCTAATTTTTGCCCCTGCCTCAAACTCAGGACCAATCAGATAAAACCAAATATGCTTCCCAAAATAATCACATAGCATACCCTGCTTCTAGGTAGCCTGTCCCCAACTTCCCCATGCCTGCAACCCCAATCAGAGCATACCTGAAGCCTCCCCTTTCTTTCACCATGAAGATTTCTCATGTCTCTGCCAAATGCAAGTGATGATAGCTGACACCCTTGTGAAAGCAAAGTCTGAATAAATAAGTAGCCTCTCTTTGTATAGTCATTATTTCCACACTTTCAATAGGTAAGTCTCCTCTTGCTCCATTTGCCAGAAAATTGCTTATTAATTTAATTTCTCACTTTCCAATGGGGTCCATAAGAGATTTCCAAAAGGGTTGACTAACATCTAGATAGCTAATGGGTTATTTAGAGGTGTGTGTAAGTTGTGGCAAAATCAAAACTTAAAATATTAGTTTTATTGTCTTAAAATATTTTGCTTCTTGTCTACTTGTAATCGGATGTGTTTGCCCTTCTTAGTATTATTTTAAAAATCAGAGAAACAAAGCAAAGATATATTAAGGAGAGTTTTATTGTAAAGATAGGCAGGATCTACAATTTTATATTTTTCCAAGTGTATAAAAACTCTCAGAGTAGAGATTTATGTCTGTCGTACCAGCAGACAGATTATTTATAAATTGGGAAAGGGAAAGTTTACTTTTTGCCAAACTGAGGCAGAGGGGGTGGCACCTTAATATCTTGGCCTCTCTCCAACTTCTTTTCACAATCCACCAGGTAATTGACTCCATCGATGACTATCTGAACAAGCTCAACCTTTGACAGTGAAGAAGATGAATGATTAATTTGAATAGAAGCATCTGCAGGGCATTGATTAACAGGAACAGCACTGTGATAAATGAGAACTTGCCACTTAGATGGACTTCACAACAATTCCTTCCTTCTCAGAGATGGAAGGCAGAGATATAAGGGTTTCTCTCAATCTTTCCATAGTTAAGATGGGG
Organism: Pan troglodytes; assembly: GCF_028858775.2. Classification (NCBI taxonomy): domain Eukaryota; kingdom Metazoa; phylum Chordata; class Mammalia; order Primates; family Hominidae; genus Pan; species Pan troglodytes. Next base: position 34,787,211 of record NC_072402.2, read on the forward strand.
ATACTACTTTGTATGTGAAAGCTTTTTTACTATGTGAAAACCATTAGTTTGCATCTCTAACATTTTTTCCTACCAGTGTCTGCTATAAAATATCAGAGTTTGTCTAGCAGTAAGACTACAGTGACACCCTCGTGTTATTCTTTGGCCTGGATCTGAATTCTGACCTGCCACTAATCTATCTGAGCACTGGATATGCTAATGTAGCTCAGATATCATCATTAATACAGTGGGTGTCTTCCTGAAAAATTAATGTCAAATGTTTGGCAACTAAATCATGTTTGTAGTATGCTAGGCAAGCTTATTAATGAAATGAGTTTTGCAAATTAAGATATACTTTCTAAAATTCCTGTTCTTAAAAAACTCTGTATAGAACTTTGGTTTCCAAATATTTGTTTTCCTTAAACCAGAGCACATCTACTTAATTTTTTTTTCCCCTGGGATCACCTCCTGAGCAAATGACTTGCACTGCCCCCAAGGAAACCCAAATTAAGAGAGAAATTAGTTAATTCCAGACATACAACTAAAGAATGAGCAGCAAGGATGGAAGGGACCATTGAATGTTAGCTCTCAGGCATCACATACTCCAGCTGCCTCCCTATCTATCTCTTTATATGCATAAGGAAACTTAGGCCCCAAGAGAGGGTTGAATCAGAATGTTAGTCACTACTAACTAAAACACATATTTTCTATTTATCCTTTTGATCCCTTCCAGTGTTGGTGAGAGTATGGTGAGATAGGTCTCTCACTCACTGCCAGTAGGATTCTATCTTGGTATAAATCTGGTAGAAAACTTGGTTATAAATAGGGGACCCTGGTTTTAACCCAGGAATTCCTTTCCTAGAAGTATATCCTAACTAAATAACCAGAGTTGTGATTAGAATTATGTAGAGAGATGGTCAAACATAAAATCAGGAAAACATTAAATAGGTAATGGATTATCTTTACTGTGATTAAAAATCATGTTTGTGAAGAATACTTAATATTGTGGGAAAATGTTCATGATATAATGCATTGGGAAAAAATTATAACCAGTATTTGGTTATAATATTAAACATGTATTATAACAATTTTTTCAAGTTTTTTGGGTAGTTTTTAAAAAGAATGAAGGGCCATTTAGAATAATGTTCACAATGGTTATCAGGGTTGTTGGGTTAAATAAATGGTGTTTTTAAATTATTTTTTGGCATTTTCCTCACTTTTATAGTGACTGCCTAGTATAGTTAGACTTAACATTTTTAAAGCATTAACTACATTGTTTTCCAGTAATAAATATCTATCTAGTTAATATTAGAATCAACAGGGATAGACTCCCAGATTTTCTTTATTCACTACACCACACATTATTCAGTAAATTTCAGAAGTTGTGGTATTATAGTTGCATGTCCCTCAAGTACTTTACCAGAGCTGATAGCACACTGGCTGATCTAATTGTTTTGAGGGTTTCTTCCTTTCCTTTTCCTCAGTGTACTTACTGGTAGGGATATTGATAGGCAGTGAAATATTCAAAAACTGGTAAGGAAGAAGAGAGAACTTTGATAATCCACAGATTTAATAACCAGTCACTGAATTATTAAGGGTTTTGTTATGAGAAGAGGCTTTAAAATTAATGATGGGCATAATATGTCCAATGGGACCACATCCAGATAGGCTGGTATAACTAACTTACCATGATCAGTATTTGCTTAGCATTCAGCTGCATGTTCCTTACATGTGATCTTTTTGCCTCATTCATTGTTTCAGGCCACACAAAGTCTATGAATCCTTTTCATCCTACATATTCATCACAGAATCCTAAGGATTTTATGAGCACAAACTTATCTAAACCTAGCACATAACATAGTTGCTATCTTTAGCCTAAGAAGTAAAAATTTAGAAACCATCGAGTATCTAAGAACACCAAAGTGAAGATGATCATTTGTAGCCTTCACCAAAGAAAATTCAGAACCAAGAGAAAATTCCACTATTTTGCCACCCTCAGAGGGATAGCATAGATGTTCTGACTTTACAGTAATAAAAAAACTGCAGTCCTTTAGCATAACAGAGCTCCTGCTCGCTGAGGATTGTTGGAATAGCTCTCATGGCAGGTCGGTGACAACAGTCCCACTGTGAATTCCTATACTTGCCTATAAATTCTCAGCTCACATTATGTTTCCCTTTATGCAGTTATTTCCCATGGAAGAATAATGTTACAGAATGAAAAGCTAACATAACTCAGGACTCAATGGGCGAAGAGGAGGTCTCGAATTTTGTGAAAACGGCTAGGCTGTTTGCTTTTCCCTATTCTCTCTTAGGCTGATTTTGTTAGTTCATGTTAGGAAAGTGAGAGAGACGTTACCTCTGATCGACCAATTCTATCTATGTTGGAAATGTCGTACACATCTGCGACCGCGGCAGTGTCCACACCACCTGTGCCACGCTTCTGGAGTCTTAGGTTTTCCAGGATCTTAGAAAAGCGTGGGTCCTAGGACAAAGGGATAATACTTAAATGTGCTAAGAGGCAAAATTGATTCATAATCATTGGTGCATTTACTGACAAAAGACATATAGTGAGAGATAACAGTTTAACTTTTTATATATATAATAAATATATATATAATAGATATATATATTTAATATATAGATTACATAAATAAAGCATTCTGGGATACATGTGCAGAACGTGCAGGTTTGTTAAATAGGTATACACGTGCCATGGTGGTTTGCTGCACCCATCAATCCATCATCAACCTTAGGTATTTCTCCTAATGCTATCCCTCCCCAAACCCCCACCCCCCAACTGGCCCCAGTGTGTGATGTTTCCCTCCCTGTGTCCATGTGTTCTCAGTGTTCAACTCCCACTTATGAGTGAGAACATACAGTGTTTGGTTTTCTGTTCTTGTGTTAGTTTGCTGAGAATGATGGTTTCCAGCTTCATCCATGTCCCTGCAAAGGACATGAACTCATCCTTTTTTATGGCTGCATAGTATTCCATGGTGTATGTGTGCCACATTTTCTTTATCCAGTCTATCATTGATGGGCATTTGGGTTGGTTCCAAGTCTTTGCTATTGTGAACAGTGACTCAATAAACACACGTGTGCATTTGTCTTTATAGAATGATTTATAATCCTTTGGGTATATACCCAGTAATGGGATGGCTGGGTCAAATGGTATTTCTGGTTCTAGATCCTTGAGGAATTGCCACACTGTCTTCCATAATGGTTGAACTAATTTACACTCCCACCAACAGTATGAAAGCATTCCTATTTCTCCACATCTTCTCCAGCAACTGTTTCCTGACTTTTTAATGATCACCATTCTAACTGGCTGTGAGATGGTATCTTGGAGTGGTTTTAATTTGCATTTATCTAATGACCAGTGATGATGAGCTTTTATTTCATGTTTTTTGGCCACATAAATGTCTTCTTTTGAGAAGTGTCTGTTCATATCCTTTGCCCACTTTTTGATGGGGTTGTTTTTTTCTTGTAAATTTCTTTAAGTTCCTTTTAGATTCTGGATATTAGCCCTTTGTCAGATGGATAGATTGCAAAAATTTTCTCCCATTCTGTAGGTTGCCTGTTCACTCTGATAATTTATTTTGCTGTGCAGAAGCTCTTTAATTAGATCCCATTTGTCAATTCTGGCTTTTGTTGCCATTGCTTTTGGTGTTTTAGTCATGAAGTCTTTGCCCATGCCTATGTCCTGAATGGTATTGCCTAGGTTTTCTTCTAGGGTTTTTATGGTTTTTAGGTCTTATGTTTAAGTCTTTAATCCATCTTGAGTTACTTTTTGTATAAAGTGTAAGGAAGGGGTCCAGTTTCAGTTTTCTGCATATGGCTAGCCAGTTTTCCCAACACCATTTATTAAACAGGGAATCCTTTCCCCATTTCTAGTTTTTGCCAGGTTTTTCAAAGATCAGATGGTTGTAGATGTGTGGTGTTATTTCTGGGGCCTCTGTTGTGTTCCATTGGTCTATATATTTGTTTTGGTACAAGTACCATGCTGTTTTAGTTACTGTAGCCTTGTAGTATAGTTTGAAGTCAGGTAGCATGATGCCTCCAGCTTTGTTCTTTTTGCTTAGGATTGACTTGGCTATATGCGCTCCTTTTTGGTTCCATATGAAATTTAAAGTAGTTTTTTCTAATTCTGTGAAGTCAATGGTAGCTTGATGGGGATAGCATTGAATCTATAAATTACTTTGGGCAGTATGGCCATTTTCACTATAATTGATTCTTCCTATCCATGAGCATGGAACGTTTTTCCATTTGTTTGTCTCCTCTTTTATTTCTGAGTAGTGGTTTGTAGTTCTCCTTGAAGAGGTCCTTCACATCCTTTGTAAGTTGTATTCCTAGGTACTGTATTCTCTTTGAAGCAGTTGTGAATGGGAATTCATTCATGATTTGGCTCTGTTTGTCTATTGGTGTATAGGAATGCTTGTGATTTTTGCACATTGATTTTGTATCCTGAGACTTTGATGAAGTTGCTTATCAACTTAAGATTTTGGGCTGAGATGATGGGGTTTTCTAAATATACAATCATGTCATCTGCAAACAGAGACAACTTAATTTCCTCTCTTCCTGCATGAATACCGTTTCTTTCTTTCTCTTGCCTGATTGCCCTGGCCAGAACTTCCAACACTGTGTTGAATAGGAGTGGTGAGAGAGGGCATCCCTGTCTTGTGCAGTTTTCAAAGGGAATGCTTCCAGCTTTTGCCTATTGGCTGTGGGTTTGTCATAAATAGCTCTTATAGTTTTGAGATATGTTCCATCAATACCTAGTTTATTGAGAACTTTTAGCATGAAGGGCTGCTGAATTTTGTCAAAGGCCTTTTCTGCATCTATTGAGATAATCATGTGGTTTTTGTCATTGGTTCTGTTTATGGTTTACGTTTATTGATTTGTGTACGTTGAACCAGCCTTGCATCTCAGAGATGAAGCTGAGTTGATTTTGGTGGATAAGCTTTTTGATGTGCTGCTGGATTCGGTTTGCCAGTATTTTATTGAGGATTTTCACATCAGTGTTCATCAGAGATATTGCTCTGAAATTTTTCTTTTTTTATTGTGTCTCTGCCAGGTTTTGGTATCAGGATGATGCTGGCCTCATACAATGAGTTAGGGAGGAGTCCCTCTTTTTCTATTGTTTAGAATAGTTTCAGAAGGACTGGTACCAGCTCCTCTTTGTACCTCTGGTAGAATTCAGCTGTGCATCTGTCTGGTCCTGGACTTTTTTTGGTTGGTAGGCTATTAATTACTGCCTTAATTTCAGAACTTGTTTTTGGTCTATTCAGAGATTTGACTTCTTCCTGGTTTAGTCTTGGGAGGGTGTATGTGTCCAGGAATTTATCCATTTCTTCTAGATTTTCTAGTATATTTGCACAGAGGTGTTTATAGTATTCTCTGATGGTAGTTTGTATTTCTGTACGATCAGTGGTGATAGCCCCTTTATCACTTTTTATTGTGTCTGTTTGATTCTTCTCTCTTTTTAGTCTGACTAGTGGTCTATTTTGTTAATCTTTTCAAAAAACCAGCTCCTGGATTCACTGATTTTTTGAAGGTTTTTTTGTGTCTTTGTGCCTCTATCTCCTTCAGTTCTGCTCTGATCTTAGTTATTTCTTGTCTTCTGCTAGCTTTTGAATTTGTTTGCTTTCACTTCTCTAGCTCTTTTAATTGTGATGTTAGGGTGTCGATTTTAGATCTTTCCTGCTTTCTCCTGTGGGCATTTGGTGCTATAAATTTCCCTCTAAACACTGCTTTAGCTGTGTCCCAGAGATTCTGGTACATTGTGTCTTTGTTCTCATTGGTTTCAAAGAACTTACTTATTTCTGCCTTTATTTCATTATTTACCCAGTAGTCATTCAGGAGCAGGTTGTTCAATTTCCATGTATTCGTGCAGTTTTGAGTGAGTTTCTTAATCTTGAGTTCTAATTTGATTGCACTGTGGTCTGAGAGACTGTTATGATATCCGTTCTTTTGCATTTGCTGAGGAGTGTTTTATTTCCAATTGTGGGGTCGATTTTACAATAAGTGCGATGTGATGCTGAGAAGAATGTACATATTCTGTTGATTTTGGGTGGATAGTTCTATAGATGTGTATGAGGTCCACTTGGTCCAGAGCCAAGTTCAAGTCCTGAATATCCTTGTTAATTTTGTCTTGTTGATCTAATATTGACAATGGGGTGTTAAAGGCTCTCACTGTTATTGTGTGGGAGTCTAAGTCTCGTTGTAGGTCTCTAAGAAGAGTGCTCTAAGACAGCGTTCCTCCAAGTGTAGTCCCTTGACCAACAACCCCGGCATCACCTGGAAACTTGTTAGAAATGCGAATTCTGCAGGTGGGGCCTAGCAACTTGTGTTTTACCAAGTCCTTCAGGTGATCTCTTGCATGCTCAAGTTTGAGAACTGCTTGAACTAGGAGAGACGGAGAAAGGAGATAGAAAGAACCAGAGAGAGCAGAGCCTACCTATCCTGATTTGTTACATGAGGAAAAATGTAAAGGCCTTATTCTTGAAGCTACCATCTTTTTCTTACAGCCCCTTAACCTTTTATTCTAACTAATACAAATGTCTTTTGAGGCAAACTTAATTTTTTTCTTATTTTTATATTGTAGATAGAGAAAGTAAGGGTTAAGGAATGGGCAGTGATGTTTTCTCCCTCCACAAAGCAGTCGCATCTGAGCTGATCCTGGCCCATCAGGGCCACTGGGCACATAACAGTACCTTGCTGAGCTTTGGGATCCTAACGTGGACACCAGCTCGTAGTCCTGTTCCAAGGTTCGAAGGACAGGTCAAAATGTATCCTAGGCGCTCATTCCACATGAACTCCCAGCCTCGTTCTTGGATTAACCGTTCTACCTACAAGTAGAACCACAGTGAACAAATGACAGCATTTTCCAACATCCATTCATTCAGCACATCCCTAACACCAGGGAGAGAGATGTGTACCCTCCTCTGGCATGAATGAAATTAAGGTAAATTTATAGTACTCCTTTAAGAGAAAATAATACCTCTCCTACCAGACTATTAAAATGGCCCAATTAAGTTAAATGAACCATGTAAAGCAGTGGTCCCCAACCATTTTTGCATCAGGGACTGGTGTCTTGAAAGATAATGAATGTTTTAAGACAATTCTTCCACAGATCGTAGGGAGGGAATGTTTTGGGATGAAACTGTTGTTCCACCTCAGATCATCAGGCATTAGTTTCTCATAAGGAGCATGCAACCTAGATCCCTCACATGCGTAGTTCACAATAGGGTTTGTGCTTCTATGAGAATCTCATGCCTCTGCTGATCTGACAGGAGGCAGAATTCAGGTAGTAATGCTGGCTTACCCACCACTCACCTCCTGCTGTGCGGCCCAGTTCCTAACAGGCCACAGACCTGTACCAGGTCCGTGGCCCCGGGGTTGAGGACCCCTGATGTAAAGCAGACCTGTACCAGGTCCGTGGCCCCGGGGTTGAGGACCCCTGATGTAAAGCAGTCAACATAGTACCTGGCCTGTACTAAGCACTTGATGAATGTTAGTTGGTGGCATTTTTCATGCCAAGAGAGGAGGAGAATACAGGAATTATCAGCAGGTGAGTCTATGGTCAGGCTACATTCTCTATCATCTGTATGCTTAGAATAGCTCAGAGCGATATTAAATAAATCAAAAAACAAGTAATGATCCACAGACTTCCCCAAACCACAGTGGAATGGGGAAGTAAGCGTAATAGCTTTCTAATAACAAGAGAAAGTCACTTATTTTCTGAAGCACTACCTTGGAAGTTGCACTCCAAAAAATGCCTTGAGGCTGGGCATGGTGGCTCATGCCTGTAATCCCAGCACTTTGAGAGGCTGAGGCCAGCAGATCACCTGTGGTCAGGAATTCGAGGCTAGTCTGGCCAACATGGTGAAACACCCCGCTCTACTAAAAATACAAAAATTAGCCAGGTGTAGTGGTGGCACCTGTAATCCCAGCTACTCTAGAGGCTGAGGCGGGATAATCACTTGAACCTGGGAGGCGGCAGTTGCAGTGAGCCAAGATCGCGCCACTGCACTCCAGCCTGGGTGACGAGTGAAATTCCATCTCAAAAAAATTAAAAAGCTTTGATTTCTAGAAAAAAATTAGCTCCATCTTGGAAGTTACCATAGTGTCTTCTTTCAAGAACAAACAATACGGTAATTTTATTTTAATAAATATCCAGAAATCTCAGATAACATCTTACTTCTTTTAGTCCACGACAGAATCGCTCAAATACTCGTTTCATATTGCCTCCTTTTTCCATTGAGATTACCCTGGTGTGATCCTCCTCATTTATCCAGATGAGAAATGTCTTATCATAATTATGCCTAATGAAGAGAGAAATATGGTACTGAGTGTTAATTGCATTTGTTTCAACACATGAAAATTCCCATTACCTCCCTAGCTTGATTGCTTCATTTCACCTTCCTCATTTCCTAGATGGCCCTAATCTCTTAACTGTGCCTGAACAAGTATGACAAAATAATGTTACTTTGACAGAAGGAAGATTAAGACCAACTCTCACCCTAAAAGATGTCATGTTTTTACCAAACAAGAATATAATTCCCCCTAGGTCCTCTGACTAGGATGACAGTAATTCAACTATATAACATTTGGCTTTGACATTAACAAGAATGTTTTGTCTCCTAAAAGATTCATCCAAAATCTTGTGCTCTAAAAAGCGGGTGGGGGTTACCTTCCACCCAAGATGTTGAAGGTACACAACATTTCACACGTTTGCTCCATGGATCCTGCCTGTCCATCCCTACAGAGCAGCTGCACATGAACATTTTTTATTTCTGCTCCTTCAGGCACATAATTCATGCAAACCAGGTCATATTTCTACACATCTTAGAAACACCACAATGCTTAGACACACACACACACACTTTCCAATTTCTGCTCCTTCAGGCACATAATTCATGCAAACCAGGTCATATTTCTACACATCTTAGAAACACCACAATGCTTAGACACACACACACACACTTTCCAAGTAGTCTTTTTCCGTTTAGCTCAGTCTGGGCATGCTGTCAGCTGCAGTACACAGCAACTCCAGGTTAGGATAAGCAGGTGATCTCAAAAACATCCTCTACAGATATTGCAAATATGAAAATGCTGCATCCATACCAGATTCCCCTGGCATCTGGCCAGTCACGGGCCATCCCAGCACATGTTAATAAAGGGGACACTGGCTTATCAAACAGAAAGTGGTCCTGTAGGCCAAAAGGGATAAAGCAGAGAGGAGAGACTGATGAGATCAAACAGGACTGCAAGTGCCAGGTGAACAAGTTCCAACCCACTTATCATGGCTGCTGTCTCTTAGGCAGTGGTTCTTAGCTTTGGCTGCCCACTAGAATAACCTGGGAGCTTCAAACAATGCCTACTTCCCATCCCCCAGAGATTCTGACCTAGTTGTTATAGACTGATCTGGGCATCAGGACTTTTTAAAAACTCTTCAGGTGATTCTAGTTTGCAGCTAATGGTGAAAAACACTGGGTTAGTCCATTTGGAACTCATGAAATCACTGTGGAGCAGGTATACACTACCAACACCAACCCTATACAATGGCTGAGTGAGCAATGAATGAGGGACACTATCCTGAAAAGGCTGTTCTACACAGTGGTCATTCTCTGTTTCTAGCATTATTGCTTCATTATTTCATTAAAAAGTATTAGAGATGTACAGTAATGATCAATAAATATAGTTACCATTAATGCTGACTGTGCCAGGCTCTAGATTACAGGCTTTTATTTCCTTTAATCTTCACAACTCTATGAAATAAGTGTAATTATTTTATAAATGAAGAAAACAGATTCAGAGAGATCAAACAACCTGTCCAATAGGATGGTTGTAGGAAGTAGCAGAGTATAGATTCAAATCTAGACTTCTGTGACTCCCAAGCCTATGCCTTTAACCATTGCAATATACTACTCCACATATCAAAATCAAAGACTTTTTTTTTTGCAATGTGTATACTACTCTTTCTTGCATAGTTACACACGTACTCTACAGAGAGATATATTCAAATATGATTACACAGGTAAGAGACCAAGTGGATGTGGGGAGAGGAGTCCTGCAGTCTCTAAGTGGGAGAGATCAGAGACTTCAGCCAGGAGAGGATTGTGACCTGCCACTGCCCAGGAGCAGCATGTCCCTTAAGCAGGAAACCAGGGTGGTGACTTGAGGTGGAGGAGGGCTTGTTCTATAACTGGGCAGGCCATATAGTTGGCCTGTCTGGTTTGGAAATGAGGCATATTTCTTAGCATTTGCATCTTTTGAAATGACAAAATTTTGTTTCTGCTTTTTTTTTTTTTTTTTTTAGGAGTTTAAAGTTACTTTTGAAAATGCCATCTTGTTTTAGCTGTGCTAAGACGAAAATAAGTAAGGGACTTGAGTTTTGTGCACCCTGGTGCCGGAGGGAAGCCGTGGTAGACATGGTGGAAGCAGCAGGAATCAACCCCACCAGGAAATGCAGAGGCTTGCTCCACAAGAGTCAGGGCAGGCCTCCCACCTGGAATTTCCTTTCTAGATTTTCCTAGCTTCCAGGATTTTCTTTGGCTGTGATAATGGAAACCATCTTCTGGACACAGACAGGATTTCCACACCTAACTGTTCCCATTTATCAACAAGCTAGGAGATCCTCCATTCATCTCCACCCTCCTAACCGCAGGCACCATCTCCATATTGGAGTTTCCTATGCAGATTTTATGCATAGAATGTTTCAGTGGCTTGACAAGTACAATGTGTGGCCTCGTCTTTCTTCCTTACACTGAATAAGTAGATGCTCTTGGGCTGAGCTCAGGGGTGGAGCCCAGCAAGCTCCCAGCTAGGGTAAGGACTGAGCAGAGCACCAGGAGAGGCCTTCCTGTGCGGGTCAGAGCCCTTGGTCCAGTCCTTCCCCAGGGAGCCCCATCTGCTACTCACATCGATGAGCCGCTGCTGGTCCTGCTCCGTCATCTCGGACAGCTTGTAGTAGCGGCCAGCCAGGTCCCCCTTGAGGCCCTCCAGGGCAGTGATGGCCACGTTCTCTACCTCCCTTCGCTCGGCCCGGGTGCAGGCGGGCGGCAGGCTCAGCCCACGGATGCTGCGGCCAGTGCGCACCCGAGAAGACAGCACGTAATGCTCGTCGAACTGCCCTTGGGTGATCTGCCAAGCAGACTGTGGGGTCACTGTGGCCAGCCTCGGACCACGGTCCTGCCACAGCGGGTTCTAATCGCCAATCTGCAGTTTCCCTGGGGACCCTCAGGCACTGTGCACGACTGCACAATCTGTAAATTGGGCACATTCCGGAAGTCTTGGGGCACGGACCTTCGACTAGTAAAGGGGAAAGCTGTTTTATATAGCGTGGTCTGGGGTCCTTGACCGTTACTGGGTGGTTTAGGATGAAAAAGGGAGTAGCTTTAGGAAAGGTTTAAAGTTCCCAATGACCAACCCTTCCCTAGTTGTATTTATTAAAGAAAACAGACTTTCGGACCCTCCTAACCTTCTCTGTGGCCCTCCAGAGGGAAGGCTGTGCCAGGGCAGTCACAGTGCTTTCCAGGGGTATCTGACTTACAGCGGGGAACCCCTCTCTCCAGGGGCCTTCCCCTTGGGCTCAGGAGTGCCAGCTTCGTGGGGAAGGAGAAGGAGGCTGGAGCCTACCTTTGATGCGTCCAGATCCGTTGTGTGCTTCATCACCCTGGGGTCGTAGCCGTTGTGTCTTAGTTTGATGACGGGGTCAAAAAGGTCAGCAAACACCTGCAGGAGGGAAGATGGGTGTTTCCTCTTTAATTGGTTCACCTACTATTCAAAGACCTTTCCATTCACTTGCCCCTCGTATCTTAAAAGCCAAAGTTGATGCCCTCCTTCTCTGAAATTTTCAGGACTATCGTATAGGAAATGGATGTGAGAATGGATTGATTAATAATAACAACAACAACAAGAGAGAAAGCCTTTTGAAGGCATCTTGCCCCTTGAGATAGGGTGGGGCTGGTGAGTTCTGTCATCTTAACCTCCCGCTGAGTGATTCTGCCAAAATCACTGCCATCAGATTGAGCAAGAAAATACTTGTGGTTAGGAATTTAAGGAGTTTCCTAGACGTGTTTGCTCTTGTGGGTTACAAGAAGCTACCTGATCAGAGGCTACATAGTTTTATGCTCAAGGGAAAGTCAGATTCTAAATATTAAGCTACATATGAAATTTGTTGAAAACCTGGCTATGCCAGAAGAAAAGTACATAGCAGCAGTTTGGGCAAAGCAGGGACCTCTCACCCGATGCGGACCTTCCCCAGCCCAAATGATCTCGTGCAAAATCTATTCTAAAAACAAAACTTCAGGCATATCCTTTATGTTGAAAAAAAAATTGTTAAAAGAAGTTGTAACAAAGCACCCTGCAGACTTTGGGAGCTGTGGGAAGTGGGGAGGGCTTTGGGTCTAGAGAGCTACTGCTAGCTTGGGACCCAAACTAGACCCAGGGTTGTGCACTGCAGTACGTAAATGAGCCACCAGTCGTGTTTATTCAAGATGGCTCCCTCTCTTCTCTATGGCTGCCTTTCTAGGGAACTGCCTTCAGCTCCCTGCAACAGAAGAACCCAAAAGGGTGGACCTGAAGGAGGAGGGCTGCAGGCATTTGCCTCAGCGGAGAGGCTGCTCTGTGGAGGGGACGCATAGTGGCTGAGCACTGTTCCAGCCGACCACCCTGTGCTTCTGCATTGAGGATGAGGATGCCGAGGTCATGGGATTTATCCAAGAGACTTGGTGAATTCAGTAGTCTGGGCTACAGTGATCGTCTAATCAGTAATAGGAGAGAAATCAGTAATAATAATAGAATAAGAGGAGAATTCCTCATATTCCCAAAGATACACTGAACCCTCCTCCCGACCCCCACCCAATAAAGCTCAGCCACAGACACATCAGCTCCTAATGTCTTACTGGTGAATACACACCATTCAATTTTATTGTTTCTGTACCAACTCATCCACTTGACAAGCTCAGAGTTCTGTCATGCAATTCATTCCTCCACAGGGAGGGATCTTAGCACAGCAGCAAGGGAAGCCTTGTCCCTGGGAAGCTATAGACCTCATTGTTTCAGAAAGCATTCCAGATGGTTTTGCTGGAGTTGGCTTCCCTTTATGAGAGCCCTTCCTGAGAAGGCAGAAAGTTGGCCCCATAGAGAAGAAAAGGACCCCAGGACTGTGCAAGTCAGTCATATCCAGAGCATCCCTCCCACCCTGGAACCAGCAGCCAATAGTTTTACCTCATAGGACTCCTCGTCACCAGCCACCATGCCCACAGTCTTTATGAAGGGGTGGCCAGGGTTGTCCACTCCAGTCTGGATGCACTGGTCCAGCGTGTAGCCGTTGGGTGTCACCTTGTTGCGAAGCTTGGCATAAATGGCGGGGGTGAGGCACTCGGCCATGCAGTTGTTGTGCTTGCGCAGGTCTGGGTAGTCTGCGCTGTGTGGGGAGGAGGGCAGGCTGTCAGCCAGCAGCCCCCGAGGAAAGGGGCCAATGGAAGGACTTGTTGTTTGCCCATCCTTCCACTAGGCTCCCTTCAGCCAGTGGGCACAGGGATACTTGGCTAGAACTGCCTAGGAGTCATAAATGAATACACCAGATTTCAAAAAATAAGCAAGCTCCACGAGAGCGGGGACTTTGCCTTTTTGAAAACAGTCCCTGGCTGTTAAAACCAGTGTTCAGTAAATATCTGTTGGAATAATAGAAATCAAATTGGGTGCTATCTTACCCTGGAGTGTGTACTGATTGAGGAATAGGAGATTTAGGACCACCACAGCCTCAAACACAAGTCATGTCACCTCAGGAATTCCCAAGGTACATGGGGGTTGCTGGCGATTCCCTCAGAGATCCTGATTTTCATAAGAGACACTAAATGTCTCAGAGACACCTCAGTGGTTTTCCTTGTCTCTCTCATCCATACCTGCCTATGTGGAATTCTGCATGCCACTCAAACTCTGCTCAGCGCATGGTATCTCATCCATGGCAGGGTTCCAAGGGCTGAGAAAACACATCTATTTTCATCCCTCTCATGCCACTCCTCCACTTTCCATCTGCAGTGTCCTTTAGAGCTGATACTTAAAATCAGTACTACGATATCCCTTTTTCCAGAAGGTGGTAGAGCAGTGAGAGAGGCATGGGTCTGGAATCAGGGGGCCTGGATTTGCATTTCGCTGTACTAGCTATGTGAACTTGGGCACTGTTTAATTTTTCTAGGCCTTCATTTCATCACAGAAGGATCCTAAGATGAATAACAGATACTCCATGTAAAGTGCTGGTCACACATAAAAGTGCTCCACAAATGTTAACTATCCCCATTATTACTATGCAACTGGACTGCAAGCTCTAAGCAAGAATGACGATGCTACACTTCTTTGTATACACCACAGGTCACTGGCTTAATGAGTCTCAAAATGATTTTCGGTTTTACTTAGTCATCCTCAAAGGCAAAAAGAAGGACCCTTGCTAACAGTTTCCAGCAGGGGAAAGCATATTTCTTGCTGGTCTTTGAAGATTTTTTTTTGTTTTGGTTTTGTTTTGTTTTGTTTTGAGACAGAGTCTTGCTCCATTGCCAGGCTGGAGTGCAGTGGTGCGATCTCGGCTCACAACAACCTCCGCCTCCCAGGTTCAAGCAATTCTCCTGCCTCAGCCTCCCAAGTAGCTGGGACTACAGGCATGTGCCACTATGCCTAGCTAATTTTTTTGTATTTTTAGTAGAGATGGGATTTCACCATGTTGGCCAGGATGGTCTCGATCTCTTGACCTCATGATCTGGCCTTCCAAAGTGCTGGGATTACATGCATGAGCCACCGTGCCTGGCCTGAGGTTATTTTAAAGTCAGGAGCCCTTACCTTGGAGGAAATAGCCTAGGCTGCTCCCGGACCTCGGCACACACTTTCTGCCGGTTCAGCAGGTACCCGGTGGTCAGGACACTGGTGCCCATGGTAGCAAACAGCAGAGAAGCATTGCGGCCAGTTAGCAACTTAGAAAAGATACTGGCCATCCTTCCTCTTGGATGAGTGTCTGGAAAGCAAAGAAGCTGGATTAGATAGCTTCATAGGATGACCCTGAGCCACAACATAGGGGTCAATGGGCAAGAGAACTGCAGGAGCCATAGCCTCTCTTTCCGGTGTCTCTGTCTCTCTCTCTCTTTCTGTGTGTGTGTGTGTGTGTGTGTGTGTGTGTGTGTGTGTGTGTGTGTGTGTGTGTGTGTTTTCTATTTCTTGCTTTGCTTTTTTCTTCATATTGCTTGGGAAAATCTGGGTAGTTTTAGACATAATGTCTAAACTTTCTGAATTCCATGCTTTTTCTCTGTTAATATGCTATGATAAAAAATAAACAGCAGCAGGGATGTCTTCTTCCAGCTATTTGACAGACCATATGCTCTATTGAACTTTGCCACTGCATCACAACTAGACCCTGAACAGGATGGATTTCTGGACTTCTGAAAGGTAGGAGAAATTTCTGAGGACCACCCTCCCACTCTACTGAAGTTGGGATGCCAGCATTGGGAATAGGGGCTGAGACTGGGATTCCCCCATTGAAGTAGGACCTTTGAAAGAGGCTGAAGTGGCACAAAGTCAGCAGACCCCAACTTCTGGCTCCTGCCTGAAGCAGGTCTAAAAGCTCTCTGAGGAAATTATATTCAGTTTAGGCCCTGGATTCCTACAGATTAAGATGAAACAATGAACTCCCAAAGATCACCAAACACACAAGGAGGTACAATGAATGAGAGTCAACAGAAGAAATAGCAGATGTAGACTGCTAACGACTGAAGATGCTGGAACTGTCAGACAATAATATAAATAAGCCCTATATTGAATGTTTAAAGAACTAAGTGTGGAATCATAGTTATGAGCAAGCAACAAGAGACTATTAAGAATGACCAAGTTGATTTGTAAGAACCAAATTGAACTACTCATTATGACACAGCTGAACATAGAATAAATGAACTGGAAGATATAGCTTAAGAAATTACTCAGAATGTAGCACAGAGAAATGAGAAAATGGAAAATAGATGTAAATTAGGAGATATGATGGATAGAATGTCAAGCTCAAATACACATCAAATTGAAGTCCCAGAAAGAGAATAAACAGAGAAGTCAGATTTGAAGAGGAATGGCTGAGACATTTTTAAAACTGATAAAAGAATCCATGATTCAAGAGGTGTAACATAATCTAAGCAAAGAAATTGACACCTAGACAAATAATAAAACTGCAGAATATCAGTGACAAAGACATGAAGAGCAGTCAGAAAGAAAAGACAGTTTACCTACAAAGAAATGACAAACGAGCTGATTTTTTGATAATGAGCCCAGGTAAATAATATTTTTAGAAGCAATAACTGTCAACCTAGAACTGGGGAACTAGTCTAACCATTTTTTCAAAAATGAGAGTGAAAAACATTGATAAAAAACAGATCAATAACAAAGGAATTACTAAGCTATATGCTTCAGAAAGAAAGGAAATGACAGCATAAGGAGAGAGCCTGAAATGCAGAAAATGGAGAAAACATGTATAAATCTAAATAAGTATTTATATATTTATTTGTAATACAAGTACTGAACTACCAACAAACGATGAAAAAGAGGATAAACA
Organism: Pan troglodytes; assembly: GCF_028858775.2. NCBI lineage: Eukaryota > Metazoa > Chordata > Mammalia > Primates > Hominidae > Pan > Pan troglodytes. Next base: position 34,803,775 of record NC_072402.2, read on the forward strand.
TGCACAGACAGAAACCCTGTTGGGTCTGCTACTGCCTAGAGATTTAGAAGGGCCAATTAGCCCCACAGTATCACCTAGCAGGGAGCTGTGTAATGTGGCTCTTTGAGTAGAGAACAAAAGAGTACGTAGTTCTCAGTACTCTATTTGATCTCCATAATGCCCAAATAAAGAGTGTATGGGCCCGGGATGGTGGCTCATGCCTGTAATCCCAGCACTGGGAGGCAAAGGTGGGCGGATCACTTGAGGCCAGGAGTTTGAGACCAGCCTGGCCAACATTGTTAGCTGTCTTTTAGTAGAGACAGCAAAACCCTGTCTCTACTAAAATTACAAAAAATTAATTAGCTGGGTGTGGTGGCATGCACCTGTAGTGTAGTCTCAGCTACTCAGGAGGCTAAGGCATGAGAATCACTTAAACCCAGGAGGTGGAGGTTGTAGTGAGCCAAGATTATACCACTGCAATCCAACCTGGGTGACAGAACAAAACTGTCTCAAAAAAAAAAAAAAAAAAAAAGAGCATGGATTTCCCTAATATTTGGAAGGCTCCCAAGACTCAGCTGCAAGATGCTCCAAACTTAGCTGGATTGATTGCTTCAAAGAACTTGCTGATGTGTAAGGCTGTAGCTGAAAACCTGGGCCATCCAGTGAAGAATAAACATCAACTCCTAATAGAACCGTCATTTCGAAGTCTCTACTAAACCTGAATGTCCCAACTAAAAGCATCAAAGACCTTGAAAACATTTGAGAATGTTTATGTGTGCAAATAACAAATCAAGCCTCTTCTGAGTAGGGGTTACAGGATATAGGTTACAGGATAGCCCAGGAAATCAGATTATTAGTTCTTCTTCCGTGCTAATATCTGCAAACAATTCTTTCAATTCTAAAGCCATTAAGTTACTAAGAGCAGACAAGATATAAATTGGTCATTTCTTGAAGTTGTCCTGGGGACTTGTAAAGACCAACATTCATTCTCATCATGGAAACTTCTTTGCTCCCCTGCTAGATTTCAGGTCATCATGTCAGTATCCCTCCAAGAATAGATAACGGCTCTTCAATGAGCCGCACCAGTGCTTCCTGGTCCTTGCTTGCAGCAGGCAACACTAGCATACATCCTTTGGGCCATCTTATCTGCCATCACACCCTCAAATCCACTTTCTAACTAGAGAGAGGCAATGCTGTCACTCTAGAGGTTTACTGTAGAACTCACTAAAGTGAAAGCTTTGCCCAGATTCTTTCCAGGCAGTATGGGCCTAAACATAAGCCAGACATGGTCTTCCTAAGCTAACAGGAAGTATGTTCCTTTCTGGGATTGACCAGGGATGACCCAAATGTCTTGGTCCCTATTTTTCATTCCTTAAATTGCCTATGCACTGATATGTGCCCAAGTCAGTGTCTGAGACGATAAATCTTAGGAAGCAGAGCCAAGAGGAAGGGGAGTGAATGGTCTCCATGTATAGTCCTGTGACCACCGGAGGTCTTCCCCCTTGTAAGGGTGATGTGTGAGTGGGTATCTGGCTCAGAATATTAATGTTTGAAGTGTCATATCCATATTTTAGTTCCTGGAAGGAACTAATTTAATTAATTTAGAATTATTATTTTATTCCAAGTTCCAATACTGCCCTTGTGTCTGAGCAACAAAGGATGACTCATGCAGATAATCCTGGGGAAGCTTTGATTGTGGCTAGCAAAGCAATCTTGGAACTGAAATTCCTCAGTATCCTTGCTTTGATTCCTTGAAGAGAATTGACACAGACTCCAGGTTTTGGTGAAGCAAAGAATGCCTGCTTCCTTGACTCTGTTTTTGTCTCGCCAGAACACAAAGAGGCATTGAATTTCACTATTAAGGCCTTAATTAGTAACCTTGTTTGTGAAATTGAAACAAAGGTCTCACTGAACAGGCTGGTGATCTGGCAATGGCTGTTCCATGCTCTCCAAAGACCCAGAATCAAGGCTTGCAATGAAATCACTTTTCCTCATGACTAAACTAAATCTCTCTTGCATGTTAAAAGTTAGTCTTTAAAACGCTGCACAGTCAGAACATTGCTTTGTCTTACACATTTCCCTGTTACCTGGCAGGCCCCAGATGTTACATAAGCATTCTCTGCAGCTGTAACCCCTACTCAGAAGAGGCTTGATTTATTTGCACACATGATAACATGTGGCATAAGTAAAGCTGGGAAGATGTTTGTTTGTAAGGGGTAATCTGTGTCTACTAAAGCAGATAGTATTGGTTTTGCCTAGTTTCCAAACATGGTTTTATAAGTCAGTATATCTTGTGAAACCATTAGGACAAAAGTTTGGAACAAAAAGAAATCTCAGGCTCATTGCAAAGCTTTTTTAACGTTTTCAATTCCCTCCATGTTCTGAGCATTATCATAACGTACTGAACTGTTCTGTTCAGAGACCACTAGGGAGAGGAGATGAGGAACCAGAGCAGCCAGGATGTTTCTCCCTGGGATAAAATCTCAAGCATTCAGACACCCTCACTGTGGGCTCCACTTCTGTAGCTAGAGGGGACTGGAAACAGCAGGAGCATCTCACAGCTTGTAGGAAGCACACACCTTTTCCCCAAATGTTTCTTTTTGCAGTTGGTCCTTGCTGGCTGATCCAGCTTCCCCGTCAGCATATGGTGAGCAGTTCGGTGAGAGGACCACACTTCCAATACTGGCAGGTACGGGTCCACAAGGACCCTTCTTCCAGGGAACCCTGGCTGCTAGATATCACAGGGCTGAGGCAAGCTGGCTTCTCAACTTCGCTGCTGCCCGTGTTCCTTCCCACCATCCCCTCCACTCTAATTGGCCCTGTTTTCCGGCCTCACATCTGCCACTGTGCCCGTTCTCACAGGGATCCCAGAAAGTCTTAGATCAGTTACAGCCCGGGATTGGCTTCTAGCCCCAGCAGGAAGCATGGAATTCATCCATTAAGGAACTCTTTACTGAGAGCCTACTGTTAGGCACTGCGCTAGGCAATAATGATATGAAAGTGAGCAAAAGAAACAGTTCTCTCCTGTGGGGGCTTCTAATTCATTTGTGGCAGACAGTCAAGAAACAAGAAAACAAAATCATCGTAGGTGGGGATGAGTGCAAAGAAGGGAATAAGCAGGATATTATTCAGAGAAAATGTAAGTGATGTCTACTTTTAAATAGGCTAGGCAGGGGCAGAGAGTAGAACAGCAAAGCCTTAAAGCTGGACAGATCTGGACTTGTCCCAGGACAGAAAGGAGGTCAGTGGAGCTGAAGCACAGGGAGCAAATCACAGTGGACTTCGGAAAGGATGGACGGGCAGGGTGTAGGGGAGCCAGGTGTGCAGGCCCCGAGACCACCCTAAGGAGTCTGGATTTTATCCTAGTGCAGAGGAAATTTACAGATGTGCTTGCAAGCAGGAGACGAGCTGAGCTCATTTTATGAGTTACAGGGGTAGCTCTGGCTGCCAGTGGAGAATGGTTTAGAGGGACATGTGCAGAATGCAAGCAGAGAGAGCAGTCAGAGGCCCTAGACGTTGTCCGGGTGAGAGATAAGGTGCTGAGACCCAGGTGAGTCAGCGAGGATGAGAGAGAATGTATTTGCAGTCTATTCTGGGGCAGTGCTGACAGGTTGTGCTAATGGTTTGGAAAGGAAAGATAAGGGAAAACCAGGGATGCCTGAGATTTCTGGTCTACAGTTGGGCGGGTGGTGAGGCCCTTAGGTGTTGGGGCCCACTGGTGGGGGAGCAGTTTGAGAGCAGAGTGTTGCTGGCAGATGTGGATGATCTGTGTGGTGGCCCCGGGCCCCTCGCACCGCAGCTGCTGGGACTCTTCACAGCGCTGGCCCTGCTGTGCCCTCTGCCTGATCACCTGCTGCCCCGTCTCAGCTTTCCCATCCCGCTGGCTCCTGGGACTCTTTCAAAGGCTTCATAAGACCTATAGTGAAGGCCTGGCCATCAGGCCCCATTTCTGCCCAGCACAGAGACTGCTATGACCCAGTGATGACATTGTGCCCTAAGAACTTCCCCACATTCTCTTCAACTCGCAGACGACCTCAGATGTAGCTGCTCTCTCAGGCCTTCAATGTACGTCTCCACCCAAATGAGTAATATTTGCATTACAAGGAGGAAAGGAGAGAGGGAACCATCGGGTACCTGCTGTACCAGGCACATTATATGCTATTGTCCCTGTTTTCCAGATGAAGCCAGATACTCCTCTATGAAGTTAAGTGACTGGTTCAGTGTTAACACTGCTAGTGGGCGACAGAGATGGAATTTGAATGCACACCTGTCTGACTCCACCTCGTGTTCCTTCCACATGGCCAGCAAGCTCTGCTGTCCCACCTCGCACTTCTGGGAGGTGGCTACTCCCTCTTTCCACCCCCTTTTCTGGATCTTGACAAGGGATTCTGCCCTGCCCCAGCTGTCAAAGCCTGCAGCAGCTGCCAAAAAACCTCAACACAGGCATACTTTGGACCTACATCATGTGTTGATGTCACAGATGCTGTACCAGGCATTTGACTCCTTGATCTAAAGCCAGGATTCCTAGCCAACATGGCGAAACCCTGTCTCTACTAAAAATAACAAAAATTAGCTGGGCATGGTGGTAGGCACCTGTAATCCCAGCTACTTGGGAGGCTGAGGCAGGAGAATTACTTGAACCCGGGAAGCGAAGGCTGCAGTGAGCAGAGATTGTGCCTCTGCACTACAGCCTGGGCTATGGAGTAAGACTCTGTCTCAAAAAAAAAAAAAAAAAAAAAAAGTAGTGAGGGGGATGCATGCCCACACAAAGGAATCCTGATAGAGGAACAATGGCTTGGTCCATTTCCCCTCCTGTGTAGCACTGTGATAAAGGAAAGCCTTTCAGGTATGTGCCTTGATGGAGCCAGTGGGTGGAAGAGGAAGGGCAATAAGAGGTTTGAGGACAAGCTGCTGATACCCTCATGTGTCATCACAGTGGTGCCCTTTGGGAGCCTGCTTTGGTATACTCATCCACTCAGGGAAGAGGAAGTCTCTTATCCACAATTTTGTCTTCAAAATTGAAATTTCTTTGGGCAGAGCCTAAAAGAGAGTTGCCTCATTTCGTGTAACTGTAGCATATGTAGTGTAGAGGCTCCAATGTGTTTTTGAGGCAATCCGAGAGCTCTTTCTGGAAATCCCGGGCAGATGACATCTGCGTCTGATTTTACTTTGTCTTACAACCAGGCTAAGACCTCCAGCATCATCAGACTGTCGAACTGCTCAGGTCAAGGCAGACAAGTAGAAAGGCCCACATAGATAGTGGTTACTCATCCCAAGAACACAGAGGCCCACACCAGGAAGGGGCAGGTGATGTTAATGATGAGGCAGGCAATTATATCTTGCGATTTCTATGAGCCATGATGCATTACACTAAGGAACTTTACCTCACTTGGCTTATGACTTCTGTTAGTGAAAAGTGGCCTGCTGGCCTATGCTGTGGAGGACTTGCAGAAAACTTCCCAGTCACCGGCAGACGGTTGACATCTCCCCTGGTTCCTCCCCAACCCGTTTAGTGTGAAACGGGACAAAGGGAAACATTTCTTTTGATCTATTTTTGGGGAAAGAGGCAAATGTCAACTAAATAAGATCATATTAGGGACTGGGCGTGGTGGCTTATGCCTGTAATCCCAGCACTTTGGGAGGCCAAGGTGGGCGGATCACCTGAGGTCAGGAGTTAGAGACCAGCCTAGCCAACATGGCGAAACCCTGTCTCTACTAAAAATACAAAAAATATTAGCCAGGTGTGGTAGCACGTGCCTGTAATCCCAGCCACTCGGGAGGCTGAGGCACGAGAATCACTTGAACCCAGGAGGCGGAGGTTGCAGTGAGGCGAGATCACACCACTGCACTCCAGCAGCCTGGGTGATAGAGACTTGACTCAAAAAAAAAAAAAAATCCTATTAGGAATTTCACAAAAGCTCACACAGTTCTTGCACACATCATTCAAGGCCTGTTATGGGGGCCCAGAACATCAGGACACAGTAGCTAGCCTCACATTCAGCTCCATTGCACTAGAGCTTTGCATGATCTCAATTTGAAAAACACACATGTATATCCTACATTTGTATCTCTATTCTAATATACTGTATATGACTTTTTAAAATATTGGTTTGCTGTTTCTATTTTGTGCTAATGCAACAAATCTAATTTGTTTTAGAAACAGTTATTACTGTTTCTTGCTTCTTATCACCCCCTACCGTTTGGACTCTGTTTTCCATCTTTCCCTGCCTAATTGGACCACAGCCTGGTGCCTCAATCCCCACAAAATCTGTTCCCTTCTAGCTCAAGATGACTGCATTCTCTCTCAGTTCGCAGTGCACTCATGGGCTGCTCATTCATCTGCCCTTGTGCTCTGTGCCTTTTTGGCATCTGCGGGTAAACTCAGTGCCACATATCTCTATTCTGTTCACTCCTAATGTTTGTATTGTCTTCCCAAGGGACCTCTCTTATGGCCCTGCTGGGCTCCTCCCCTTACCCACACGTGCCAAGCATAGAAATCAAGGCAACATTCTCAGTCCCTTTAAGGGAAGTTCCAGGTACCTAGCTAGTCCTACAACCAGCAATTAGGGAAGTTAACGAATAACCTGCTAAACAAGAAGATAATAACTTAAAAGCCACCCAAGTAAGTCGGAGTCACAAAATGTTTGATTCCCTGTAGAAACTAAAGATAGCATCTTGACCTATTCCCTTGCATTGCTTTTCAGAAACCAATTCCCACACCAGATGGAAAATGCTGACCACTGTCATAGAACTCAGACAGACTGAAACCAAAAAATAGATATGGAAGTTCCAGAAATTCCCTAGCTCTTAACTCATTTTGGATACCCCCTCACTCCTGCTTTAAAAACCCTTGCTTATAAGCCAGCAGGGAGCTCAGGTGTTAAGTGCTAGGTACCCATTCTTCTTGCTTGGCACCCAGCAATAAACGCCTTTTTCTCACTACGAATCTCAGCGTCAATGTTTGGCTTTTTTGGCATGCTGGGCAACCAGAACCAACCCCATCTTTGTGTGCCTGCATCCAATTCTGATGAGCCTATGTATGTCAAGTTGGTCAAGGCCCTTTGTGCTGAACACCAAATCAACCTAATTAAGGTTGATGACAAGAAACTAGGGGAATGAGTAGGCGACCTCTGTAAAATTGACAGAGAGGGGAAACCCTGTAAAGTGGTTGGTTGCAGTTGTGTAGTAGTTAAGGACTATGGCAAGGAGTCTCAGCCCAAGGATGTCATCAAAGAGTACTTCAAATGCAAGAAATGAACAAATCTTTGTCTCACAAAAAAACAAAAAGCCCACAAACTTTTGAATGAAATCTACTTATATGATGTGACACAAATTTCTTTCAGACATGGATTTTGAAATCCTATCAATAAAAGCCACCAAGTGAGACTCACAGTTCTGGTTTTGAGCATGTACCTGCTCCGTTTCCTGGTATCTGCAAATTAGGGTGGCCCAGTGCAGGCTCCTGACCGTTTGACCATGACAGGCTGTCTGAACCCTGGGAGCTCATTGTGCCCATCGTCAGAGATGTCCGTATGTGACACAGCAGAGACTACCCCACAGATAACAGACGAAAGCCAGCAGAGTACAAGGCCTAAATGTGCATGTCCTTCTGTTTCCTTTTTTTTTTTTTTAGGGGTTCTGACTGAGCAGGCAGATTGGAAAGGAAGAATCAGATGAGGAGCAAGTGCTAGGTGTTGGGGAAACAATTTAAATTTCCTCCCACCCCAGAAATTCCTCTCCATAAAATATAGGAAAAAGAAAATATTTTATTATTGAATAAACATTAAACTAGTGATGCACATCTTTAGCATTCTGCTAAGGAGATTGCAAAGACAGACATCCCACCCTTTTATGTGGGCAAGCAAATAGGACCCATTCATTACATACATGTTCTCGAACTAAAGTAAGAGGACTTGACAGCACCATTTGTCAAGCATAATTCATCCTAAATTCACCTGGTGACCATTTGTGTTCGCTAATTGCCTTTATCAAAAGGACAAATAAAACTCAAGTTTCTAGGACAGCAGGTAGTTTTACAACTTGGAGCCAGGTGCTTAAATGAAACTACTACCCACTGCCCTCCCACTGACAGTGGGAGGTAGGGAGCTATCTTCCTTGATGTCTGTATTTTCAAAGAGATGGTTTCCAGGCCCTTGCAGGAAAAGAGTCCTAGGTTGTAAAATCGACTGGAGCCTTACTTAGCTTTTAAAAAGATTTATGTACATTTCAAAGGGGCAGCAAAATATAAGTTTTCTAAAGGAAATGCTCTAAGAAAAAGGAGGAAGCTCTTCCCCTTTTTGCATGGGCTTGTGGGGTAACTTACATTCTGGAATTCACGAGGAGCAGGAATTGGTTTCCTCCCTCCACGTGCTGGAAGGCACAGTGTAAGAAGCTTGGCAAGGCTCCAGTCAGGGGTGGACAATCAATGGGAATTCCACGCATCAAAGGGACAAGGGACAATCACTGGGTCCATCCTTTACTTCAGAGGGACAAGACCCAATGAATGTAGAACTGGGCCACAGTTTGTCTTGGTTCTTAAGCACGCTGGCCCACACATGATAGGTTATCATTAAATGTCTGATGAGTAAGTGAATGAATGTCAGGAACCTGAGAGGCTTTAGAGGTCATTTACCTCAGCTGAAATTCAGGCATCCCTTTCCCTCAGCCCTCCTTAAATACCAGCAGTCCTGGGGATCCCACCACTTGCCACAGCAACCCATTTTACTGTTGGATAACTGTAATTATTATAACATTTTTTATATGTGAATAAGGAGAGAAAACAAAATTCGAGTGCTTTCAAGGGCAGGGTACTTTTTTCAACACAATCCCAAGAAGCAGGTATCCCATGTCACAGAGGAGGGAACTCAAAAACAGAGACATTAACTAACAGCCCAAGGTCACACAGCTAAAGGGAAATCATATGTATCGAGTGTCTGTTCTGCACCAGGCACTCATTTAAATAAAGATCCTTTCACTCACAATAGTTTACCATACAAATATTACAGCATGTCTAGATGGGGTCTTAACCATACCAAAGTACTGTATTGCATGCCTCCATCTGCCCTGGGACTAGGACCAGGTCACACCCTGCAAAGGATTCAAGTGGAAACAATGAATAGACCCCTGCACACCCATGTGCATCAGTGGAGGACTGTGGATGCCGCGTGCCCCCACTCCTCCCTCCCCAAAGCTGCTTTCCAGGCATCTTCCAGGTGGGGAAATGGCCATTCCCCTCAGCCCAGAGCAGACTTAGCCTGCCCTTGAATGCTGCTGAAAAAAAGAAAGGGCTAAATGTGTCCCCTGTTCTATTCCTAGTCCAGATTCCTAAGATGAGGACACAGCATCCTGGGCCACTGTCACTAATACAAATTTGCCTCTGGAGGGACTCTATGGAAGATAATTCCCCTGAAATTTGGAGAGTTGAATTAAGCTAGGACTGATTCTGGCTGGAATTTGTGGTGGCTACGTACCCTAGAGGGCCTCAAGGAAACCCACGGTTCAAGACAACCCTGACAGATTCTGGAGTCTAGAACAGAAATGGATTTGAACATGGGCAAGGCCAACCACCCAGTTCACGGCCTGTGTACAGCAAAGATTACATTACAGCCTGAGAGCTAAGCCTGGAAGCTCTTTCATCCATCCGTTTGTCCATCTATCCATCCATCTGCTCATCCATCCCTCCATCTGCTCAACAAATGTTAGAGAATCAATCCTTGTGTCAGATACTGGGGCTGCCCTCAAGGAGCTTTTGTAGAGTTCAGGGTACAGCCAGGTGGGGGAGACAGATCACTATAAAAACCTACCACTATAATCCAAAGGACAAGAGCAAAAATAGTAAAGAGGAGAGAAGACCCAAATTTGCCTGGTGGGTCAGAGACGGCTTTCTAGAAGAGGTAAAAAATCTTCGGGGCTATCACTTCACCTTGCCTGGTGGATAAAGGGAGGACTTTCCAGATACAGTGGACAGAATGTGCAGAGGCAGGAGCCATGAGTGGCAGAGGCAGGGGAGGGACTGCAGAGACAGGTTGGAGCCAAAGCACGATGGCACTGGAGCCATAGCCAAAGGAACAAACTGTGAGACCTGGGACTTGAATTTGGAGGTGGTGAAAAGTGACAAGGTCTTCACAGAAGAGTGATTTTTTCAACTTAGGGAAGGCTGACCCCAGACCAGTGCTGCCAAAGTGTGGTCTGTGGGCTGTTAGCAGTTCATGACGATGTAAGTACAGGAATTGAGAGTAAGCATTTAGAACACCTACAGCACTGTGATAGTCATTTTACTTTTTAAATTTTGAGCTGGCATTTTGTATGCCTGTTTTTTTTTTTTTTTTTTTTTTTTTGAGACAGTCTCGCTCTGTCGCCCAGGCTGGAGTGCAGTGGCACGATCTCTGCTCACTGCAAGCTCCACCTCCCGGGTTCACGCCATTCTCCTGCCTCATCCTCCCAAGTAGCTGGGACTGCAGGCGCCTGCCACCTCGCCCAGCTAATTTTTTGTATTTTTAATAGAGACGGGGTTTCACCATGTTAGCCAGGATGGTCTCAATCTCCTGATCTCGTGATCTGCCCGCCTTGGCCTCCCAAAATGCTGGGATTACAGGTGTGAGCCACCACGCCCAGCCTTATTCTATTTTTCTAATAGTTGCACTTTATCATATTTTACAAATGTGTGAGTCTGCTATGGATTAGAAATTAATAAGAGATTTTGCCACAGATAGTTTGAGAAGCCCAGCACTGCCACTCAACAAATGCTGGTGCATTCAGATGGTGAAATATTCTGCAGCTATTAAAGGAGTTAAAACTGCCTCCACTTACCTGGAGGCCCATCTGTGACATCTTTTTAGGGTAAAAGGAAAAGAAAAACTTGCTTAGGACTGAATATGAGTGGTTGCAATTTGTAACAATGATGTATATATACATATACATTTTCATATATTTGTATGAACATAAAAGTATTGAAGGATATTCATCAAACTGCTAAAAGGGTTGCTTCAGAGTAACAGACTTGGAGAAGGCAGATTAATTTTCTCTTAATGGAACTCTGTATTGTATCACTTGTAAAAATAAGCATGTGTTATCTTTATGATAAAAAAGTAAAAACCTAAAAAAGAAAATTTTGATGTGTGTTAAAATTTTGGATTTCTAGGCTCCACCTTTTTGAATGAGTCTCTCCAAGAGTGGGGCCCTCACATGTATAATGAGAAAAAGCTCCCCGATTACAGGATGTTACCAAGCCCTGCTAGGTGTAGGAACCCTGCTTGGTACCCACCCGAGCCTCAGCAGCTCCTCCCCATCATGGGCATGATGAGGTCTCCCTGTGAGGTGTTGTGAAGACGACGGGACAGGCTGCAGTAGGCACTGAATAAATGAGTCCCTTCCCCTGATGACCCTAAGGCTATGGGATCATCATCACTCCCTCCCCAAAGCCACACCTGATTATTCCAGCCAGCACTCGGCCTGCCCCTTTTCTGAATGCTTTTTGATTTTAACTTACATTTTTCGCATTTAAATGTTTCATTTAATTTGAGAAAGAGTCTCGCTCTGTCACCCAGGCTGGAGTGCAGTGGTGCGATCTCAGCTCACTGCAGTCTCCACCTCCCGGGTTCAAGCAATTCTCCTGCCTCAGCCTCCCAAGTAGCTGGGATTACAGGCGCCCACCACCACATATGGCTAATTTTGTACTTTTAGTAGAGATGGGATTTTGCCATGTTGGCCGGGCTGGTCTCGAACTCCTGACCTCAAGTGATCCACCTGCCTCAGCCTCCCAAAGTGCTGGGATTAGAGGTGTGAACCACCACAGCTGCCTTCTTTTAATTTGTATTTTCTATCTCTGCAGACAAGACTTCAAAGGTGTCTATCACATACTTTCAGATCTACTGATCATCCTCTGAAAACCAACATCGGGGTTCACAAAATGGATTTAACCAATTGGGCTCCCCAGTTCTTCTTCCAGACTCCACCCCTCCAACACTGTCTCCAATGACTTCCTGGCATCACTGAACAGGTCCTTCACTTTGCCACCTCTGAGCCTTTGCTTGAGTGTTTTCTTTCACCTGGAATATCCTTTCCAACCCTATACACTGACTGAGTCAAACCTTCTGTCTTCTTTTTGAGCATTTAGGAGCTCCTATCATGAGCCATGCATTATGCAATGGACCTTACAAACACAGTCTATGTAACAATCCTGCCAAGTATGCTTTATTTTGGGCATGGGGAAACTAAGGCTCAAGAGAAGTGACCTGCCCCAGGTTTCAGTGCCAGCACACTAGTAGGGCTGGGATTTGAACCCAGGTTTGTCTTTTGCACTGGATTCAGCTTCCTTGCAGACCGCAGCACCTCACATACAGCCCGTCACTGACCAGCAATTGGAGGGAAACCACCCCTGTGGCTTAAAACCTGTGGTGCCACAGATCATTCCACTCGGTCAAACCCCCAAGACCGTAGAAGTGCATTTAACACAGCAGCTCCTAGGCACAGGATTGTCACCTCAGGGCATATGACTTCTCCTAGAGTTGCAGATTATAAACTTGTTCTCTTTCCTTGTCCTCAGGCTCCCGCTGAAGTAACCCAGACGCCAGGGATATCTCTGCCTGCTCCACTCTGACCCTAGTGCTCAATGTGCCTGCCAGGCCTTGCTAGGGATGCTGTGCCAGTGTGAGGAGGAAGGTGGTCTCCAGCTCTCACCCCATAGAAGCTTTCTGCCTCAGTTTCCCTAACCTGGAACACCACAGTGACTCCCGAATTGAAAAACACTGCTTACAGCATCTAGGCTAAAATTGGCAGAATACCTGGGCTCCAAGCCAGGGAGATTTGGGGCGATGGGGAGGTGCAAGAGCACAGCCCCACAGAGCCAAAAGCAATAATATCCTGTTTGTTCCTACACTGCCCTCCGCATTAAAAAAAACAAGGACAGCTACATCAAGCCCTTTTGTTAAGTGGCCACAAGCTGTACATTTCTTGGTCCCAGGCAGGTATACTGGGAGTTCAGATCCTGGTCTTAATGGTCTTCTCTGGTTCTGTGACATCCTAGAATGTGAAGAGGAGGCCTTGGGTTCTGTCACTGCCTCCAGCCCGAGCCCCCTGCTCTTCCTGGGCATCCCGGATGGACCATGTCTGCCTTTCTGCTGACTCAGATTTATTTCTGGTCCAGCCATTCACAGCGTCCATGTGTCTGAACTCCTCAGCCAGAGGGCAGGTGGAAGGGCAGGAGGAGGACCACGTGTCAGCTTTCCATCCAGAGAGCCACCCCAAAACAGAGGATGTCCTTGGGCTTGGACCAGCTCCACAGAACACTCTGAACAAATTCTCACGATGCCAGGCTCCTAGGCCAGCAGAAAATGCCTGTCTCCTCCCAGTTCTAAGACAGCAAAGGGTGTGCGTTACCTCACAACCACTTGGTACGCAGCCAACCTTAATGGGCACTCTTGGCATTACTGTTCTACTCAGCAAATAGACAGTCCTAGGCAGGAGATATTTAGAATCCTACTCTGTAAAACAGAGGCCTTTCCTAGGCCTCCTGTGATGAAGGCATGGGACCGTTACCAGACTTTGTCCCTCAAGGGTAAATTGTTTTCAAGAAAACAGGAAGCTAGGAGCCATCTAATCCTTTGAAGTGCTGTGAAGAAGTGGGCTGCCTTCTTCCCCGCCCAAGGGAGGGAGTCTCTGAGGCTTCCTGGGAAGGGTTAGTGTGACCTCCAGCAGTCATCTTCAGCATGGGTTGCTGCTGGATTCCTGGCTCTGTGGGCAGGAGCTCCCAGAATGCTTGACACAGACTCTACGTGGCTTCCTTTGGGAAGACAAATGGAGCCTGCTGTAGGCTATGGCAGAGATGGAGGCCCAGGGCCTCTGAGCTAGGGGCAAAGTCAGTCTCCCTCCTGTGTCCGAAACCCCAGGACTCCCCATTCTGTATGGTACTCCCCCCGACCCAACCCACAGTTTCCTTAGGAAAACTGACCTGCCTATGGCCCATTTCCTAATGATATGATTTGGTCATGAGGCTGGCAGAGTCCATGGGGTGCATGTGGCACTCCTGTGCTTTGCTGTGACAGTGCCTTAACCCACAGGCGTGATTAACTCCAAAGTCTGGGGTCTTTGGAAAAGGTGCCTATCAATGCAGAGGAAGTGAAGTGCTCACACCGCCAAACAAGGCCAAGAGCCTCCCGGAAGAGCCTGCCTGTCAGGAAGTCTCTGGCCACATGCTGTGGCCACGCTTGCCTCCATGAGAGGACAAGAGAGAACAGACCAAGGACACGAGTTCAGAACAGAGAAAATGTGAGAGCCGTAGACAGGAAAAGCAGCCCTTCTGGAAACAGCACACTGGTGTACCTAGCGTAACCTTGTCCTGAGGGCCACTAATTGCCCCTCACTTGACTCAGCTGACACTGTGAGGGGTCACGAGCCTGGCAACACTTTCTGGAAGGTCTAAAGGGCAGCACTGAGGAGACCTAAAGGTTTTGGTCTGTTTGTCAAATGTCACTCTTCCTCACATTCGGAGGAGAGCATTTGAAGGCAGACCACTCTAGGGGCAAGAACAGGACTGATTTTAACCCCGGGACAACCAAGCAAGCAAGCTAGTGAATAACAGGCCTCTGCCCAGGTGAAACACGTGGGGCCAATTCCATAGGTTTTCTTTTTTTTTTTTTTTTTTAAATTAACCTCCGGTGGGAAAGGTAAGGATGGTGGGGAGGGAAGACGGTTACTTGTCTCATTATCAATGTGTTAGTATTAGTGACGGCAAAACTGAATATCTAGCAATACTATTTGCCCGTTTAAACTGGGCCTGGCTATTGGGCTTATTAGTAAATAGCTTCTCAAAATTTTAATTTTCTAGTTAGTTCATCCCAAGTCACTGATTTACACGTCTTTTGAGACTGAGACTGCTGGGGAAAAACATTCCCAGAAATGAGTGGATTAGACTCTGTGAATTACAAGGGAAAGACACTTTAAAGTTGTCCCAAACTTAGTGTCAAAATACAGCCTTTAGATTTTTTTTTCCATCGAGAAAAATTCCTGATTCACTACCAAAAAGAGGCCCTGCAGGCAGCGTGCTGATTTGTTCTGCTCCTGGTGCTGAGCTGCCCCCACCTGTGTGCAGGGAGGAGGGGTCGCTTCGGCCAAGGGCGGGAGCTCTGCTGGCTTCAGCGAGTCACCATTGCCTCCTCGCAGTCAGCGTCCTAACGGGGTCCCCGTCTACAGCCCTGCATCCACTCCTCCAAGGTCCTTCACACTGGCTCTAGCCATGACCCCTCCTTGGAGGAATAAAGCAGAGTTTCACGGACTCACCGACCTTGAAGCCGGAGCCTCCCACGTCCTGCTGAGCGCACACAGCCAAGAAGTGTATGCAGGGCGAGCTGGTCGGGCCGGCCTGGAAATCCTCCTTGGCGGGGCGGGGCTAGAGGACCTCACCAATCCCAGCGTAGACCTCCGGGCGCACCGGCCCCCACAGCTGTACCCTTGAAGGCAGGCCCGTGGGCGCTGGGCCCTTTATAGCACCTGCTCTTTCTCTGAAACGTAAAAGGCGGAGCCAGTCTTGCTCCCCAGGCCTGGTCCTGGAGGCTCCTCTGCCAGGGCTCTGGATCTCAGAATTGAAGGGCCAGCAGGTGAAATTGCACATCTGTTGGGGGATTTGTTTCTCTCTTCTCTCAGGTGTACCAGCCTTGGGGCCCTGGTGAGCTCTGGAGGATGAACCCCTCAAGCCAAGGTCGGAGAGGAGGATGTCTCAAGCTGCCTGGCTCCAGCAGCAGACCGGGCCCTGAGCCAGGGGCTGGAGGGACCTCCTTCCAGCGTCTTTGTCTGGGGCCTGGATCCAGGGACAATTACAGTCAGGTTTCTGTTCAAGATCAGGCCATCTGCAGTAGATGGCTAGATCATCTCGCTTTCTGTCCACACCAGCTTAACCCACGGCAAGCCATAGCCCTGCTTAAAAATAGCCCCGCTTGGGATATCCACCGCACGCCGGGAAGGCTGCCTGTAAATAGCAATGACCCAGCAGGATTTTGGACAGCAGCCCTGCCATTTCAAGGGAGCCTGCCTAGGCATCTGGTGACCGTCACGTACTCAGCTTCTGAGGCCACGTGGACATGACCAATTGGTTCCTGTCTCTTCCTTCTCAGAGCCCAGCTCATGCTCAGAGGACTTGATGGAGCAGGGGGTGGAGCCCCAGGAATAACCTTCTACCCAGTGTGGTTCTCCTTCAGAGTTTCCATTTCTTTTAAACACGACCCATGTTTAAAAATATCATCTATTTTACCTTTGCATGGGGTACTGACTGGGAGAGCACGTGCGGGGGCCTTTTGGCGGGATGGGAAGGCTCCTGATTGGGGTGGTTATATAAAGATTGGGACCAATCAAATTAATTTCATAATCCTTTAAGGAGTCAAGACCCACCAGCTTGCATATTCTGTCATCAGGGCAGTCTCGGTTTATTCCTTCTCAAAATAGCTCTTTTCCACACACACTTGTTTCAAGTCAGTTCAGGCACCAACTGAAATAAATCCAGTGACCCTGAAATAGCCCAGCTCCCAGATCCAGAAAATTATAAGGCTTTTAAAGAGCATGGAATTGTAGATTTAAAGAATGGCAGTTATAGCAAAAACCTCCTTTGCCTCCCCAATTGCCTAATCAACATTTAGGGCCCCCTCCACTCACCCTACCTCAACACCTTATATTTTATAGAGTAAATGTTTATGTTAGTAAGGTCAGAAGAAAAATTGGGTCATTGTTGAGAAAAGAGGGTACCACCCTTCTTTTGGGGGACTGGTCCTCTTCAAGCTTATTATAAAGGTGGTGTGATGGGGATGAAATCTCTACAAGGGATTCACAGTAGAAATTCTGGCTTTCTGGAAATCTTTCAAATGCCATCCCTGTCACATGGCATCCATTCCCTTCTCATCGTTACCAACTCCCTTTGAAGCTCTGGGGCTCTAGCCACACCAGGCTGCCCTGTGGCTGGCTTCTGCCATAAGGGCAGGAACAGAATTGAAGTGTGCGACTGCCATATCATTTGCTTTAAAGGAAAATGTCCTGGACTTATTCTCTTTTCTGTTCCTGAGTCCAGCAGGAGTGTGGCTAGAGCAGGCCCCAGATTTGACCTCGAAGGCAAGGATGACGCCTTGTGGGATGAGCAAGTAATAGGATGAAAGGAACCTGGGTTCCTCTGTCGCACCAGCCTGGATTGCTCATTTCAGAATTGGGCAGGAGGGACCCCTTTCCTTAGTCTATTCTTGTGTCCAGCAACTGTAACTTAATTCCATCAGCTCTAAATGTTGCCACAACTTCATAGAAGTTAAAGTATTTTCATATATAGTAATCCATATAACCACTGCAGTTATTTTAGGGGTAGACAGGAGTCTTATTTCAGAAGCCCCTCCTAGGTGGAGCCTAGTGACTTTTAGGCCAGGACTCTACCCCGGCGGCTTCTCCTCTCTCCACCACCCATTCAGGAGCGTTGAGCTGCTGTGCAATGGACTGAGCTGTTCCAGGTAGTAGTGAGTTCTCTGTGCCTGGAGGTATCAAATATAGGCTGGGGATGTCACAGGAAGAATCTAAGCACTGGAAAGAAAGTGTGATTAGTTGATCCTTCGTATCATTTCAAAGCTTTCCCCAAATTCTTTGAATTTTAGGGCCTCTTCTAAACTGTTTTTCTCCCTGAACTTTAGAAGTAATATTTAGAAGTAAATAATATATCTGAAGGAGTTCACTGCTATGAAGATGTAAAATAAAAATAAAGCCCCTAGGCCCCCAAGCAAAACAAAACAGACTCATTGTGGTAAAAAGAGACCCCAGAAAACATTAAAAACCAGATTCTACAGCTTTGGCAAGGCAAGAGGTCAGTCACACCCAACGCTCCCCCACCTCGATAACTGCCTCAAGACTTTCTTTCCTAAAATTAAACTAAAACCAGTTCCTGAAAAACTATGTCTGGAAGATTTCTTCCTCAACTTCAACAGACAACCTGACGTGGTGAACCCCCCTTCCCTCAACGCAGTTTCCCCCTGACAAGTGTTCAGCCTTACAAAGCACTCCATCCTCATAACTGACCACAGACCACAGCCGGTTCTGGGCGGTTTACAGAGATTGCACACCAAGCGTCTTTGTGCCCTGTATTTCATCTTTTGACATATAGAGCCCAATTTTACTACATTTTAAGTCTCCATCCCAAAGTGAACATGGGTTGTATGTAACATGTAACATATATGATTACTGACCATGCATTAGGGCCTCTCATAAATATTCATAAGATTATCCTATAACCTACTAAATGTATATGTAAGGCTCATCTTGTTGGGCATAAATCTCAGCCTCTCCCTTTTTTATCTGAAGTGCTTGCTTTTGGCTTTGGCCAGAGGCTCCAGCCTGCAGATTGTAACCCTTTATAAGAAATTAAGTTCTATTTTTTCTAAATGTATACATTTCATGGTTTTAAGTTGACAATGTAGAAAAATGGGGGGGAAAGAGTTAAATGAAGAAACCAGTGAGATTTCTGAATATTCAAGAAAGGTGAAGTTTAATTTGCATATAGGCATAACCTACACCTCACTTGGCAAGTGTTAGGCCACAGCACAAACCCCTCTGTCCAATCACAAATGTCCACAAATTTGCAAAGTAACTGGACACAAACGATATGCTTCTCAAACTCACACACATATTCGTCCATCGCACACACACTCAAATGATAAAGAAATACATTGAAATCCTCTACAAAAGAGATCTGAGGACAGTAATCAGATGACCTCATGTGCGGACAGCACTTTGCAGTTTACAGTCTAATCCATTTGGTCCTCACAATAGCCCTGTGAGATAAGCAGCACAGGGATTACTATTCACACCGTTTTGCAGATGAGGAAACTGAGGCTCAGGGATGTGTAAACACCAGCCTAAGGTTTTCCAGTTGGAGACTGGGCCTAGGACTCAGGGCCGGGATGCCTAGGCCAGCTCTCTTTCATAACTGGCTTTCTAGTGAAAAATGAAATGAGCTGTGTAAAAACCAACATCATTAAGTATAATAGAACTATTATTTTCCTTGAGCAGATCAGACTAGTGCTATCAATCCTAATGTTAATGTCATGCTGCATGGCAGCTGAGATGAATAATTTTCTGAATCGTTCATGTGTTTATACCTACAACAAAATGACTGCTTTCCATTTTGGCTCTGCCTCATCTTAATTTTAAGTCACCAATGGCCGCTGAGAAATGACACACTGATTAGATTTCATTGACTTAAGTCTTCTATTACATGGTGGTATCTATAATCGAGCCATTAAACTTACAATCTGATTTCTTACTGAAATGAAAAAGTTTTATTTATTGATTCCCTCTGGCTGTGCACATTAGCCTGGCTATACCCTTCAGCCATAAATAGTATGTTCTCTTTTATGCCTTTTCGATAGTTGTAAAAATAATACATTTTGCAATTGGATTTTTAAAAACCTTTATACTTTAAAATGAAGAGATTTTTTTTCAAGGGGATAAAATCAAACTTTGAAAAAAAAAAGCTAAGTAAAATCTCTTGCTTTTAAATAAAAGTTAATTTTATTGGGAATAATCCCTGTATTGCATTACTCTTTTCAGTTAAGAATTTAAAAGCTGCCCAATCGCTGCTGGCCCAAAAGTCTCGTCTTATACAATAACATGAGAGAAAGGGTGCTGATCCATCATTATTCACTCCACGTGGGACCATAATGGATTTTTCTCTTCCAGGTGATTCAGTTTCTCTGAGTTTCATTTGTTTATAAGTAGTACTTTAAGACGTACTGAAATTTAACAAACAGTAATGGGACTTGGTATGAGAGCCACTTGAAAATAGTGCAATGGCCGTTTAAAATTCCGTCTTTAAATTCCTTCAGAAAAGCACTAAGGAAAAGTGACGACGTTTTACTTCATGCCTGAATCTGTCAAATAATATATTGGATTAGGTAAGAGATTTGTCCCTGTAGCAAAACTAGATGTCTCAGTTAATAACGAAAGGCATCCCCTAAAAGCTCCAAGATAATTCCGTTGACAGTACAAAATGTGGGCATTCATTCGAAAGCATGAAATTGGATTTTTCTTCTGATTTTCTAGGTTAATTTTACAGTATACATGTTCGCTACTTGGCTGTTAGAGGTTGACCTCCCATCTCCTCTTAGAAATGGGTCTCCATAATGGACTAGAGGCAGATGCAGCTGGGAATGCATGCTTTGTGTGTAGGCAGAAGAGGATGGGTACTTTAACGACCAGAAAAAACACTGCAAATTGCTCTTGGGGATTTTTAATTTGACCAAATTGAAGGTATTTTAAAATGTGCATTCCTCTCCCAGCTGGCACACGAATAGTGCAGGTCATCAACAGACACTCCCTCAGAGGTGGAGCTCTCTCTCTTGCCCTCTTGCAGCTCCAGGAAGGCTGCAGACTCCAGAAAGTGGTGTAATTCTCAAACAAAAATGCGAAAGGCTAGTGAGTGGCACACCCCTGCAGTCCCAGCTGCTTGAGAGGCTGAGGCAGGAAGATTGCTTGAGTCCAGGAGTTCGAGACCAGCCTGGGCAACATGGTGAGACCCTGTTTTTCAAACAAACAAAAACCCCCTAAAAGTCAGCATAGCAATTGACAGTGCCTAATATGACCACTGCGGGGCAGTTCCAACATCCTGCAGGAAATAGGCGCAAAAGCTTTGTCACTAGTTGAAGAAAAGCTGCGATCCAAAAGGGAAGGAGCATTTGGAAACTCCTGTCTTATTTTTTGTTAATAAGAATGGCTGCAGTGTCTCTGGAACATTTGGGTCAAAGAAATGAGTCCGAACTTCCAGAAAAAGCGCACACAGAACCATCCCTTTCCCTCTGAAGGACTCTGGCAACTCCAAGGCAGAGTAGAATGCATCCACCTTTCCACGTGTTGTTTGGCCCGAAACTAGTATGTGTGTGGTCCTCTCACAGATTTGTCCCGGTTTTAGTTCACCCTTCAGGACTATGCTTTTGAGCCATGAAAGCTAACCTTTACTTTTCTTCTGCAAGACCTTGAGGTGTTTGGTGCAACTGATACATATTATTTCAAACCCTCAGTTTCTGGAGCACTGAGAAATAAATCACAAGTTATGCGTTGTTAGGATCCAAACAGCCCATGCTTCTCATCATGCATCAAGATGCGTCAACCTCTTATTTGAAACTAAAGAGAACAAACAAGCAACTTGAAAAAAGAAAAAGAAAGCATCCATAAGGAACCGTCCTTGGGTTGAGTGCTACACTGTTGGCTAATATGAACTATTGAAAATATTTTGGGAATGGTCTTCAAATATTATAAATATTTTCTTTTACTTAGTTGATATTTCACTATATAGTTACATACAGAGATGGCACTTACCGTGCAGACAGTGTACATTCTCTACCTCTATGGTGCATTACCAATGCTAGCTCTTTCACTGAGTCTTCAGAGCCAGCAGGTGGAATTTATTAGTCTGTTAGCTCTAGCAACATAATTAAAGTGCAAGGAAAGAGGGAAAGCAGCCAGACAGATCAATTTTTCATTGTCAGCATCAATAAGTTTCATGCTGCTAAGAGAAAATGTCAGGTGCAACAGGTTCAGGGAAATAGAACTATATTTTTTTCTCTTCCTTCTTTTAAAGCAGCAGTCTCCCTGAGAAGAGTAGAGGGAGGTAAACAATGAGATAGCCCTATTTCTTCAACAACTGACAATCTTGGGAAAAGGAAGGTCACTTCCCCAGCCTCAGGTAGCAGGACTAACCCTTGCATTTGGTTTTGTAATGTAAGAGCTGTTCGGTGGTTGGGCCCATTTCCCATGCACTTATAATATTCTCAGAGATCTCTCAACATCAGTTTTTAAAGAAAGAGATCTACGAACAGCATATGGAAGTGTGGGTTTTGAAAAGAAAATTTCACTAAACTGTTTAAAAAAAATACAGCCAATGTTCATAGTAAGCCTAAAAAAAGGTCTGTGTAAATGAGAATAGATTCCTGCAGTACTATGAGTGGGGAAAGGAAACAAGCAAAGCAAGGTGCAGAGATGATTTTTAGGTATAGATTTTCACTCAGCACTGAAACCCATGATTCCCCACAGCACTTGGTGGCCTTCTGTCTGTTCCACAGTTTTGTCGGTGAGATGGGCGTGCACCTTTTTGCAGCTGCCTCTCCAAAAGGGCTGGCTTCTTAGGACCAACAGTCTCAAGGAAAAGCTCCCCACCCACCTCAGCCAGCCACTGTCTGGAATCCTCTGGGGCACAGCCTACTGCATTTAATTCAGGAAATGTTACATACAAATCCATTTGTGTTTCATTCTTTCTTTCCTATCCCGTTGCCTAAAGACTGGAAAGGCAGTTTCAGAAGGTACCATTCCTCACATAGAAATATTTAGAATGCACTGAAAACCATGCACATGCTGTAGACTGAAATTGCTTATGTTTTGGTCCATCTCTGTAGAGGAAGTGTCAGCTTTTCTGTGAAGCTTATACCAAAAGGAAATGTAATGGAACCAGTCAAATCCTAGAAGATTGGTAGGTGTGCCCAGGCCAGTAAAGCGCCAGAGAAACATCACAGGTCTTTTTCATGGATCCTTGTCCCTGAGTTCTAACAGAACACGGACAGAGTTTAAAATTTACCGATTTACCTGCTTTGTTAAAATGGCAACTAGCATCTCCCATCTGACATTCCCTTATGTAAAACGTGCCACCAGCTTTCTAAATAGCCATCTTTCACCTTCCCACCCAAGTCTGAAGCATCTGTCTTTGACCCAAACAGCTGGGTTTCTCTCTGGAGACAGAATTCCAGTCTGGTTCCATCTTCTTTGGTGGAGAAAGGAGACTGGCTTCGTGCTGTACCGTGATAGGCAAGGCATACACAATTCTGTCTGTCCTGCTTTCCATGAACATCCCGTGGACTCAGGGGCAAGGCCAGATCTTCAAGCAGGGAGTCGAGGTTCAATTTTTAGTGACAGCTCATATAGCGTATCTTCATCTATGATAAGGTCTTTGTCAAGCAAGTACTGTGTGACCTGAAAAAAAAGGGGAAGTCCCAGCTTTTACCTCTTTCAGACACCAGTGCGTACATTTTCTGAGGGAATCTAACACAATTCAACATTTTCTCTTAAACAACTAAAAATCTTATTTGACCAAAAAATCATAAATATGTTTCCATTGTTTAAAAAAAAAAAAAAAAAAAGGTGAACATCTCTAGTCCTCTCTCAACCCCCAATCCCAGGTACCTCCCTCAAGAGGAACTACTGTTACTAATTGGTTTGTATTCTCCCAGTTGTTTTTCTATGTCTTTATAGAGATTACATGTACTTACAGAAATCATTTTTCCCCCTAAAATTGGCACCATGGTGCACATTTTATTCTGCTTTCATCTCTTAATGATAGGTTGGAGAGAGCTCCCTGTGACAGTAGATAGAGCTCTAACTGCTATACAGTATTAATAGTGCCATATATTGGAGCTTGTTTAATAATCTCATATTGATAGATGTTGAGTTGCTGTCAATACTTCACTGTTACACAAAGTTTCAGTGAATTCCTTGTTAGCATGCTTCCTGGAGTGCATGCGTGAATACTCTGCTAGGCTAGGGTAGATATCAGAAGTGAAAGGAAAGGAATTGACACTAGAAATGAATATGTTGGGGCATGGGGGATTTCCATGAAAATATTTCTTTAGTTTTATTGAAATATAACACACAAAAGTGAAATGGATAGTTTGATGTTTTGACAGATGTATACACCATGTAACTTACATACATTTCTTGATAAAGAACAATTTCAGCATCCCCAAAAGTTCCCTCATGCACCTACTCAGTCAATCTGCTCTTGGAATCAAGCACTGCCCTGGTTTCTATCACCACATATTAGTTCTGTCTATTTTGGAACCTCTTATCGATGGGATCATACAGTGTGTACTCCTTCATGTGTGGCTTCTTTCACTCAGCATAGTGTTTTGAGATTCAGCCTTGCTGTGGCCTGTACCAGTAGTCTGCTCCCTCTCATGGCTGAGTAGTAGTCCATTGTAGAGATATACCATAATTTGTTTATCCATTCATCTGTTGATGGACACTTGAGCTCTTCCCAAATAGGGGCTATTATTTAGAAATGTTATGAACATTTTATACAAGGCTTTTAATCAGCATGCTTTCATTTTCCCTTTGGATAAACACCTAAGAGAGAAATTGCTAGGTCCTAAGATAGGTACTCATTTAACATTTTAAGAAACCTCTAAATGGCAGTTTTGCAAAGTGATTGTTCGATTTTATTCTCACCAACAGTGGTAAGAGTTCCAGTAATTCAATATACCAATTTTTAATTCTAAATGATGATGGAAAATGACCTGCAAAGCTTCCGCACCTACAGTACATGACAGTACCTGTTTTCCTATACCCTAAGCAATGTTTGATATTATCAATCTTTTAAACTTTTGTCAATCCGATAAGTGAAAACGATGTCCCACTGTAATTTACATTTTCTCTTTTTACTAGTGAAGTTGAGCATTTAAAAAATATTCATTGGCCATTTTTTTTCTTCTATGAAGTAACTATTCACAGGTTTACCAGTTGAATTGTTTATGCTTTTCTTATAGATTATGGGAACACTTTTATTCTGTTTCTTTGTTGTATATGTTGCAAATGTTGTCTCATTGTCTACTGCTTATATTTTGATTTTTAAATAATGGTCCTCTGTCATATAGAAGTCCTTAATTTTCATTAACTTTATCAAGCTTGGCTTTCACAGCTTTTGCATTCTGTGCTTAAGAAGGTCTTTCAAATCCAAAGGTCATGAATATTTTATCCTTTATTTTATTCAAATAATATAAATGCTTTTTAAACTTAGGTAATGAACTCATCTGGAATTTATTTTTGTGAATGGTAAGATGGAGAGCCAAAATTCCTGTTCTATTTATTGAATGGTCAGTTTCTTTCTGGCACTTTCTTTGAGTGCCTTCTTTATCTCGTATTAGATTTTCAGGTAGATTAAACACACACATGGACTTTCTTCTGCCCTACTGGATTTGCACTGCTGTGCCAGTAGAGTCCTGAATTTTTTTTTTTTTTCTGAGACGGAGTCTCGCTCTGTCGCCCAGGCTGGACTGCAGTGGCGCAATCTCGGCTCACTGCAAGCTCCGCCTCCCGGGTTCACGCCATCCTCCTGCCTCAGCCTCCCAAGTAGCTGGGTCTATAGGCGCCAGCCACCACGCCCGGCTAATTTTTTGTATTTTTAGTAGAGACAGGGTTTCACCGTGTTCGCCAGGATGGTCTTGATCTCCTGACCTTGTGATCCGCCCGCCTTGGCCTCCCAAAGTGCTGGGATTACAGCGTGAGCCACCGTGCCCGGCTGAGTCCTGCCTTATTTACTCTCACTTTAGGATGTGGCCATAACTGGTAGGGAACACTCTCCTTTACTATTCTTATTTACCAAAAAGTTCTTGTCTGGTTTTTGCCTATCTATGCCTCCCTAAGAGTTTCAAGATAAGTTTGTCAAGTTCCATGAAAACCCTGTTGGGATTTTGACCAGAATTTCAATGAATTTATAGATTAATTTGAGGACAATGGACCTCTTTACAATAGTAAGTGTTTTGATCCATGAATATGATACAACTTTCTCCTTACGTACTTCAGTACATAAAGGCCTTACATATTTCCCGTTCCACTTAATCCTAGTCATTACAGATTTTGTTGCTATTTTGATTGAGGTTTTTTATATTACATTTGAATTGCTTATTGCCAATGTGTTGAAAATTGGCTTTTGCATGTCAAGTTGCTATACTCCTTTAATAATTTATAAGTTTTTCTTAGATTTTCTCTTGGATTTTCTAGATCAAATCATCTGTGAATTATAGTATTTAATCTTCACCTTTCCAATTTTTATACCTTTTGCTTTTTATTGCTTCATTGCCGTGGTGAATTTTTTCCTGTTCAAATCTGAATAGTAGCAGTGATGGTCACAACCTTGTCTTTTTCCTGACTTGAATTAACTAATTCAAGAAACATTTATTATCTACTATGGTCCGGGCACTGTGCAAGATGCTGGGGCTATGACAATAAACACAGTAGGTCCAGCTCTGAACTTCATGCATATCATGCATGTGCACATAATCACACAAATAAATGTAAAATGGTGACTCCAGCAGTAAGTGCTAGAAAGGAGACTTACATGGTGCAATACAACCTTAAGAGTGGAGTGGGGTTTGGGAAAGTTAGGAAAGTCTTCCTAAGTGATACTTAAGCTGTGTACAAGTAAACTGTGCAATGAGGAAGAAAGGGCACTCCAGACAGAAGGAAGAACATAGGTAAAGGCCTTGTGGCAGACAGAAATAGGGCAAAACCTAGGGGCTATTAAAAGAAAGTGTGTCTCTCACTGTTGGAGAGGGAATTTACAGATAAGCAAATGTGGGGAGAGGGCTGGAATGATTCACATGGTAATAGAATAGAGTTGGGGGCATCAGTATATTTAGCTTAATACAAATACTGATGGTTACATAGAGATATATTTATAAATAGATGTGTATAAAATCTATACACACATAGATTCCTATGCTCTGTCAGCTGATACCTCCATAACGCAAGCATATCTAAAGCCCATATCTTGGTTGCTGAAACCATTCTCCAAAAAAACGAACTAGAGCTTTTGGCAGAAATATCTGAAACTAGGACGGGGGCAAAATATAAAAGATGACTCTAGAGCATCTTTTTTCTCCCCCTCCAGAGTCAGCGTGTTGCTCTGTTGCCCAGGCTGGAGTGCATAGGCTGGAGTGCAATGGCACAATCTCGGCTCACTGCAAACTTTGCCTCCTGGTTTCAAGAGATTCTCCTGCCTCAGCCTCCCAGGTAGCTGGGATTACAGCTGCCCGCCACCATGCCTGGATAATTTTTGTAGTTTTGGTAGAGATGGGGTTTCACCATGTTGGCCAGGCTGGTCTTGAACTCCTGACCTCAGGTAATCCGGCTGCCTTGGACTCCCAAAGTGCTGGGATTACAGCTGTGAGCCAAGGCGCCCGGCCACTTTTTGTAGAGTCAGGGTCTCACTATGTTGCCCAGGCTGGGCTCAAACTCCTGGGCTCAAGTGATTCTCTTGCCTTGGCCTCCCCAAGTGCTAAGATTATAGGTGTGAGCCACCGCACCTGGCCTGGAGCATCTTATACTATCAGAAAGTAAGAAAGTCCTCAAAAAAGAAAAAGAGAAAACCCTACATGGATTGGGGTATGACAAAGAAGTCAACTGAAAGAGCACCCGATGGCCAAGCTTGGAACAGTTTCAGCAGTAGAATAAAACATTATTGGATGACAACCCTAAGTATCAAATCCATTAGTCCATACTGATATAAATAAATGATTGAATAAATTAATAAATGGAGAAGAAACAAATCTCTTGAGCAGAAGAATTCCAAGTAATTTATGTAGATATTTCGCTCTCAAGGAGAGGCAGGCATAATTCTCCATTCCTTAGGTGTGGGGTGTTCATAGTGACTTCCTTCCCAAGAATACAGGATGAGGAAGGAAGGAAAAAGAATAACTTTACAGTGGAGACACCCAGCAAACACTACCTTAGCCAGGCGATTCAAGCTAACATCAACAGTCAGAAATTAGGTTGATAATATAACCCCTGATATGATGTGATGAAAATGGCACTTCACCTCTGGGGTCTTCCTTCCAATAACCCATAACCCCAGGCTAACCCTGAGTAAACATCTGACAGATTTCCACAGTGGGCCATCCTGCAAAATACCTGACCTCTACTCCTCAAAACAGTCAAGGCCACCCAAATTAAGGAAAGTCTAAGAAACCACCACAACCAAGAGGAGCCTAAAGAATCTTGACAATTAAATGACATGTGGTGTCCTGGATGGGATCCTGGAGCAGAAAGAGGATATTAGGTAAAAAATAAGGAAATCTGAATAAATGATGGTCTTCAGTTAATAATAAGGTATTGGCTGAGAGCAGTGGCTCACACCTGTAATCCCAGCACTTTGGGAGGCAGAGGCGGGCGGATCATGAGGTCAGGAGTTCAAGACCATCCTGGCTAACATGGTGAAACCCCGTCTCTACTAAAATACAAAAAACTAGCCAGGCGTGGTGGCGGGCTACTCAGGAGGCTGAGGCAGGAGAATGGCATGAACCCGGGAGGTGGAGCTTGTAGTGAGCCAAGATCGTGCCACTGCACTCCAGGCTGGGCGATAGAGCGAGACTCCATCTCAAAATAATAATAAAGTAATGTATCAATATGGGCTCATTACGTCAAACAAACACATCATACTAATGTAAGATAATAATAGGGACATTGGCTGTGAGGTATATGGGAATTTTCTCTACTACCTTCTCAATTTTTCTGTGAAGCTAAAACTATTCTAAAAAAGTAAAGTCTATTAAAAAATGGGGTAAAAGACCATTTGTGACTAGGATGGAGACAGTAAGGCGGTATATGATGTGAACTGAACCTTAAGAAAAAAGTAGGGGCCATATAATGTGAGACTTCACAGTCATGTCAAAGATTCTTAATTTTTTTTAATCCTAAGACCAATGGGAAGCCAGGAAAATGTTTTATGTAAGGGAGAAAATAATCCACTTTGCATTTCAGAGAGCTCTACCTAGCTGTAATTTGTAGAATGAATTTTGCATCCTAGAGTGAATGCAAGTAGAGCAGGCAACAGATATCGGCAGCTTGGACCAAGGGTTCTGGCAGTGAAGACAAATGGAAGAGGATTCACAAGAAATATAAGAAGTAAAATCAATAGAACTTGATGATGAATTGATGTTCTTTTTTTTTTTTTTTTTAATCAGACTAGCCAAAGATTTTCTCTTTTACTGGTCTTTTCTATGAGCTAGCTTTTGGTATTTTGGATCAACTTTTACTGTTGTTTTCTAATTCATTAATTTCCCCTTTTTTCTTTATTAATTTCTTCACAGCCACATAATATTACCTTTGGCTGATGATCTATTCTGTAGGAAGTCTGCTGGAACTGGCGTATCTCTCTGATGATGTGTGATATCTAACAGAGAAAAAAACAAAACAAAATGACAACAACAAAAGCAAAGAAAGGTATTTCCTGCATTGCAGCACATTCTTCTGAGGCCTCTTCCCAGAAGGGTCAGTCCCTTCCTCCAGTGAGGTGGGTGGAGCCTGCCTGACCATTCCCTATGGTTGGTGCTTTCTTGACTCTCAAGGAGGCACATGAAATGCCAAAAGCAAAAAGATACTGAATTCAAAACTGGGGAACAGCTGGCAATATGTGGCCTCATGTTTGGGAGAGGCAAGCTCTGGGTGCTGTCATCCATGGGCTCCTTGCTTCTAGCTTAGTGCTTAGAACCTGGCTGTCCAGGCTGGGCATGGTGGCTCATGCCTGTAATCCCAGCACTGTGGGAGGCCGAGGTGGGTGGATCAATTGAGTTCAGGAGTTTGAGACCAGCCTGGCCCCAACACAGCGAAACCCTGTCTCTACTAATAATACAAAAATTAGCCAGGTGTGGTGTTGTGGGCTTGTAATCCCAGCTACTTGGGAGGCTGAGGCATAAGAATTGCTTGAACCCAGAAGGTGGAGGTTGCAGTGAGCCGAGATCATGTCACTGGCCACTGCACTCCAGCCTGGGCAACAGAACTGTGTCTTTAAAAAAAAAAAAAAAGAACCTGGCTGTTTAGCAAGAAGCCTTCAGCAAGTGTCTATCACTGGTCAGTCTTAGGAAGTCATCCTTGGATTCCCCATCTCCTTGGGGATGCTGAAATGGCTTTGCCAAAAATCTCCTCAATCAATACTTAGGAATATACCTAACCAAGGAATCGAAAGACCTCTACAAAACACTGGTGAAAATTACAAAACACTGCTGAAAGAAATCATAGACAACACAAACAAATGGAAACACATCCCATGCTCATGGATGGGTAGAATCAGTATTGGGAAAATGACCATACTGTCAAAAGCAATCTACAAATTCAATGCAATTCCCATCAAAATACCACCATCATTCTTCACAGAATTAGACAAAATAATTCTAAAACTCATATGGAACCAAAAAGGAGTCCACATAGCCAAAGCAAGACTAAGCAAAAAGAACAAATCTGGAGGCATCACACTACCTGATTTCAAACTATACTATAAGGCCACAGTCACCAAAACAGCATGGTACTGGTACAAAAATAGGCATGTAGACCAATGGAACAGAATAGAGAACCCAGAAATAAATCCAAATACTTACAGCCAACTAATCTTCAACAAAAGAAACATAAGGTGGGGAAAGGACACCCTTTTCAACAAATGGTGCTGGGATAATTGGCAAGCCATATGTAGGAGAGTGAAACTGGATCCTCCCCTCTCACCTTATACAAAAATCAACTCAAGATGGATTAAAGACTTAAACCCAAGACAAAAATAGGCATGTAGACCAATGGAACAGAATAGAGAACCCAGAAATAAATCCAAATACTTACAGCCAACTAATCTTCAACAAAAGAAACAAAAACGTAAGGTGGGGAAAGGACACTCTTTTCAACAAATGGTGCTGGGATAATTGGCAAGCCATATGTAGGAGAGTGAAACTGGATCCTCACCTCTCACCTTATACAAAAATCAACTAAAGATAGATTAAAGACTTAAACCTAAGACCTGAAACTATAAAAATTCTAGAAGATAACACTGGAAAAACCCTTCTAGACATTGGTTTAAGTAAGGATTTCATGACCAAAAATCTCCTCAATCAGCCCACATCGGGTATTAGTCCCAATATCCACCTCCTCTTCCACCGCAAGATTAAAAAGCAAACATTGGGCCGGGCCTGTAATCCCAGCACTTTGGGAGGCCAAGGCAGGCAGATCACTTGAGGTCAGGAGTTTGAGACCAGCCTGGCCAACATGGTGAAACCCCCTTTCTACTAAAGATATAAAAATTAGCTGGTCGCCAGGCACGGTGGCTCACTCCTGTAATCCTAGCACTCTGGGAGTCCCAGGCGGGCAGATCACGAGGTCAGGAGATCCAGACCATCCTAGCTAACACAGTGAAACCCCGTCTCTACTAAAAATACAAAAAATTAGCCAGGCGTGGTGGCGGGTGCCTGTAGTCCCGGCTACTTGGGAGGCTGAGGCAGGAGAATGGCGTGAACCCAGGAGGCGGAGCTTGCAGTGAGCCGAGATTGCGCCACTGCACTCCAGCCTGGGCCACAGAGCGAGACTCTGTCTCAAAAAAAAAAAAAAAAAAATTAGCTGGGCATGAGGTGCACAAATGTAATCCCAGCTATTCAGGAGGCTGAGGCAAGAGAATTGATTGAACCCAGAGGCAGAGGTTGCAGTGAGCAGAGATCGTGCCACTGCACTCCAGCCTGGGCGATAGACTGAGATTGTTTCTCAAAAAAAAAAAAAAAAAAAAAAGGAAGAGAAAAAAAAAGCAGACATTGACTTTTATTACTTAGCCTCTTCTCTATAAACCTCTAAAGCCATTGAAACAGGCTAATTATGAAATTATACCTACCATTCTCATTTTGGAGAAATTGACAAGGCCTTCCTCAGTAAAGTTTGGTGTTCCTTCTTCAATAAATGCCAGGTCTGTCAAGTACATCCCAAGATAAGGAACTGCAGGAGGGTTACAACTGCAAGACCAAGAGGCACTGTTCTGAGACTCATTTGAATAAATGTCTATTTCCCTCCCCAAATTAAACAAAGGAGGCTTAAAGTATCCTCCTTTGGTACTGAAGAACAAAACCTTTTTATTTCAGTTTCAGAAGCATATTCACAATACACAGAATTTTAAACACATTTCACAGTAGAATATAATACAAAATGACAGCCCATGCTTTACTACGTGTTTGAAAAAAAATGGCATGTTCAAACAACAGGATATCTTAGAGACAAATACAAAGCATTTGCTAGCAGTAATTGTTTGCAATACTTGTAAATTGCCCACACTTTTTTGAGGGGTAGAAGCTTGGAGGGAAACCTCTATGGTCTTACCTCTTTAAATCAAGTATTCAGCCTTGATGAACTAGATGGAAAAATCCATGCAATTAGAGCTTTGATGAACTAGATGGAAAAATCCATGCAATTAGAGCTTTGCACTGGTGAAAACTTGTTTTCTGTTTTAGTTGGTACTTAAATGTTTTAGAAAGTGTAGACTTAACATCACAACTCAGACTAAGGTGAGACACTGTTTTGTTTGGTTTTTAGAGAGAGCTGGGTATACTTGGTCTTCTCAGAGGCCGGAGGCTAAGCACATGGGCTTTTGATGCGGGAGGAGCTGGGTTCAAATCCCAGCTTGATCAATTACTAAGTGATACTGGGAACATTCTCTGAACTGCAGTTTCCTCTTCTGTAAAATGGAGATAGAAAAGCTTATCTCTTGAATTTCTTGTGAGGCTTACATAAGACACATCAAGCACTTAGCATGAAAGCTGTCATTTAGTAAATACTTCGGTAATTAGTTCTTATACTATTATTGCTGTTGTTGCTATTATTGCTATTATTATTATTAGTCTTAGTCTTGCTTTCACTCATACCATCAGAGGACTCATGTTTTTCCAAAGTACATGTGGTAGATCATGAGAATACCAGTTGCAGGAGAATCTCAAACTCTCTCTCTCTCTGTGTGTGTGTGTGTGTGTTGTGTGTGTGTGTGTGTGTGTGTGTGTGTGTGTGTGTAGAAAGGGAATAATCTAGAAACCAAAGATCAAAAATAATAATCAACAGGTGCTGGAATATTGAAATAAAACTCACAGGAAATAATTGTGCTTAGATTAGGAAATAACTGAATCAAGAACATTTTTACAGTAAAAGATAGTCCGATTTATTATGGTGGTATTACCTTCTTAATTCTTAATCTGCATGCCATGAGTATATCCATAAGACAATTACTGTATGCACAGTATTCCAAATAATAAGGAGAATCAGAAAAATACCTAGATGATACAAGTTGTTTCCCATTTATTTTTCTTTTCAAAGCAAAGTAGGTGGTAGGTCACTTTGTATACTATATACATTATGTAAATATATTTCTGAATTATGAATAATTTAATAATTAAGATAGACATACTTTTTAAGGGTTTCTCTAAGATTTTTAAATCTTCCTTCAGAGGAAACAGTCTTTTGAAGTTTGTCCATTAGAGCTTTTGTCTAAAAAGAAAAGAAAAAACTTAGTGTGATGAAAATACTATGGTTTAAAAAGACAGTGAATTGCCAAAAGATGTTCAGTTCTCTTCTTTGGTGACAGGTGCTGACACCTTTGCCAGAATAAAGGTCACTGTGTGATAGGATTCTCAAGATGTAGAGATAGGGCATTATGTTTACATTTAATGTTAACAACATATGGAGAAGAGGAAGTGCCTGTATCTACACATTTAGCCAAAAAGAGAGCAAAAATGTGTGGAAAGAAAAATTGCAACGGATAGAAAACTTAGGCACTTAAAGAACTGACAAGTAGGCCGGGTGCAGTGGGTCACACCTGGAATCCTAGCACTTTGGGAGGCTGAGGTGGGTTGATCACCTGAGGCCAGGAGTTTGAGACCATCCTGACTAACATGGTGAAACCCCATCTCTATTGAAAGTACAAAAATTAGTCGGGTATGGTGGCATATGCCTGTAATCCCAGCTACTCGGGAGGCTGAGGCAGGAGAATCACTTGAACCTGGGGGGCGGAGGTTGCAGTGAGCCGAGATTGCGCCACTGTATGCCAGCCTGGGCAACAGAGCGAGACTCCATCTCAAAAAAAAAAAAAAAGATTCTATATTCAGCATGTGCTTGTCAATTATTTTTGACAAGTGGAATTTACAGGCGCATGCCACCACGCGCGGCTAATTTTTGTACTTTTAGTAGAGACAGAGTTTCACCATGTTGGCCAGGCTGGTCTCGAACTCCTGACCTCGAGTGATCTGCCCGCCTCGGCCTCCCAAAATGTTGGGATTACAGCATGAGCCACCGCACCAGGCCGAATATAGAATCTTAAAGGAGAGGTCTCATGTCAGACAGCTTTTGTGATGAACCCTTTAGAGTGTTAATCTCCAAATGACTAAAGCACATGTTTGGTTACCTTGGTATTGACTGAGCAATGTCCTCTACTACAGATCCTTTCTTTTGTGATCTTCTTCATCAATTTGTTAGAGAAGTATAACTGATAATTACTGAGAAATAACATTGTTGTTGACATTGGTCTGGGGTTTCTTCCATGAACATAGGAGAGTGGTAGGGTGGCCCTTGGGGAGGATAACCCATTCCTGAGAATACCCACATCCAGGCAGCGTGGCTGGGCATGGAGGATCCAGGTCCTGCCTGGAGAAGAACTTGGAATGCCCAGGTTGAGGGTCCTCAAACTACTTTGTCTCACCTGGAGAGAAGCTGCACAGCTTCCTGAGAGGCAAAGGGCTGTCTTCCCAATTCTGGTGTCTGAGGGCTCTTAGAGATGGCATGCTTGGTCCAGGGCTAACCTTGCTCAAAAAAGTTTCAAAAGTACAACCTGTCCTACAGCAACAGACCAATCTGTGGGTTCCAGAGTGCAGATTATCAGGCCTGCTGAACAACTCCCCGGCTGATCTCAGATGCAGAGAAGGGACAGCTGCACAGCGGATGTTGTCATCAAAGGTGTCTGAAGCAGGGTATATCTGCAACCAGGCCCTACCTACCATGACTGGAGTAAGGCGCTTGGCTCTAGAGACAGCCTCTCTGGAGGACAGTCCACTAGCCCATGCTAAGGCCACTGTGAGTGACCTATAATGTGACTGAAATGCTAATATTTTATTTAGAGCCTCTACAGATGGTATATTCAAATTTTGAAACAATCATTTCAATATTAGTCTCATCATCTCTATTTCATGATCAGTTCGGTTATTCCTAAACCAGCATCCTATCAAAGACAAGAATATCACTTAACTACAGAGTGGGCCTGGAAACTTTAAGATTTAGGGATCCCTTGGTGATACCTGGTGATCCCTAGAAAGCTGGTGAAATCTGGATAAGACTGGTGGATTGCACCAATGTTCATTTCCTAGTTGTGATACTGTCTGTAGTAATGCAAGATGCTGCTGTTGGGGGAAACTGGGTGTAAGGTGCAGGGAATCTCCGCGTTATTTCTTACAACTGCATGTGAAGCTATAATCATCTCAAAACAAAAGTTTGTTTTTTTGTTTTTAACCAGTATTTTTAAAAACTGTGGCTTTTATTTACCAGGTCCATTGTTGACAGAAAAGAGGACTTTTGAGTTCTAAGGGGCCAAATTTGGGATTCTCAGAGCACTGCATTTTTACTCTGAGAAAGGTAAGATAAAAGATAGGACTTAGGCTTGGTTTCCTGCCACACGGAGAAATTAAATTGTTCTCCTATGCTAAAGGGAAAGGCTTGGAGGGCAAAATGAAGATGGAAAAGAAATAATGAGTGTCTCTGAGAGGGGCTTAAATCCCCAGAGTAGGGTGATAAAATGAGACAGTTTTTAGGCCATGTCAGCAGAATATACCTAGATCTTCCGGTCTGGGACCCTGGAGGTGGCACTCCGTAGATTCCCCTCACCAACTCTGGGTGTTCACAGCAAGGCAGGGGAGGGTTAGGCAGAGAGGGCCTGATGTAGACCCTTCTATTCTCTGGCACCAATGGGACGTGAGAGCCTGGAAACTTCCCCTGAGGCCCTTTGAGGCCCTTTCCCCCTTGCCCCTGAGACGAGGTCAGCCAGGCTCCCTGGGTGCAATCACCATGCATTGTTCCCGGGCAGGGCAAGCAGGCCAGGTGACACCAGGTACAGGCAATTCACAGCAGCCTGTACCCAATGAATAATCAGCAAAGAATGACCACAGGAGGCCAGAGGAGCAGACAGGTGCCCAAAAGCCCAGAGATGCCCTCCAAGGCACCCAACACCCAGGGAGAAGGCCAGGAGAAAGGGCAGGGGAAGAATCATGATTTAGTTTGAATCTTGAAAGTATCTGAGTGAAAATGACAGGCATAGGCAAGCTGAGATTAATGAAAGAAAATGAAAATTATATTTCTGCACATCTAAGTCATTATGCCAAAACTTTACATCTACTACAGGAATGAGCAAGAGAAAGGTGAAAAATGAGGCCTCTTGTCCCTGGCTTTTGGCCCCACAGAGTTTGCACCCTCACTCTGGGAGAGAAAGAATGGACCCACTGGACAAAAGTGTGCTTACTCAAAATCAATGTACCCTCCGAAATAATTCAGGAAACAACCCTTGACTGACAACCACATTGTTTGTGGCTGTCCCCCAAAATGCTTTAATGAATGTTTTAGAAATGCACATGAATGAAATCAATTAAGTGGTAAGAGCACTGTAATTACCCATGTTGGCACCTTTCTTTGGCAACTGAGCGGCTCATTTCAGTTAATGATCTCCTAATTAGTAATATTTAACTTGGCTCCCATCTCCCAGCCTCTCCTCCTCTTAGCAGCAGGCTGTGTCACACGCTGAGGCTCACCTGCTTAGAGACCTTGGCCCAGGTTTTCTTCAGCCTGTAGATGGCACTTCTGTTTAAGGCCGAGGTGATCTCCAGCACGCCGTTGTAGTTGTGCAGGCATCGGCAGATGTCCGCCACTGCCACCCATTTCTCGATGGCGTTGGCACGGGAGCTGACATCAGCATAGTTCATTATCTGGGAGGCCACCAGGTTACTCATCTGAGACAATCAAAGAGCCCCGAAAGGCAGTCTAAGAGCCAAAGCAGTGCATTTAGGCAAAATATGTAAATTATCTGCAGACCTGTCAGGAAGGCAGGGTGTTGAGTAGCTTGAAGATCATATTCTACATTTAGATACCAACTTTCTAAAGAGACTAAAGTCTATAAGAATAAACTAATGAGCATCTGTTTGTCCTTTGAGTGAACAGAGGGGTTATCTGGATTCCCGCTTGTTGAGGGAAGAGATGATTTTGTTCCTCAGCAATTTTGATGGTGTCATTTCTAATAATTACTGAGGAAATGGGACAGAATAACCTAATGCCTGTGGAAAGGCAATGTCTGTAGATCATGGATGTCACTCCCTGGGGCCTTTCCCTTTACTCCTTGGCCCCCAACAGTGTGTGATTACTCACTCTGGGAAGCCACAGTTATCACAGAGAAAGAAAAAACACTTGCCCCCAGTTAGATCAAATTCTGAGCTGATTAACTCTCAAACCAGAATCACTTGGCTGCAAGGAAAAGAACATTTTCTTCATCTTATTCTTCACCAGCAGTTAAAAGGACCTATAGTTTTGAGGCTAAGTACCGTAATTTTATTACTTAAAGCCAGTTTAAGAAGCTCAGCTCTTGTAATATGGAGAGGAAAAAAAAGTGAAATAAGATTACCGTATTAACAAAGGGAATATAGGGCGTGTAATCTTATATCCATACACCAAATCTGAGGGATTCACCCATTCTTTGATGATTCTGAAGACACTTAAGATCTCATAGTGCCTCAACACCATCACTGTGGAAATTCGCTAAAGCACCTACTGCAGTGCTGTTCATTGAGTGCCTGCGCATCCTTAGCGTGAGGAGAGGAATTATTTGGAATCCAGTTTGTTCTGGGAAGAAGTGGTTTTGTTAATCAGTAATTTCGATGAAGAAGTTCTTGCCAATAACTATTGAGGAAATGGGATAGAATAGATTCTTTTAGGTGCTGGGAACAGAAAGACAAATAAATCCATCCCTGACCTTAAGGCAATCTGAGCCTAGGTAGGTGGGAAGGGGAGGGTCGCAGATACATAAACAGGTAAATGCCATGCAGCGAAACACAAAGTTGAGTCTATTCACGGTGGGGTTTGGGAATACACAGGCAGCATGGGGCATCTGGTCTAGTACAGAGGAGGCTTCTAGGAAGAGGTCACGCCTGCATTGAGTCTTTTTTTTTTTTTTTTTTCTGGAGGCAGGATCTTGCTCTGTTGCCCCAGGTGGAATACAGTGGCATGATTACAGCTCACCGGAGCCTCAATGTCCAGGGCTCAAGCGATCCTCTCACCTCAGCCTCCCAAGTAGCTGGGACCACAGGTGTGCACTACCATGCCTGGCTAATTTTTTGTATTTATAGAGACAGGGTCTCACTATGTTGCCCAGGCTGGTCTTGAACTCCTGGGCTAAAGCAATCCTCCCACCTCGGCCTCCCAAAGTGCTGGGATTACAGGTGTGAGCTACAGTATCCAGCCTTGCATTGAGTCTTAAAGGATCCAAGTATAAGAGCAAGGGGACAGAAGTGGGAGGGATGGTGTAATGGAGGATCTGGCAGCCATCTGAGGGGCACAAGGACTGGGAGAGGCAAGGGTGACAGATGGGCTGTGCTCTTGTATGACAGGTTGGGACCATATCCCTAAGGTAAGGGGAAGCCATTGGCAGATTTTTGTCAAAGGGAGGTAGATAATTAGATTGACCTTTCAGAGAAGTCATGCCTGTGCCACTGCATGCAGGATGGTTTAAGGTACATGGCTGTGCTTTGGTCTAGGATAGGCCAAGGTGGACATCTGGGCCAGAGGGACTCAGTGAGTTTAGAGCACAGGTGTATAACTCCACTTGTGATCACAGCCATGTAGCCATAACACGGAAGGCCATCACTTGGCTCTAAGCCACTATTGTCTGTAAAAGATATAATTGCCCTGTTGACACTGTACAGGAGCTCATGCCCAGAGAGAGAAAGAGTTAAGCTGCTGACCCTGAAGGCAAGTGAGAGCTGGCCACACAGCTGTGCGTGGGAGCGACTGGCTCAAGCAGCTGAGACAGAAGAGACAGCGTAAGAGAGCTGCTGATGAAAGAGCTGCTAATGAGACAGCTGCTGCTGAGAGCGCCTGCTGAACAAAATCATCTTTCACCTACCTACGGCCCCCTACGTGTTCTTTCAGGTATCCACCCACTCCCCTCAGACCTCAGCATGGGCTGGAACCTGACTCTGAACCTAACAGATGGATTGGAGGGCAGCGAGGTTGCAGGGGAGAGATGAGTCAGGAGCTCCTGGAGAGAAAGGGTAAAAGGCCACATCAAGGTGGTGGCAGCGGGGAAGGCAGGGTGGGGAAGAGCCTGAGACATATGTAGATTTAGGGTTTGCAAATATGTTGGGCAGTGGTAAGGGTGAGCTGGTAAGGGAGAAGATGACGTCTACATCCTGTGCTTGGGTGAGTGAGTGTATGGTGAGGCCACTACCCAAGACTGAGAACAGAGAGGACAATGAAGAAGCAGGCTTGGCGGCTCTGGGGTGCAGATGAAAGGTTCCATCTGTAATTGTCAAGAATGCAATGTAGCAGTCGTCCCAGCAGAGGAGACATGTGGGTCTGGAGCCTGGGATCGAACCTCTCTTTGAGTGTCCATTATATCCCCTGTGTTGGTTCACCACAGGTAACAGAGGTGTGCTTCCCACAGCAGGGAATCTGTTTCTCAGGGCAGGGACTAGATGGGCCATGCCCTTGTCCTTTAGGCAGCAGCGGCACTGAAGCTCATTGTGTGGTAGCATTCACACAGCATCCACGTGCTTTGGGGAAAGCCTGCAGGAAACACTGTCTTGGGAATCTAAACTGTCATTTTTGCATTTTGATTCTAGATCACTTATTAATTTACCTATGGGGTTCCTGGTAGTTTGTTGTTGTTGTTTTTAAAATCATTATTCCTTTTACTATAGTTTAGTGAAACTGGAAAGGGAGGCTTCCCGTTGCCTGGATAGGCCAGAAGACACTCCCACACTGTTACTTGTTCTACCACAGGACTAAGACTATGAGAACAGCACTAAGGAAGAGCGGGGAGGTATGAAAGCATCTCCCAATCTTACCGCTGGGGAAAAGCAGAGCTGTAAGATGGACTGACAGCTGGCCACTGCTGCACAGAACTATAGCAACAATGGGATTATGCTCCAAGAGGCCCCTTCCAACCCTGGAATGTAATTCAGGCTGAACGTTCAGTAATGATGAGGACTTGCACCAACCCAGCCTTACCGTGACCAACACCACCAGGGGCCAGTGACACATGTACTGCTCACTCTGTTAGTCAATATATGAACAGGAAGTAGTGATAATCATGATAAAAATAGGAACAGCAACCTGTACATTATTGAGCACTGGGTACCATCAAAGGTGAACCTTTTATGTCAGGAAGTTAATTGGACATTATTACATTACTGTGAGCTCTTAGAGATTTAAGCTTGTCTTCAATATCCCATCAATTCTGTTTAAAAGTGGGTGGCAGGCCAGGTGCGGTGGCTCACGCCTGTAATCCCAACACTTTGGGAGGCTGAGGCAGGCAGATTGCCTGAGGTCAGGAGTTCGAGACCAGTCTGGCCGACATGGTGAAACCCCTTTACTAAAAATACAAAAATATTAGCCAGGCATGATGGCATGCGCCTGTAATCCCAGCTACTCGGGAGGCTGAGGCAGGGGAATTGCTTGAACCAGGGAGGTGGAGGTTGCAGTGAGCCGAGATCACGCCATTGCACTCCAGCCTGGGCGACAGAGCGAGACTCTGTCTCAAAAAAAAAAAAAAAAAAAAAAAAGTGGGTGACAGAGTTGCTTTGTTTTAGAGGAGTCTTTAGACCCCAATATCCATCTTCTTGTGACACGCCCAGGGTTTTACTGTTACGGTTACTCACGTCATTGAAGTGTTGGCTGGTTTTCATAATGTAAGGAGTTCTTTCGTTTTTATCCAGCTTCATCCACCCCTGCCCAAGAAACTCCCTGGAAGTTCAAAACAAAGCACAAAACCAATTAAGTTTTTAAAAATATGGTGGCTATGATCCTGGACAGTTGTCACGAATATTAGAAACATTCCATTTGACATGGCCTAGAATGGTTCCTGACACCTGCTGCTGTCAGCCTCACAAGTGAATTTTACCTCGGCTGTTGCAGTTTACCTCTCAATGCCAAAAAGGAAGATTCTTCAGTTTCCAGCTTTCTCTTATAAATGTTTGGAACTGTGTCCCTATTAGGATCCTATAAAGGCTTCTCTGAAGTTGGAAAACAAGAACCAACACAAGGGAAATAAAGAGGTTAAGTACTACCTTAGAAATCAAGACTATTTTCCCAGGATTAGCTTTTAAAAACATTAAGCCTTAGCAGAGGGTCCAAAAATTTCATCACTACCAAAAATGTTAGTCAGAAGCAGAATTTCCTCCCTCCACTCTGCGCTGCCTGCCATTCTCCTGGAGGATGCAGATTTCAAAGGCAGGGATTGTGTTTTGTTCTCCCCAGCGCTCAGGAGGGCGCACGTGGTCAGGGCTGAAAAGCGCTCCTTTTAGGCTTGTACCGCATGTTCCCCTGACCAGGCAGTTCAGCGGGGCAGAAGCTCCACCTGGTCAGATGGGCTGTCTTCAGGGCAGCATCCCTGATCATTCACTTCATTCCTGAGCAGGTCACCAGACACAGCAAGAAACAAGGGACAAGTGAGATGGAGCATACAGGAATTATTTTGTATAGTCATTAAAAACACTCGAAATTACTCTGATACTTAAGTTGACTAAGTCCCTGGGCAAGGTTCTTTGTCCCTTGCTGTTGTTGGTCCTGCTCCCATCCTGCAGAGTGCTGGACACAGAGGCGTGCCAGTTCCATGGATGGAAACAATTGGTAGATACTCACACAGGAACTGAGGGGACAGACATACACACAACCTGCCTTAGGAATAATGTCAACTTCTAAGACAGCTACAGCAGCCAAGCCCTGCTGCTGTAGGGGGT
Source organism: Pan troglodytes (assembly GCF_028858775.2). Lineage (NCBI taxonomy): Eukaryota > Metazoa > Chordata > Mammalia > Primates > Hominidae > Pan > Pan troglodytes. The sequence goes on from NC_072402.2 coordinate 34,845,291, forward strand.
GGCACTCACTCGTAGGGAATGCTTCTGAAAATGACGTGGTCCAGGAGGGTGATCTGTTCTGCCAGCTCCATGGCCGACAAGGACTCAAAGCATTCGGCCTTCATGCAGTCAGTCTGCAAGAGATGAGGGAGGGAAATGAAACACCCAGGAGAGGGCGCCTGCCATCTCATTGCGGGTCAGTGAGGCAGACAGCTGCATGTGTGGAAGCATGAAGTTCACCACTAAATTCTAACTATGAAAAAAATGGCAGAAAGCTAAAAGTATCAAAGCCAACATGAATATCTTAGACCAACTGCTAGACCCCACACCAAATGTGGTTCATCTCACAGAGCTTCACAGATAGGACAGAGGGCCTAATACTACAACACTCCTTGATCGGTTACAAACATATTGCTCGCCTTGGAGAGGTAGTTTGCACATAGTTGTGCTAGATAAAAATGTGGTCAGACTTACCATTTGAATTATATCCTCTAATTTTAGGTGGATGTCATCTTGGTCATCTTGTGAAAGGGCCCTGAAAAAGATATCAAATTATCCTCCATGAAAAAAAAATAGACAACCTAGGAACAAAACTACAAATGCAGTTTGGTTTTCCCTGGATGGGAGGTCTGAGGATTTGGGTCTACAAGGCCATGCAGCACAACCAACTGCTGAGCTGGAGATGAGCAATCCCCAAACAGAAAACATGCTCAAGGCATGACAGAATCATCAGGATAGCTGATTTAGAACAAAAAGGCAACCTGTTACATACAAGGTTGTAAATGAAACAACCACCATCACAGTGAGTCTGAGGGTGAGCTGGGTGTGCTCTGAGTTACCATCCATAATGTAAAATGGAGCATCCTCTAATGCTATCAGCCAGTTGTACTCCTAGGCCTGAGTGCCCTCCTCCCCACACCTCTATCCCCTACCGTGGGCTTTCCCTGCCCTCACAGAGGCAGGAGACGCAGGGCCACCCCTTTCTCAAGCTTACGTAGACCAGAAGCACAGGGGGTTCCTATGTGGCAAGACTCTGAACAATGCCAGGCAGGAGCCAGCAGATAGCTTCTTCCCCCTTGCATTCCAGATGGACTTTCCTCAGACACTTTTGGCCCTGAATCTCATACATGTTATTCAGCTCTCAATAAATATCTTTTTAAAAAATAAATGATGAATGAATGAATGAGTAAATGAATAAACACAAGTTAATACCTTAGATACTGGTTTCAGACTAGAGGGTATTTTTGTGCAACAGACGTTCAGAGTCCAGGAAAACTGGAGTCCAGTAGGCATCCAATTACATAATTTGCCATTGGAGCCAGGCATTTTATGTTTTCCAAAAGGAAGGCACAAGCACATACTCAAAGCATTAAAATAGTAGGAGGGCAGATCATGAGGTCAGGAGATCGAGACCATCCTGGCTAACACGGTGAAACCCTGCCTCTACTAAAAATACAAAAAATAGCTGGGCAGGTGGCGGGCACTTGTAGTCCCAGCTACTCGGGAGGCTGAGGCAGGAGAATGGCATGAACCAAGGAGGCAGAGCTTGCAGTGAGCCGAGATAGCGCCACTGCACTCCAGCCTGGGCGACAGAGCAAGACTCAGTCTCAAAAATAAATAAATAAAATAAAACAAAATAAAATAGTTAAACGGTCCCAAACCATGTACTCCGCTGGAGGAAGCTACTTTTAGTAAAAGGGGAAAGATTTATGCGATATGAAGAGAAACTAGAGTAAGAGGAAGCTACTTTTAAAAGAAGTAATGATGATGTGATGTTCTGTTGTGTTCCGAGTTGATTAAAACAACAGCCACAACCCTCAAACATATAATATCAACAGAGATGGCTTCCTGTATGCCTGCTCTATGCCAGGCATGTGCTAAACATTTGACATGCACTATCTCCTGTATCCTAACAAATCCCTTCCAAGGGATTGTTATACAGGACAGTAGATAATGCAGGCATTGTGATCTCCGTTGTACAGATAAGGAAACAAAAGCTCAAAGACACTGACTAAGTTGCTCAGGGTTGTGGGCCCTTCCTTTACTCTGCACTTCTCTTAAGCAGGCTCAGGGAAGGCATCTCTTCAAGGGTCCCACACACAGCACACAGTCAATAAACACAACTCCCTTCCCTCGGCTGTCTGAAGGGGGAGCAGGAGCCTTCTAGATTATACTAGTAGCAGCCCTCTTATCGGCACTTAGCCATATTATTTGTGAGTAGAAAGAAATAGTCATTTTATCTCAAAGGGCAGATTAAGATGAGGAAAAAATAAGTTAAAGCTAACTCTTTCTCCAAAGCCTATTAAATTACATGTAAGGGTTACACATGGGAGATAAAAGTGACTTTTCCGAAAGGGCACGTCATCTTTTCCACCATTCTAGGTTCCTGGAGAGAGATCTGTGGCTCCATAATTATGTGTACCAGTGGGAAAGATCTTTTTATGAAGCTGGGTAATATCTTTCCCTTGGAAAGAAAAAGTCAAAAAGTTAGTTAGCTCCCATCAAATGTTCCTCTTCTCAATGATCTTACCCTCATTTTCCAAGAGGCACTCTGGTGCCATTAAGTTACCTAACATTTTATGCCTTCCCGTTGATGCTATGTGGGGTTTGGGGATGACTTTTCTATGACCTGAGCCCATCACAGTTGAACATCCAAGAAGTTAATCACTATTTCTTTTCATTTTGTGGCATGTTGGGTATCTAGAAAAACTCTACACTGAATAGATTTTGAAGACAGCTAGTCAGACAACTTTGGAGGAGGAGAGATGGTATTTTAGAAATATAAGTTTTGAGTACAGGTTTTTATTTACAAACAGGGCAACAAACTATATATGGCAATTAAGTGTATTCATCATACACTTAATTGTGACCCCTGTGAGACTGTGAGTCAGGGAGGCTTCATTCAAAAGAGCATTTGCTTTATTGCATTAATGTAACCTATGCATGAAAACATGTTTTATGTTCATATCTCTTATATGTCAGGAATGCATATAAATCTCTAAATGTCAGGGCTGCACTTAACCACCATATGATATGTTTTTTATCTCTCACAGTCATAGCCTGTATTTTCTAGAGGGCATGGTTCAGAATTCTTTCCCTTCAGATGTGGAGGCCTCTGCACTTCTGGTTCAGTTCCGATAGAGAAAAGATTTGCTTCTAGTCTTCTGGCGATGCTTGGGCATTGATGAACATTCCAGGATCCTGGGTTCCCCACCACCATCACTACCACGTCTATCAGCAGTATCATCAGTTTAATAATTGTGCATTTATAATGAAACACCAAATAAAAGGAAATGGGATTATCCAAGTTGTATAAATAGAAAATTCCTCTTTCAATTAGGGTAGTCCAAAAACAGAGCCACGAGCAACCAGTGTCTGTCCTGGGATTGGTCCACACTCTCTTTGTGTGGAAAAGGTGACGAAGCCTAAAGAAAGTTGAGTTGACTAAGATCCAGCCTGGTTTCACTTGGGCCATATGGCCTTAACGGCAGAAACTACTTTTTCCAGGAACTACTGTCAGTGCTTCTAACAGTAATAATACTCACTTTACTACGAGTGCTAATGACTTTTCAGGCATTGTGTTAACCTCCTTACACATTTCACATCATGTACTCTTCACAACAACCTAATGAAGTAGCTATTATGAGTCCCACTTTATAAATGAGGAAACAGGTTTGGACTGGTTGAGAACCTGACATCCATAAATGGCCAAGCCAAGATTTAGCCTTGTGACATCCTGCAAAAGGTAGAATCAGACTCTGCTCAGTGTTGTAGTTTCAAGCTCTACTGCCTACTAAAATTTCTATTCCCTATCAATCTTACACTGCTAACTCTCAGGTCATTATTCAGCAGAAAGAATTGGCGCATCTGAAGCCTGATGAATAATCAAGACCTGGGATGGCAAACAGGATTCATCTTAAGAACCAACTCCAACTGACTGACGTCTGAGGTCACCTCTTGGTGCAGAGAGAAAGCTCTCAGAATTGATGGGTAAAGTCTAGCATGGGCATCTTGAGGGGATTGGCAACAAAAGGCCCTCATATTGGTTGATCCTGACAGTTTTTCCCAGCCTGAACACCCTCACTTCCCTGATAGCTATTTAGTCAAATATCCCTAGGGGCACAAACTTCCTGAACCTAGTTTTTAAATATTAGTGTTTTAAATGCAAAGAGCATAACAAACTAGTTATGAAGAGAAAAGAAACAGTAATCACTCAGAGTCCCTCATGCACTGAAACCAGGCTTCACCTCAATATGTACTTATAATTTTAAAATCTGAAAACAGACACAGTAATGGAATCCCTGGGCTTACTAAGACGTTTTCATAGAATGGAAAAAGTGAAGAAGGCCCCTAACTGTTTCCTAGGGCTGCCTTAATAAAATCCCACAAACTGGGTGGCTTAAAACAACAGAAATGTATTGTCTCACCTTCCAGACAGAGGTCTGTAATCGAACAGTCAGCAGGGCTACGCTGCCTCTGAATCCTGGAGGGGAACCCTCCCTTGCCTTTTTAGCTGCTGGTGGTTTGCCAGCGATCTTTGGCTTTCTTTGGCTTGCAGCTGCATAACTCAGTCTCTGCCTCCAGTCTTCAGATGGCATTGTCTGTGTCTGTCTTCCATGGTTGACTTCTTATAAGGACACCAATCAAAGTGGATTGAGGTCCACCCTACTCCAGTACCTCCACCCTACTCCAGTACCTCATCTTAACTGATTACGCTGGCAATGGCCTTATTTCCAAATGAGGTCCATTTTGAGGTATGGGAGGCTAGGACTTCAATATATCTTTTAGGGGGTAGGGAGATACAATTCTACCTGTAAAAGACCCTACACCAAAGAATGGTCTGGCTATGGGATCTTCAGCTAATGGGGGCTAAGAAAGACTTACAGGCCAGTTGCTAACACATCACAAACCAACATCTGGTGTTGCTGCATCAGGGAAGGACTTGCAAAAACATGGACTGAGCTAAAATGGACTGCCTGTGGATGACACAAACATTCTGGATAACATGTAACAAGGAGACAATGCAGCCAAGCTTCGAGGAAAGGAAGGGTCATTTCTAGAGGTTGTAAATGAAGAGGGAACTAGAAATGAGAGTGGTAAAGAAGTACCAGACCCTGGCAGAGAGATGCTGGGCTTCCCATCCCTAAGCACGGACAGAGGACGTACTTACGAGTGAGCTGGGAAGCTGCAACTGAAATGTCTGCACAAAGCTAGCAATGGCTGCCCTTTCCACATAGAGTGGACAAAAAAAAAATCCACCCACCAGTTCAAGAAGCTATAAGAAAGCTTGTTACCCACTTGGATACTGGGTGCAACAACTATGGACACAATCTCTAGCAGTACACCCAAAGTTGAAGCCTTTATCACATAGAAGTGTGGAGTCATACCTTATACAATCCCCCATAGTCATACCACCTACGTGATGTGGAAATCCTAAACTGACAAGCTGTAGAAAAGCTGGTTGAGGACCAGTGAAATGAGCCAAAGAAAATTCATAACTACTCTGTGATGTCACATCCACATTTTAGGTGCACGAGACTCCCACAGACACAACCACACTCACAAACACGAGCTTACAATAAACAATTACAACCCACAGGAGGAAACATCATCTCTCTTTGATGCCTGCTGGACTTGCAGGAGAGGCTCCTCAAGGGTTCCTTTCTTTAACTGTTTGTTCTATAGTAAACTGCTGTCTGCCTCCATAAATAACAGCAACTGCACTCCACACGAGTTATACCACCCCGTCCCGAGTCTTCCTGAGACAGCAGACCCCAAATTGCCCCCAGGAAAGAGAAGATAATACATAACACTTTACTGCTGAGAACATAGTCCCCACTGTCCCCAGGATTCTAAGATTTATTGGCTCTTATTTTCTATGAACATAGCAGGAATCAACCAATGTCATCTAGTCGGCATCTTCAGCTGCCTTCACCTGAGGATATTCGCGGTGGCTTTCCTTTCTTGGGGAAGAAGGTCTGGGTCTCGCAAAACTTCTTCTAGCAAATTTAGGACATTCATCTTTAGTTCATTGTTGAGTTCGAAATCCTGTAAAATAAAATAAATCTTTTTAAATTTTAGTTTTGAAAGGGTTAGCTCTATGACACATGACACCATTCTCCATGATAAATTCTCTAGAAGCTAGGTATGGAAATTAAAATGTATGGACCCTAGAGTTCCCTGCCACACCTAGGGTCCCGATTTAATTGGTTAGGAATGGTGGTCTGTTATTGGTAGTTCTGACAGGCTCCCCTGGGGGCTCCCCAGGGGGTGCAAATGTGCAGTCAGTGTTGAGAACAACTGCCTCTAGGAACAGCCATTGGGAAGGGTCCTTAACAGAGCTTACGAGGCCCTGGCCCACCCCTCCAGCCTCTTCTCTCACACTACTTGCATCCCTGTGGCCTGCAACACATACCATGCCCCCAACACACACCACGCCCCCAACACACTCACACTGTCCTAGACTTAACAAATGCCTTCAGTTCCTCAAGAGATATGTGCTTCTCATAGCCTGGAACACTATGCCACCTCCATACATGTATTTCTATTCATATTTTGGGCCTAGGAGATGATATGCACTCTCCCTGGAGTCTTCTTAATTCACCCAGTGGGATTGGGAGCTTTTCTTTGTGCACCCATGGCACACGTAACTCACGGCTGTCAACTCCCTGTATTCCATTGCAAGGGCCAATTTAATTGCCTGGCTTTTTTCTGGACCATGAGTAAGATCAGTAACTGTGACATACCAGTATCTCAAATAATATTTGCTGCAAGAATAAAATCTGTCATTTAAGCAGTAACTTGAATGAAAATATGCTAAGGCTATCAATATCTATATCTACATCAATATAGATATGCTAAGAGCTAAAGAATGATACAGACTAATGGGGCCACGTCGAATGAACATAGAAGTGAGATTGAAGAGGCACCCACTGGGGAAAGTTGGGACAATATGAGCATCAAAATGAATAATGAGAGTAATAAGCAATAACCAGTTTAATAAGAAGAACCTGTAAGTCCTTATTGATATTGATGCTCACAAAGACAGACAGATTTTAAAAAGGTAGAAAATAAAACTATTCTTCTTCTTCTTTTTTTTTTTTTTAAATCACAGGGTCTCTCTCTGTCACCCAGGCTGGAGTGCAGTGGTGTGATCATAGCTCACTGCAGCCTCAAATTCCTGGGCTCAAGGGGGTCCCCCACCTCACCCTCCCAAGTAGCTGGGACTACAGGTGTGTGCCACCATGCCCAGCCAATTTTTAAATTTTTTGTAGAGACAGGGTCTTGCCATGTTGCCCAGGCTGGTCTCAAGCTCCTGGGCTCAAGTGACCCTCCCATCTCAGCCTCCCGAAGTGCTGGGATTACGACCGTGAGCCACTGCACCCAGCCTAAAGCTATTCTTTATAGTAGAATTCCAAATAGTAGATGCAGAGAAATAAATGAGTTAGAAAATCACCATTTTCTTTTTTTTTTTTTTTTTTGAGATGGAGTCTCACTCTGTCACCCGGGCTGGAGTGCAGTGATGTGATCTCGCCTCGCTGCAACCCCCGCTTCCTGGGTTCAAGCGATTCTCCTGCCTCAGCCTCCTGAGCAGCTGGGATTACAGGTGTGTGCCACCACGCCTGGCTAATTTTTGTATTTTTAGTAGAGACAGGGTTTCACCATGTTGGCCAGGCTGGTCTCAAACTCCTAACCTCAAGTAACCTGCCTGCCTTGGCCTCCCAAAGTGCTGGGAGCCACCGCACAGGCATGAGCCACTGCACCCGGCAAAAAATCACCATTTTCAACCAAAGCAGTAATCACTGATTCAGGCAAGGATCATGACTGAATGCTAAAATGGTTGAATGAAGTGTATTAGAGAACAGGATTAACAGTGTCAGAGTACACCTCAGAGATTACTTATTAATTACAAAGGGAGAATCTGGCAGATAACACCTTACCCCAAGTGATCAAAGTTACCATCCCCCATGATGGAAGAAACCAACATCATATGTCTACTAATGTAATGCTCTGTAATGTAATACATCCTTAGTATTTCTGCCTAAAATGCATAAGTTGATCTAATTTTGAAGAAGCATTGGCCTGTACTCTTCAGAAATGTCAGTGTCATAAACAACAGAGACAAACTGAGGAACTCTTCCAGCTCAAAGGACACCAAAGGGATAACAGCTAAATGCAACCTGTGAACCTGGAGTCAAGAAGCGAATGCTTTAAAAGGGCATTACTATGACAACTGGCAAAAATGGAATCAGGACTATGCACTAGTAGAGAGCATTCTGCCAATCTGAAATTTTCCTGAATTTGATCATTTTACTGTTGGCTATGTAAGAGCAGGTTCTTCACTTATACACTGTTGGTGGGAATGCAAATTAGTTCAGTCCCTGTGGAAAGCAGTTTGGAGATTTCTCAAAGAACTAAAAATAGAACTACCATTTGACTCAGCAATCCCTGGGTATATACCCAAAGGAAAATAAATTGCTCTACCAAAAGGAGACATATACTTGCATGTTCATTGCAGCATTATTCATAATAGCAAAGACACAGAATCAACCTAGGTGCCCATCAACGGTGCATTAGCTAAAGAAAATGCGGTATACATACACCATGGAATACTATGCAGCCTTAAAAAATGAAATCATGGGCCAGGTGCGGTGGCTCATGCCTGTAATCCCAGCACTTTGGGAGGCTGAGGCGGGCGGATCACGAGGTCAGGAGATCGAGACCATCCTGGCTAACACGGTGAAACCCCATCTCTACTAAAAATATAAAAAATTTGCTGGGTATGGTGGCAGTCACCTGTAATCCCAGCTACTCTGGAGGCTGAGGCAGGAGAATGGTGTGAACCTGGTAGGCAGAGCTTGCAGTGAGCCAAGATCGCGCCACTGCACTCCAGCCTGGGTGACAGAGCGAGATTCCGTCTCAAAAAAAAAAATCATGTTCTTTAAAGCAACATGGATGAAGATACAGGCCATTATCCTAAGCAAACTAATGCAGAAACAGAAAACCAAATATCACATGTTTTCACTTATAAGTGGGAGCTAAATCTTCGGTTCATGTGGACATAAAGATGGCAACAGTGGACACTGGGGACTCCAAAAGGAGGGAGGGAGGTGGGGGCAAGGGCTGGAAAACTTCCTATTGTATACTATATTCACTATCTGGGTGATGAGATCAATAAAGCCCAAATCTCAGCGCCACACAAAACCTGCACATGTACCCCCTGAACTAAGATAAAAATGCAATTAAAAAAAATAACAGGTTTTTGTTCTTAGAGGGAGTCTGGGGAGAGAGAGAGAGAATACATGTTAAACATGTGAATGATTTCTGAGGGATTCTAGATGTGTATCAATGTACTTTCTTTTATTCTGGCAATTTTTCTCTCAAAAAATTTTCAAGGTAAATGTTGGGAAAAAAAGAACAAAAAGGTAGAATTGTGTCTCTTTCATTACTTAATTAAATGTATCCTTATAAAACACGTGCAGGCAGCAGAGAGGAATTGTTAGGTATTCAGAGATGAACTGAACACTGCAAAGTCCTGCTTTTGAGGATCTTACTCTGATAGACTATATCTTTATATGTACAGACATGAGTGTTTATTTTCCCCCATATAAAGTTACTTATTATAATTACATTTTAACTTTAAGGAAAGTAATTTTGAAGCACTGACATTCTGAATCCTTTTAAATGATTGGAGAGAACATTGTTAATTGCAACGAATCAGATAAAAAGAAAAGAGCAAGATTTTACTATATTTGGTAAAAACAATTAACAAGATCATAATTTCACAAATTGTAGACAATGCCAGTCTAATCTAATTTGAATTTAGTATTTTTGTACCTCAGTAGGGTGGCAGATGGTGTAATAAATTATTCCCAATATTTTACTTTTCACTGTTTGACCGTAGTCCCAATTCTTCAGACACAAGAGCCACTGGGGCCCAGGAGCAACATAGATGTCAATATCTCATCAATATTAAGGCTTCAGATGATGTTTTCCTAAAATGTCCCCTATTTATTGCCAAACACCTTTTTGCTATTAGTTTTTTAAAATGTACCTAAAGAGAAGAGAGTAATAGTTTGCCAGTGTTCTTTCCTTTGGTTCCACTCTCTCCCTCATTTCAAGGTAAAGGGATGTTTGTAAACGGTTAATGCTCTCACCTTCGTCAATCTTTGTGCACTACATTCTCAGCCATCAGGACTTTATTTCCTTAATGAATATTTCACATATATTAGTGAGACAACTGAGTCCTCATGTAGCTATGTCAGGTCTCTAATGATGCAAATAATCTGATTATCATAAATGCACGATTAGTGTGAAGGATATCAGGTTACTGTTTAGACCATGCTGAGGGCCAATTAGTGGTTTAATCAACCGGCATTAGTGAGTACCTACTGTGCCCCATACTGGGCTCAACGGGGGAGCGGGGAGTGGGGTGGTGGGACGCTTCTGGGGCCCCAGGATGGCAAATGTGGGAAAGGTCTTGTTAAGAAAAGCATAATGTAATTTTATTATTTTGAACTCTGGGAAGACTGGTCTGAGAGGGACCTTTGAAGGACTTAATGAAATCTGCCAAGACACTATTTGAAGCATGACAAATGGTCGCAGTTGAATAGTTGCTTTGCTGCTGATGATATAAATCAGACTCTGATATAATGCAAAGCAGAATCTCTGATAGCGGAGTATGAAATGGAAGAATTTTTGCCATCCATAATTTTCACTTACATTTGCACAGGTTTTTACAATGTACAAAGTGACCTTTAGTATATAATTTTTTGTTGTTATTTGTTTGCTTTTGAGACAGAGTCTCACTCTATTGCCCAGGCTGGAGTGTGGCACAATCTGGGCTCACTGTAGCCTCTGCCTCCCAGGTTCAATGGATTCTCACACCTCAGCCTCCCGAGTAGCTGTGACTACAGGCGCACACCACCATGCCCAGCTAATTTTTGTATTTTTTGTAGAGATGGGGTTTCGCCATGTTGGCCAGGCTGGTCTCGAACTCCTGACTTCAAATGATCTGCCCTTCTTGGCCTCCCAAAGTGCTGCAGTTACACGCGTGAGCCACGGTGCCCGGCCGTGTATAAAATTTTAATCCTTCCTTAGCTGACCCAGCATCAGACAAGTCAGGAACCATAATCTCATGGTCTCCCATCACATATGGGCCACACAGGCTGAAGAGAGGTGATCACATGGGCTGAGACGAGAAGCATGGGGAAATGGAGGGGCTGGGACAAGAACACCAGTCCTTCTGACTCCTTCGTAGTCCTTTATACTTGCCCTTCTCAAACTGTCATGTGCACAGGGCTCACTAGGGGTTGTGGCTAAAATTAGATTCTGATTCAGGGGATCTGGAACAGAGATAAGGATTCTGCATTTCCAACAAGCTCCCGGGTGATGCTGATGCTGCTGGCCCGGGGTCCACCTTTTGAGTAGCAAGACCTTACATTACCTTTGTTTATCTATCAAAAAAAAAAAAAGGTCACAAAAAAAAAAACCTCAAGAAGTAAAAGAAATCTAGATCTTCTGATGTACTACCTAGAATGATTTTATTTTTTACAAATGCATGTAAAATACAGAATTGGTCATTCAAAAGTCCTTGTTGAAAATACAGTAGCTGCTCCTCAATAGAAAGAAATCTAAAGCAGCAAAAAGACATTTGCCCTATTTAAATCCAGAGATAAGTGATTCCTAATGTCTGGCTGACAGCTATATTGTAATTGTCCGGCATGTAATTATTGGCTACATTTCCCCAAGTCCTGAAACGGTGGAATAAGACGTACCCGAGCGCCTTCTCGGAGGCAGCAATCGAGGCGCCCACAAGATGGCGCTCCCGGGTCAGCATTGGCTCTGGCGCGGGCCCCTGGGTGGAGCCCGCAGGCCTGGAGGAGGGATGTCGCCTGCCCATGTTTATGACACGAAGCCGCACGAAGCCTCATGCGCCAGGAGAGCGAATCCATGGCACCCAAGAGACCCCGAGGTACTTATTGAAGTTATCAAAGCAACAGCGTCTAATTTAGTTTTTGTTTTCCAATTCCTGAAGCAGGGATGTGGAGAGAGAGGATTCGAACGAAGAAACCGCCCTGCTCTCAAAGGTGGCGCGCTCAGAAAATGCAAGACGTTTATATTTCATTCTCTGAAAAGGAGCCCATAGCTCTTGTTCCTTCAAAAAGAATTACTGAGTAACTCAACAAACAACGCTCTGCAGTGGAGGCGGAGCAGCAGACTTCTGGGTTGGTTTGCACATGAAAGAAACATTAACAAAAGAAACCAAGAGAGGCTTGAGGAGGGCGTCCATCTGCAAGGGGCCCCCCTTGGGGACGCCCTACTGACCCTTAGGAGAGGCTGGGCCTGGAAACTGAGGTCCAGAAACCACCTGCAAAAAGCGGGTAGTTCTGGCCAGGAACAAGACAAAAACTGTCAAGTGATGGAGTGTGGCACCCAGCACACGCTTAGGAGCAAAACATTGTCCACCGATGATGCCAGAGTCTTCCAAGGGAGAGATGCTATTGTGAGATGAGTCTATTTTACCAAAATTGTATTGACTCTACTCAACATGTTCATAAATAATTAGGAAAATTAGCATTTTACCTGGATCGGTTAAAAAAAAAAAAGAACAAAAAACAAACAAACAAAATCCTAAAGTAATTGTAAGTAAGACAGTGAGAGGTTGCCCCATGCTAGGTAATTTTTTTTTGAGACAGGGTCTCACTCTGTCACCCAGGCTGGAGTGCAATGGTGTGATGATGGCTCACTGCAGTCTTGACCTCCTGGGCTCAAGGGATTCCCGCCACCTCGGCCTCCCAAGTAGCTGGGACTACAGGCACATGCTACCATGCCCAGCTAATTTTTAAGATTTTTTTTTTTTTTTTAGAGATGGGGCTCTCTCTATGCTGCCCAGGCTGGTCTCCAGCTCCTGGGTTCAAGCAATCCACCTGCCTTGGCCTCCCGAAATGCTGGGATTACAGATGTGATCCACCACACCTGGCCACATTTTAGCTACTTTATTATCTCATTTAATCGTCAATAGCAATCCTGCAACATATTTACTATCATGATTTCCATTTTGCATATGGGGAAGTCCAGGTACAGAAAATCTAGGTATCTTATCCAAGGTCAGACAGTTAGCAAGTGGCAGGCCCATGACTTAGATCCAGGCTAAACTCTTGGCTAAAGCCTGAGTTTTTAAACTGCTTTTCTAACCACTCAACCTCTTGAGATAAAGCAACTATCGAGCTGGGCACGGTAGCTCATGCCAGTAATCCCAGCACTACGGGAGGCTGAGGCGGGTGGATCTACCTGAGGTCAGGAGTTCAAGACCAGCCTGACCAACATGGTGAAACCCCATCTCTATTAAAAAATACGAAAATTAGCTGGGCATGGTGGTGGGCGCCTGTAATCCCAGCTACTCAGGAGGCTGAGGCAGGAAAAGCACTTGAACTCAGGAGGCAGAGGTTGCAGTGAGCCGAGATCGTACCATTGCACTCCAGCCTGGGTGACAGAGTGAGACTCCATCTCAAAAAAAAAGAAAAAGAAAAAAAGAAAAAAGCAGCTATCAGTGACTTAGTGGCTGCTGGCTTGGGGAAGGGAAGGCTGAAATGTCAAACAGTTGCGGAGCCTGGAACTATCTCCCTTCACTGATGACCATTTGAGACAGGGATCTGGAAACTGTGGTTTCCAGTCTGAATAAACTAGTTTGCATTAATGAGGCTAGATCATACACCAGAAAAATCATCTGCAAAGCAATAAATCAGATTTTCTAGCACTTTAAAACGAATCCCTGTTGATAGCTTAGGCATTTTAGAAATGATATTCATTCTTTCAGGAGAGCAGGGTAGTAATTAGTAATTTACTATACATGGCCAAGGGAACTCTAGGACATTGGGAAAATCTGATTGTGTAAACACAGTTTGAGGCTAAAGAGAATTATGAGAGTAATTTTCTCAGTGTAATAAGTACAGTATATTCCTAACGGTGGCCAGAGGTTTTAAAAGGAAAGTGAAAATACTGCAGAGTGGATTAAAATCACACAAATAATTGTAAAATCTGGAACAAAGAGCTTATAAAGAAGGACTCAGGATGTGTTGAGCTCAGAAATAAGAGGTGGGGGGTTAATTTAATGATTTTCAAGAAAATGAAAAACATACTACTGTTTTCTGTCTTGACTGCACAAGATGAAGAATTTAAATTGTGGTGTAGAGTTAGTTTAGACTCGGGCCAGTTTGTAAACTGGGAAGCTGAGGCAAAGGCACTGAATGATCATGATATATGCAAATCAGCCTTGACAGGTCTGGGGTACACAGGTTTGCATCCCTCATGTTCATGAACTAGAGACAACCTCCTAAACCAAGGTGGTTTTCAACTCTTCTGAGGAGAGGAAACCTTATTCAAAACTTTAACATTGAAACCCTCTTCCAGGGGAGATTGTGCTGGCTAAAACCTGGGATGAGAGCCTCTGCAGGGGACCCGCTCGCCTTGCCCACTGGCCACCACCGCTGGCCTGCCTGCGTCGGCGCCACCTTGGGGCAACAGGGACTCTGAATCAGGGCTTCTTGCTGGAAAAGTGAAAGGGTAGGGTTTTCTGGCATTTTCCATTGCCTAACTACAAAAATATTTTAAAAGCCTCATTGTTCACACGATGAAAAAGAACATTCTAATAGAAAAACATAAGGAAGGGCAATAAGTTTGGAATTAAACCCTACATAGCAATATGACAGTAATTCTAAACTTTCCAATACACGTTCAATACTTACTAGTCATTAACTACTCAGTAGGTTCTTGAATCTTCAAAGAGGAACAGAATGTAGAGAAAATATATGCCTGACAATCATCTGGGGACTTATGTTTCAGGTAGTAAAACCCACAGACAATTAAACCCCAAATCTGGTAAGCTCTGTGCCTTGCTCCTGGTCAGCCCTCAAACGTTTGTAGAATGAATGCATAAAAGTCCATGGGGGAGAATACTTGACTTTGAGACAAGTGGTAATAAGCTACCTAAGTTTTAAACTGGTGGTTTGGGAAATTAGTTTAGCAGATGTGAAGTGGGAGGCTACTGGGAGAAGGCACAGCGAAAATGTGGAAGATATGTTAGAACAAAAATAACTGGGAAGAGGCAAATGGCAATGAATGACACTAATTCAGTGAGAAGGAAAAAACCCATCCAGAAAACTATTTATTTGATCATTTGCTGACAAATGACTCTGCATTTGAATGACTGCGAAAATTCAGCCCCTAGTTCTGAACAGCTGTGCATACAGTAATGTTTAAATACTGCCCCACAACCCCGGAATCAGATCGCTTCCAAGCTTACATCTTTACGCCCCAAAAGGGAATCGGTCAGTTTAAAAAGCATTTACCAGAAAAAAAGAGAATTTTTTTTTTCAGATGCTGTGTTTTCCGTTAGGTAGGTGGTAAATTTATATGGATTGTCGTTTTCAAGAAAATGACAAAGACCAGAGGGAAAATGAAAAGTCTGGAAGGGCGTCCTTTTATTGCCAATATTTAAAACTGTATTTAACTTTCTTAAATAATGCCCCCTGCCAATAAAATTATCTTTGAGTTTAACTCTAATATAACTAGAAAGTAGTCTATTAGTTATACTTTTGTTTTTACCCTGATCCATAGGAGGGAAAAAGACTGATAAAGCTGGTGGGTGCATCCTTCCCTCCCCAAGGAGAAGATGCACTTAGAGTTACAGGAAGTAGCATCTTTGACATTCACCCAAGGAGAGACTTTATGCAAAGAGATTGGGAGCTATAAGTTAATGACATCTGAGAGCAGAGTGGAGAGGAGAGGAACACAAAGAGAAAGGCAACAAGCAAGGCAGAGCCGTGGGGCCTTGAGAACCAGTTGATAACACAAATGTTAAGTCAGCTCTTGGCATTCTGAGGCAGCTCTGAAGTGATGGAGAGCACCGGTCCAGGCCTGGTCGGATCAAACAAGGACCAGGTGATGTCAGGATCATTGTTCCCCATGCTGAGGGTTGCATGCCGCAGTCTCCAGAAATGCTTCCAAGGTCCAAGAGTGATTACAAGAGTGGGGAGACAAATTAGGAAAAATAAGGGCTCTCCATGGCACTTGCATCAGAAAACTCTTACAACAGAGATAAGAAGCTATCGAAGTACATAAAATTCCATCAACGAAATCCATCCACAAAAGGTTAAGGAATCCCACTAGTTCAATGGGGAAAATGTTTCTGTTTCGGCAGCTAATGAAAATGGAAAATCAGTGCCATTGAAGGCACACTTCCTAAAAGCTTCAATCTAGCTTATGCTAGCTTAATAAATCCTGCTGTAAATGTCTCACTGTAAGGAGAGTTTAAAGGATAACAATAGGGATGTATAAAAATAAGAAAAAACTTTGGTAAATAGTTCAAGGAACTAGGATTTTCTTACTTGGTTGGTTGTTTGCCTGGACCAGAGAAAAAGAATAAAAATCTATCTTTGGAATTAAAAAAAAGAAAAGAAAATCCATACTTATCAGAGAATAGTTTCTTACATTTCATATTTTCCAGAGAGATATGACAAATAATTCATTTGTGCATTATAACTCCACACAGATAATTTTGCCAATTTTACAAATGTGGAAACTAGCAAGCTAACAATGGAATCCAAACTAGTGTGCAAGTTTCCAGGTTTCTCTCCTCATCTGAGACCTTTTTGACCCAGGAATCTCTGAAGAACTGAAGTGAAATGTGACACCTAAGGCATCTGTTCTGAGGGGAGAAGGAGAGGGCAGCGGTCAGTAAAAGATTACAGCAGGACCCAGCACTGCCGTAAAGATAAGGGTCAGCCTATGTGTCCAGGAAATCAGAAGGGGCCAAAAGGAACTGAAGTTGCTGGCCTATTTAAATTAAATGGAGCATTCTCTATTTCATTTGGGCGGCTGTCATGGGGAATCTGTTTGTGAACAAACACTGGTGTGTGCCTGGTGGACGTTTGGGATCTCTTAGCTGAGATACGCAGAGGCTGACAGTGTCGACAGCTAGAAGTGAATGGGTGCTGATAAATAATAAAAGGGTGAGACTGACATAAAAGTATGTTGGGCGCAGTGGCTCACGCCTGTAATCCCAGCACTTTGGAAAGTTGAGGCGGGTGGATCACAAGGTCAGGAGTTCGAGACCAGCCTGGTCAATATGGTGAAACCCCGTTTCTACTAAAAATACAAAAAAATTAGCTTGGTATGGTGGCACATGCCTGTAAACCCAGCTACTTGGGAGGCTGAGGCAGGAGAATTGCTTGAACCTGGGAGGTGTAGGTTGCAGTGAGCCAAGATTGCACCACTGCACTCCAGCCTGGAGACAGAGCGAGACTCTGTCTCTGAAAAACAAAAAAAAAGTATATAGGCCATCGATTATCCTCTGACATGGTGATTGTATAAAATTATCTGTGGCTAGGCACAGTGGCTCATGCCTGTAATCCCAGCACTTTGGGAAGCGGAGGTGGAAGGATCACTTGAGGCAAGGGGTAGGTCAAGGCCATAGTGAGCTACGATCGCACCACTGCCCTCCAGCCTGGGTGACAGAACAAGACCCCATCTCTAAAAAAAAAAAAAAAAGAAACACACACACATAGAAACAACAAAAAAACCATAAAACACCATTTGCAAAGTTGAAGCAGCAGACAACTCATCAGTCATTTAAAAACATTTCATAGCTGCTAGCATTTCACATTGAGACTAAATTTTATCTTCTTATTCCTGGTATCCCCATCAGTCCTACCAGCTGGGGACATGCCCAGGAGCCTCGTGGCACTCTGTGGCGCCTGAGCAGTGGGCAGCATCTCACCCACTTGTCAAGGTGGGATATCTGGGGTCTTGAGGCTTCAAGAACAGCGGGGGTTTCCTGGCCCTTCACCGCGGGCAGCTCTGACTGTACCTCCTGCAGGCAGGTGGCCTGGGGAGGCTGGCCGGGGCATCTGCTGTCACCATCTCAGCCTGGGAGGTGCAGTGGTTGTCAGCAGGGGCACAGCACTCCTCCCTGCACCAGCCTTTAGCAAGTACAAATCCTTTGAGCAACACAAAATAGACTCAGGGTCAAAAGTAACTTTCCTAAGGAAAGATTGAGAAACAGGGAAAGCATTGGCAGTGTTGACATGTGCTATTCTCACTGTCCTGAGTCAGAAGCGGGTTTTTATGTTTCACATTTTGAGCGGTCTGCATCTCAACAGTTGGCCTGCAAGATGGAGAGGCTGCAAGATTGGGGGTTCCCGGCAAAAACTGTGCAGCCAGACGGCGGGGACTGAAACCTGCTGCTGCCATTTGCTATCAGTGGAACCTCAGGGAAATGGTTCAGTCTGAGCTTCCATTTCCCCATCTGTAAAGCAGTGGTAATAACAATATCGACCTCCTCTCCCTCAAACGAGTGGAGTCACAGTAAGTGACTTAATATTTGAAAACAACTTGAAACAGTGTCTGATATAAAGTAAGTGATACAGTATGTTATTTTTTTTTTAATTGGGTTTCTGTCATTCAGAATCCATCTTCACAGAGGAAGCTACCTACCTTCGTTCTAAGAATCAGGTTCTCAAGTCACCCATAAAAGACCATGTGCCCCATATCATAACTAAACGGATACCAAACTTCAGGCTGCTCCTAGATGACTTCTATGCAATTCAATGGTTCGTCCTCCTTGCTCAGAGTCCTAGTGACACACTTCTGCACTGGAAGTCTCATCCAGCCATGGTGAAGGCTTAGGGAAAGGAGCTTTTAAAGTCTTGAACTTCTTCAGGAAGTGGGGACAAGAAGCCCTATTCACAGCAGAGAGGCATCTTTCTCCTATAAAGATCTCAAAGGTCAGGCCCCCATATGCTGAGATTGCCTTGCAAATGGAAGAGAAGATCCGCTCTTTAAGGGGCAGAGACCAGGCCAGGAGTGTGATGGAAAAGTACCCTGTGGCCAACTGACACGAGCCCGGATGGACGAGGAGGGCAGGGCTGGAAGCAGGCCAGGAGCCATCAGGAGAGGTGACAGCAGCAGTCCAGGAGCGTCAGGAGAGGTGACAGCAGCTGCCTGCTCAATAGCTGGTTGTTTCTTTCACTTTTCATTCTCCTGCCCACACCGAAAATTCTGTGCTGTGTTTGTCCTGGCCCAACCTCCATTTCAGATTTGGAACAATGAACAAACCTGAACTCAGTGCTCTAATTCAACACTGAATTTTGTGTTTCACTAGGCAATGCCAAATAATCAACAAAAAAATTTAGAAGCCGCCCCTGTCATCTGTCAAAATAAGAAACGGAAGAGACGAACTATGTCCACTCACATTCTGGGAAAATCTGATCCCTGAGACCTTGAACGCACTAAGTAGAGGCCATCACACCGTCACGCACTTTTCCACCTTAACAAGTCAGAGGGCATGTCCCCACTTTACCTCAGACCTGGGACTGCAGCCCCAAAACCTAAACTCTGTGGGGCAGATGGATGCTCGTTGGTTGGTTCCTTTACTGGGAAAGAGCCATGGTCTTCTCTGAGATAACAGCGACTCTGAGGTTACATAAAGGTTTTGCTTTCCTCTCCACAAACCTAATATAGGTGTGCCCCCTTCAGCAGGCTTATTGCTGGAGCCATCGTGGAGACCGCCCGGTCGGGTTCTTGTTTCAGAGGAATGAGGCATTGTGGGAGACTGGAAGGAATTTTGACAGCTGGGTCTGTTTCCCTAGGGTACCTTTGAGTGGTCTAGAACTGTGCTGTTTATACTGTAACCATTAGTCACGTGGGACTATTAACATTTAATTCCATTCAATAACATTAAAACTCCAGCTTTTTAGCCACGCTAGCTGCATTCCAAGTGATCAATTAGCTGCATGTGGCTAGAGGCTACTGTACTGGGCACCATGACATAGAACATTTCCACCATCACAGCAAGTTTACCTGGGCGATGCTGACTGAACCCCTTTGAGACTTACGTGGTTCACTGGTCAAATGGGGGTAACAGCATTTGGCCTGCTTGAAGGTCTGGGTTTGGACCAGATGCCGCTTTCACAAGGTTATCTCTATCAAGAGCAGCATCTGCAGTGCTTTGAGCCTTCATCTGTAATGGCTACTCTGTATGTTTTAACTCACATAATCCTCACCCTCCCACAGAGGAAAAAGTGGCATTAATCCCCATTTTTACAGATGAAGAAATGGAGGCCTGGAGGAGCTAAATAGTTTGCTCAGACACAGCCAGTAAATGCCAGAGCAGGGATTTCCATCAAGATCACCCTAACTTCACAGCTCCAACAGGATTCGAAGTACCCCCAGCTCTGAGATCTCTGCTACAAAGACACATGAGGACTGAATTTAACTCCTACTGTGATTTTTGGAGATGTAAAAACTCTCTCCTCAGCTGCTATGAGTGACTAGAGTGGGGTTGTGAGATCCGCTAATTCCTGTCTTCTAGCTCAGACTATATTTATTTGTTAATTGTGTTTGACAGTGTTAGGGAACATATATTTTAATGAAAGAGTGAAAAGGACTCTGTTTTGTGTGTGTGCGCGTGTCTGTGTCTGTGTTTATAGGTTAAAGTATATATAAAACCCTCTTATAATGGGAAAAGGGTGCATATATGTAAAACATACCATAAGCAATGCTAAATGTAAAAGAACAAATTGAGAGAAACAAATATCATTTGACAGATAAAGGATTTTGTCCTGAATATATAAAAAGCTCATAATGTCAATGGGAACAATACTAAAACTAATAGAGCATGGGGTAACAGGAAGAGGGGCAGAGACTTGGAGGCCCCTCTCAGGTGCTGGAAATGTCCCAGATCTTGAGCTGGGTGGCAGTTACATGGGCGTATACAGAGGCAGAAAGTCACTGACCTACACACTGAAGTTTATTGCCCTTTATATGCGGTATGTGATATTTCAATAAAAATGCCAAAAAGCATGTTAACTGAAATGTAAACTCAAGTTATTCATTATTAGCTAAAAATGTGTCTCTTTGTTCACCATAAAATGAATGTAAGAGAACTGGAGTGAGTTAGAAATATAACAGCTGAGCTATTTTGATAGATTTTGTGAAATTGCTCTCCCAAGGGACCCTGGACTCCCTGTATCATAAGTAATAACGGAATCATCAAATGGCATTACTGCTTCTTGCCAGTCCCAGTAAAGCAGTTGATAGCCTATCCTTCCCCACCTGACACGGAGTTCTGGGCAGGCACCAATGTCTTTCAGTACTTTTTAGTTACAAGAATGGTGTCATTTCAACAGTCAAAATGTCCAGTTCAGTATATTCTTCAAAACTTCAGTCCAGCCTCCCTCTAGCCCTGGCGTGGGCTGCTTCCATCCTAGTGGCCTGCACAGGAGGCCCTTTCTGCTGCCTCCACCACCTCTCTACTAGCTGGCTATTGCTTCTGATCCTGCAGCTCAGGTCCAGGGGAAAGCAATAATTTAGTGTGATAGTGTAAGGGGAGCCCAGCCCTGGCTCTCTCTAGATGTGGCAGGTGGGCAGTGGCCAGCTTTTCCTGTGTGGGGCACTTTGGTGAGATTTTGGAGACCTCTCTGTGGGAGACTTAGGGCCAGCTCCCCTGACCCTGGCAATGTCTGTCCTCCTGTGAGTCATTTTCAACTCCCCCAGGCCCTGGGCTGCCAGTGGTCTGCTTCACCCAGCGTCTGTCTACGCGTCACCCCTCCAGGCCGTCCTCTTGGGTAGGATGCAGGGCCATCCAGATTGGACTCCCCATGGACCCATCTGGTTCACTCAAACACATATGAATACAGCTCACTCCTAGCATCCACCCCTCTTCACTTTGCCCAGCCAGCACCTTTCACCTTAACGGGGAGGCTAGCTGGATGGTTTCCTTGAAGCATTTCCCATGTGGCTAGAAGTGAAAAGGAGGCATCTCCCCACCTTCCCCATAGTGGTAGGGAACTTACACAGATGCCTCTCTCTGGAAATCTCCCTCTCCTTGACCTCTCCTACCTCAACTTCCCACAGGTGGGTGATCACAATTGCTAGCAGGATTGATTTCACGAGCTCTTAGCTGGTCTTGCTTAGGTGGCCTAGCCACTCCATTAAGGCCATGCAGGCTGTTGCTGCTACCTATTTTACCTGCCCCTGTGCCTTTGGTCCTCTGCCTGAACGTCAGAAACAATCTGAAGAATTCAATTTAACAGCCGGCCACACATGTAATTACGTTAAGTCCAGTGGCTGTTAGTGGGCATTTTCCCAATGGCTGGAAGCCCCTTGAGGTCAGAGACTGCCTGGATCTTGGTCACTCCCACACCTACCCCAATGTCTGGAACATTCTGGTGCCCAATTCTTATTAGTGAATGAATCAAGGAGGTGAGAAAACAGAAAAAGGAGTAGCAGTGTTCCTCTGTAAACTCCTTTGGGGAGGAGATTTTTATGTAGGTAGGTCATTTTTGTCTGATCTCATGTTTTAAAAACATGCCCCTAAGCCTACAATTAAGAAAATATGTGACTGTTCCATTCTCGGCCACTTGTCATTCAGGCAGTACCCAGAGCCTGATGGCGCCAGTGGTAATCTGCAGACACAGCTGCAGCTCTTTTACCAGCGTCATTCATGGTCTGTGAAATTCCTCGAATAAATGGACAGAGCATCTCTTCAGAATTGGTTGGTCAATACGATAATTGAGGAAAACAAAAATTGCTATAGATCATACGTGAAAGGCCTTCGACAGAGTCTTGTGCACAGATCTGAAATGTCTATAGCCAGCCCCCATCCATCTGTCTGTGCACAGAGGACAAAAGCAATCACGGGAACATTTGGTTAATAGCACTACAGGTCTGAAACCTGCAGGGACCTGGGAATTGTGTAAACGCTATGTAAGGCCTCCCAGCAGGAGATGCTCAAGAAGCATGTAGACCTCTAATGAAAACACTTCCTTTACTTAGACTGTCTAAACACACAGCCCTGATTTCTGATCCATTAGTGATCATAGTCTCTGTCTGGGCTGACTTTGGAAACTTTAAAGGCTAGAAAATGACCTCCAGGAGAGAATGAACAATGGAAACATTAAACTATGAACTCAATTCGACAAGTATTTACTGGGCATCTGCCATGTGTTCAGCATTGCAGAACTATGTGAAAGGAGATGCAAAGATGAATGAGACAAGCAAGGAGCTTACAGGCTGGTTGTAGGGTGATGAAATGTGCATCTCTCCTGTCCATAGCCAAAAGGGATTTCATCACACACATCAATATCATGCTTTATGCTTAATTCAGCATCATCTTTAACTTCATCACATCCTTGGGAGAGGTAGAGCAGGGATGGTTGTTCTCATTTTCAGAAGAGGAAACTAACACCTGAAGAGGTGGAGAGACCAGCTTGGGGCCCCACAGGAGCTACAGTGGCAGAGCTGGAGTAAGAACACTGGGCCCCTGACTCTGGGCTGCTGTTCCCTCTGCTGATTGATAGACAAGGCACATGAGAGAAACCCAGCTTGGGCCTGTGGCTTCACTTTCAACTTAAAAGGCAACAAATAGTGAGAAGGTATAACAAAATCAGGAGCAATAGGCCAGAATGTATTCACATAGGAAGATTTTTAGAACCCCCTAAAAATGGAACATCCTAGCCTCCCCAAATATTAACTAAAGAAAAAACTAGAAGGCTCCAGAAGATGAAATGCTATCCTAGCACCACATGGGGTAGAATTAGGAGGTGACATCCTGGGGCATTCTTATTTCTCTGGAGAACCAACCCCTAACCCCATACTTCTGCAACTTTTTAATTCTCCTGAATAAAGCTCAGGGTAGTATCTGCCAATGTTAGTTGCCTTTGATGAGAAGTGAGAAATAATTAGATGATGTCGAATACTCTGTGGCAGCCTTGATTCTCTAGATCTGTGGGTAAATCTACATCTTGACTGATGTGGATCTACAGCTTTTCTGTTTCTAGAAATCGAAGTGGCCTCCCTGGGTAGTTCACCATGTGAGAAAAAATGTAACTGTTACCATGCTTGGCTGTAGTTTTGAGATGAGTACAACTTCCTACTCATTTTTTAAAAGCTACTGATTCAAAATAATCAGGTTGCCACAATAATGCTATATTCTTCCTTAAATGGACTCAACTAGTACAAAGTGAATCAGATAATTAAAAATCATCGTATCCAAGCCCTTCGCTTTATGATGTGAAAACCAAAGACAATAAGGGTGAGGGTTGGTTGACAGCTGGATTATAGCACACGTTTTCAGACCAGCAGTCCCATCTATAGCTATATGCTGCCTTGGGAGAGTAAAGACCTGCAGATAAACTTGGATAAAGATACCAAGATGGGCTGTTACTCTGAAAGCACCATAACAGTCAGCTTGCTTAGGCTCTGTGAAGCCAGGGCCACCTTCACATCTTCTGAATGAAATGGCCCAGGCTAGGCCCACAGTTGGTGAGAGGAGGCAGTATGCACACAATGAGGCCCGAAGACTGTGAGCTGAGAGCAGCTCTGTCTATTTGAACCATTTACCAATCCATCACCAAGAGCCTGCCTTGACTTGCTCAAACCACCCATTGTGGAGGCCAAATGATTACCAGGCAGCCATAAGTGAGTCAGTAAAAGGAAGAAAGGGAATCTGGACACTCAAGCCAGCAAAAAAGAAAAAAAATGCCCTAAAGCAATTCCCATTAAGTGGAAATTTCACAGAAATGTCTTGCACACGGTCGTGTACTCATACAGAGAGGATGAGGAAGGTGACAGGAGATTCACGTGACAAGGTTGCACCAGGGCATTGATAACCAGCCATAGAGCCCTGAGGCCCACTCATGCATGCAGGGGAGTAAGGAAAGACCTTATGGGAAGAAATTCCTTGGGCACATCAGTGAACGAAATAGCCAGGGTCTGTATTTTACCCAATGGTGAGGTCAGAAGAGAAGACTGGATCCCTGAGCTATTTACATCACTCACCTATGCCCCTGCTGGAGGGAGAGTCTGAGGAGCTGGGATCCCTCTAACTGGAATTGGAGATGGACAAGCTTGCTCATGTATAAGCACAGCTGCAGTCACTCAGGTCGCAAAGCATCTGAACCGTCTAAACAATTCAGCTGCCAAATCAGGTGGCAAACCTTACCGTAAAACTCTTTATTGTAAAGGGCTTCCCTACACTAATCTCTCCCCATCTATGAATTTTTTTTTACCAAAAATAAAAAACTCTCAGCATCCTGTCATTTGCTTTGTGGTGCTTTTGTAGCTACTGTAAAAATTATATGTGAATTGGGAGGGATTCCCGTTTGAGATAATTAGAAAAAGAGGGCACTGGGGATTGAGAAAAGGGAAGTAAGGTGAATAGGGGAACCAAGGCTGGAGGGCTCTGGGGAGAAGATTTGGAAGGGAGGAGGGGAGCTGAGGCCAGGGGAGAGAACCAGCTCAGCCTTATCTAAGATGCAAAGCTACTTTGCATCTTAGAAGCCACTGTGGGCCCCAGGAATTAACTGTCAAGATTCTTGAGAAAAAATCAGAGAGGAATAAGATGGACCATCAGACAGTGGAAAAACTGTAAATGTTAAAACTCATTATAGTGTTTTATCTGCAGTGAGGCAAAATGGATTTACCAGCAGCTCACTGAGACTACAGGGAAAAGAGACTAGACATTTCTCATGCGCTAAGGATGGTTCTTGGAATTTGAATCATAGAGGATTAAATTTTTTCTATTTATTTAAGATGTGTAAGATGGAATGTTTACATTATTTAGTATGCTATCTTTATTACTTTAATTAATATTTAAGAACTTTTATGGGCTTACTTGTGGTGAGGCTTAAATGCCATTTTTCCTAATTAGTAAATTCCCTTACCACAGGGGTTTCAGGAGCCTGCCCTCATGGTGACCCTATTGAACAGACTGTCACTACCGAGGACCACGCAGCAGACACGTGATGGGCTCTGTGAATATAGTGGCAGAAACTGCAATTACTTTGGCACCAACCTAATAATAAAGACCTGGGAATACCTCCCCATGGGAGTGCCATTTATAACACACGATTCTCATTAGCAGACTGACAATTTGATTATATTTCTTTTAATATATGCTGCACATGTTCTGCTCTGAGCCAGGCAGGGCCCATTCTCTCTCTCAAATGCTCCTTGCAGGGTGCCAGGCAGGTGGGTGTCCAGGAGGGCCTGCCTGGTATGTGGCAGTGGGTAAGAAAAGCATTATGCATGCATCACATCAGGGGGGCAAAGTGGCACCTGACTTGTTTTGTGAAAGAGGAATAAATTCTACAAACGTGCACTGAAAACACATAAACAGATAACAAGTGGGTGTCCTGTCAGTGTAACACAATTTAAAAACAGCATTGGGACCCAAAACATCAACGGGCATGAGACAAAATATCTCCAGAATCAGGCCCAGAAAGCACTCCCTGACCAGATCCCAGAGTGTTATTTACCTCCAGGGGGGACCGTGAGGTTTGTGTCTAGCTGGGTGGGGGGCGGGGATACCACTGCAGTTGGCAGCCTCTCAAGCATAGCTCCACTTACAGAGAAGACCTTGTGAAAAGTGCTCCCAGGGTAGGTGGCACAGTACAGAGGCCTTGCTGTGGCTCAGGTGCCCATGGGTGAGTGCTGTTTCCTCAGAAGCTGCAGGGACAGAGGAGCCCCGTTTCACTGTGTCATGTCATTTGCAGATCTGAAACAGTGGATGTTGGCAAGACACTTGTGTCTGCTTTGATCTGTACGCCTAGCCTATTTCTTCCCTTCCTAAGTTCCAGTGTCAAGGTTTCACACTGAACTCCAAAGAATCGGGAGGTGTTTTACATGTGTCACAACTTAAAAAGATGATTTTTAAAAAAATCCTTGCAAGTAATTAATGAGGGCACTGACTTACCTGTGCGTGCTTTGAGACCCAGTGACGGAGGACGTTCAGAACTCGATTGGTAGCCGTTCTCCGTATAATAAACTCTTTATCACATGTTCTCTCGGTGTTGTTAAAGCCTTAGGAGAAAAAGAAACACACACGTGTTGCAGTTAAAGCCACTCCCTAGGGACCTGGAAAAGGTCATATATTTTAGGACATTGGTTAACGAAACTCACAGATGACACTTCTTGGCAGAGAGGTGCGCGTGGCTTCAGACTATTGTGAATTCCGCTCACCTATTACACTCTCAGCAGCAAGGCCCTCGTGCGGTTACAGGTGCAATTAAATAAATAATGCACACATATTTATTGAAGACCACTGATTAAAGCTAAAGCTGCTCTCCTGACACCTCCATTTATGCCTGTCTTGCTCTATAATACAAAGCCAAGAAGGAATCTTAACCAAATATTTGAGTCAGCATTAATTTATACTTTTGCCTCATAGTAACTGCACAACCGATAGCATTTTCAATATCTGCAGATGAATTAGGCCATATCTTGGCTCATGGATGATTCAAACACTTTACTGTGCATCCCTGTACTGAGAAGCAGTACAGCATCACGGCTAAGAATGTGTATTTAAAAAATACTCCAAGAGTAGATTTTAAATGTTTTCACCACACACACACAAATAGTAAATATGCCAGGTGATAGATCTGTTAGTTCGGTTTGATCATTCCACGACATAAACCTATATCAAAGCATCACATTGTACCCCATAAGAATATAATATCTACAATCATTATTTGTCAATTAAAAAGGAAATTTACAAAAACCCCATGGATTCCACAACCAGAGTGCCTGCTCTTAAATCACTGTTCTCCCACCCTGGCAAGTTAGGTCGCCTCTCTGGTGACCGGTTTCCCACATTCCTCATGAGATAATAAGTGTACCTACCTCATAGAGTTGTTGTGGGATTAAGACTTTTAATACATGCTAAACATTTAAAATGGCACTTGCACAGCAGTGAGACTGTAATAAATGTTAGCTACAATTACAAATCAATCTTGATTCACTGTCTTTGAGTCTTCTCTGTGCTGGCTAATGTCTCTATCTTGGCTACCTTTTCATTATCAAGAAACCATTTTAATATTTTTCCACTGACACACTGTTTTAAAAGATTCTGCCTTCCAATCACAATGAAATCACATTTCCTTTAAACATCAATTAAAGCCTTATATAACTTCAGTGGCAAACCTCTTGAAAGAGTTGTCTAGGCTGGGCACGGTGGCTCATGCCTGTAATCCCAGCACTTTGAGAGGCCAAGGCGGTGGATCAGGAGGTCAGGAGATCCAGACCATCCCGGCTAACATGGTGAAACGCCGTCTCTATTAAAAATACAAAAAATTAGCCAGGCGTGGTGGCGGGCGCCTGTAGTCCCAGCCTTTCGGGAGGCTGAGGCAGGAGAATGGTGTGAACCCAGGAGGCGGAGCTTGCAGTGAGCCAAGACGGCGCCACTGCATTCCAGCCTGGGCAACAGAGCGAGACTCCGTCTCAAAAAAAAAAAAAAAAAGAGTTGTCTATACTCACTGATTCAACTTCCTCACTTCCTGTTCTCTCTACATCCTACTCTAAGCTTCTTATCCCATCTCAGCGACAAAACAGCTCCCATTTAAGGTCCTACCAATAACCTTCATGTCCCTATATCCAGGGGACAGGCTATAATCGCTCCCTAGGAAATCTCGTCTAGGCCTACCACTTAAATGATTACCTACAAGCAAATTAGTCATATATTTATATCTCCAGATCTCTTCTCTGAGTACCAGATCCATATACGCAATATCCAACTGTCTCTTTCTATTTTCCTGTTATATATTTCAAACACACTTCAAACTTGATATGTCCAAAAAATAAATAAATAAATAACCAATGGCCTTTACACCAAACTTTGTCTTCTTCTAGTGTTCCCTAGCTCAGTAAAGAAATACCACCCTCCCTCCAGTTATGTAAACCTGAAACTTTGGAATTATTCCTGTCCTATCTTTATGCTGTTTCCTAATAATTTTATCTGCTATATAAATCTCAAATCTGTCCCATGTCTTCCCATCTACAAAACCAAAACTGGGGCTGAGCTACCAGCAACTCTGTCTACTGTAATAGCCTCTGGTCTCCTCTAACAGCCTCCCAGCTGGTCTCTGCTCTCACTCTTGCCTCCTCAAATTTGTTTTCCTCTCTGAAGTCAGAAAGATCTTTAGGATTTTAGAAAGAAAATTAGGATGTGTTGTTCCAGTGTTTAAAGCTCTTTAGATGGCTCTTACGATAAATACAAAACTCCTGAACACAAACTACAAGGTCTTTGGTGGTTTAGCCCTAGCTCCTCTCAGTCTTTTCTGAAACCATATTTTTCTCTTCTTCTTCCATTTCACCACACTTCTTTTTAGTCATTCATCCTTACCCCAGGGCCTTTGCACATACTGCTACATATCTGAAACAATTATCACTCCTCTTTTCACTTAGTGAAAGCCACTCTTGTTTCCAATTTCACTTCTCCAAATGAGCGCTTTCCAGCCTGAATTGGACAAAGCCCCCATTACATATCTCACGGCACCACACACATCTACTTTATGGTACTTAGCACATTTGAAATAATAATATTTGTGTCATCCATGAAGACAGGGATCTAGTATGATCTTGCTGGGCACAAGCACCTGTCTGGCACATAGCAGAAGCTGTATACAATATACATTTGCAGAAAAATGAAAGCCTAGATAGTATGAACTTACTAAGTTTTATTGCATGATATATGACTGTAAGGATAACTGAGTGAATGACTGAAAGAATAATTCTCGGAGCTTACGAGTGAGTTAAGAGAAAAAAAAATCTCTAAGTTTCTAAAGGCCAGAGGCCCCTTCTCCTTACTCCTCTTCGAATGTAGACAGGCATCTTCCACCCACCAGTGGACATTTTAATTCTGTCAGAGGATGGTGATGATGTGTTCTTGGCAGAGTAAGTATCTTGGAAAAAAAATCTTTTGTTATTAAAAACAGAAATTCTGAGTAAAATATAACAAATATCCTTCTAAATGCATAGCTGAGTTCTCAAGAAAGTAAGGAATTTTCCATGGTCAAACACACAGAGGGATCTGAAAAGCAGAACCAAGTCTCTGAACTGATGCTGGCTGTCCTGAGGGGAGGGAAGGCTATCAGTAGCATGGTGCTGGGATCGTAACATCCACATGGTTCAGGAGGAGAAGCACCAGGACCTTCATGAAGTGGGAATGGGGAGATGGGAACTGAGACTCCCACATAAACCTGGAACTCTCAAAGGAACACCCCTCCATAAAAGAAGGTAACAGGGAAAAAATTTATCCTACCTGCAAAAGGAGACTACTAAGAAACTTGTCTGCCTCTGCCTCAGTGGGGTTGTGGGAGAAGGTGGAAACATTCTCCTCGAGAAGAGATAATCATAGCCCACTTCCTTCAGGCCAGAGGCTCAGGTTGAATCACTATTGTATGGTATACCCATCTAATGAGAAGTTAAAATAAAAAGTGGCCTAGGCCAATGATGACCCTGAGGACCCCAACAAAAGCACATGCAAAACCTCTGCCGAGGAACACACACCTCAGCCTGCACTGGATCACCATGGAGAAAGCCCTTGAAGAAGAGCTCACAATCCAAAATTATAAAACGCACAAACCGTCCACATGTGCAATGATCAGTAGGCACAGGGATCAGGAACCTGATGCTCCCCACCCCACCCCTCCATCATCACCACCAAGAATTTCAGATATGAGAATTATTAGATAGCTCTAATTTAAACATACAGTATGTATTCCACATGTGAGATATTAATACAATAGATTCTCCTGGATTATGGAGAATTGGGTTATGCTGCGCATGTGAAAGATGTCTAAAGCCCCCCAAATATTTGCTATTTTCTTTTCCAGAAAATGGTACAAGGACTTCTTGGGGGTGGATCTATGATTTTAGGAGAGAACGGCTTCCACATGGTTACTGCCACCAATTAGCAGTGTAGTCCCTATTTAAATTAAAATATATTGTCCAAGGAGCTCCCCATTTAGGTGGTGGTTTGCAGCAGACACTCTGGCAAGTTGTAGAAAATTGTTCACATAGCTTTAAAGACTGTGAAAAGTGGTGAGATGGGCATGTCTGATTGGAAGCATGTTGGCATGGACCTCGATGTCTATGTCATAGCAAGAATGCACGATCAGCTTCACACATGACAGCACAGTTAAAACAATCACAGCTAATGAGTATACAGCACCCCCTTTTACAAAAAATGATCAAACTGCTACAGGCATGTCTCTTGGAGAGATGACATCTGGTTTGGGGCATTTCTAAATTGTCCCAAAGGGCATTTGGGACAAATTAGGAATTAAGAACGCCATTTCAGTGATGCATCATTTTTCATTTCATACAAATGGGACGTAATCTGTCCAACAGCATCAATGTTATCAATGTGCTCTGCTTTGCCCAGTAGATATTTTTCTTTTTCCTTTTTTTTTTTTTTTTTTTTTGAGACGGAGTTTCGCTCTAGTTGCCCAAGCTGGAGTGCAATGGCACAATCTCGGCTCACTGCAACCTCCACCTCCCAGTTTCAAGTGATTCTCCTGCCTCAGCCTCCTGAGTAGCTGGGATTACAGGCAGGCGCCACCATGCCCAGCTAATTTTTTTGCATTTTTAGTAGAGACGGGGTTTCTCCATGTTGGTCAGGCTGGTCTCGAACTCCCAACCTCAGGTGATCTGCCCACCTCAGCCTCCCAAAGTGCTGAGATTACAGGCATGAGCCACTGCGCCCAGCCCCAGTAGATATTTTTCTAAAGAACTGTAGGCAAGATAAAATCATGTAACTGGTTTGTATACTACTGTGCACTTGGATTACAACTGGATTTCTACTCTTTGGTTGCTATTATGGAAAGATCATTAAGATTTATTGCTTCTTTGTGCCAGGTGCTTTGCTAGGAGCTTTACAAGTGGTCTATAACTTAACCCTCACAACCAAGGCAATAATAACAATTGCCATTCATCACATGCCCACCAAGTGCTAAATATAGTACCATAAGTAATGCGGCTTCTTCAACATAAGAGCAACTGCATAGGTTAAACATTGTTATCCCAATTTGCAAGCAAAGAAACAGGAAACCAAAGAGGCTAAGAAACTTGGCCAAGGTCACAGAACTAAGAAGTGTGAGAACCAGGATTTGAGCCCAGGTCTGTCCATTTCTAAAACTAGAGTGCTCTTAATTACACCCCTGTGCCAGGATCCAAAGTGTAGGCCTTAAGTTTCTCTTGCAAGTTAGTAAACCAACACTTAAAGGTACAAGAGAAGACGCTATTTGGCTATTTGGAGAAAGAAAATGCTTTCCTTTTAATTCTCTCTCTCTTCTAAATTTTGAAGTGTGAGAGCATGACACCACTATTAAATAGACAGATATGTTTCATATTGTCATGGATTTTAAGGCAAAACCTTTACTTGTCTAATGGGAACTTAGATTTCCTCAAAATGTGCTCTTTTCCCAAACTTATCACATTTCTTATGTGACAATTATGTGGACCAGAGCTTTTCTTAGTGTGGATTGCAATAAAAAAGTTTGAAAGTGACTGATATAGACAATCTGATTACTAGCACTATGTTTAAAGAATCTGCATTAATTTCCCTGAAATCCTGGGTAATCAAGTTTGTGCTTTGCTATGAAACATGCTGAGGAAAAAGCAGAAGATGCTTCTCCTCTTGTCACTGTGCCTGCTTTGCTCTGTCGCCAAACACTCTCTTCATTCTCTCCCTGACCCTCCAGCCTCTCCACCTCTGCCTGATTCCTTGGTTCCTCTTTTCTAGGGTTGTCCCCATTCAGTTCTCACCCTCTTGGGGACATGCCCTATCTTGTGGTTTTTCTATGCCTTCCAACCTGACACCTCCAGTTCCAACAGTACCCCAAACTCCTCATTTCAAACTTCCTATTAGACATGTCCATATTAATGACACATTCTCCTCTCCTAAGAAACATATCTAAAAACCAAGTGTATGTGTCTTTTCTTCCAACTGCTCCCCAATCTAACTTTCCCATTGACTTCATGGGATAGCCATGGTTTCAACCTCTCAGGTGGGACACCTTACTCTTCTTTGTCTCTCCTTGGTTTTTCTCATTCAGTCAATAAATTCTGTGAACTTTTGGTAGCACCTGTTAGATTTATCCCTTCTTTTCCATTCTTCTGCTGCCATGCTGTGTGCTCCACATATGGGTTTCAGTTATTGTCTCCGAGATATTCTTCCTTTCTTCATTCTCTCTGTTCTTATACTTTCCTTCTATCCACAATTCAATTATTCGATCAGTGTCTATAAAGCACCTACTATGTTCCAGATACTGTGTAGGTGCTGAGTGAACAAAGGGAGATGCTCCCTGCTCTCGTGAAGTTTTCTCTATAAAGCAGGAGGAGATGGCCTTCAAACAAGTAAGACGCCAAATTTACAAAACTCAAAACCTTGGAAATGAGTAAGGTGCCTATCTCTTCCAGAATAATCTTCCCAAATACCCCTTTAGTTTGTTACTCCTCCAACTCAAGTACTTCTCATGTCTCCCTATTGCCCATTGAACCAATCTAGAACATTTTCCTAGACATGATGAGGTTAAGTAACTTGTTTAAGGTTACACATCTAGTAAACTGAAAATAGCTGGTCAGTGCAGACAAGCAGATTTTCCATACATACATCATGGTAACAGTGTTCACTGAGTCTATGAATTGACATACTGTTTCTGGAGAGATGAGTTAGGATAACAGTTAGGATTATGGAAGCTCAACTTTAGTCTGGATAGGGCAGGACATTTGGTGTAGTAATCTGCTGGTATATTCAACTGCTTCTAAACTACTTCCATCTTTATTTGTTTATTTATTTTTTTAAGACAGAATCTTGCTCTGTCACCTAGGCTAGAGTGCAATGGCACGATCTTGGCTCACTGCAACCTCTGCCTCCCGGGTTCAAGCCATTCTCCTGTCTCAGCCTCTCAAGTAGCTGGGATTACAGGCACCCACCATCACACCTGCCTAATTTTTTGTATTTTTAGTAGAGATGGGGTTTCACCATGTTGGCCAGGCTGGTTGCGAACTCCTAACCTCAGGTGATCCACCTGCCTTGGCCTCCCAAAGTGCTAGGATTACAGGCATGAGCCACTGCTGCCCGGCCTAACTGCTTCTATCTTAATGGAGTACAGTTGGCAATCTTTTGTTTTCAAGGTACAGAAAATCCAACTCAAACTGGCTTGGAGTAGAAAGGAAATTGCCATTTCACATATCTGGAGACAGTGATAGTTCTAGATTCAGATCTCATTTGATTCAGAAGCATATGATGTCATTTCTGTCTCACTGCCAAGCAGAAAAGATGGGTAAGGCTTTGCTAGTTTTATAATCTCACCACACATCATCCAGAGGATGAGAGGGCATTCTTTCTGGAAACTTCCACTGAAGATAGAGGAAGTTTCTATCCGAGGGCCCCCAAACAAATCCTTGCATTTTGCTGACATAAACTGCATCATAGGCCTTCTATAAACTCATCATTTGACAATGGTAGGGATAAGGGGTGGTAAGTTCCCACACAAAGCACATGGCCAGAATGTGAAGGGGAAGTTTCTTAAGGGTGTCATTGGCAAGATGCTAATGAGGCAATGAACAAATATGCCTCAGAGTGGATTTGCTTGTCTGTTTTTACCTTTCTATAAGTGTGTTCTTATCCTTCAGTTTTTAAGTTCATCTCCTTACTCAGGTTAACCTGAGATTTTCTCTAAGTGCAGTTAACTGTAACAATAAACACACACACACACACACACACACACACACACGCACATCCTTGTAGACGAGGGAAAGCAGCTCAGCAGATCTATCATTATTTGTGATGAAAAATACATGAAGAATGGTAAAATCAATATCTTTGCTTTCATCTTTCAAGGAAATCAGTAATTAAAACTGTCAATTAAATTGTTCTCATAGATTTTTTTAAACAACATGTGTTGTTTAGATTCTTAAAGGAATGATTATATATTGAATTTAAAATGAAACTTATTGAGAACCTTTGTGTATTATTTATTTTAATTCCCATAATTCCATAAAAACATATTCCTTGTTTTTATAGATGAGGAAACTGAGCCTCAGAGAAGTCCAACATCCACCTAAGGTCACAGATGGTAAAAAAGCCAGGATTTATGACCAGATAAATGCCTCTAAAATGCAGGCTCCTCCCACTGACACATACCACCTGCGCGCCAACTCATGAGGAGCAGCAAGTTGTTCCTGTTGATTCTATGTAATTATCAGCCCTCCCATCGCTGCTGTCATCAGCTTTTATGCTCGTATAGAAATGCAACAAGAATATACTGCCAGGAAAAAGGCGGAAGGTGACTTCTGCCAAAGGAGAATGGAGACAGGGGTTAGTGTGAGGTGAAGCCACAGGGTGAGCCAGTTTAAAGACTTCCAGAAATTGTCTGGGGCAAGAAGGAAAGGGATGGGTTAGAAGCAGAAAAGTGACAACATGTTTGTGGGAGACAATAACATGAACCAGTTGGAAAATTAAAATAGAGTGCTCTAAAAATTCAAGAAATATAATACTCCAGGTCAGAGTTTCTTGACAGCAAAATCCATATTACTCAGAAAGGCCTTTGAAAATACAGCAAATGCTCTAGAAATGGTTAATATGCAGAACACATACACACACACATACACAAACACAAAAGGAACACACTTTGAATTTTCTGATAATTTTCTTGTCTGCTCAACTTTGTGACCAACTATCTAAAAAGTGAAGGGAGGGAGATTTTGTGTGCTTTAGTTTGAATTCCTTGATGGGGCATTAGTTACCTCCTGTGGATAAGATGTCGCACTCCAGCCTGATGTGAAACAATATTCACCCCCTTGGCATTAAGCAAACTTTCCCCACAAACCAAAATAATAATGATTTTTAAAACCCTCTGTATTTCTTTCTACAAAATCCTACATACACACCTAGAAATGCTTTTCCATGGGAATGGGATCAGGAGTGAGTGGTAGCTTCTTATCAGGGAGGGTGCATTTAAAGTGTGTTCAGTTGTGAATGAGCATGCGCCTGCGTATGCAAGGAGAGGGGGATGGCCACCGAATTAGTGGAGATGTTCCAAAGAAGCCAAATTAGATAATTTTAGAGATGGTTAATAAGGGAGGAAGAAAATGGGCCATTTTCTTCTCCTCAATTTTTAATATATAATAATTTATACAAAAAGGTTTTAATGTCTAAACACAGTAGGCTTTACCATTACAACATGAATGGTAGGAAGGGTGGGAGGAAGGGCGGAAACCAGGAAGCACAAAGCTAGCCCAGCTTGGTCAGACAAAATGTTTACTGAGCATTTTTGTGGCAATCAATGGGTAGGAGTTTTCTTTTGTGGACAAGGAAAATAGTTGGCTGCTCATAGGAACCTATGTTCTACTGGGAGGAGGCAGACATAATAAATAATAAATCATACAAGTGGTATTATTATCTATAAGCAAATAAATAAGGTAAATTCCAATATTGAACAGAAAAAGGGTGACTAGGCCCATGTGAGAGAAAGGGCACATTAGCCAGCTCGGGCTGGGGAAGGCCTTTCTAAGGAGAAACACAGGAGTTGGGACATGAATGAAGAGAAAGACAGAGTCATGTGGAGATTTGGAGGAAGAGTGTTTCAAGCAGAAGGAGCAGTGATTGAAAAGGCTGGGACAGCTCTGCTTGATGGAGGGATGGGAAGCAGCCCAGTATGGCTGCAGCCCAGGAATCATGGGGACAGGAAAAGGGAGGTAAAGTCAGAGGGTAGACAAAATCACCAAGCTTCTTTTAAGCCAGTTTAAATAGCTGAATTTTATTCTCTGGTATTGGGAAGCCATCAGCGGGTTTTGCCCAAGGGAATCATATTGTCTGATTTACATTTTAGAAAGGTTACTCTGGCTGCCATGTGCAGTGTGCACTGGAGGGGGGCAAAGTGGAACGAGGAGAGGCCAAGAGTGAGGTAGTGATGCAGGTGATGCAGATACTGTAGGTGGTGCAGGTGACACAGGTGGTGCAGGTGATAACAGTGGTGCAGGGAGTGCAGGTGCTGCAAGTGATGCAGGTGGTGCAGGTGATGCAGGTGGTGCAGGTGATGCTGGTGGTATGGGTGATACATGTGGTGCAGGTGATGCAGGTGGTGTGGATGATAACAGTGGTGCAGGGAGTGCAGGTGATGCAAGTGATGCAGGTGGTGCAGGTGATGCAGGTGATGCAGGTGGTATGGGTGATACAGGTGGTGCAGGTGATGCAGGTGGTATGGGTGATACAGGTGGTGCAGGTGATGCAAGTGATGCAGGTGATGCAGGTGGTGCAGGTGATGCAAGTGATGCAGGTGATGCAGGTGGTGCAGGTTTGGGCAAAGGCTGTGGCTGTAGATGGTAAGAATCATTGGTGATGGAGGGGCTAAGATGTGCTGATCAATCAGATCTGAAGGTCTGTACTGAATTGAATAGTATTCTCCCCAAATCCACATCCATGCAGAACCTGTGAAGGTTACTTTATTTGGAAACAGGGTCTTTGCAGATGTGACCAAGTTAAGATGTCAAAGTGGATTATGGTGCGTCCTAATCATTATAAGAGGGAAATTTGGACACAGACACACCTAGAGGGAAGAAGACCATATGATGAAAGAGGCAGATATTGGGAGTCATGATGCCACCAGCTGGGGAACCCCAAGGATTGCCAGCAAACACCAGAAGCTAGGAGGAGGCAAGGCAGGATTCTCCCCCAGAGCCTCCAGAAAGTATGGCCCTGATGACACCTTGGTTTTGGACTTCTGGCCTCCAGAACAGTGAGAAAATAAATCGTTGTTTTTTTAGCCACCCAGATTGAGGTACTTTGTTATGGAAGCCCTAAAAAAACGAATTTAAGGTCTGAGGGAAAGAGGAATCAGGAATGGCTCCACTGTTCAGGGCCTGTTCAGCTGGGTAGATGATGATACCACTTCCTGAGATGGGGCAAGGGCAGGTTTGAGGGAGAAAATCAAGAGTTTGATTTTAGACATAGTTAAGTGTGAGATGCCTCTAGACATCTAATGATTACACTGGAAATGCAAATTGAGAGTATCAGCATTTAAACAGTACTTAAAAATCAGAAGTCTGGATGGGCTCACTTAGGTACAGAGTGTACCAGACAAAGCCCGTGGCCCCACAACCAGGAGACATTGGTCAAAGAGCCAGCAAAGCAGACCAAAAGAAGGAGGAGAGCAAGTCCTGGAAACCCAGGCACATTAGTCTCATGGAACCCAAGAGGACAGGAAATATTTCAACAAGGAAGAAGTGATCGCTGTGTCAAATGCCACTGAGAGGTTGAGTAAGACAAGGGGATTGGATTTGACTCTGGCAAGCTATCGGTTGTCAGTGATCTGGGTCAGTCATTCCAAGAGTGACGGAGTAAAAGTCCAAATTGAGGGGAAAAAGAAGGTGATGAAGTGGAGACATTAAGTATGGCCAATATTTTCAACACATTGTGCTTTGAAAAGAAGCAGAGGAAGGGAGCCATAGCTGGTAAAATGGGTGATATTAAGACACCGGTGCTGGGGGCAGTGGCTCACACTTGTAATCTGAGCACTTTGGGAGGCTGAGGTGGGTGGATCACCTGAGGTCAGGAGTTCGAGACCAGCCTGACCAATATGGTGAAACCCCAACTCTACTAAAAGTACAAAAATTAGCTGAGCGTGGCGGTGTGCGCCTGTAGCCCCAGCTACTTGGGAGGTTGAGACAGAAGAATTGCTTGAATTCAGGAGGCGGAGGTTGTGGTGAGCCAAGGTTACGCCACTGCACTCTAACTTGGGCGACAGAGCCAGACTCTGTCTTAAAAAAAAAAAAAGACGCTGGCATGCTGTAGTAATGATTGATAAAGGGGGAAATTGATGTCAATAGAGAAAAGGGTAACTGCAGGAGAACAGTTCTTAAGGAGGTGAAAAGGGATGGGATGGGGCAAAGCGGAGGGGCTGACCCAAGAGCAGTGTGGGGGGATGATTACTCCACAGCCTCGGGGAGAGGGCAGAGGCTGAGACCAAGTGTAGTGTGCTGGCGAAATCAGTGGAGGGAAGAGGTCATCCTTGACCATTTGTATCTGCTTTTGCTGTGAAATATGAGACAAGATCGTCAGCCAAGCCTGCAAAGGGATGTGGAGATCTGAGAAGAGGGGAAGGCGGTAAAGGGTAAAAGGCAGTGTAGGAACATGACTTTACTAGGATTGTCTGGCAGTGCAGAATATCCATTTAAGATCTGAAGTCTTCCTGTGAGTCCCAGCAGCACCACCCTAAGAGTCTCTCCAGACAATGGCTCTGCTGTGTCTGAGTGCCAAGTCGGCCTGACCCCGTCATTGTTCAGTCATGCTCTTCGTTGCTCCTACTCCCCACCTTTGATCTTTCCATCAGAACTTGCCAGGGGAGGCATCTGCTTTTCCTCATGTGCCCTGGAGGCAGCCACAGAGAGGAGAGGCCGAGGGGTCAGAGTGATGGCATCCCTGCCTGCAGCTGCTCATGGGGGCTTCCATTTTCAATTCTGTGCCCTGCGTTGGAACTTACAGAAAGCCCAGCGAGGAGAACACCACTATCACTGAGTGCGCACTGATGTGTGCAGTGAAACCCCTGCAGTTAAGAATTTCAGACGGATTCTAACCAACTCGCTGTAGAATTCTATTCAAGTGGATTAGTTTAACAACTGACTGATTGATGATTGCAAATTTTAACAATCTCTCGGTTTTGCAGTTTCTCTTGTTTGTGTCCCTACTGGTGATGCTTTTCTGCCCTGCCCCCTCATCCGAGGCTGCTATGGGGCAGAAACAATAGCTACGTCTTGGTTGGCCTCCAGTCCTCAGGACTGATACAAAACAGGCCTTGGATAAATTGGTTGCTGTGTGTATGTATTACAGTGAGTTCTTCTAACTGTGTTAAGTAGGAATTTCTGCTGGGAAGACCAGACTTGGACAGGCCAGGTCCTTTACGCTGACAGCCTTGTATCCGTCACTCTATCCATGGAGGGCAATGTAACATAACTCACAATGGTGCTAACAGCTCAGTGTGGTGATGCTTTAACTCCATACTGCCAGGATCATCCCGTCTCTTCACTCGGGGAAGACCCTGCCACCTATGACTTAAAGACTGAAGTCATTTCATGGGGGGGATCAGGAGACACCCTAATTTCCCTTCTTTCAAAAGCTCTCTGCAGTTTCGTCCTCATTCTTTTCCTTTACCCCTGGGGAAAGCTAAAGATGAGCTGGGAAGAACATCTCAGAAGGGACTGGGAATTTTTAAATTGGCTTAGCTCAATGAACGGCCTTAGAAAAATCCTCTCATCTCGGGTTCTCAGTGTCCTTTTTGGTCACAAAAGGAGCTTATCTGGATGCCTCTAAGGTCCCTTCCTTAGTCTCTCCTTGGATGAAGCTCAGGTTGCCCACCATGCATCTGATACCATCCTTTCGCTGACCTCAATTACCAGCCCTTCGTCCCTCCCCCATCCTTCCCCTTCAGTATCCATAAATCCCTCCCATCTGTGTACAGAGGCCTTTCCTCAACACCGCCACTCCCTCACATGTGACAATAGAGGCTGTGTCTTTCTTGCTTATCTTAGGTATCCTTGGAGTATCTGTAAGCAGACAAGGGCTTTTGTCAGGAGAAGTAAAGTTCACGGCCAGGTGCTGTGGCTCACACCTGTAATCCCAGCAGTTTGGGAGGCTGATGTGGGTGGATCTCCTGAGGTCTGGAGTTCGAGACCAGCCTGACCAACATGGTGAAACCCTGTCTCTACTAAAAATACAAAAATTAGCCAGGTGTCGTGGCACGCGCCTGTAAATTCCAGCTACTTGGGAGGCTGAGGCAGGAGAATTGCTTGAACCTGGGAGGCAGAGGTTGCAGTGAGCTGAGATGGCGCCACTGCATTCCAGCCTGGGTGACAGAGCAAGACTCCATCTCAAAAAATACAAAAAAAGAAGAAAAGAAAAAAAGAAGTAAAGTATCACTTTACTTTTTGCCCCAGTAATCCGCTGGTGCTTTGGTCCTGGGTGTTTCTTAGTAAAGTCAGGCAACACCAATTCTATACACCTGACTGCATCTATGAGTTTACATAAGGCCCCTGAATGGAAATAGACTACAATCCCATCTTGTCTCTTTGAGGTTCAATGATGCTGATATATATCAGGTGGACCTATATGGCACAGAACCAGGTCAGACAGTAGGAAAGGATGATGGGGCCTCCAGAGAATCAAGTCACCAGGAGTCTGGCCTGGTGTGCTGGAATAAGTCCCAGGGCTTACAGAAGGTGTAAGTAATATGGTCTGGACGAGTTAGCTCCAGGCTAGTTGGCAGAGATCTACACTGGCCCCAGAAGTGGCCATGAAGAGAGTGGGCATCACAGAAACACCTCTGGAGATGAGTCAAAGCTTTGGCACGAGCAGCAGAGGCACACAGGACCAGCAGGTGGGGCTGTTGATATAGTTAGGACAGGACACATGGCCTAGAGCAGCATCACCAGGCAAGGTCAGGTGGATAATGTCAGGTGAAAACAGTGCTGGAAATTCTTGGAAATATTCCCAAAGAATTCTTTGAAAGATGGATTTTCCTGTGATGATCCATACTGATTACAAGGTGAGAGAAGCAGCTATTAAGTTATTAGAATTCAAGAATTGAAAAGAATCAGGCCTCGCTTTGGGGTCCAGTACTGGAGGCCTGGAACATTGGGTTACATTTATACCTCCCTGCATGGAAAAGGGCCTTACACATGGTAGGGACTCGGTCCAACTGTTCGATTCTTCCTATTTTTTTAAATCGGAGATTTTTTATTCACTTTATCATTTGTGGATAAATAGACCAACACAGACTGCTTCCATTTATGGGAAGACCTTGGTATTTCCTGAGTCAGGAGGTTCCTAAACCTCCCTGCTTTGGAATTTACCACACTTCTCTTCCCATCTCCTCCTCCCCAGGGTCCGTAACCACAAGACTTGAGGTATTGTAAAGTACTTTCAGTTCAGCAACTGAGGACTCAGAAGAGAGGCCTGTACACAGTTGTGAAACCTTAAGCCCCTGGAAAACGCCCACCGTTCAAGGGCAAGGTCACGCTGGGTCCCACCCTTGGGGAACCCTCCACACTGGCAGGCTGCGGATTGGCTCCGCCTGTCTTTCATGTCTCTGCAAAGTGTTAACAAGTCGATTTCTATCGTTTTAGTGGAAAATGGCCGCTCAATGCTCAATGTTGAAAACTTTCAACACAGATTACTGAAAACTCTTAAAACATATTTGAGAGCCTCCAAGTTCCTCTTCTGCCCCGCCTAGATGCCTTCCCCTCATCTACATAGGACTCTAACTCCTATAGAGGAATTTCATCATTCCTCCCTCTAGAATCCATACTTTGCTGATCAGGCCAATACTTACTAATTGGTATGCAACTGCCAGAAGGCAATAGAAGCTCCCCAAGAATTCCACCCCTAAATCTGTGTTGCCATCGCTATTCATTAGACAAAGTCCTTTTTGAAAACCACAAATTCTGAAAGTATTTTCTATGCAACTTCCCAAGAAATGATTTAACAGTCTAGAAATGATTCAAGTCTACCAGATACTTGTAAAAAAAATTTTCTGCCAAATCAAGTCAAAATATTTGGTTAATATAAATATGAATTAATGAACCATATTCATTCTTAAACTTCATGAGGGTTTTTTTTTCATCAAACGTGGCCCAATTTTGAGTCCAGAGACCTTAATAACCACAATGAATGTGTCATTTTGGTTAGAAAAACAACTTTCCAAAAGTAAACTAACCTCTTGGACTTGAGGTCCTATGGAAAGGCTGTAAAGTATACTAAACCCATGGAGTGAATGTGCAGGTTGCTGAGAAAATGCCCAGTCTTGAAGAAATGAAGATGGCCTTTGTGCTGTTCTCTCAAATTTATGCCAGCTCTGTCTTACTCTTCAGAGGTAGAAGACCTCTGGGTTAAATGGCCTAGGAAATATACTACATTGAAAGCATCATTTTTAGAGTTCAAACATTATTGTTATTATAATTATTTTATAGCTAACATCACTCAGTGTTTACTTATGCCAGGGACTAAGCTCATTTAAGCTTCACAAGTCTGCAAGTCAGAGTTATCCCCATTTTATGGAAAATAGTAACAATACAATGCTAATATTTACGTAGTGTTTATTATATGCCGGGAACTGTTCTAAGCAATTTACACATATTAACACATTAAACACCCACACTAACCTCATGAAGTAAGAGAATTTTTGCACTGCACAATACCACCAGGTTCCATTCACATCAATGATGATGTGACCACATCAGTCGTGGTTTCTAATTTCTCCACCTTCTAAGGGTTCTTGAATGAGTAAATGCCTCCCAGCGTAGTGGCCAGTCTAGGTCTCTGATTATACAGCATCTCATGCTGGGACATATATCACATCTGTACTTCTCCCAGGTCAGAAAAATAAAGGACCACTTATTTTAAGCACAGAACTTGATGTACACCCATACGCACATAAACTTGGATCTCACAAGAACCCTCTAATTGCACGTTTCTTTTGTAGCGAGACCACATGTTGCACAAAAACTGCTTTGCCTGAAGATATTGTAAAGTAGTGAGTTTGGGGGGTCTGCAGAGTTGCATTTAAATTTGTGAGAGCACCTTATGTACCTATTTGGCTATTTCACTTATGCACATTTCCCCAATATATTTATATCTTAATTCAAATATATATATTTGAATTAAGATGGTTAAAAATGGACGTTCTTTCATAAGCATAACTGAAGACAGGTAAAGCGCTAAGACACAGAAGCGTTCCTCTCTGTACTTTGGGGCTTGAGGGCTCAAAAGCTAGAAATCGCACTTCCTAGGCTCTCCTGCAACTCAGGTTCCAAGTGCAAATGGAGTATCAAGGCCCAGAAGACGGAAGTGAGGTGGAGGCTATTTTCCTGCTGCTGC
This sequence comes from Pan troglodytes, assembly GCF_028858775.2. NCBI lineage: Eukaryota > Metazoa > Chordata > Mammalia > Primates > Hominidae > Pan > Pan troglodytes. The sequence goes on from NC_072402.2 coordinate 34,888,981, forward strand.
AGCTGTCTCAGCTGGCAGGTGGTTGTAGAGGCTAGGACTCTCCTGCAATAGGGTGGCAGCTTCCAGGTGTGGAGTCACAGAGGCAGCCTCCGCAGAGGCAGCCTCCCATAGGGGCAGCAGCAGCTTCCTGATCACTGACTGCAGCTAATTTGATGTCTTCTTGAGGCCAGCAGTTCTAGCAGAGATGTCCTGCTTTCCCAGTGCCCCCCACCACAGAGACAGCAGCCCCCTTGATGGGCCAATTGCACACGGTGTTCCAGAAGTGATTCCTAGATGCCCAGCCTGGAGCCTACTCCTCCAGCCCTTCTTTCTCATATACCCAATTTCCTGTAACAAATCTCTTCCCACGGAAATTAGCTCATTTGTTCCCCCAAACCAAACTTTAATGGATAATAGATAGCACGTGACAAACACCCAGTGCTCAGGAATCAGCCTGCAATGCTCAATGTTTGCACTTAGAAACCAGGAGCTGCTTTTTTCCTGTCGGATGTCAGAGGCAAACAAGGGAGTCAGTGCCCTGGCAAGTCTTGGCACTCAATTAAAACAGCACATTCCATCCAGGTGTGCTGGCTCACGCCTGTAATCCCAGTACTTTGGGAGGCCGAGGCAGGTGGATCACGAGGTGAGGAGTTCCAGACCAGCCTGACCAAAATGGTGAAACCCGTCTTTACTAAAATATACAAAAATTAACCAGGCGTGGTGGCATGTGCCTGTAGTCCCAGCTACTCATGATGCTGAGGCAGGAGAATCATTTGAACCTGGGAGGCGGAGGTTGCAATGAGCCAAGATCGTACCATTGCACTCTAGCCTGGACAAAAGAGTGAGACTCCATCTCAAAAACAAAAACAAAAACAAAACAAAAAAACCCCCCAGCACATTCCACATTTAGAGGTACCAGCCCCGGAGGGCTGAAGTCTGCCTTCTAACTGATCTGCATAATTTCTACTTAAATACTCATACTTCTCACAATCAACTTCTCACCACTGCCCCCCATGTCCCCCACCACCCCCAACAAAGAAAAGAAAAAGAAATTCCAGCAGAGCAAAGGAGAATTTGTGCAGAGGCTTCTTTCTCAACTCTGAGTACCATCCTCAGTAAATCAGGCACTTTTGAGCCCATCTTTTGTGTGTGCTGAACCCCTATTAACTGAGCCCATATTTAAAAAACAGTTAGGCTATGCGTTTTAAGCCTGCCTCAGTCTATGCTTGCCTGGCAGAATCTAACCTCCCCTTTAAATGAGAACCAATTACTACAAGGGATCATTCTTTTGTAGCTTCAGAAAAAAAAAAAAACGGTCTGACTGGCAAAATAAAAGAATTTAAATAGAAGATGATAATGCATACAGGACAAAGGCTGGCAATGAGTTCCTTGGGGCCAACAATGTTTATATTAATAATATCTTCATTATGAGGATTTTAACAAGGCATCAAATCATTTGCACACTAAAGTTCATATATGGGAATCTCTGTATACAAGCTGGAAAGAGGCTACACTAGGGACAAACAATATTTATATATTGTCTAAGAGATCCTCTGCAGCTGTAGAATGTCTAGTAATATTAGCAAACTATACAAACTCTATGACTGGTAGATAGCATGTTCTCCTGAGGGATACATCATTGCCTCTTGCTCCTGAAGATTCCAAGAACGGAAAGCAAGGATTTAACAGCATCTCAATCATACAGTGAGGTCATTCATTACAGCTTATTCTCCATCATCAGCCCAGATGATGAAAAAGGCTATTTTCTTTCAAGGTCATCCCTCAGAAATGCTCTCCAATGAGTGAAATGAAACCAAATCAGCAGACAATTGCACCAGCCGTCAGGAGGCCTTCTCTCTCAGTATGACCAACTCTGTCACCAGCAAGATAATTTGCAGCTCTACGAGATCTTGCCTATGTGTCAAAAATGCCTAGAGTTTTATGCTTTACTAACTTACTGTCTTGCTAAGGTGCAGTGGCCAACTATGCAATGACCCTAGGCAGGAATTCAAATTGAGTCCTTGACCCATCTGAGGCTCAGACCCTGTGGTTTGAATCCAGTGATCACAGTGACAACCTCACACATAAGTGTTCTTCTTAGGACAACATAATCCTCAGAAAGTATGGACAATTCCTTCAGCATCAGATAAGTTAATCTACCTACTCTAGTATAGGTTGGATATTATTAGAACTTTTATGGAAGCCAGGAAGAAAATGCTCACAGTTAAAAGCTCTTTCTTACCTACCTCCAAAACCACAGTCCCTGATATTTGATTCCAGATACTGCAGCATTGAGGATGTTACAAAGCTTGCTTCAGAGTTTGTTGTTGCTGTTGTTTGTTTTTTTAGGGACAGGGTCTTGTTCTGTCACCCAGGCTGGAGTGCAGGGATGTGATCATAGCTCACTGAAGCCTCAACCACCTGGCCTCAAGCCATCCTCCCGTCTCAGCCTCCCAAGCAGTTGGGACTACAGGCACACGCCACCATACCTGGTTGATTTATTATTATTATTATTATTTTTTTTTTTTTTTTGAGACAGAGTCTTGCTCTGTCACCCAGGCTGGAGTGCAGTGGTGCAGTGGCATGATCTTGGCTCACTGCAACCTCCGCCTCCCAGGTTCAAGCGATTCCCCTGCCTCAGCCTCCTGAGTAGCTAGGATTACAGGCGCCTGCCACCACGCCTGGCTAATTTTTTGTATTTTTAGTAGAGATGGGGTTTCATTGTATTAGCCAGGATGGTCTTGACCTCCTGACCTCGTGATCTGTCTGCCTCGGCTATTATTATTTTTTTTGAGACAGTCTCGCCCTGTCTCCCAGGCTGGAGTGCAGTGGTGCCATCCTGGCTCACTGCAACCTCCATCTCCAGGGTTCAAGCAATTCTCCTGTCTCACTCTCTGAAGTAGGTGGGATTACAGGCGTGCGCCACCATGCCCAGCTAATTTTTTCTATTTTTAGTAGAGACGGGGTTTCACCATGTTGGCCAGGCTGGTCTTGAACTCCTGACCTCAGGTGGTCCGCCCGCCTTGGCCTCCCAGAGTGCTGGGATTACAGGTGTGAGCCACTGCACCCAGCCTATTTTTTATTTTGTAGAGACGAAGTCCTGCTATGTTGACCAGGCTGGTGTTGAACTCCTGGCCTCAGGCAATCTTCCCACCTTGGCCTCGCAAAGTGCTGGGATTACAGATGTGAACCACTGCACCTGGCCTGCTTCGTAGTTCTAACTAGGATTTTCCTTATAATAAGATCCCTGGGAGAGGGTTCAAAAAGAGTTCACCTAACACATATCAACTTTTGCTCTGAAGAGAATTCAAAGTTCCAAGGTTCTTACAAAACTCTCTAGGCACTGCCGTTAGCTTGGACACTAGTCACTAATAAAACAGGTCTTTCACTGAAGATAAAATGAGAATAATAATATAAGCAGAAAATGGCTAAGCCAGTAAAACAACAGAAACAAGAATAAATGAAATTATATGTTCTTTTTAACAGGTTTATTGAGGTGTAATTTACATGCCATGTAATTCACCCTTTATAAGCACAGAGTTCACTGATATTTAGTAAATTTATAGTTTTGCAATCATAACCACAATCCAATTATAGAACGTTTCGATCACCCACAAAATATCCCTAGTGCCAATTTGTAGTCAATCCCTGTTTCCACCCACAAGCCAGGCAATCACTAATCGGTTTTCTGTCTTTATAGATTTACTGTTTCTGGATATTTAATGTAACATCCAGTAAAGGAATCGTAGAGTACATGGTCTTTTGCATCCAGATTCTTTCATTGAGCACAGGAGTCAGCAAACTACCTGCTGCCTGTTTTTGTAAATAAGGTTTTACCGGAACACAGCTACAGCTATGCATTCATATACTGTCTGTTGCTGCTTTGGCACTACAAAGGCAGAGTTGGGAAGTTGCAACAGAGACCATCTTGTCCACAAATCTGAAATATTTACTACCTGACCCTTTAAAAAAACATTTGCCAACCTCTAACTTAGCATATTTTTGCGTTTCATCCATGCTGTAGCATGTCTCAGTCATTCATTCCTTTTTATTGCAGAACATTTTGCAATATATCACATTTAATATATAGCATGATTGCTTATATATTAATATATCACATTTATATTCATGTGTGTTAATATATCACATTTGACTATCCATTCATTTGCTGATGGACATTTGGATTGTTTCTAATTTGGGGCCATTATGAATAATGGAGCTATAAACATTCATGTATAGGTTTTTGTAGGAACATATGGGTTCATTTCTCATGGCAGACACCTAGTACCCAGGAATGAAATTGCTAGATTCTACGGTAAGCTTATGTTGAACCTCATAAGAAACTGGCAAACTGTTTTCCAAGTGGCTGTACCATTTTACGTTCCCACCAGTAATGTATGAGGGTTCCTGTTTCTCCACATTCTTACTGCCTCTTGTCACCATCTGTCAATTTTATTTTGCTATTCTAATGGGAATATCATGGTGGTTTTAATTTGTATTTCTTCTAATGACTAACGATGTTAACATCTTTTCATGTTTCATTTGTCTTCTTTGATGAGCTGTCTATTCAAATCTTCCACCCATTTTTTCTTTTTTCTCAGGTTATCTTATTATTGAGGCGTAAAACTTCTTTATATATTTCGTATAGAATTCCTTATCAGATGTATGATTTGCAAATATTTTCTCCTATTTCTCTATGGGTTGTCTGTTCACTTTCTCGAGGGTGTCTTTTGATACTCAAAAGTTTCCAATTTTGATGAAGCCTAATGTATCAAATTTTAAAATTTATAGATCTTGCTTTTGGTGTTGTATGTAAAAAATTTTTGCCCAACCCAATCCACTAACAATTTCTCCTATGTTTCTTATCAAAGTTTCATAATTTTGGCTCTTAACATTTAGGATTAATCTTTTTGCGTGTAGCCGTCCAATTTCCTTACCACCACTGTCCCTACTGAATTACATTGATACCTTTACAGAAAATCAACAACTTTAAACGTAAGAATTTATTCCTAGAATCCTGGAATTCAGTTCCATTGATCTATATGACTATCTTTTTGCTAATACTGTACTATCTTGCTAACTGTAGTCTTATAGTAAGTTTTAAGGCAGGAAGTATAAGTCCTCCACCATAGTTCTTATTTTTTCAAGATGGTTTGGCTATTTTGAGTCCTTTGCATTTCCACAGAAGTGTTAGCACCCTACCAAAAACAAAGCTTGCTGAGGTTTCCAATATTTGTATTTAAAGCTGTACTTTTTCTTTAAGGATCAGCTTGTCCATTTCTGTAAATGAGCCTGATATGGTTTGGCTGTGTCCCCACCCAAATCTCATCTTGAATTGTAATCCCCATAAACCCTATTGGGAGGGACCTGGTGGGAGATAAGTGAATCACAGGGGCGGTTTCCCCCATATTCTTCTCGTGATAGTGAGTGAGTTCTCATGAGATCTGATGGTTTTATAAGCATCTGGCATTTCCCCTGCTGGCACTCATTCTCTCTTCTGCTGCCCTGTGAAAAGGTGCCTTCTGCCATGATTGTAAGTTTCCTGAGACCTCCCCAGTCATGTGGAACTGTGAGTCAATTAAACCTCTTGTCTTTATAAATTAGCCAGTCTCAGGTAGGAATATTTCTTCATAGCAGTGTGAGAACAGACTAATACAAAGGCTACTGGTATTTTCATAGGAATTGTGCTGAATCTATGAATCAGTTTTGGGAAAATTTCCATTTTAACAAATATTAAGTCTTCCAGTCAACGAACTTGGTATATCTCTCCACTAATGCCTCTCAGCAATGTTTGGTACTTTATAGGACTTTAGCTTTTTTTGTTAAATGTATTTTTAAGTAGTTGATTCTTTCTTTTTTTTTTTTTTAGACAGAGTCTTACTCTGTCACCCAGGCTGGAGTGCAGTGGCGCGATCTCGGCTCACTGCAACCTCCGCCTCCCGGGTTCATGCCATTCTCCTGCCTCAGACTCTCTGAGTAGCTGGGACTACAGGCGCCCACCACCACGCCTGGCTAATTTTTTTGTATTTTTAATAGAGACAGGGTTTCACCGTGGTCTCGATCTCCTGACCTCGTGATCCGCCCGCCTCAGCCTCCCAAAGTGCTGGGATTACAAGCGTGAGCCACCGCGCCCAGCCGTAGTTGATTCTTTTTAATGATGTTGTGAATAGAATTGTTTTATTAATTTTTGGGTTGTTCATTGTTAATATACAAAATACAATTGATTTTTATATATTGATCTTGTATCCTGCAACTTTGTTGCACTTATTAGTTTGAGTAGGGGCTTTTTGTGGGTTTCTCAAGGTTTTCTACAAACTGCATCATGTCATCTATGAATAATGACAGTTTTACTTCCTCTTTTCTAATCAGGCTACCTTAAATTATCTTTTCTTATTGCATTTTAAAGATACTCCAGCGCAATGTTGAATAGAAGTGGCAAGAGCAGGCATCATTGATATTGTTCTTTACATCAGGAGGAAAGCATTCAGTCTTTCACCACTATGTATGTTAACTGCAGGTTTTTCATAGATGCATTTTTATCAAATTAAGGAATTTTCATTCTATTCCTACTTTATTGAATGGGTATTAAATATTTTGCAATGTTTTATCTATTTTAAGATAATCATATGGTTTTAATCATTTATTATTTATATGATGCATTATATTAATTGACTGTCTGATATTAAACCAACCTTGCATTTCTAGGAAAAATCCTATTTGGTTATGGTGTTAATCTTTTTCATAAGTTGCTGGATTTTGTTTGCTAATATTTTATTGAGAATTTCTGCATTTTACTCATGAGGGATATTAGTTTGTAATTTTCTTCTTGTATCTTTGTCTGACTTTGGTATCAAGGTAATGCTGGCCTCATAAAATGAATCAAAAAATGTTTTCTCCTCCATTTTCTGGAAGATTTTGTGAAGGATCAGCATTATTTATTCTTTAAACATTGGGTAGAACATTTAAAGAATAAATAATGGTAGAAAAGACCTGTGAGCCCATCTAGGTCTGAGGTTTTCTTTTGGGAAAAATTTTAATTACTAATCCAATTTATTTATTATAGCTCTGTTCAGATTTTCTTTTTTCTTCTTTTGAATCAGTTTTGATCATTTGTGTCTTATTAGAAATTTATCTATTTCATCTCATTTGTTGTAGGGACCCTCAGCTCCCCCTCAACTTTCTTTCTTTGTCCTGACAGGGGAACATAAAGTACCTGGACATAGCTGCATGCTCTCTGCTGCAGGCTTGAACCCACACTGAGGCCTTGAACATTCCCAGGCAAGATAAAGTTGTATAGATTGTTGCCCAAAACACTGAAAGGTCAAATATGTTGCTAAAATGTAGAAACTAGCCCGAGCCCTAAGTCAAATTCCCTAATCCCTCATATAATTTCCATAACCTGACTCCCTCATTATAGACGTACCTGGCCAGAACATCTCCTGTCTCTCTATCTGTTGAGAGGACTCTGAAGCCCTCTGTTTGTAAGATCTCCTAATAAATGCTTTAGACCAGTCACCCTAGTGTTTAGTGCTTCTTTCTTTCTTGGAATCCTAACCAGCTTCTATATCAGGATGGTCTGGGGTAGTTCCTTATGGGAACTCCACTGCTGCCAGTTTTGGGCGTGGGTTTGGTTGGACAGAACATTTGTTTGCATAAAGTTGTTCATAATATTTCCTTATAATTGTTTTAATTTCTGTAGGGTTGGTTGTGATGTTTCTGCTTTCATCCCTGATTTTGGTAATTTGTGTCTTATCTTGCCTTTTATTGATCAATCTAGTTTAAGATTTGTCAATTTTGTTGATCTTCTTAAGCAGCACTTTTGGCTTTTTAAAATTTTTCTCTAATGTTTTTTCCTGTTTTCTATTTCACTGATTTATGCTCTAATATTTCCTTACTTCTGTTTGCTTTGGGTTTGGTCTGCTTTCCTTTTACCAATTTCTGAGGGTGTCTTTTGTGAAAGATGTTAGTAAAAAAATAATTTCTGAGGGTGGAAACTTAAATGACTGATTCAAGATCATTTTTCTTTTCTAATGTAGATATTGAAATATATACATTTCTCTCTAAACACTGCTTATCTGAATCCCATATATTTTGGTATATTGTGTTTTCATTTTCATTTGTTTCAAAACATTTTCTAATTTTTCTTAAGAAGACACACAAATGGCCAACAGGTGAAAAAAATGCTCAATATCACTAATCATCAGCAAAATGCAAATCAAAACCACAGTGAGATATCACCTCACCCCAGTTAGAATGGCTATTATCAAAAAGACAAAAAGTAATAAATTCTGGCAAGTATGTGGAGAAAGGGGAACTCTGTGCACTATTGGTGAAAAGGTAAATTAGTACAGCCATTATGGAAAACAGTGTGGAGGTTTCTCAAAATATCAAAAATGGAACTACCATATGGTCCAGCAACCCCATTACTGTGTGTATATATACACAAAGGAAATGAAACCAGTATGTCAAAGAAATATCTATTTTTTCTTTGACCCATGAGTTATTTAACAATTTGTTGTTTAATTTCTATATATTTGAGACTTTTCAAGTTTATTTCTATTATTGATTTCTAACTGTGTTCTCAAAACATACCTTTCATAATTTCAGACTTTTAAAATCTAGTAAGACTTATTTTATGGCTTCATGTATGGTGTATCTTGGAGATATTTTCATGTCTTCCTTAAATAATGTATATTCTGGCCAGGTGCTGTAACTTACACTTATAATCTCAGCACTTTGGAAGGCCAAGGCGGGAGGATCGCTTGAGACCAGGAGTTTGAGACCAGCCTGGGCAACATAGTGAGACCCTGTCTCTACAAAAAATAAAAAAAGAATTAGTCAGTCCAGTAGTCCTAGCTACTTGGGAGGCTGATCACTTGAGCCCAGGAGTTCAAGATTACAGTGAGCTATGATCACACCACTGCACTCTAGCCTGGATCACAGACAGACTCTGTCTAAAAAAACCCCAAATGTATATGCTTTCATTGGATGGAGTATTCTATATATGTCTATTAGGTCAAGTTGGTTGATAGTGTTGTTCAAGCTCTTTTATATCCTTTTCATTTTTTGTATAGTTATTTCATCAATTATTTAGAGTGGGGTATTAAAGTTAACAATTATTATTGTTGAAATGTCTATTTGTCCTTTCAATTCTGTCAGTTTTTGCTTCGTGTATTTAGGGCTCTGTTGTTAGATGCATATATTTATAATTATTATATATTCCTGAATAATTGCCTGTGTTTTCATTATAAAACACCGCTCTTTGCTGTTAATAAGTGTTTTTTTTTTTTTTTTTTTGGTCTTACAGTCTATTTTATCAGTAGAGCCACTCCAGTCTCTCATGAATTTTTTTTACATGGAATACCTTTTTCCATTCCTTTACTTTCAATTTATTTGTGTCTTTTAATTGAAAATGTGTTTCATATATGGCATATGGTTAGATATTTCTTTTTTATATGGTTTGACAATATTTACCTTTTGATTTGCATTTTCCATGAATTAATGCTTAATGGAATTTGATATGGTTCTATTTATATCTGCCATTTTTCTATTTGCTTTCTATTCATTCCATATTAGTTTTCTGTTGCTGCTATAACAAATTACCATGAATTTAGTGGTTTAAAACAACATATATTTATTATCCTTCAGTTCCAGGGGTCAAAAGTTTGATGCAGATCTCACTGGGCTAAAAGCAAGGTGCTAGCAAGGTTGCATTCCTTTCAGGACACTCTAAGACAGAATCCATTTTCTTGCTTTTTCCAGCTTCTAGAGGGTGCCCTCCATCCTTGGCTCATGGCATCCTCCAAAGCCAGCTATGGCCACTCGAGTCTTTCTCACATTGCATTATCTGACGCTGACTCTTCTGCCTCCCTCTTCCACTTTTAGAGATCCTTGTGAGTATATTGGACCTGCCTGAATAATCCAGAGTAATCTTCCTATCTGACGATCAGTTGATTTGCAACCTTAGTTTCAACTGCAACCTTAATTTCCTTTGCCATGTAAGGTAACATACACACGGATTACACCGTTTAGGATATAGACATACTGGGGGTGCATTACAATGCTGGTATCTTTACTTATCATGATGTCTAGCACCTTTTTGTTTCTTTGCTTGTCCTTTATGCCTTCTTCAGTGTTAAACAAATATTTCATAATGTACCATTTTAATTCTAATTCCTTTGTTGAGTTTTTTATTTCCATGCCCCACCCAGAATCACAACTTCAGGCTAGTTGCAATGTTGATGTTCCCTGCTGTTTGCCACTGAGATTGCTAATGTTTCCAACAACACTCAACAGCGTGAGGTTTTCCCACATTCTACTGTGCTCCAAATCAAAGTCAGTGCCCCCTGACAACAAAGCTGATGGTTTTCATACTTTGCCCATACTAAAGGAGATGGGGTAAGGAGACAAGAGCAGTCTCAGGCTAAAATACCATAGACACTCACTGTTCTTATCTAGCTAGGTTCAGTACTTTCTCCTGAATAAAAGCTTTTCTATTTTGGTATGCCTGTGCTAGATTTCAGGAGTTCATAAATGGTTGGTTTTGATAATTTTGTACAATTTTGTCATTGTTTTGGGGAAGGAAATTTGCTGAACTCCTCACTCTACCATTCTCATATTATTTTAAGCACATAAAATGTTGGCAAATAATACATCATAGCATCTTCATCTAGGATAAAGTCACCCTGTTTCTGAATCAGATAGCTTTGTGGTGGGAAGGGAGTAATATGTTGCCTAAAAACCTACAGATATTGAAGGAAGAAGGGATAGCTTAAATTTGTATATCCTTCTTTCTTCTTAGATGGATTAAACCATACTTTGGTAAGAACAATATATAAATCATTGGTGACAACTTCAAATTATTAGCAGTAATTGTCCAAAGGCTGAGTTGAGTACCCATAATCTTTATTTGAATTTGAACAAAAATATCTCGGCCAGGTGCAGTGGCTCATGCCTGTAATCTCAGCACTTTGGGAGGCCGAGGCAGGCGGATCACTTGAGGTCAGGAGTTCAAGACCAGCCTGGCCAACACGATGAATCCCCATCTCTACCAAAAATACAAAAATTAGCTAGGTATGTTGGCGCGCACCTGTAATCCCAGCTACTCTGGAGGCTGAGATGGGAGAATAGCTTGAACCTGGGAGGCGGAGGTTGCAGTGAGCCGAGATCATGCCACTGCACTCCAGCCTGGGTGACAAAGTGAGACTCCATCTCAAATAAACAAACAAAAAAAAATCTCTCTTCCATAGATTTAACATTAGTTCTCAAGATCCTTCTGACTATGGAAAAACCCAGTACTGCAATATAAATGAATAAAGCATTATAATCATTGTGTCTAAAAAGTAATCAAGACTTAAAAAAATGTCAGCTGAATTGAACCACATTGGAAACTATTCTGAAACATATACACGATCATAGCACCAGTACAGCTGAGTGTAGTCCTGGATATGGTCCAAGTTGCTTCCTATGAAAATCACCCCAGGAATGTCAGTTCCAGCAGCTGGACCCATGTTATACTAGCAAGGCTGGAGCAGTGTCAGAGGAAGTCTCAAAGAACTCTTAAGTAAGAAAATAGCAGAAGTGACCACAGTCAGTGAAATAAAGCAACAGGGAAGTATTCGAGCATCTTGGAGGTGCTTTCCTTGATCCTAACCTTCCTGCCTTTCCATTCTTGGAATTTTCTATATCCAATAAAACTGTCTCTTTCTGGCACAAGTCAGCCAGGCAGTAGAAGAGTGTCAATGGGCAAGAAGCAGCCATAAATAAGTCCTAGACACCAAGAAATGACACCACTGCACTCCAGCCTGGGTGACAGAGCGAGACTCCATCTCAAAAAAAAAAAAAAAAAAAAAAAAGGTACCAGTTTTCCTGTGGACCAAAAACCCAATCTCCTTTCAACTCTATCCTGAATGGAGCCCAGACATGTACTGTACTTGCAGTACAGCTAGGGATCTGCCTCAAGACCTTTTCAAAATGCTGTGAGGCATAAAGGAACATGCTCAGGGGATGCCTCTCCAGAGGCCAGAGGGCTGGACAAGCCCATCTTTGAAGTACATCTAGTCCCCTCTCTTTGGTTCTTCGCAGTTAGATATCTTGTGACACCTAATACTTAGCTAACTGTAAACAGAGATCATTATCATATTATTAACCTAGCCTTTCACAGATAGCTGTGATAACTCAAACAGTTTATATGATATATTAAACTTTAATAAAATATATATAGCCCATCAAAACTGTCTACACTAACATTTCTCAGACTTCTTCCCCTTCCTGAACAGTCCCAGTGCAGGTCATAAGCATCTCCTCATATTACTACTGCAAAACCTATTGGCAAGCCTCTTGGCTCTTCTCTTTCCAGTGATCTGTCATTATACACAGCATCATCTGTGGTGAACACCATTATATAGCACAGATTCATTCTGGGTCTCTTGATTGTGCCCAGAAATTACACTCCTTTTATTGAATTATCATGGGATGCCACACAATTAGTATATGTTTTTTTAAATTTAAACTTTTTAGTTTAAACTTTTGCAGTTATTTTACTAATTCCTGCCTGCAAATCAGTCTGGGGAGTCGTGTGCTTGTGTGTGTGTATGTGTGTGTTTGTGTTCACGTGCACATACATGCATGCACATAAGTGAGTCAGGAAGAAATCCAAAGAATAAATGGATGATGGGGGGATGCATCTATTTCACTTCAACACTCTGGTCTGCCTTGATGATAGGGGCTGGAGATCTAATGGTGAACACACCGTCCCTGATCTCAAGAAGCTTACAAATCAAGTGGAGGAAACAGCCAATAATAACAGCAGAAAATATTCATTGAACACTTAGATGGTTCCAAGTGCTGAGCTAAGAACTGCACATGGTTCACCTCATTTAATCCTCAGGAGAGCTCTGTGAGTTGGGTACAATCATTCTTCTCATTTTAAAGATGAGAAGATGAGACTTAAAGAGGCTGCCCCAGGTCACACAGCTAAATAAATGGCAGAACTCAGGTGCAGGTTTATTTGATATCGGAATTCACTCTCTTGACCACTCTTTAATTCTGACCCCTTGGAGAGCCATTCTTACGTGCCCTCATGGCCATTCTCCCTAAGGCCCTTATGGCCCATGTACCCTAAAAACTTCTTTTTCCCACTGCCAAATCACCAGACACCAGCAATCAGAGTCCATCCATTGTCCTTTGGAATAGGCACACAGCCCCTTATTTCCCTCCTTAAAGTAATAAGAACAGAAGCTCAAATCCTCAGGCCTAGATTGTGAACCTGCAAGGGCATGGAGCTTCTTAACTGTATCCTCCGCCCACCCCACAGTACTCAGAGTGAAGAGTTTCTCATAGATCCCAAGTGAACTCTTTCTACAGTAGGCAGCCTGGGTGTTTTCAAAAATCAAGACTGGAAGCCCACCAAAGATGGCAGGGCAATGCTAGAATCCACTGAATTATATACTTTAAATGGGTGAACCGGGTGGTATGTGAAATATATATGCATAAAGCTGTTTAGAAAGAACAATATGACAGGGCAGCCAGTCTTTGAGAATGAGAGGCTTCTCTCCCTAAGTCTCCATCAGAAGATGGTGAAACTCATGGAGGGTGGATTTTTTTTTTAATTGTAAAAAATTTTATTTCAACAGTTTCAGGTGGTTTCTGGTTACATGGATAAGTGATTTAGTGGTGATTTCTGAGACTTTGGTGCCCCCATCACCAAGTAGTGTACAATGTACCCAATATATAGCCTTTTACCCCTCCTCCCCTCCCACCCTTCCTCCCAAGTCCCCAAAGTCCATTATATCATTCTTACGCCTTTGCATCCTCATGGCTTAGCTCCCACTTATAAGTCAGAACATACGATGTTTGGTTCTCCATTCCTGAGTTACCTCACTTAGAATAATGGCCTCCAACTCCATCCAAGTTACTGCAAAGGCCATTTTTGTCTTCTGTTTTATGCATAAGTAGTTTTCCATGGTGCATATATACTACATTTTCTTTATCCACTCATTGGTTGATAGGCATACAGTTTGGTTCCATATTTCTGCAACTGTGAGTTGTGCTGCTATAAACATGCATGATGATGTGTCTTTGTCATATAATGACTTATTTTCCCAATAGTGGGATTGCTGGATGGAATGGTAGTTCTACTTTTAGTTCTTTAAGGAATCTCTATACTGTTTTCCATAGTAGTTGTACTAGTTTACATTTCCACCAACAGTGTAAGAGTCCCCTTTTCACTGCATTTATTATTTTTTAATTTTTAAATTATGGCCATTCTTGCAGGAGTAATGTGGTCTCTCTTTGTGGTTTTAATTGCATTATCACTAATTATCAGGTTGCATTTCCCCGATAATTAGTGAGGTTAAGCATTTTTTGGTATGTTTGTTGATTGTATATCTTCTTTTTATTTTATTTTATTATTATTATACTTTAAGTTTTAGGGTACATGTGCACAATGTGCAGGTTAGTTACATATGTATACATGTGCCATGCTGGTGTGCTGCACCCCTTAACTGGTCATTTCGCATTAGGTATATCTCCTAATGCTATCCCTCCCCCCTCCCCCCACCCCACAACAGTCCCCAGAGTGTGATGTTCGAGGGTGGATTTTTAAATGACAAAGGAAATAAATCAAATCTAGTTGGTGAGTTCAGGTGTTTCTTCTACTTGCTGTGATGGTTTTGTTACATGTTTAGCTGAAGCAATGTTTATGAGAACAAAGAAATAGGTTCAGATCCCTAAATACGGCTTCTATGTGTATCAATCAGTATCCAAATATGCCCTGAGCCCTGTTGGAAAATTAAACCGAAACTATGAACTGCACAAAGGAAACCAGGGATAAAAGGCAGTCCTCAAAACTTTCTTATATATAGGAAGTGGCTGAATCTGAGAAGCTGGTCGGTAGTTAAAATCACTGGGTGAGAGCTGCATACCAATTAATTCTTCAGCTGTCCCTTGAAATATCAGAGAGATATGGCTGTGAAATACCACTAAACAAAAGTAACCTAAAGCACTAGACTAGGAGTCCAGTTTGTGATTTATAACTGCCCTTGAGTAAGTAAGTCTCTGTCCCTCACTGAGCCTGTTCCTTTATCTGTCAGAAGAGGAAGATGATATCTGGCTTCCTACTTCACAGGCTCGTTGTAATGAATACGTAGGTCTTCGTAAATCCATAATGCTAGTACAGAAAAAAGAGAAAAAGAACATCACTTGCAGGTCATTAACACCCAGTGAGGAAGGTAAGGAAGGCAAGGCAGGAGACTCTAACCTCTGCTGAGACCGTACGCACTTAGTGCCTGCCTCTAAAGGGGACTATGGCTTGTTTCATACACATCTACGGGAATTAAGAGAACTGACTTTGGCAGAGGAAATCTCTGGCAGTGTAACATTATTTGCCAGATGAAGGCTTATCCAGACTAAGTTGCTCTACTGTTTTTAATTAATTTCAACTTGTGTGCAGGATCTCAAAAACAAGAAGCAAGAACAAAGCAAAATCTGTAGAGAGGAGGAGGATTATAGGCAGGTAACATCTGCGCTGTTACCATTCAAATGCTAGACATAATTAAACATGTAGCCTCAGAGCCTTTACAGCTGATGATCCAGTAATATCTGAAAAAGGAGACAGTTGGTCCCCCATGGCTGTTTGTTACATTTATTTTTAAAAACACACACATAAGAGCACATCACAGCACTATTATTTTACTCGATTTCAGTTAGGCTACTTGGGGTTTCCTGCAGGTTTATGACTCTTGATTTTCAAAACCAGTGAAATATAATTTGCTCCAATATGTCTCTCATCACTTCTCATTATGATGCATATGCAGAAATCTTGGAAATATTAATTTAGTCCAGTATGACAGATGCTGCCTCCACCTAATCTAATACACCAGCTAAATTCCTCAGACTGTTACATAAACCACGAAATGCATACCCATAAAGTATAACTTGTAGATCCAGAGGAAGAAAGTGTTTCGAAGTTAAAAAAAAAAAATCTGCTGCCAGAGAAAGCTGACTAATTGGAAGAGCCTATGAAATAATTTGAAACTATATTAACCTATTATTTCAGGGTCATGCACTGAAGCCTTGTTATTTTGGTAATGTGACACTTTGTTTTCAAATCCAGAGTTTAACAACATTGGCTGATAATTATACTGATTATTATATAGCATGCAGGAGTTCACATCTTGATCATTTAACATGTACTCTATGCCTGTTCATCTAACCTTTTCAACTAGATGACCAGTTCTTAAAGAGTAGAAGCAATGCCTTCTACTCTTGTACTTCTACTCAATGTATTTCATTTTTATCCTTCCACAGTACCTGATATGGTACTGTGTGTACACAGAAAGACCTATATAACCAATTGAAGATTTTTAAAAATCAAGTAAGCTTGTACATAATTTAGTCTACAGAGTGGGAAAGAATAACACTTTTAATTTGGGTGGAGGCTTCTGAAATGATACCAACCTTTCTGATGAACAATCAGATTTATACCTTGTGTTTAAAAATTCTAAGCAGCTGACATTTCTGGGAGCCTTGCCAACAGAGCAGGGTAGCGAGGTCAGTGGTGGCTAGACATCCCACCCTCTGCCGCACCCCGACAAATGTTAGAATTCCCACTTCTCTATGGATTCTTTTCTAAAATCATTGGCCCAGGTTCTAGTCACAACAATTTAAGAGCCAAGTTTTTGGTCCCAGAATCACAAAATAAGTATATAGTGAATACAGACAACCTGTTTTCCTACCAATGAGGAATTTACTAGTTTCTCTCCAGCTTTGTCTTATACTTCTAAATACCTTATAATTCCAAGAGACCAGCACGTCTGTAAGGGACCTCAAACTGGGCCAGTCTAACTCCCTGCGCAACTGAGATGCTAGGGTACATAGAATGTGTCACATAGGCCAGCTTCAATTTCATCTTCAAATGATAATTGCAATTTAAAATTCAGCCTTACACACAGACAATAGCTACACAGGGGAGGCTCCTCTCAGTTTGCAGAATAGAGTGGAACCATTAAGTTCCTTCTTATTGCTAAGCAACAGTTGTGTTAAAATCAAACTGCTCTAGGCTCTCAAACAGCAGAAGAAAATGAGTCTATTCAATTCAGAGCACTTCAGGTGATGAGAGAAGAGAAAGACTGTTCGGGAACCTTGAAATACAAGGCAGATTTAAGCTACATGTTAATTTCAAATATACTCCCTCAATTTCAAAACATTTGGTTGAGTATAAGCCCAGGGTGCTGTGTTCCACAGGGGATGCCCAGAAATGCTTCTCTTTCAAAAAATGAAAATATGCCCCTTATGTTTAACGTGATTATGAATAATTTGGTCAAAGTTTACTGGCTACTGTGATACCACCTGTATGAGTTATCTGTATCTACCTAACAAATCACCCTAAAATTTGAGACTTAAAACAACAAACATTTATTATCTCACAGTTTGTTTAGGACAAGAATTCGGAGGCTTAGCTGGGTGGATCGGGCTCAGGGCCATGCGGCTGGAGTCCAGGTGTCCACTAGGGCTGCAGTCATCTGAAGGCTGTGCTGGGGCTACGGGGTCTGCTTCCCAGCTCACTCACATGGCTGTTGGCAGAAGACCTAGTTCCTAGTTTTTTCCCTCGCGCGACTCTCCTCATGACTTGGTAGCTGGTTCTCCCCACAGCAAGTGATCCAAGAGAGAGATTGACCAAGATGAAAGGTGCTAAGCTTTTGATGACCTAGGTGCCAAAGTCATACACAATCACTTCTGCTTTATTTGTTAGAAGCAAGTTACTAAGTCCAGCCCACACTAAAGAGAAGGGAAATTTAGCACCATTTCTTGAACAGAGAAGTAGAAAAGAATTTGTGGTATATTTTTAAAACCACCAGACCATGCAAGAGAAAGGTTCATGTCCTTCCTAAACAAAATGGCAGCACTACAGAAACCCAAATACAAGGTTCCAGCTATGCCTTATATGTATAAGGCAGAGGTTAGGGTGGTGACAGGTTAGACTGTGGGCCCTTTCTTCACTTATTTTTTTTATTTTTCATTTTTTGAGACGGAGTTTCACTCTTGTTGCCCAGGCTGGAGTGCAATGGCATGATCTAGGCTTACTGCAACCTCCGCCTCCCAGGTTCAAGCAATTCTCCTAAGTAGCTGGGATTACAGATGTATGCCACCACACCCAGCTAATTTTCTATTTTTAGTAGAGACTGGGTTTCTCCATGTTGGTCAAGCTGGTCTGGAATTCCTGACCTCAGGTGATCCTCCCGCTGCCTCAGCCTCCCAAAGTGCTGGGATTACAGGCGTGAGCCACTGCACCTGGCATTCTTCCCTTATTTTTTAAACATCAAGTGTGCATTGGGCCAAGGCAATAAAGTACTGATGAAATTCAAGCAGAGTAGGGTGGTGGTTAGAAGAGCCAGATGACAGGATTCAATTCTGCTACTTACTCCCTGTGTGACCTAAGTGACCTTAGGTGATTTACTTAACTCTCTGTATCCTCTGCTGGAACCTGAGTATAGTAATATTAACTACTTCACACATAAGTTAACATATGTAAAACTTGGACCATTGCTCAGTATATTGTATGCCTATTGAAGTGTATAACTCTAAATTACTGTAGTCATTGCTATGTTGATAATAAGTGCAACCACTCAATTTATATACAGAAATGCCCATCCGGGCAGCATAGGAGAATGGTTTGCAAGATGTAGGTGAAGCTTTGGGAGCTTCACCTCTATAAAAATGACCCATAACTGCTATGTATTTACAATCAATTAAAAAGGCTAACTACATGTTATCAAGTTATCGCCTTATGTCTTCCCAGCACTTGTGAAGCCGTAGGCTATAAGTGCCGGTAAGAGCACAACCTGTACTAATCACAGCTGGTGCACAAATAAGGAACACGCACAGGACCTACAGTCTAAGGGGATATTTTCCTGGCAGATTGAAAGCCCCTTCCTCCCTTACCATAGACCTTAGAAGTTTTAATGTTTGGTTTACTTGTGCTGACTTCCACCACCAAGCATATAAAAGCAGTATGTTTCCATAGATTACTTTGACTACCACATTTAATCTTTGACATAATAGTTTGAAAAATTTTTCAACTAAAAGCTTGTCACATCCTTTTAATGTATGAAGCTGATGAAGTTTTACATAATCACAACATTATCATTGGTTATTTCTCCCAAAAAAGTTCATTGAGAAATTCCACTTTTCATTGTATATTTTTGAGGCTGTCTACTATTTCTAACTTTCCTGCATAATAATTTTCAGCTTTGCATAATACTGACATGACCACCACTGTTTATTTGCCCTATTGCCTTTATTATAAAGATTCAAATAACCAAAAAGTCCAGGAAACAGAATTTTTTTAGTCTTTTTTTTTTTTTTTCTGAGACATTTTCACTCTGTCGCCCAGGCTGGAATACAGTGGCACTATCTCAGCTCATTGCAACCTCTGCCTCCCAGGTTCAAGCAATTCTCCTGCCTCAGCCTCCTGAGTAGCTAGGATTACAGGTGTGCTCCACCACGTCCGGCTAACTTTTGTATTTTTAGTAGAGATGGGATTTCACCATGTTGGCCAGGCGGGTCTCAAACTCCTGACCTCGTGATCCGCCTGCCTCGGCCTCCCAAAGTGCTGGGATTATAGGCGTGCACCACCGTGCCTGCCCTTTTTAGTCTTATATGATGATAATTTTTGTTTTTATGCTTACTCTGAATCATCATTAGATAGTGAGAGTCTTTCTGACTCATCAGATATCATTTTCAGCATTCCTGCATTGTTAAAAGTATTTCACTGTATGTTATTATTAAAAAATTTGTATTTTTTTCAGGCCAGGTGTGTTGGCTCATACCTGTAATCCCAGCACTTTGGGAGGCCAAGGTGGGTGGATCACCTGAGGTCAGGAGCTCAAGACCAGCCTGGCCAACATAGTGTAACCCCATCTCTACTAAAAATACAAAAACTAGCGAGGCATGGTAGCATGCGCCTGTAATCCCAGCTACTTGGGAGGCTGAGTCAGGAGAATCGCCTGACTCAGGAGGCAGAGGCTGCAGTGAGTGGAGATTGCGCCACTGCACTCTAGACTGTGCGACAGAGTGAGACTCCATCTCAAAAAAATAAAAATAAAAAATAAAAAATGTGTATTTTCTTCAAAGAATCAGAAGTCCTATGTTCAGATAGTTTTTGTCTTTCTAATTGGTCTTTCCCAGCCTCAGATTTTTTCGTCTTTAAAATAAAGGGATACTACGAATATATTTTTCACCACAGAAAACTTCTACAGAACCAAGATATAATCCTAGAAATGCACTGGAGGCCATATCCTGAGAGCAATTTACTACAGGACCCAGTTGGATGCATTAAGAGACTGCTGGACTCCTGACAAGACTGCAAGAGGCAGGGCCAGTTTCTTGGTGTACAGCCTGTGTCACACACAGCCCATGCTTAGAAGGTCTCATGCTTGGTTAGATGCCCTGCATCTTAATTGAAATTCTTAATAATTCTTAATAAGAATTCTTGAAATTCTTAATAATTCTTAATAAGAATTCTTGAAATTCTTAATAATTCTTAATAAGAATTCTTGAAATTCTTAATAATTTTTTCAACAGGGACACTTGCATTTTCATTTCACACTGGGTGCTGCAAAGCACATAGCCTGTCCTAGCAAGAGGATGTATCTCCATGAAATAGGAGCAGAATTCCAAAAGGTGAGAACCTAGCAAGGTAAAAAGACAGCATGATACAGAAAAAGAGGAGATGAATAAGAAATAAGGCAAGGGTGGGCTATACCAAAATGAAAAGATGGTGAGGGCCCCATATAAGAAACATTGCATGCAGCCAACATTTTGACCTTAGACTTCTGAATGTCATTGCTAAAACAGGTTACATAGGCAGCCTGCTTCCCATCATTCTCTGACTAACCAGAAGATAGAGAAGTGCATTCAGAAAGTGAGCATAGTTCTTTTTAGGGCTGGCAGATAGCAGAGCAGTGATGTTTAGCCTTCTGTCTGTTTTCACACCATTCACACGTGCAGCACATTGCCATCAATAACATCTCTCTTCTGGACTGCTTGCCTCTGGGAGGCCACTCAGAATCCCCACGGGGACAGGTATATTTTGAGGAAGTCCCCGGCTGTTCTTATTCTACCCCATCTACACTCCATTGGAAATCAATGCAGTACAACACCTACATGATATTAAGCTTCTGATTTTGAAACAGAAAATTGATTTGTAATTCCTGCCCAAATTTTACATTTTAGCTTGTAATCTAGACCCTGGAAAAAGCCCAGATTCTGTGCCTTTCTTATAAGTTTATGCATGCTGCTAAGCTATTTAAACAGTGCTGAGTGTTCTCACAAATCCTGAGACTGTAGACAGCAGAGTATATATGTGACATCAACTTAATTCACAGTAATCAATATCTCACTGCAAATTTAATCCAATTCTCAATACAGAAATACATGCTTCCTCTAACCAGATCATATCATTGTACTAAGGCCCTGATTTCCACAATGCTGTGAATGAAATCACAGATCCTTCAATGCTAACTGCTGGTCAACTAAGAACCCATCCACAGACTACTAATTTCCCCCAGGCTCATCTCTCTGGAGTCCCCAAACTGCTGTGTCTATCACTTAGGGGAATGCTAGGTGGATACAGAGGTGGGAAAAAGACGGAAAGAAATGGACGTGCTGCAGAGAAAGGCAGAAGCAAGAGTTAATAACAAAATTAAGCAATTCAGGCTTCCCAAGCTCTTGCTGTTTTTGAAGTTAATATGGATTAGAGGCTATATCAGGGCAAAGAAAGCAGCAGTTTAGCAGTGGATAGATCTGAGGCTCATTCTCAATAACTATGAGAACCTGGGCAAGACCCTTCACCACTCCAGATGCCACACTTGCTTCAGAATCTATAACGTGAGATGAAGAAAGACGGTCCCCACTGTGCCCCTTCCATAGTGAGGGGATGACATAGTGAGGGAGGCTCAGACCTGTGAGATAAGATTACCCTCTGAAAGCGAATGTGGTCAAGCACAGCACCCGAGGAGAGATCAACTTTCTGTAAAATCACCCAGTAAAAGGAATAGAAGATACATGGGAGTGGCACTGAAGAGATTCAGGAGTTTACTGCTAATATTTAGGAGTGTCTCTGGAAATCTTAGCTGTATCAACCTACAACTCCAGCTGTAAGTGATTACAGTAAATCTGAGGTCACACACTGGTGGCTCACAGCCAAATGTGGCCCATGAAAGTATTGTGTTTGGCCTGGACAGTATTTGTAAAGAGTGTGAATTCACTTCCAACATTTCAAAACAGAAAATTTCACATAAATATCAAGATTTCTGGCTGGAAAAAAAAAAAAAAAGAGAAAACACATCTGACAGCCCTAGTCCTGCAGCCCCTCATGGCAACAATCTGCAGGGGCTGGGCAGTGGCTGTGTCCTTCAAACATGGCAGCACCTCTCCATCCCTACTTAGGTTACTTGCCTGGCCCTGACATGGATGAAACAGTAATGTAATCAAGCAGCAATTAAGCCATGTGAGGCACAATCAACTACATTGTACCTTTGCTGAGAAGAGACAGTAATAGAAGAGAGCAGCCTGCAGGGAGCCTGGGAAGGGAAAGTGCAAAGAAAAGGAACTTGGCAGTGCAGCACCATCAGGGAAGAAGGTGGACAGGCCAGCTGGAACAGGATTTGGGTCTGCTTGGAAAGCACAGCAAAGATATCTCTGTGATCTAGCTTGCTGCGTGGCATGTTTCCAGGAAGAGAATGCAAAGCCCACCTGCCATGAGCATTCTAGCTGCTTCGCAGGCTCAGGAGTGTACTCACACCAGTGAAAGCTGCAGCTTTGCAGTTCCACAATTCTAATTCCAAGCAAAATGTGAGTGAGTGTGCGTGTGTGCATGTGTGTGTCTGTGTGTGTGTGTGTGTGTTTAAAAATAGGACTTGGGACCACTGTTAAAGTACTGGTCTTTAGTGAAATAATGTTTAAATATTTTTAATATATTTTGGAAAAAAACAATAGAAAATATGTCCCAAACTAGGATACCCTCCAGTAGGAAAAAACAAAAAGGTGTTCTGAGTCTGTTGAAGAATGGTGTGAAAGAACAAGTAGATGAAAAGAAGTATCCTTGGATACTTTTATTCAGGAATTACCCAGTGATTCTGAACAAGGCCTATTAAGGTACAGCTAATCTAGTTTCAAAGTCAGGTTCCAGCCAGGCACAGTGGCTAACACTTGTAATCCCAGCACTTTGGGAGGCCGAGGCAGGAGGATCACTTAAGGACAGGGGTTGGAGACCAGCCTGGGCAACGTGGAGAGACCTCATCTCTACAAAACCTAAAAAAAATTAGCCAGATGTAGTGGTGCATAACTATAGTACCAGCTACTCAGGAGGCTTAGGAGGAAGGATCACCTGAGCCCAGGAGTTCAAGGCTGCAGTGAGCCATGATTGTGTCACTGTACTCCATGACAGCCTGGGTGACAGAGCAAGACTCTATCTCTCAAAAAATAAAAAAAGTCTGAATTCCAATGGGATGTGTACGGAAAGAGCTTTGTGGGATTATTTTGATAGGTGCCTTTTGTGAGCTGATTGTATGTTTATATCATTATATTTATTACTGTAAAATATGAGCACCAACTATATCATCACCAGTGTATAGTTCCCCTGCTTGACAAGGACTTCAAAGAAGCGCTTGCAATTCAAAACATAGGCTTATAAAAATTAATTTTTGTCTAGTCGGTACAATAAAGCAAGAAAGAACAGCCTGGCCAATATAGTGAAACCCTGTCTTTACTAAAAATACGAAAAGTTAGCCAGGTGTGGTGGCAGCTGCCTGTAATCCTAGCTATCTGGAAGACTGAGGTGGGCAAATCGCTTGAATCCGGGAGGTGGAGGTGACACAGCGAGACTCTGTCTCAAAAAAAAAAAAAAAAAAAGAAAGAAAGAAAGAAAGAAAATGAAAGGCGTATAGATTGGAAAGGAAGAAATAAAACTATCTTTATTCACAGAAGAAATGATTCTATATGTAGAGAATCCTAAAGAATCTTTGAAAACAAACCTAGTAGAACTAATAAATGAATTTAGCAAAGTTGTAGAAAACAAGACAACCTAGAAAAATCAATTATATTTCTAAATATTAGCAACAAACTATCTAAAAATAAAAGGAAACAATTCTATTCACAATAACACCAAAAAGAGTCAAATACTTAGGAATAAGTGCAACAAAACAAATGTAAGATTTGTATGCTAAAAAATATAAAATATCGCTGAGAGAAGTGAGAGAAGATCTCAGTAAATGAAGGGACATTCCCAGTTAATGGATTGAAAGGCTGAGTATTGTTAAGATGTGCATTTCTCCCCAATTTGACCTACAAAATTAATAGATCACAATAAAGATCCCACCAAGTTGAGAATCTGAGTTTCAGCTCTGACACATAAAGAACTTAGAAGTTACCATATCCATCCATAACACAAGAAGAATGAAATAGCCTGAAAATCAATAACTTTTCTTGGACACACCAGAAAACTGAGGTTTCAAGGGAAATGGTCATCACAAACTCTGGAAAAAAAAAAAAAACAAGCACATCCAGAGAGACACAGATCTGCCTACCTGGAGCTGAAGTCGCTGGAACCAGGACCTGGTAGCAGCACTTGAATGGTTGTATTGATGAACTTCTGGAGGTTGAGTGTGGACCAGCATGACAGTGAGACGCTCTTGAGAACCACATTCTTAGGAGGGCGGCCACATATTTGGGGACTTTACCTCCAGGAATCACACCAAGTCCTCCCAGTAAACACCGGAGAAAGATCTCTTCATGGCTCTTGCAGGGTGAGGGGAAGAGTAGCACTGGAAATATGCCCAGGGCCTTCTCCACAATGAAAGCCAGCTCTTCAGGGAAAAAGGCTTTGCCTAAGCCTTATCCCACTTGGAAAAAGACATTTTTCCCATTCCAGTCCCCTCTCGCCTTCTTCTTAGCTACGGGGAAAATAATATAGTCTACAGGGGTCAGGGATTCAAGGAAATAAATTGGGAATGCAGCAGCCAGGGAAGTAGGCGGCAGTGGGAAAAGAAGCTATATCACTGGAGAAACGTTTGTAAGGGTCACAGCTTCAAGACGCCAGTCCATTAAAACACTAAGGTTTCATTGGGAGATATAGAAGACTCTTCCTCCCCACCATCACCCCACCCTAACAGAGACCCAGTAAGATAACAGTAGATTACAGCAGAAAGAGCTCAAAAACAGATTCTCTCTGAGAAGGAGTACTTAGGGAAGCCCCAAGTTGTGAAGGGAAACAAAAAGGGCATTGAAGGAATTTGAAGCCCTTGGTTCCTATAGCTACAGCAAACATCAAGCACGACCCAAATTCTAGCCAGATAACATAAATCTTCACACTTCAAGGCCTATCATTCTCAGTCTCTATTATCTGATATAACCTGTCTGGGTCTCAACAAAAAACTACAAGGCATGCCAAAAGGCAAGAAGAAACACAGTCTAAAGAGACTTTAGTAATTTGTTCAGGCTGCCATAATAAAATACCACAGAATTGGTGCTAAATAAATGTATTTTCTCATAGCTGTGGCGGCTAGAAGTCCAGATCTCAGAGTCAGCGCGTTGTTTCTTCTGAGACTCTCTCTTTGGCTTGTAGGTGGCCGTCTTCTTCCCATGTCTTCACGTGGTCACGCCTTAGTCTATGTGTATGTCCTAATAGCCTCCTTATAGGGTTCATCCATATGACCTGATTTAACCTTAATGACCTCTTTAAAGACCCTGTCTTCAACCACAGTCATATTCTAGGGTAACGGTGGGACCTCCACATATGCATTTAGTGGGGACACAGTGCAGCCCATAACAGATGTAAAGCAAGCATCAGAATCAGACTTAGATATGACAAAGACCTTGGAATTATTAGACAGTGAATTTAAAATAACTATGATTTCAGATGCTGTTCAACTTATGACTGAGTTACATCCCAATAAACCCATCTTAAATGAAAAAAAGTGTAAGTCAACAATGCATTTAATATATCTAACCCACCAAACATGACAGCTTAGCCTAGCCCACCTTAAATGTGCTCAGGACAGTAGCCTACAGTTGGGCAAAATCATCTAACACAAAGCCCATTTTACAATAAAGTGTGGAATATCTCATATAATTTATTGAATACTATACTGAAGGTGAAAAACAGAATGGTTGTATGCATACTTAAAGCACAGTTTCTACCGAAAGTGCTTCACTTTCACACCATCATAAGGTCAAAAAGTTGTAAGTTGAGCCATTGTAAGTAGGGAAATATCTATAATATGTTAAGGGTTCTAATGGAAAAAGTAGACAATATGCAAGTTCAGATGGGTAATGTAAACAGGTAAATAGAAACTAAGAATCAAAGGAAAATGCTAGACATAAAAAACACAGACACGGAAATGAAGAATGTCTTTATCTGATTCATCGGTAGACTCAACATAGCTGAGGGAAGAATAGTGACCTTGAAGAGAGGCCAATCAAAATTTCCAAACTCAAGCACAAAGAGAAAAAGGAAAGGGGGAAAAAACCCAAACAGAAGAGCACATACAAGAACTGTGGGACAATTTCAAAGGGTATAACAAACAAGTAATTGGAGTACTGAAGAACTGAGTCAAAGAAATATTTGCATTAATAATGGCAAGAGCTTTCCAAAATTAATAACAGACATGAAACCCAGATCCAGGAAGCTCAGAGAACACCAAGCAGAATAAATACCAAGACAACCACATCTAGGCATATCATATTCAAACTGCAGAAAACTAAAGATAAAGAGAAGTTCTTGAAATAAACACCAACAGAGGAACAAGGACAAGAATGACAACATCACATCAGAAACCAGGCAAGCAAGAAGAGAGTGGAGTGAAATATTTAAAGTGTTAAAAGAAAAAAACCACCAAGCTAGAGTTCTATGTTCAGTGAAGTTATGCTTCAAAAGTGAAGGAGAAATAAAGACTTTCTCAGGCAAATAAAAACTGGAGGAACTCATTGCTGGCAGATCTGCCCTGCCAGAAATGTTAAAAGAAGTTCTTTACGCAGAGAAAAATGATAAAGGTCAGAAACTTGGATCTATATAAACAAAAGAAGAGCACTGAAGAAGGAAAAAATGAAGATAAAGGAAAATCTTTTGTTTTTCTTATTTTTAAATGATCTAAAAGATAACTTTGCTTAAAGTAATAATAGTCGGGAGGCTGAGGCAGGCAGAATTGCCTGAACCCAGGAGGTGGAGGTTGCAGTGAGCCGAGATTGCGCCACTGCACTCCAGCCTGGGCGACAGAGTGAGACTCCATCTCAAAATATTAATAATAATAACAATGTATTGGATGATTATAGGATATGGATAAGTAAAATAACTCACAGTAATATTACAAGGGAAGAATTGGGACTACTCTGTTATATGGAGCAATTGGAACTCAGTTACACTGCTGATGGAAATGCAAAATGGTACAGCCACTTTCAAAAACAGTTTGACAGTTTATTAAGCAGTTAAACATAATCTTATCACACAACCTAGCAAATCTACTCCTAGGTATGTACTCACATAAATGCAAACAAACAAACACACAAAAATTTGTATATGAACATTGATAGCAGCATCATTCACAGCAGCCAAAAAGCAGAAATAACCTCAATGTCCATTAGCTCATGAATGGATAAATAAAATGTGGTATATCCATACAATAGAATACTATTCCACAGTAAAAAGGATCAAGTGACTGATGCATTCTACAAAAATGGTTGAACCTCAAAAACATTACGCTAGTAAAAGAAGCCAGCACAAAAGGGCACATATTGTATGAATAATTCCATTTATATTAAATATCGAGAACAAATAAGTTTATAGAGACAGAAAAGAGATTAGCAGTTGCAAAGGGCTAGAGGAAGAGACAAATAGGGAGTGACTGCTAACAGCTAAAGGGCTTGGGGAAATGTTCTAAAATGTATTGTGACTGTTGGCCAACTCTGGGAATATATTAAAATCCATGAAACTGTAGACTTATTTATTTATTTTTTTTTTTTAGACAGGGTTTTTGCTCTGTCGCCCAGGCTGGGATGGAGCACGATCATTACTCACTGCAGCCTCCACCTCCCAGGCCCAAAAGATCCTCCCACCTTGGCCTCCCAAGTAGCTGGGACTACAGGCGTGTGCCACCATATGCAGCTTTTTTTTTTTTTTTTGGTAGAAATGGGGTTTTACTATGTTGCCCAGGTTGGTCTTGAACTCCTGGGCTCAAGCAATCCTCCCACCTCGGCCTCCCAAAATGTTGGGATTACAGGGATAAGCCATCACACCCAGCTTGAACTGTAGGCTTTAAACAGGTGAATTGTATGGTACGTGAATTATAGCTCAATAAAGCCATTATAAAAATGTAACTAGAGAATAATTACTACAACAGTTTTTATTACTTTGAGATAAAAAGATTTTCTAACATGATGCAGAACTCTAGGCAACCTTCCATATTTTAAATGATGAAGAAAAGTGAGAATTTAAATGTACAACTTGGAACAACATCAATTATGCATACTGTGCAAAAACTACCAAAAGATAAAGGTTGAGTTGTACTTAGTGCTTAGGAAGAGATTCAAATTTAGGTTTTTCATCTACTGTATAGTCTACTACAAGTAATATGGAGTCAGATTTTTAAACAGGGAAGGCAGCTCAGACATTATACTAGTTCACTGCTTCTCAAACTTTAGTATGTATCAGAATCAACTAAAGAGCCCGTAAAAGACAGATGCTGTGACCCACCCTCAGAAATGCTGATTCAGTAGGAATGATGTGTGGCCCGAGAATTTATTTTTCCAGTAAGTTCCCAGGTTATGCTGATGCTACAGGCCCAGAGATCACACCTGGAGAGCCAGTGCACCAGCTGAGCTCTCAGGCTTCCACCATGAAACAACAGGCCCAGAGAGAAACTGTCCAAGGTGACACACACAGGACTCAGTCTAGCACTCCTCACATCCAGCCCACCTACTATATCTACACCTAAAACACTGAATATGTAAATTAATACTAGACTGTAGAATGAAATCCAGACATACTTCCTAAATTGCCTGAGGGTGTGGGTTAAGATTACACAACTGTTTTAACCACATTCTTCTACTGAATTAATCAAATAATCATGAAATCCATCTACATCCAAATCTAATATGAAATTTGGAAAATCCAAATTTTTACCCTTAACTGACATTACCTCAGTAAAATATTCATTCACACACACACACACACACACACAAGCATTTCCTACTTGGCTTCACATTAGTATCACCTGGGGAACTTAAAAAATTCCTGAATCCCACGATGTACCCCCAGATCAATCAACTCAGAATCTTTAGGTATAGGACCAGATATCAGTATTTTAAAAAACCGATCCAAGCCCAACTCACATTAACCTCAGATCTACTATTTACTACACATGCCATGACTGGTTTTACAGAAGATAAAACAGATTATGAATTATCTACTTTACAAGTACCAGGTAACTACCAGTAAAAGATTCACTATTTATCTAAGCAATTGTAACAGTGTCATTAATTTTCCTATAAGTGCATTCAACTATTCCTCTACTTTGTTAATTTACTTTGAGTTGCATAGAACAGTAAAACATATAATCTGCTCACAGATAATCAGGAGTTGCTTATAGTACCTCCACTGCCATGATTTCTACTCTCATAAAAATAACCCACCTCACACTTTCATACTACATTTTATATCATTTCATAAACTCTATAATTAATCCTACAACTTCAGGTGTATAGTAAGTGCAATGATGTGCTCTGATATATTTATTCATTGAATTTGCATTTCTATTCATATCATAACTATATCCAAACTGCACCTGCAGATTCCCTGTATCAGCAGCCATTTGAAATGCACACATTTATATTTCTACTTTATGCAGAGCTCTTCAATTTGAGCAGGTGCCTGCAAATACATTTCAATCAGTGTGGTGGCACACAAGAACACCATCAACCATCCTTTGTTTCAGTCCTATCCTGTATAGAGTTAAAGCCCTATGAAAAGGAGGACTGTTCGACATTGGAAAAGGAAATCGGGGTGGCAATACATACATCATGCTGCTCTACTCACCACTACCAACTTATCCAACTAGTCACCAGAAGAGTGTGCATATTAACACCTGGTCAACTGTTCATATTTAATTGATGCCATCATCTGCTTTTTTTCATTATACCACCTGACTCTGGGCTAACTTAGAAGAAAGATGGCTAATGACTCATTGACAATCACTGATGCCCCCACCCTCA
Source organism: Pan troglodytes (assembly GCF_028858775.2). Taxonomy (NCBI): domain Eukaryota; kingdom Metazoa; phylum Chordata; class Mammalia; order Primates; family Hominidae; genus Pan; species Pan troglodytes. The sequence continues at coordinate 34,919,224 of NC_072402.2, forward strand.
CTCCCCAGCATACAAAATTTCCTGTAGCTGTTGCGATTCCAAGAATTTTCTGGATTGGACTCAAAAGCAGATTTATCAGGAAGTCAAGAAAGCTTAAGCTTTAGGCCTTCTCAATTTGTATGGGCCTCTTCCAAAGCCCCGGGAGGTGCCCTAAAGGTTTATATTTATAATTTTATATTATTTTCCTTGAGGTGTGTTTCCCCAAATTGTATAAACATCAGGCCTACAAATTCAGGATCCATCTGTAACTGGGCCTAATTTGTAGATCAATGATGGTACCAAAAGCCTGGTTCTGTGGGTATGGGTGCAACACAAAACCCATTCTTGTTAACATCACACAGTATGAAGCTTTAATAGTTTAGTCAGTGCTTGCATTCTGATTGGCAGCAAACATTTACAGTGAGCCTAGGCCTCAGGTCTAGGCATATCTCAAGGACTTTCCAATCATGAGTGTGAGGAAAAGTCTTACATCAAATGAATAACAAGACAATGAGGCTTATTTACAAGTCTACCAGGTGCTCAGCTCAGGGTTGTGGGTATCCAAAAAAGTGATACTAAACACAAAAGACACTCAAAACCTGCTTGCTGACTTGAAGAGACTGATATCACCTCCCCAGATCAGTCGGAGAAATAAGACAAAACTCTTTTACCTTGAAATAACAACAACAACAAACAATTTAAAAACACCACAGCACTATAAAAATATATGGACAGTACAGTTTTTTCTTTTCTGCACTGAATATTCCCTATTGCAAGTATGAAGATTCAATCATTGATTCATTAATTCGGTAAGCATTTATGGATCATTTACTACATGTACAATACTATTCTAGATGTTGGGGATACTGCAGTATATAAAATAGATAAAAATCTCTGCCCTCGTGGATCTTACATTTATTTATTGGAGAAATGGATAATAAAGCAAGATAAATTAGTAAAACAAATAGTGTGTCAAATAGTGATAAGTGTTGAGGAAAAAAACAAAGCAAGGATAGAAAGTGTTGGTAGGGAGTTGAAATTAACAGGAAACATGAGACAATAATGCTTCTGCTAAAAGCTGCATTCCTGCGATGTGTTTCTTTGTCAGAGAAACACTATAAACAGACAGAGAAGTAATAGTGAAAGCACAACACTACAATCCTGGGTATCACCTATGGGTCTACATAAAAATCCATTAAAAATTCCCTGAAAGGTTACCACATTCACAGAAAGCATAAAATCCGAATCTCGAGTTTTGAGGGGCAGGATATGGATTCTCTGGATAGCAGTGACTCAGGTAAACAAAGGGAGCATGACATGGAAGGAAAAGACTCATCCAATTTCGGGAAGGGAAGGCTCTAGATCTTTTTTTTTTTCTTTTAAAGGAAGAAAAAGAGATTGAGGCCAGGCGCAGTGGCTCACACCTGTAATCCTAGCACTTTGGAAGGCCAAGGCAGACAGATCACCCAAAACCACGAGTTCAAAACTAACCTGGCCAACATGGTGAAACCCCGTCTCTACTAAAAATACAAAAATTAGCTGGGCGTGGTGGCACACACCTGTAGTCCCAGCTACTTGGGAGGCTGAGACAGGAGAATCGCTTGAACCTGGGAGGCAGAGGTTTCAGTGAGCCAAGATCACGCCACTGCACTCCAGCCTGGGTGATAAAGCGAGACTTTGTTCCCCCGACCCCCCAAAAAGATTGAAAACCAGGCTTTTCCAGTCTATGTGGAAATTAGGCAGGCTGAGACCCCAGCAGCAGGGCAGGCAATCCCAAACAGATCACAGGGCACCATCCACAAATAAAATCAGTTTTCCTTGCCCCCGGGGTCAGGCAGGAACATCTTGTCTTGACCTCCTTGCAAAAAAAAATTGCTGTCCTCACTTGTATTGCATTTGAAATTCCTTTTAATGCAGTAAGGAAGTTTTCTAAGCAATACTTAAAGAGAAACGGTTTAATATACAAATGCCTAGAGTTAATGTTTGAGAGCATAATAATTAATTGACAGTTATAACCCAGAGGTGCCAGATTCCTATATATTTTGATGGAGATGGGGTCAAGGGAAGGGCTGGGAGAGTATTAAAGCAAGAGGGAATCTGCAGAGGCACCTGAAACATGGAAATCCACTCCGCAGACCTCTGGCTTGGCTGGGCTATACCTTGTTTCCTGTTAGGAGCAAGGACACAGCAGAGCTGCATCCTCAAGTCTATCTGTATCACAGCTGAATAAGCAGACAGGAAGCCTGCAGACACTGATGAAAGCATGGGGTGTTTATTTGTCTATGCAATCTTTCTTCTGCTTGCCTTTGCAACTCACCAGGTTCTGGATGCATCCGGGCTGGCAATTCCTGATTCCCAGAGAAGATACAAAGTCTGTTTGGGAGTTGACTCTTATCCAGCACTCTCTTCCTTTGAACACCTGTCCAGGTATCTAGGTCTAGCCCTCCTCGGGCAACACCATGCTCTCCCTGGCTAGCCAATAAATCCAGATTATCTTCTTAGCCCTTCCCTGTTTCTGCTCTGAGCACACCTTCTGCTCTCTGCCTAGTTCTCCCAGGCAGGTGAAATCTGCTAAGGGACCAGTTCCTCTGAGTGGCTGAGCCCCAGGAATGCACTGGTCTCCACTCCAAAAGAGACCCCCTTTCTTACCGCCACTAGCCATTGAAACTGACCCCTGTGCAACTTGCTGCCTTCATAGCAGAGCCATGGGCACTGTTGAATCAAATCCCTTATTTCCTCTACTTCTGAAATCAAATCATGTGGCTTCAGACTGCATGATAGGCAACATCAACAGCACTGTCATAAAACAGCAGTCTGCTCACACAGGGTTCAGGCTCCCCAACACCTAGCAACACTGACTGAGTCTGTTAGCAAGTCCGTGCTGTCCTCCTCAGAAAGCACCACCAGGAGCCAGCTCGCTGAAGAAGGGTTTTCTTCCTAAGACTATTTCAGCTGCAGGGGAGAAGTAGGAAAAAAGGCAACAGAAAAGCAGCAGGCTTTCAAAAAGGGAGAAAGAGCTGGCTGTTTTGGTTACTTTTTCCTTCTGGCCCAATATGCCTGGAAAAGCTAGTCAGAAAGCCATTCTCTAAAGCACATTCAAACGATTCAATCTTCATTGCAATCTCAGGTGAAAAAAGGACCTCCCCCTACCCTCCAGCAAATGGGGAATGGGCTCATCTCAAATAAACCCCAAATTTATTTTCCCTCACAAACCATATTTAAATTAGGAAATCTGTGAGATGTTCTTGTCCTTCACTTTTTCCAAAGGCAGACTAGCGAGTGAGAACGGAAGACAGGAGAAGGTCTTAGCAAATCACAATCGACAATAACTCTGCTGAAAGCCTAGAAAAGCCTCCCTTATTTCCCCCCAAAATGTTCACTGTTACAGAAGGTAATCAATCATAGAAGCCAACTGTATCGACAAGATTGATATTTTGACCATTATAGACTGCTTTGTGTTATTCTGATGGGACTTTTGGGGAAAGGTTTTAAGAATATTTGGGGCAAAGCACATCCCAATTTGCCTGACCACATCTCCAGTGAAGCACATATGGCAAAATGCTAAAGAAACAGAATGTGGTCAATCTGCAAAATGTTTATTTAGAGAAATATATATAATAATAAATAATATATGAAGTACTATGGTAGTTAATGTCCATTAGAGAACATCTCTTTTTGGTCCTCAATTTGGAAAAAAAAAATCACACAGATAATACCTACTAGTTACTATTGTGAATATTGGTTCAGAAGCTTTGGAAAGGATTCCTGTGTTACCACAAAGGTGAAAAATGGCTAATTAGCAAAATATGCCATCTCTCATGTTTCTACAAATCATGACGATTGGAGCCCATAGGTTTAGTTTAGGTGAAGACACAGCAACAAGGCTATTTAAACCACTTACAGATTTATTATTTATTTATTTACTTACTTACTTTTGAGACAGAGTCTCACCCTGTCATCCAGGCTGGATGATCTCAGCTCACTGCAGACTCTACCTCCCAGGTTCAAGTGATTCTCCTGCCTCAGCCTCCCAAGTAGTTGGGATTACAGGTGTGCGCCACCACGCCCAGCTGATTTTTGTATTTTTAGTAGAGATGGGGATTCATCATGTTGGCCAGGCTGGTCTTGAACCCCTGACCTTGGGTGATCTGCCCACCTTGGCCTCCCAAAGTGCTAGGATTACAGGCGTAAGCCACCACGCCCAGCCCTAAACCACTTACAGATTTATTTTAACATAATATCCTCCTTGCGCGTGAGAGAAGAGGAAAGAGATAGTGAATATAATTTTTATCTATTAAAATACTGTGCTTTTATTTTAAGTACTTTTTCTTTACCCTGAAAATTAACTGACAGCAACTCAGAAAGAATCGTGGAGCTACTGGAAATGAATTATGAGTCAGCTAAAGCAATAGCTGCCCCGCTCCGCTCCCCGCACTCCACAAGCCCTCCCTCCCACCTTGCATATGCTTTTAGCATTGTACTCAATTAAAATGGAAACGTGTTCTCAGTAATTGAGTTATAAAGGGTGAAGAACTCTGTCAAACAACACAGGAGGAATAACAACCTTCTCTGATAAAGAATTTCTCAGAGCTGTAACCCACAGATCGCCTGAGTGAGACTCACCTGAAGGAGCTTTTGCTTATTTATTTATTTGATTATTTTTTATTGTATATGCCTACAGGGTACAATGTGATGTTTTGATGTACGTATATACTGAAGAATGATTAAGTCAAGCTAACTAACATCTGTTACCTCACTTACCATTTTTTTGTGGGGAGAGCATCTAAAATCTACTCTCTTAACAATTTTCAAGTATGCGGTACATTTTTAACTAGTCACCATGGTGTACAATCGATCTCCAGAACTTATTCTTCCTGTGCAACTGAACCTTTTATCCTTTTACCAAACAGCTCCCCACTTCCCTTCCTCCCCACCAGCCCCTGGTAACCACCAGTCTACTTTCTACTTCTATGAATTTGACTTTTTAGATTCCATATATAAGTGAGATCATGCAATATCTGCCGTTCTGTGCCTGGCTTATTTCAGGTAACATAATGTCCTTCAGGTTCATCCATATTGTTGCAAATGGTGGGATTTCTTTTTTTCTTTTCTTTTCTTTTTTTTTTTTTTTGAGACGGAGTCTTGCTCTGTCACACAGGCTGGAGTGCAGTGGCACAATCTTGGCTTAGTGCAACCTCCGCCTCCCAGGTTCAAATGATTCTCCTGCCTCAGCCTCCTGAGTAGCTGGAATTACAGATGTATGACACCATGCCCAGCTAATTTTTATATTCTTAGTAGAGACAGGGTTTCACCATGTTGTCCAGGCTAGTCTTGAATGCCTGACCTCAGGTGATCCGCTTGCCTCGGCCTCCCAAAGTGCTAGGATTACAGGTGTGAGCCACTGTGCCTGGCCAAATAAGGAGATTTCTGAAGATGCTCATTTAAAAGACAGTCTCTTCCCAGAAGCACTGACTCAGAAAGAGCTAGGAATGTGCATTCTCTTATTATTATTTTATTTTGTTTTGTTTTGTTGAGATAGGGTCTCACTTTATCACCCTGGCTGGAGTGCAGTGGCATGATCACAGCTCACTGTAGCCTCAGCCTCCTGGCCTCAAGTGATTTTTCTGCCTCAGCGTCTTGAGTAACTGGGACTACAGGCATGCAACACCATGCCCAGCTAATTTTAAAAATTTTTTATAGAGATGGGGTCTCTATGTTGCCCTGGCTAGTCTCAAACTACTGGTCTCAAGCAATCCTTCTGCTTCGGCTTCCCAAAATGCTGGGATTCCAGTGTGAGAGCTGCCGAGTGTCTCCTCAAGACAGTGGCAGACACGGGCCACTGACTTAATATAAATGGTCACATATCTGTACATAGCTGCTCCCCTACTCACCTGGTGGACTCCCATGTCCTGCTGCAGCTGTGGCTATTGCAAAAGCAGAAGCCGGTGAAACAGAGCAGTGGGCATTGTCCGCCGTCTGTCCTGGTTATTTGAAAAGAAAGGAAATGGAATGGTGAGGCAAATGGATAATATTCTGTAACAAAAATCATCATTTTTATTCCTGCACCAGATGAAGGACTGGGCCAAATGCCCTGTATTATCTCTGTTAATGGGCAAACAACAAGATTGCACATCAGGAATTCCACTCTGGGTATATAACCAAGAGAAAAGAAAGCATACATCTGCACACAAACGTGTACATGCATATTCATAGCACCATTGCTCATAGTAGCCAAAAAGTAGAAACAATCAAATGTCCACCAATTGATAAACAGAAAAATACAAGGGAATATTATTTAGCCACAAAAAGGAATGAAGTTCCAAAGCATGCTAGAACATGGATAAACCTGGAAAACATGCCAAGTTAAAGAAGGAGCCAATCACAAAAGGTCACATATTATATGATTCCCTTTGTGTTAAATGTCCAGCAGAGGTGAATCCATAGAGGGAGAAAGTAGATTAGTGGTTGCCTAGGGCTGCTGGGGTTGGAGGGGGAATGGAGAGTGACCGCTAATGAGTATAGAATGGCTGATATTTATAGGGTTTCTTTCTGGGTGACGAAAATGTTCTAGAATTAAATAGTGGTTATGGCTGCCTGACCTTGTGAATATATTAAATTAAAAAAATACTGAACTATATACTTTAAAAAGGTGAATTTTGTGGTATGTAAACTGTATCTTAATATAAAAATATTCTTAAAAAAGATACCATATCATGTTACTGATAGAATTTCCCTCTGACAGAATTTCCTTCTCAGAACACCCTTAACAGTACAGATGGTTTAAGTGTGGCCCTTTTAAAATCAAAAGGATGTATTGAGCAACCTTGCAGTCCCTTTCACTCCTCGGACTGTACACACAGCGTTTGGCAGTGCTGGTGCCAAGCTCGCTGCTTCTCCTCGCTCAGGCTTTTAGTGAAAACAGTCCACTGTGATTCTGACCTGGAAGCTTTTATTAGTTTGGCCCTAATGTTTCACAATCATGCCTAAAATAAATACACACGTTAAGAGGGGAAGCAAAGAGCTGCTTAATGTGCCCAAGCACAAACGCATAAAAGAGCTCTACCTTCTCTTTCCACAACAGACTTATTGCATTTTGGAACAAGGTGGCAAGTAGACAGATGCACAGGCAAAATTTCAGCTAGATAGAAATATGTGATGCTGTCCTTGTTCAGTCCTCCATATTATCACAGGTTTCAGCCTCCTTCCCATGTTTCTATGTCTCTATGATTTAGTTATATCAGGGAAGAAACAAAGGATTTGGCTTAGTTAATCCACAAACAAGATGAGGATTTCCAAATAATCCTTATGTGAATTAAAAATTTTATATGTGAATATAAACATATGAAAAGAGAATATAAAGTAGAGTTCTAATAATTGTAACGCCTTGAACAGCATTTAACTCTTGCCTTGGTAGAGCCTTACTTCCATAGATTTTGGTCCCAAACTCTTCCAGGTTACAATGAAGTCAAAGGGATCTGTCCTATGTGGCAATGGTCAAGGAAGTTGCCAAGACCTGGACTGACCAAAGCTCTAAGAAGAATAGAGAGATCTGGCTAATTCCATAGTAGTACTATGACAAGCCAGGAAAGTCTAATTTGTCACCTTCATTTACCAGAAACACCCAAATGGCAGGATAACCCATAACTGACTTGGAGCCTTAAAGCCCCAAGGGCTAATATCCACAAAGGCAGACATCTAACAACAGCCAGACTGAGACCTTCCTAGTTGCTCTCAGAGCTCATGGCAATGACAACAGCTTCTACCAAGCTGCTAAGGCCACTGATAACCATTTGGAGCCATATACTTTACCTTTTGCTAAAATGCCCTATTTGAAGCATGCCTATGAGAGTCAAAAATGCCTTTACAGCCTGGGCGCAGTGGCTTATTCCTGTAATCTCAACACTTTGAGAGGCTGAGGAGGGTGAATCACCTGAGGTCAGGAGTTTGAGACCAGCCTTGCCAACAAACTGAAAACCCGTCTCTACTAAAAATATAAAAACTGCTGGGCGTGGTGGCCCACGGCTGTAATCCTGGCTACTCGGGAGGCTGAGGCAGGAGAATCACTTGAACCTGGGAGGTGGAGGTTGCACTGAGCCGAGATTGCACCACTGTACTCCAGCCTGGGTGACAGAGTGAGACTCTGTCTCCAAAAAAAAAAAAAAAAAGCCTTTTCATTTGGGTTACTTGGGGTGAATCTGGTTTCATAATTGTGTAATTTTCTGTGCTGACTTGAAATAATTGGCTTAAGAAGAGAAAAGCAAACATTTCAAAACAACTGTTATTTGGATATATTTATTTGAGCAGTGGGGAAAATGGGAGATAATTAAAATATTTCTACCTTTTGTTCTGATTAGTTTTTTTTCTCCAATTAGAGGACATTTATTATGTTCCCAAACAAATTATGGAGTAATGCTTTACAATTTTCTTAACTATATGTCAAAATACATATGCCAGTTTCTGCCACTAGCAATAATGATGACTGGGGTCCCATGTACCTGGACCTTATTTTAGATGAAATAATATTATTAATAGGGTCTCCCCAGATTGTGATGCCCAGAGGAGTCCACTTATACAGACTACATTGGGACTCATGGTAATATATCAGAGACTGGGAACATTTTGGTAAACCCAGCACTGAGATTCTTCAGCTAGCTAACATCTAAAGAAGAGCCTTTTGATTCACGTTACTCCTCACAAAATGCAATGCAATGATGGAACTAAACAAATATTGGTTAGACTAATGACATCTTCTCTAATCATTTATTTTTCCACCACTTGGTCCTACAGTAACATTACAGTCATCCCTTGTTACCTGTAGGGTATTGGTTTTAGGATCTCCCTCAGGTACCAAAATCCACAGATGCTTAAGTCCCTGATATAAAATTGTATAGTATTTGAATATAATCTATGCATATTTTCCTGTATATTTTAAATCACCTGTAGATTATTTATAATAACTAACACAATGGAAATGCTATGTAAATAGCTGTCATACTATAATGTTTAGGGAATAATGACAAGAAAAAAAGTATGTACATGGTCAGTACAGAAGCTTTATTCTTCTGCCAAATATTTTTGATGGGTGATTGGTTGAATCCACAGATATGAAACCCATGGATGTGGAACGCACAGATACAAAGGGCCGACTGTATTTGCTTCCAATTAATTTTCAATAAGTGAGACTAAAAAAATTATTTTGGCAGTGAAACAATTAGGCAAAGGAAAGGTTCAGAAGCTAGAAATCATTTTTCACGTTTCTATTTCTGAGTCCCTCTTGAGCTCTTACCTCCAGGCTGGCGATAGCGGAGGTGCCGAGGAGTTGAGGGGGATCTGCAAGGTGAAAGTTCTGTGGTGTCCGCTGCAGGGGAGCTTTCCACTCCTGCTCGGTCCGCTGGTGCAGACTCTAGGACTGCTGCTTGAAAACATCATGAATTTTAACAACCAGGCCATGAATTCAAGAGCTTCTTGTCAGTATCATGCATGGAAACAAAAGTTCATTACAGATAATAAGCATTTCATTAAAGGGCTTTAATATGAAATCAAGTCAAGTACTAATGACACTAAATCTAAAAAAGGATCTTCTCTAACCCTGTCTTGATGACCCTGTTGGGCCTGGCTGACCCTAGCTGACCCTGGCCAGCCCCTTCTGTCAAATGCAGCAGCAGATGTTAAAGTAAACGGGGGTATGTGGTGGATCCCCTGCCCTTCCAAATGTTTTTGCTTTCTCTGAGTGGGGAAAGATAACTTTGTCAGGTCAAAAATCAGATTGGGATTACAAATCAGAACTTCACCAGTTCTTTGCCTGTGTTGCCCCCTAAACCAACCAAAGTTTGAATCTCTATAATGTGGCCCTCACCAGGGATCTCTGGGTCTCCCAGAGATCTAAAGCTATGTTGTCCAAAATGACAGCACTACCCAAACGTGGCTATGTAAATTTATATTAACTAAAGTTAAATTATTATTTTGGCTTCCCACTTGCACTACACTGAGTGCTCAGTAGCCACATGTGGCTAGTGGCTATGGTATTGAACAGCCCAGATATACAGTATTTCTATCCTCCCAGAAAATTCTACTGGGTATCTCTGAGCTAGAGGTACAGATCAGCAGGAAACACGTGAAAATCTTTTAAATGAACCATTGGGAGGGTTTAAGGTCATTTGAGCTTCTTTGCTGCAGCTAACATCCCAAGAATAACACACACATCATTTTAGGGTCACCCTTAGGCCATTACTAATGATGTTTCTATGCCCCTCCCACTGATTTATTAAGCAGGTAAGACTACAACTTTGCGTATGTTCTTTCAGAGAAAAATACCACAAAAATGTAATACATTTCCAACGATTCTTCCATTCTTCTTGGGCTTTTCATTAATTCCCATTGATAACAGCTTAGTGTCACCTCCACTAATTGTACATTAATCCTGTCAGCAGAACTACTTTGCTTTGCCATTCCATTCAAGATTTCACTCAACAAACTTTCAAAAATCTCTAATGACTTCATCTAAGGCCATTTTTATACTTGCATGTGACTTATCCGCTTAGAAATATGGCCACAATTTTGCTTTTTTGAAACACAAAGGGGCCAGGAAAAGGAAATGGTTAGAATCTTTCTCTGAATGACATAATTACAGTAAAGCTGGCAACGATGCAAGATGCAGACAAAAAAAATCAGTGCTTAGCTGTCGGTTTTATTATTTTCTAAATAACTCCCCCAAAATTCAGTAATGGAAGGCATCTGCTCTGTAAGAACGAGCAGAATATCAAATACATGTCCTTGGTCTGATTCAACCATTCAGTCATCTCAGGAAAATGAGAAAATCATTAGACAGCAATTACATTGAACCCAGGAAATTTCCCAATGAGAAAAGCTGGACGGACCCTGACTGTTCTGAAAGAACAGGAAAGCAAAGAAGAATCCTGTAAGCTAACAGGCACCTACAGAGAGAAGAAACCATGCCAGCATTGGGGGCTGAGGGGAGAATTCCTTCTGGCATATTCACTTTTGATCAGGCTCCTTGCAAACAGCTTTGCCTGCAGGACGAGTGGGCAGATGTGGCTCAAAACAAATGCTAAAATCGGGAGCACTTTCAGCCCACAGGCAGGCAATTTTCAAACTAAGAACACAGAAACAGACACTAGTGCTGTGGGCTGTGCAGCAACACAGGTGGCTAAGTTGCACGGCCATGGTCTAAGTGAACACTGAGGGAGTAATGGGGTCTGAATACAGTGAGCGACCCTTTGGCTTGCCTTTCTTGCCTGCTGTTGGTTTGGTTTTTGTTGAGAACCCATCACTGGGTGGAATCTGGATATCTGAGTCTGGCTGATATTTGTGTTTTGTAGAAGCACCTGGGGTTGAAGAAGATAGAAACTGACTGGTAATGAGAAGAGAGGGTATTAGTGAATGTTGGATGAGTCTGGAACAGATGTGAGGAATGAGTTGGAGGGAAATTAAATTGAATTATTTTTTCCCTAAGTTCATTGCCTCACTCATTTTAAAGGATATTTCCTATTTTGCTTCTTTCTCCTCACATTGTTTGACGTTCTCCTGCCAGAAAATATTGCAAGGCTGGCGTGATCATTGCAATGACAATAAAAATGGACAAAGGTCACTAGCACTTTTCAAAAAACATGCCCTGAAATGAATAGCTGGATAGCAGTGAGGGAGACGTATGGCATCAATAGGGACCTAATTGGCAAAACTGATATTATACAATGAGGTGGAGTGGGGTTGTATTCTTAAGTGAAAAGCAGAAAATGTGTAAGTTCTTGGCACAGGATTCATATTCAAGTTTGCCAACTGTTTTAAGTGTTAACATTATGTGATACACGCAAACATCTTTCAAATTAAAGATGGATCAATGTCTCCTTTTTCTTTGTCAACTCAAGTTTTTAAGACTAGACAGCAGGGTTCACACAGCAGCACTTTTGGCTCTTACAGACATCACACACACACACACACACACACACACACACACAACTTTCAGACTCATGCTGAAGTAGCGTTCATCCATGACTTTCCTAAAACTATTTATGACCAGTATTGCCCATACACCAACACAAAAAAACAAAAACAAAAAACCCTACAATTGAGTCTGTAATTTGTTTCACTTATTCAGAAAAATGCCAAAGAGCTACCTCAACCCGAGCCTTAATTCTAAACTTTCTACCCAGAGTGTTTCCTTCGCAAGGATCCACAGGATAAATTGTTCTCAGTCTCAAGAACTGGCAAGCATGTGCCTGCACAATCAATCTATTCCTAGCCTTCAATATGAATCACAATAATTGATTATATTCCTGTCTTTACTGTGCCAGCAGAGGAGCTTGGAACCAAAGTCAGGGGACTCTAGGAATTGCAGAAGACCACACAGTATTCATTTGTTCAGTAACCATACACTTGGCCACACACAACTTATTCCTTTTCTCCCATTGTCTGATTTCCTTACCTATTTTATTTTATTTTTGTCTTTGTTTTTTGTATTTTTGAGACAGGGTCTTACTCTGTGACCCAGGCTGGAATGCAGTGGTATGATCAGAGCTCACTGCGTCCTTGACCTCTTAGGCTCAAGTGATCCTCCCGCTTCAGCCTCCTGAGTAACTGGGACCACAGGTGCACACAGCCACATCTGGCTATTTGTTTTATTTTTATTTTTATTTTTAGTAGAGACAAGGTCTCACTATGTTGCCCAGGCTGGTCTCGAATTCCTAGGCTCCAGCGATCCTTCCACCTCGGCCTCCCAAAGTGCTGGCATTACAGGCATGAGCCACCATGTCCAGCTACCTATTTCATTTTAATGTAGTTGTACCCTGTATCTCTCTGAATGACCACCTTAAATATTTTTAAGTATAAGATGGGAAATAAATGCATTAAAAAGAAATTAGAGGACAGCTATAGAAAGGGAAAAGAAATAAAGATGCAAAGAAGTGGCTTAATGGAAGTATTAAGGGAGGGATCAGGGTAAAATGAGAGCTAAGGGGGATGCATTAGGTGGTGAATGTGACTAAGAAGCCTGGGGAGCAGAGGAGCTGACAGCTCTGGAGTAAAGGTTGGCTCTACGGGCTTCACCAAGTGCCATGGGCCCCTCCTAGATACAATCTTGGACTTTCTCCATTACCCAGAGTGGAAAGAGCTCAGCATTTAACTATTTTAGAGTACTGGAACTCTAAAATGATATTTCTAACCTATGAACCATCTGGATAAATTAACTGAAAAAAATATAACACTAAATCACTTGTTTTGGGGAAATCCAGTGAGAAGCAGAGGCATGAAGCCTTCAACTTAATTCTCTAATATGAGAAAGAGCCTAATATTTCGGCCATACTGTTATTCACAGGTTCCCTCCATCTGCTGGCCCCAGGCCATGAATGATCAGTGCTGCCACATGACAAAGCTCTCCAGCAGCCACTGGCTGTGTCCACATGATCCCACTCTGTCCAATATCTGTACTGACAGGTCTTCGAAGCCTGTGTCAGTGTCCTTCCCTAAGAGCTTGATCCAGCTCTTTCTCATTTATCTTGGTCTCCCCATGCTATGATTTGATATGTCCCCTAAAGTTCATATGTTGGAAACTTAAACTCCAATGCAACAGTGTTGAGAGGTGAGACCTCTAAGAGGTGATTACATCATGAGTACTCTGCACTCATGAATGAATGAATGCCTTTATCTTGGGAATAGAATGAGTTTGGCCTACTTCACTCTCTTTCCCACCCATGTGATACTTTCCACTATATTATAATGCAGCAAGAAGGCCCTCACCAGATGCCAGCCTCTAGAACTGTGAGAGATACATTTCTGTTCATTATAAATCACCTAGTCTCAGGTAGCACAAAACAAAGAGAAAATTAGTACTGAGAAGTGAGGTTACTGCTATAACGAAAACCTGAAAAAGTGGAAGTGGCTTTGGAACTGGGTAATGGACAGATGCTGGAAGAGTCTGAAGGAATGGGCTAGAGAAAGCCTGTATTGCCATGGATGGAGTATTAAGGATGATGCTATTAATAGTCAGCGCTCAGAAGAAGAGAAGAGCTTTCAAGAGTCTGAATCTCCTTAGAGATTACTTAGGTGGTCATGATAGAATGTTGGTAGAAATATGAATAGTAAAGGCAATTCCGGTGAGGTCTCAGATGGAAATGGGAAACAAGGTGTTGAAAACTGGCATAAAAGCCATCTTTGTTACAAAGTAGCAAAGAACTTGAGTGAATTGTGTTTATGCCCAAGGGCTTTATGGAAGGTAGAACTTCAGAGTAATGAACTAGGATACCTGGTGGAAGAAATTTATAAGCAAAATATTAAGAAGCTGCATGGCTACTTTTAAATATATGCAAGAGGAAAGAAATGGTTTAAGGGCAGAATTTATAATTGAAAGGGAAACAGAGCAGAAAGACTTGGAAAATTTGCAGCTCAGCCACGTAAAGAGTGAAAAGGCCTTTTTGGGAGTGCAAACCAAGGCTGTGGCCAAGTGACCTTTCGCTAAAAAGATTAGTACTAAAGAGAGCATGGCTAAAGGAGAGCCAGGTGTTATTCATTAAGACAATGGGAGAAAGACTCCAAAGGTATTTCAGAGATCTTTCAGACAAGATAGGACCTTGAGGGCCAGGTTGACAGAGAGGAATCTAAGGGACCACAGCATTTGCTGCCCAGGGCTGCTCCCCACATTCCTGTGCAGTGCTCCTCAGCCACACTAGCTGTGGCCCAGGCAAACCCAGGTGCAGCTTGGGCCACCGCACCAGAGGGTGCACATGGAAAGCACTGGTGGCATCCATGTGGTGCTAATTCTGCAGGTGCACAGAATGCACAAGCTGTGAAGGCACAGCTTCCTTCACCTAGATTTCAAAGGATGCTGCAGACAGCCTAGGGTCCCAGGCAGAGACCTATTGCAGGGATGGAGACACTGAAGAGAGTCTTCACTGGGGCAATGCCTAGTGGAGCCATGAGAGTGAGGCCATTGCAGAAATCCTAGAACTGCCAGCAGGCAACAACAGCCTGAGAGAGCTGCAGACAAGAGGCTCTAATCTATGAGAGCTGAAATGTGGGCTGAGCCCAGAAAAGTCATGGGAGTGGGCCTGCCTAAGGCTTTGGGCACCCAACCCCACCCCAGTGTACTCAGGAGGCAGCACATGGAGTGAAATATTATTCTGGAGTCTTAAGAGTTAATGTCTGCCCCGTTGGGTTTCGGACTTACTTGAGGCATGTTATTCCTTTCTTTTTGCCTATTTTTCCCTTTCACAATGGGAATATCTATCCTATTCTGGTCCTACCACCATATTACAGCTGGAAGGGAATTTGCCTCAGGATGAATCATGTCTTGAGTCTCATCCATATCTGATTCAGGTCTCACCCGTATCTGATTCAGGTAAGTCTCTGGACTTTGGACTTATCAGTTGATGCCAAAACAAGTTAAGACTTTGGGGGCTATTGGGATGGAATGAATATATTTTACATGTGAGAAGGACATAAATTTGGGGGAAAAGGGACAGAGTGTTATGGTTTGAATGTTTCCCCCAAAGTTCCCATGTTAAAAACTTAATTCCCAATGCAACAGTGTTGAGAGGTGGGACCTCTAAGAGGTGATTATATCATGAGACCTCTACACACATAAATGGATTAATGCCATTATTGCAGTAGTGGGTTCCTTATAAAAGCCTAAGTTTGGCCCCCTCTCCTCTCTTTCACGTCTATGTGTTGCCTTCCACCATGTTATGACAGAGCAAGAAGGGCCTCACAAGATGTCAGTGCCTTGATCTTGAACTTCCCAACCTCCAGAATTGTGAGAAATAAATTTCTATTCATGTACAATTATCTAGTTTCAGATATCCTGCTATAACAGCCCAAAACAAAGTAAGATAACCCAAGTCTAACTTTTTTCCAGCTTATTGTTCCAGGGAAAAAAACTATTGATTTCTACTTTGTCCTAGACAGTAGCTCAAGCAGCTTTCATGATAAGGTATTGGATCATCACCTTGAAGACTAAAACTGGGGAAGTTGGTGATCGAAGTGGAACATTCCCTGCACAACAAGTTAAAGTGGAACACTTAATCATGCTGATATCAAATAGATATTTGCACACCATATTCATTACACCGTTATTCAAATAGCCAAGAGGTGGAAGCAACCAAAATGTCTATTGATGGATAAATGCATAAAGAAAATGTAGTATCTGCATACTGCATTTTCTTATTATTCTACCTATTAAAAAAGGAAATTCTATCACATGCTATCATATGGTTGGACCTTGAGGACATTACACTAAGTAAACTAAGCCATTCAAAAAAGGACAAATATTGAATGATTCCACATATATGAGGTACTTAAACTTAAAGCAGTCAAATTTGTAGAGACAGAAAGTAGAAAGCTGGTTGCCAGGGGCCAGGGGGAGAAGAAAATGGGGTATTATTCAATGATTATAGAGTTTCGGTTTTGCACGATGAAAAAGTTATAGAGATCTGTCATTCAACAATACTATTGAGCTATACACTTAAAGATACTTAAGATGGTAAGAAGAAGAAGGAGAAGAAAGATTCTCTAGGAGAGTTGCTGTTTTGAAGTTTACTCCGTGCTAGAAAGCCCTAAGAGGACTACTAACAAGGTCTGCTCTACAGGGCTGCCCATGCTGTCAAAACAGGACAAAGCCTGTCCCTTCAGAAGCAGTGATGCTTGTGATGCTTGCAGAAATGGCATTCACTGGCTGGGTATGGTGGCTCATGCCTGTAATCCCAGCACTTTGGGAGGCTGAGGCGGGTGGAACACCTGAGGTCAGAAGTTCAAGACTAGCCTGGCCAACATGGTGAAAGCCCGTCTCTACTAAAAATACAAAAATTAGCAAGGCATGATGGTGCGTGCCTGTAATCCCAGCTACTCAGGAGGCTGAGGCAGGAGAATAGCTCGAACCTGGGAGGCAGAGGTTGCAGTGAGTCAAGATTGTGCCACTGCACTCCAGCCTGGGAGACAGAGTGAGACTCCATCTCAAAAAAAAAAAAAAAAAAAAAAGAAATGGCATTCACCACTAGTGATTACCACCACACCTTTACTTATATATTCTCTTTGCCCAGAAGTTCTCCCATCTCCTCTTTCCAACCCACATATGTTTTGGCTCATGTCAAAGACACTTCTTAATTCTGCTCAACCAGATGTGATCTCCCTGCTCTTCAGCTTCCAGAGCACTCTATCTACACCTCTTATACCACTTGCCCATATACTTATGTTGTGTCTGTATTATCCACATAACTAGAGTATGACAGTGAAGGTGCTATTTACCACTGTGGACTCTAGCACACACAGTATCCTGCACGGAGAAGAGGCTCACTCAATGATTCTTGAACAGACTTTACTGTATCCTCATCCCAGCCCCATGAGCAATCAAACCACAGCCTCCCAATCACTGGTGTTGGACACTGAAAGGTTTGTTCCTAAAGCTTCCCTCAACAAAAACAAAATAAAACAAAATAAAAAGAGAGAAAGAGAGAATCCCGACTTATCTCCAGATTTCTCCTCTCCTATCTACCACAGTGCAGTAAAGAAGGTGAAAAAACTTGCCATGATCTGAAAGCTCCTGTACTTCCCATACCCCCATGCCCCATTCCAGTCATTCCCTCCACAGGGTTTCCCAAGCACTGGCGCTGGGTGCAACCCTGAATGCACTTGTCAGCTTGTGCGCTGCCTCATTATTCCTGATAAGAATCCATCATAATTTTGCTTAAGCTTGTTGTTCTAATGACTTTTTAATTATCTTCTCCCTTTCCTCCTCCTTAGTTGCTAACTTGTCAATTTAAAGACTTTAAAAGAGTGCAAGTTTTGATGATGACAACCACTCCAGTTAAAATTCCATTAACTACTTCACTCAGGAAGCTTATTTAAATGATCTGAGCTAGAAGCACATAGAAGCTTCAAGCAGGTAGAAAGGCAAGCCTCTATGCATCCATCTGGGCAATCCACCTTGAAATTGGACACTTTGTCTGATTTATTGCCCAATTTTTATTATATTATCAATAAGTCAGTTCTTATACAGTTTTTTAAAAGCTGTTTGTAATTTCACTGTGAATCATTTTTATTTTCATTACAGAAACATTGGACTTTAAAAGCAACAAGAATCACCTCTTCCAACCCTACACCGTACCAAGCTGAGAAAGCTAAAATGATGGGAGAGAGGACCCTCGATCAGTTCACTGTATATTTTATTTCATTCATTCATTTAACAAAAATTTACTACTTGTCAGGCACTGGCCAAGACACTGAGGGTACGGAGGTGAGTAAGACAGACTGCTGATCTCATGGAGCTTACATGGCAAAAGTGGCCAAGCAGAGGAAAGAACAAGTGCAAGGACCCTGGGGCAGGAAAGACCAAAATGCTTTTGACACAAAAAGGAAATCAATGTAACAGTAGCCTAGTAGATGAGGGAGCGTGGCAGGAGTAGGGGCTGGAGAGGGGGACAGGATCCATGTCTCACAGAACTGAAGGCCCTGGCAGGGAGAATGTACTTTATTCTAAGTGTGACAGGAAGTCAGTAGAGAATTGAAGCCAGAAACCCTATGACCTAATCAACATTTTAAAAAAACTGTTTTGGCTACGTCACGAGCAATTAACACTGTCTCCAATTTGATTTCTCTCCTATACCTCTGCTATAACATGGAGCACTGTCCTCATAACTAAACTAAAGAAGCCATTGTGGTACTTCCAGCCTAGCTCATCCTCAGCAGGGAAAGGCTGGAGGTACACAGGTACCTAAGGCAAATAAGGGAGGAGGAGAAAGCTCTGCAGCCTGAGCTCATGGGTGAGGGTACCCACAACCTCCCAGTGTGCAAAGCACCATGCTAGGCTCTTTAGCCAACCAGTCTTAACCAAATTCCAAGAACTCTCTAGTAATACCATTCAGATATGCTATTCTCCCA
Source organism: Pan troglodytes (assembly GCF_028858775.2). Lineage (NCBI taxonomy): Eukaryota > Metazoa > Chordata > Mammalia > Primates > Hominidae > Pan > Pan troglodytes. The sequence continues at coordinate 34,938,085 of NC_072402.2, forward strand.
TAGACAACTGACCACAATAAGCCTTTTACTACAGGGGCATAAGGACAACTAATCTTGCTTTCTGTTCCAGAAGGGCCAGAAGAATCTACAGGAATTTTCTCTTCTAACTAACCATTGAGCTCATTCTACTTTCTATGCACAAGTATTACAGTTGTAAAGAAAGGGAACCAGGGTTCCAAAAGGAAGGGTGAGGAGGCAGGCGGCCAGCAAATGTGGGGTGTAATTATGCAAATGTGCTAGATAATACCTTTTTGAATACTTCGTTTTAGCTTGTTACACAGATCCACGCGTGGGTTATCGACATTCTCTTCTACCGTTCCCGGGCTTTGCTCTGGAGAAGAGAGGCCTCTGCTGAGATCCAGTGGTATCTGACCAGTGTGTGGTGGTGGAGACGCAGCGGGACTCTGGGTGGTGGTGGTGGGACTGCTGGAAGTTGTCAGGTCCAATGCTCCTATCTTTGAGTTCAAGGGAGAAGTCAAAGACAGCTTTCTGGCCCTCACTGGGGAAGATGTTCTGGACACAGCCAGTGGTGGCGGGGAAGAGAATTTGCGACACAGACGTGGGGATTTGCCATCCACCAAATGTTCACCTCTGTTGTTCTGGCTGGTAGCAAAAAACAATTCCAATGACCTAAAAATGAGAGTAAAAGTGGCTAAGAGATTGTAGCCAAGTGAAATGAATTCCCAGATGTCATTCAAGAACATGATCCCTTCATTTATAGGTCACAATCTCATTGCACTTCTATTGCTGGACTTCCCTTAATCTAAATGCTACATGTATACCCTCCACCTGCCAAAGAAGCACAGACACCTAACTAGGCATCGTCTAATCCCTTGCTACTAAACTGTGGTCCAAACAGCAGCATTGAGATCTCTGGGGAGCTTGTTAGACATTCAGAACTCAGGCTCCACACCAGGCCTGCTGAATCAGAGCCAGCAATTTAACAAGACACCCTCCCCACGCCACACGCAAGCTGATTCTTATGCATATTAAAGTTTTAAAATCATAATTGTCAAAAAAAAAAAAAAAGAAAGAAAGAAAGAAAAAAGAAAAGCCGAAAGCAATGGAGTTCATTCACAAATAATCACAAAACAAGCAAAGGCCAATTGGAAATTTCAGGTTTTCAACTTCATGCCTGGGGAACTCTGTGTGACCTTTACATATGGCCTTCTGCTGGAGGGGCATGGTACATTCAGAGGCAAGCTAGTACACCCTAGGAGCTGCTTTGCAGAGCTGGCCTGCTCATCCGCATGGTGACTCCGGAACGAAGAGGGCCATATGCTAATGACAGGCAAACCTCTAGCAATAGGTGTACCTGACAGGGATGGAGGTGAAAGGCCTCTTGTATATGTCGGAGAGTTTCCCCAGCACCACAGCGGCAGTAGTGAAAATACGATAGGTGTGCAGAAAGGTGTTGAGGAAATCAATACTAAGAAACCGCAAGTCTGTCAGTCGTTCCAAGAGGCGCTCCACGCTGGCATAACGGATCTGGGGCACTTTGCAGGAGTTGAGTGTTTTACTGAAGCAAATGTCAGTGTCGTCTTTATGAAGACGGGCATCAGACCTACGTGCAAAGGCAGGAACATGATGGTAAAACCAGGAGGAGGCTTCCCCCTCGGCCACTGAATATTTCAGCGTTTGTAATCACACACTCAGGAGTGGGCTTCTCACTGCATTTGATAGGAGAGAGATAATTGCACAGTTGTCCCTCAGTATTCTTGGGGGATTGGTGCCTTGATCCCCCCACCATATTAAAATCCACAGATGCTCAAGTCCCTGATATGAAATGGTATAGTATTTCCACATAACCTATGCACATCCTCCTGTATACTTTAAATCATCTCTAGATTACAATACTTAAAACAATGTGAATATTACGTAAAACGTTATCCTGTATTTTAAAAATTTGTATTATTTTTATTGTTGTATAGCTATTTTTTGTTTTTCTTTCTTCCAAATATTTTGGATCTGCGGTTGACTGGTAGGTAGAGGGCTGATTGTGTATGTCTATATGACATATAGACATATAGGCATAGGCAGGGCTATGAAAATATCAAGTTTTTGGAAAGCCAGAATTAATAATGGAGGAGGTAAATAATAATTTGTCTCACTCTGTGGATTCCTTCTCTCTAATTCAGTCATGTTTTATTAGGAAGATGAAGCCAAAAGCCCTCTTTAGGAGTGAGGGAAAGCATTGCTTATGCCCTTAAAGCAAAATATCCAAAGTGTGCATAAAAAGTAGTGGGTGACACCTCCCAAACAGGGGGGCACAGATATCACTGCTATATCTGCACTTATTTCTTTCTCCTGACTTCTAATTTTGTACATTTGTGCTTTCCTCACCCCTCCCCTTTTATTTTTTTTGGATTAAACTGATGGATATAGGGTTAGGTATTTTGCTCTCTAGAATCAGCTCTTTTTATTTACCCCTTCTACTGTTTTTTATATTGTATTAATGTCTCTTCTTATTTCCTTCCTACACTTTCCTACAGTTTAGTCTCTCATTCTTTTTCTAAGTTCCTGATTTGAGTGCCTAATTCATTTATTTCATTCTTCCTGGCTTATTAATGCCTTTTAAGGATATCTATCTTCTGAATACTGTGTAATCCATAAGTTGCAAGAGTGACATGTTATGTTTTTATTATGTTTTCAAAATTCTGTGGTATTAAAAATGTCTTCACTTAAAAAAAAGTAATGGGTGTAAGATATTTCCCTGAATAGCACCTACCACTGCCACCCTGCAATCCACTGCTTTTGTCATTCTGTAAAACCTCACATCTGGCTGCCCCGAACCCCTCGCCTTCAGACCATTGCACTGGCAGCCTCTCCAAGTGGACAACGAGGACCGCCAGTAGCTTTCACTTCCCCTTCTGAGATCCCTTGTTCACCTTCACTGCAGCATTTCAGGACCGGCGATCAATGAAGTCCTGAATTTCACCACTTGATTAAAGGATATGCTACAGGGTCAGTGACGTTCAGTGAGCCAATTGCTTGCTAAGAATCTGTTGGCTGAGAATCAGTTGTGAATGCCTTTAATTAGCCCTTTCAGCGCTTTGAGGGATTTGAAATTATATATCTATTTTCTTTCGGATAAAAAGGAATCAACTGCTTTCTTAGCTTGCTCTTAGAAACATCCCAGCCCAAAGTATGCTCAGTGCAGATGGAAGTACTTCATCTGCAGGCCTGAAAGAGCATTTTCAATGAGCAGCTTCACCCTGCCAAGGAGCTGACTGGGGTGGCCCGTTAGCTTGAGTTACATTACTGATCTTGAAATGCCCAAGTGCATCTTTTGAGATTCTTGAAAATAACAAGGCTCTTTCTTCCACTCACTATGTGTCCCTCAACCAACTTTATTTTTCTGGTTCTTAATTTGCTCATTCGTAAAAAGATCTGAGAAAATTTTATGAATTCATCAGCCTGTCCAGAAGATGGCTGAGCTAGATAATCACTTGTTATCCCATCATTTTCCACCAAAAAATCTCTATTTTCTAAGAAAGTTGAGATCAAGTATTATTAAAAGAAAGTCATAGTCTACATACCCTATAAAGGGATATTTTCACCTAATAAGCGTCATGATTTTCACATTCTATTCGTAGTTTTGAGCTTTGCATCTTTTGACTATAATTAGCTTATTTGAAACACTAGGACAAAAAATGTGTTGAAGCCAGCATGAAATTAAAATAAAACTGACTACTTACACCACTTTCCTTCAAAATCGTGATTACATTTTCATTTTAAGTAAAGAAATTAAATATTATGAAATTATTTAGCTTTCTTTTATTACACTGAGTAGAATCTTACTTTATTTCCTAAGAGACACTCAAGAAAAATATAATACATTACTGAAGTCTCCTATGATAACAGCAACTCCTTTTTGGTAAACACTTAAAAAGCAATCTTGAGAGATCAAACCCAAATCATCTATTATAATTGGTAAGTTTTAAAAGGAAGTGAGTGCTTACAAAGTGACGCCCTGTCAGTAAGAAGACACAGTTACAATAGGATAATTTTTTTTCTTTTAACTCTGAGAAACATTGGGATTTTTCTTCATAGTTTATAGATAGGGAAATAGATACATAGGGAGGAATACAAACTTCAGGGAAGAATAGAGCCATCAGAAGGAACAGAGATTGCAAAAATCTCTTTCCTCTGATTGAGGATAATCAGGCTCAATAAGGCTGGGAAAAAATAGTAGTATATACACAAAACTTCACTCTGCCTTGGGAATAAATCTAGTGTACTATAGATATGTTGGATTTAATAGAAAATCTTTACAGTCCAAGATACAGGTTTCTGTCCTAACAGGAGAACAATTCCAATTCATTAAGTGTCACCTCTGTGCACCCAAAGGCAGAAAAGTCCTGGTCTGTATGTAAGTGGTTACACAAATGAGATTGGACGTAGACACTGGTAAACTGCCACAGTGGGGGACAAAAGATGCATTTGGGTGCCAGCAACAACTGATCAGGCACAAAACTGAAGTCTTCGTTGGTATTTTTTTTTTTTTAATGGAGTCTTGCGCTGTTGTCCAGGCTGAAGTGCAATGGCGTGATCTCGGCTCACTGCAACCTCTGCCTCCTGGGTTCAAGTGATTCTCCTGCCTCAGCCTCCCGAGTAGCTGGGATTACAGGTGCCCGCCACCATGCCTGGCTAACTTTTTGTATTTTTAGTAGAGATGGGGTTTCACCATGTTGGCCAGGATGGCCAGGCTGTTCGCAAACTCCTGAACTCAGGTAATCCACCCGCCTCGGCCTCCGAAGTGCTGGGATTACAGGCGTGAGCCACCGCACCTGGCCTATTATTTTAATTTTTATATGGAACTTGAACATCTTAGGATTTTGTCCTGAGTGAAGACATATGTAACAGTATAAAAAACAATTTTTCTATGCTATGAGTTAATAAACTGTGAATGTGAAAAACCATTTTGATAGTCTCATTTATAATGGAATCATATGAATCACTGCATTCCTGTCAAGAAACGTATTCTCAATAAGAAGCAGAATTCTATTGACACAGTATTTTATTCAAGGTTTTACATGTTCCGCCAATTTAATCTTGATTAAAATGTAAAGGAAAGGATTCTCACACTTACTTAATCATATGTGGCACAGTGACTTTGGAATTCTCTTCAAACACTATAGTCATTAAACCATTACATCGTATATTGTCCACACACTGTGAAATAAAAAGTTGACAATTACAACCCACATGAAAGCCTAGGCAGATCATATATTCCCACAATTGTTTATAGCTAAAAGAATCCATTCAATTTCTCTCTCCCTGTCTCTTACACACACACACACACACACACACACACACGGAGTAGGTAAATATTATACACTGATGAACAGATTCAGTATTCAGACATCAAAACTGTACCAACTAAATGCCTGACAAATACCTGAGGACAGATACAACAGCTGTACTTCCCCTGAATGTATTTCCCAAGAATTCTGACCACAATGTCACTTGGTCACAATTCTTTGGCAGCTCCAGTGCTATTTGAGAGGTGATTGGAACCTGACCATGATTGCTCTTGCTATATTCATTTTCTGCAACCAGGGGGTGGTGTGGAGTAGTCAGATTAGAAATAGTGGCTTCCTAGGATGGAATTCATCTTCTGTCTCACTAGTAAGCTCTGCCTCTGCTTCTCAGGTATTCTTTGCCAATAAATTCCCACATTTTACTAGTACTTCTGGCAGCCCCTACTGATACTAATGCAGTTTGGTGAAGGGACAGTGTGTAATTTCTCCTGTCTCTGGCATGCTTAAAGCCTTGTATCATCTTTTTCTCTTTTCCAAGAGGAGAGTTCAGGAAGCTGTGCTAATTTTCTCTGCCTTCATTATTTAATCTATGCCTTATCAATTTGCATTTTCTCTCTGTAATTATTTTGGGTTAGAGAAGAATTTACTTTGACTTATACATATTCCCTTTGAACAAAACAGGAAAATGAAAAAATATAATCAATTTTTAAAATAAAAAATAGCTTCTAATCACTATGATACTATATAGTGTTTTGTGGCTATAATTAAATAGCGCAGTGAAGCTGATTGCAACATGACCTCACATAGGTCCTGAACTCAGGGTCTACCCTAAACACCAATGTTCTAATAAAAGAGTGAATATGCCGGTAAGAAGCTTTAGATCACTGGAATTCTGACTATTCAGTGTACTTAGTATTTCAGCCATTTTCATACTTGTTTTTCCTTAAAACTTTGTTTTCCTCACGTCTTATGCCATTATTTCAACTACAAAGCATAAAGGATGCCACTTGTGGGAAGAAAGTAGAATATTTTTAAGCTCCCCTTCAATATATTTCCTTAAGCTACAGCATCTGGAAGTAATTTGGAGTTATATTTTCATATAAATAATTATGATCATCTACCTATAAATTTGGCCATTTTTGCTTATATGTGAATTTATGCTCCACCTTATCCCACGAGTGGATTACAAAAACACATATAATAAGACAAAGTCAAGATAAGTGAGAAAATCAGAGATGATTTAGATAAAGGATGGCAAACAATAAGATGAAGCCTGAAATGAAGCCACCACACATACTTTATGTTGAGAGCGCTTGCCAGAAGTGGGCCTCAAAATTAGCAGGGCTGTGGAGTAGTCAACTCAAAGAGGGACTCAGTGTTAGCTACGAAATTCACAGTTTAGTAGAAGGTCAATTAATCCTGGTCTAGGGCCAGACAGGACGATTATCTCATGGGTTCTCATCAAGAGAAATATTGAATAATGTAGTGAACAATGTCCTCAACAATATCTTGTTATTATTATTATTTTTTAGAGACACTGTCATTCTGTTGCCTAGGCTGGAATGCAGTGACACAATCATAGCTCACCGTAACCTCAAACTCCTAGGATCAAGTGATCCTCCTACCTCAGCCTCCTGAGTAGCTGGGACTACAGGTGTGTGCTACCACAGTGAGATTTTTTTTTTTTTTTTTTTTTTTTTTTTTGTAGAGACAGGTTCGCGCTATGTTACCCAAGCTGGCCTTGAACTCCTGGGCTCAAGCGATCCTCCAATCTTTGCCTCCAAAATGCTGGGATTACAGGTGCGAGCCACTGCACCTGGCCAACAATATCTTTAAATAACTACAAGTTTTGGCAAACTGTTTTGTATAAACAGCTGAAAGTACAATTCCAAACACACAACCCTGTAGTGGACCCCAAAGAATGTGACCCAGAGGCCCATCCTTCCTCTGCTGGTCTGGTTGCAAGCACAGGTTTCACACTTTCTAGAAAAAAGCAGGGGCTGCTCTTCTTCACACTGAAGAAATGCTGCTTCTCTTATCCTAGTTCGTGTAAGTCTTGAGCATCAGGAAGTTGGAAATAGTGTTTTCCCAGAAATCCTGAAACTGCTGCATCCTGTGTGTCCAGTTATGTAGAGTCAGTGTTTCAACCAGCGAGCCAAGCTGCCAGTAAGTGGGATATCCTCTTGTGCCCCAAGAAAGGCCACACTACCTCTCTATGGGAAAGTTCTGTCAGGGCCTGATGAAAATACACATCAAGGGCCCTGTTTCAAAGTGGGAACATACATGGAAGAATGAAGAGATGGGGCTGGCTGGTGCACGCATTCATAATGGAGAAGAAAGTAAGAGACAGGACAGAGAAATCAGTTGGAGGCAGGCTATAGAGAAGGGAGTCTTGAATTTTAATTTTATCCTATAGGCAGATGGGAAGCCACTGAGGGTTTCTAAGCAGCTCACTTACGCTGAAAGATCTAAACTGACCTCATGGTGGTATTCATTCAATGGAAACGAGGGGAGAATGAATGGAGACCCAAGGGATGATCAGAATAATATTGAATCAGTAAATGAAATGATTCATACCTCCCCTAAGGCAGGCTGTGAGAATGAAGAGGAAAGGGTGGACATACATATTTTGAAGAAAGGAATAATAAAAATTGATGAACTACTGAATAAAAGCAAGAGAAAAAAAACAAGGTAAAATCAAAGATGGCCATGGTTATAAGGCAATTTTAAATTTTCTGATGCAAATATATTTAAAAGGAAAAAAACATAGCCAAATGTCTTTCGAATCACCCAGAGTTTAAACAAAGTTAGACAGTCTATGTTTCGAATTCTCAAGAGCACCAAGAAGATGCATTGATTACACAGCATTGGGATTTTACTAAATGGCTGTCTTACATCTGCATTTATCAAGTACTTACTATGTGAAGACACTGGGCTAAGTACTGGGAAATGAGGATAAAGAGAAGAAAAGTAATATATGAAAGAGTTTGAAGATGAGTAAGGCAAGTCACTTCAAATTCACTTTACTAATCCCGATGGGGACAAAACAGATTAACATCATCCCTGTTCTTCCCAAGCTATGTGGCGGGGTCAGGGGGTGGGGTAATGAGGAAAAGGATTGGATGGGGAGAGGGGTTGCACACTGACAAGGGTAAGTGCTCCTTCACCCAGCGACCTTTCTAGCTACTCCTTAGACTTCTTTTCACTCTCAGTGTTTCTGAATCACAATGAGGAAGCCCCTTGGGTAACCAACACAGGAAGTGGGAAAGTAGACATGGTGTTTGGTGAGACCTGTGGGAAATGAACAATGTTCCTTCAATTTCCTTTAATATTCTAAGCAAATGGCATAGTTACTGAGACAACAGCCTTAGAACGACTGCACCATCAAGAACATAGGTGAGGTAATGGGGAGATCACTTAAACTCAGCCCAGAGCTCCCACACAGCTCCAGAGACAACCACACTGTTTAAGTGGAGCCCAGACAAGGTGGGGACGGGCACTGGAGGTGGCCAGAGTCACAGACCTGGGTCATAAAGAAGCATCTCTGTCTCGTCCTGGACAGGGGGTCAGAAGGCAGACATTTAACCTGTTTCTTAGGGATTCATAGTCCAAACCCCTGGGGAATACAGGAATTGGGTCTGAAAATCCAGGAAATGCACCACTGGAGAAGAGTTCAAAGGGCTTGTCATCCTACCTGCACTAACAGTCAGAGAATGGAAGGGCAGAGCTACCTGGCAGCCCATCAAAGCTACAGGATACCCACAATCAGGGTATCTTAAGATGCAGTTCTCTGGGGGCTGACTTTGTCCACTTCCCTCCTCTTAGAGACAAGAAGGGAAGCAGTTTTTGCTTTTTGAAAGAGGGAACCAAGAGGAAGGGCGTCTCAAGACCAATCTGCCCAGTTCACTTGCCCCGGAAACTCTGCAGGGTTCAAAGTAGGAGTAGGGAAGACAGTCAGCTTCCATAGTCCACAAGCCATGATGTGTAACCCAAGTGCCAAGGAGTGAGAGATGAGCCCACTCCAGGGAGCTGAAATAGAACTTTTTCTCCTGTTCCCAACATAAGAAGCAAGTGCTTTCCCCTCCTCCACCCTTCATCTATGGTGCCAATCCAGGGTTTAGCTGTGTGTCTCTTCTGTTTTCCAGGATCTGGAAAGGCTTTGTGGAGAAAAACAGAAGAGACACACTGAGACATTTTTGATCAGCTACAGTGTTACATATAAACAGCTTAGTCAGAATACTGCATAAAATTTGAGAGAGAAAATATAAAATATATCTGGCTTTTCATACCTAATATGAATACACATAGAGTACTACTTTGGATGGAACAATATTTAACTTGAAAAACCATGTAATTATATAAAAGAGAATTGGAAAGGGGAAATAATACACTGAAAATTATCACAAAAACGATGAAAAATGAAGAGTAAAGAATTTTATTACTATTAAGCTATTTATTTTTTAAATAAATTATTCATCTACGAAATAGGAAAGAAGAGGTCTTCATTTTTTCTCATCTCTCTCTCTTCACGAATATAGGACTTTATAGTTAGAAATTTAAGAGATACAGGCAAAAATGAATAGATATAGACTTTTATTTATCTTAATGTTTTTATTTTTTATTATGAAATAATTCAAATATACATAAAAGAATGAGCCATCCACATACCAGCCACTAGACTTAACTATTATTAACACTTTGCCATATTTTCTACAGATCATCATTTTTCTGTTAAGGATGTAAAACACTATAAACACAGTTAAATCCTCCTCTTTTTTTCCATTCCAATAGACTCTTTCTACTCTGGAAGTAATGACTATCTTGAAGCTGATGGGTATCCACTTGTCCTTCTTTCATTCCTCTTTTCTTATTTTACTATATATTTGTGTATCTGCCCATCATAAATTACAATATTATTTGCATTTAAATTTTTTATATAGATGCTTGTATTTTTCTCACACAACACTGCTTTTAAGATTTGTTCATATTTATATGCATAGTTCGTTCATTCACATTAACTGCTATATATGCCACTATATAAACATAAATTACAGTTTATTTAGTCAATCTCATATATGTATACATTTAAGAGGTTTTCATTTTCTGCTATAACAAAGATACAGTGACTATTACAAATTTCTCCTTGTGAAAAAGTTTTTTTCCTATCTTTTAATTTTTCAAAGGCAATCTGTCTTTTTACCTTTCGAGATTTTTCTTCTTGTGCTTTATATTCCATAGTTTTACCTCGACGTGTCTAGATGAGGTTCTTAGCTGAGTTTATGCAGCTTGGAATTTGGTATGTTTCTTCAGTATGAGGATTCATATCTTTCATCCACTTTTTAAATTCCTACTCATTTTCTCTCTGGAGACTGCATCTTTTCTATTCCCTTGAATCTTTCTTTCTGCAATTCTCATTCCAGAAATGTATATTGGGCCTTCTAACTCTATTTTCCATCTGAATTTCTCATATTTGCCAACTCTTTAACTCTTTGCTGTATTTGAGGTAATTTCCTAGAATATAGAATCTATATTCTATAGGTATGTAGAATATATACTATAGCTATATCTATATCTATCTATAGCTATATAGAATATAGCTATACTTATATTCTATACCTATATATAGGTATAGAACCACATACCTATATATATAACCTGGTTCTTAATCATCTCACTAGCTATGGTTGACTTAATGAATTTTCAGTGAATTTCTAATGAGTATGTAATGTTGTGGTCCTATAGTTTCTAGTTTTAGATTTTTCTATGTGGTTCTTTGACAGGTCAGCCTGGGGTTTTTGCACAGTGATCTCTTCTTTCCTTATGGTTTCTTTCTTTCTTTTATAGTTTTATTATACTTTAAGCCTTGTTATTTTATGGTCTTTTCCAAGTTGTCACCCTATTACTTGAGGTTCTTGTAGCACTAATTCTACTGCTCTCCATGCCTGCTGAGTCTCACTCATGATACATAATTTACTCACAAGATTTGTAATTTTTAATTTGAGCACATGTCACGAGCCCCAGATTGTAGAAGTGTTGCTAATGGAGTGGCTTTGTGTTTCGGGCTGCAAGCATGCTTGGGATTTCAACACTCAAAAGTTATTTTTATAACAATTTCTCAGTTTGGCACTTTACACCATGTGAATAAGTCTGATTTCAAATCTGTAGGCCACAGACACATTCTTTTTTTTTTTTTTTTTTTTTTTTTTGGGAGACAGAGTCTCACTCTGTCGCCGAGGCTGGAACGCAGTGGCATGATCTCGGCTCACTGCAACCTCCACCTCCTGGGCTCAAGTGATTCTCCTGCCTCAGCCTCCTGAGTAGCTGGGACTACAGGCATGTGCTGCCACGCCTGGCTAATTTTCGTACATTTAGTAGAGATGGGGTGTCATCATGTTGGCCAGGCTGGTCTCAAACTCCTGACCTCAAGTGATCCACCCGCCTCGGCCTCCCAAAGTGCTGGGATTACAGGCATGAGCCACCGTGTCTGGCTACATTCATTTTTAAAAAGAAGATTTTTAAAAATTCAGAACCCAAAACAAAGACAAACTTCTTTATTTCTTTCCTTGGGTCAATGGGTACAGTTTTTTAGGCTCTTTTTTCACAAAGAGAACACCCTTTCAATGCCCAGACTTTAAATAGACAACTTGATTAATGGGCCTTAGGCCAACTCTTGCCCTCTTTATATGTTAATACTCCCAGGACGTGGAACTAATAGCTAGTCTAAAATCATTCCCAAGTCTGTAAGTCTTTAGCTTACAAGCTTTCTGCTATGGCTTTAAATTCCCTTGTTTCTGGCAACAAGAGATTTCCCTTCCTATCTATAAATATACCTACGCATTAAAATTTTTTAATTTTAATGATTTTATATGTTAAACATTTCTGTTTTTATAGCTAGAGGGGAACCTAAATCAGCTCAGTCCTCCATACTACCAGAATTGGAACTTGAGATAAACGTTTTAAACTCAAAAGAGGAGATTTATGTGACCATTTCTGCACATCTCATTATCCAGTGTCAAGTCTCATTCATAAATCTTTCTGAGTCATTGTCAAGCATCAAAATTATTTTAGGAATAAAAGGAAATTTTCGCTTTCATTCAAGTTTCAGGAGAACAAAATATACATTCAATCCAAACCATACTTCAAAAGGCCATATAATGAAGTCATATTTTAAATTATATAAAAATGTCTTTGATAATTGGTACACAACCTTTAATCTATCCATGCGATGGATGGATAGATGCATGGATGGAGAGAGAGAGAGACAGAGAGAAAGAAAGAGAGACAGAGAGAGATGATAGATAGATCGATCTTATTATGATACATTTATATAAAATAGGGGAATGGTTTTCAAAATGAGTTCCCATCCCCAGACTTTAGGGACATCCCCAGGCTTCACAAACAGGAGTGTGAAAAAAAAAAATGGCTCCTGGAGTCTCTAGGTCTACCAATTTTATTTCGACCAGAGAATTTTGCTTTTATCTTACTTCCATTTGGGACTTGGAGTAATGCTGCAATGAAGAAAGAGTTCTGTTCTAAAAAAAAAAAGTTAAACTATAATAGAATTGGTATATGTGAGTGTGTACATGAACAGACTTACAGAGGAAGGTGTGGTAAATATTTATGGTTATGTAAGCATGTACCCTGGTTGTTGGGAAGAAGTGGTGCCTGTATACAGTTCACTTAGTTAAGAAGAAATATATTCAAATAAGCAGGGTTTCAGATATCTTTAATGTCATCTTGAATTTATATGAATTACAATAAACCTTGAAATTAACAGGATAACAAAATTAGATTCCTAGATCATAGATAGTCTAGTTCAGTTTGTAACAGCTGGGATGGGATCTGGGAGTAGGTATGTTCACAAAAGCCCCAAGTGATTTTGAAGCAGCTGGTCTTTGGACAAGTGTTGCGAGTGACTTCTCCACCAAGAGTTTTTCAGGGTTTTACCTAAGGCAGTACCTATTTATAGACCAGCGGTCTACTGTGTTGCCATATTTTCCACCTTCTTGATACTTCTAAGTACTGGGAAGAAAGGTTAGAGTCAATTTTTTTAATTCACCTTTTTATGTTAAAGTAGAAAATTCCCTCTTGATTTCTGAAAAACTATTTTTAGGGAGAAAGCACGTCCAGTGTGCTACAAATTTGTCTACACAGGTCTATATTTTGGGACATCTATCCAAACCAAGAAGCTCAGAGATAAATTTTAATTCTGCATTTTAGTTAATAGCCATAATTACAGTGGATCTGTTTAATAAACCATTATGTATGACAGTGAGACAAGCACAAATGAATGTGCTTTATTGAAATAAATAGTCAAATCTTCAGCCTCAAATCGTTCCCTATAAATAGATGAAAAAGGGGAAGAATTATTGGTTGAGACCATTAGCCACTTGCACTTTTTGCTAGAGGTGCCAACAGTTAATTATGGCCTTACTGGTGTAACTAAGAGTGTGATTAATCATTCAAGCAATCGTTCCTTCTAAAAATTACAGCTTCAGAGAGAGAGAGACCTGGCAAAGCTAAAAGTCTTAAGTTTTGTAGAGTTTCTTATGGGAAACTGGGATTGTAGCAATACTCAGGAACCACTTTATCACATTAAAAAAAGAGCTACCTATGATTAGTATAATACAATACAGTAGCTTAGCAAGGTGGCTTCAAATCAAGCCAGAAAAAGTAAGATTTAGAAAAATAGTGGCCGGGCGCGGTGGCTCTCGCCTGTAATCCCAGCACTTTGGAAGGCCGAGGCGGGTGGATCACGAGGTCAGGAGATTGAGACCATCCTGGCTAACACGGTGAAACCTCGTCTCTACTAAACATGCAAAAAATTAGCTGGGCGTGGTGGCGGGTGCCTGTAGTGCCAGCTACTCGGGAGGCTGACGCAGGAGAATGGCGTGAACCCGGGAGGCGGAGCTTGCAGTGAGCCGAGATCACGCCACTGCACTCCAGCCTGGGCGACAGGGCGAGACTCTGTCTCAAAAAAAAAGAAAAGAAAAGAAAAGAAAAATAGTGACAAAAATTAAAACGACAAAATAATGGAGAACATATTCATAATCTAAATAGAAAATGTTCACATCCCTAGTCTACAAGGGTAGTGCCAGTGAATTACTGTCTACCTAGTATAAAAAGACAAACAGAAATAGTAGAAAATGTTAATCTCATTGATAATTACAGAAATGTAAATTAAAACCACTAGAAGGCAAAAACACTTCTCCATGAAATAGAAAAATGTGATAAATGTGACAAATTTAACATTGGCAAGACTTAGAAGAGAGTTACACAGATACCTTGTTGATGATGTAGTGAAATTATAACTTACATATTTCTTGAAGGAATTGTGGCAGTCTGTCACACTAGGAATCATGAAATAAGGAGAGTGATCAGGCTTTTTACACCAGCCTTATACTCTAACTATACACCAACAAGGGACTTTAAAAGAAGGGGAAAACTCCCGCACGAAGATGTTTAGCACCTCATTATGTATTAATCCTCAAACTTGGAAACAGCTCATACACTCAATGCTCAATTATTCAGAAAAAGCTATAAAAGCAGTAAATTGATGCAGCTGAATATATTTAATATAATGCAGATGAATAATAGATAGCCAATATGAATATGAAGAGTTTATAGGAATATAGAAATAAGTAAATGAGGTAAAAAGCAAACATGATGTATGTATACACTGAGAGGCAAACTGTACAATTATTTCTATATGGCAAGATTGTGGAGACTTTAGAGATGGAAACAGTTCACTCTTCAGGACAGAGGTTCTTTAATTGTGCAGAAGTGATCTATGGAGCTTATGGAGTTTAGAATGGCATCTGGGGAATGTGGGTTAAGGAATCTGCATTTTAAAACAGTCCTCACGTAATTCTAATATAGGTTATCTGTGGAAGGTATTTTGATAAACATTTTAGTGTGTTGCGTGTTGGGAATATTTCTAGTTCATTGGTGTGTCCATATTTTCACATATACACAATAAAATATTAAATAGTACATTTCAAGCATTCAGTAAGCTTATCTTATTAATAATGGATATGCCCAGAGATACACTTGAGAGACTAATTCCATGAATAGATACGAAATCTCTCCTATAAAAGGAAAATGCTTGAAGCAGAGAACAAAGCCAGATGAGATACAGGCTTCTGGGCAGCAGGCTAGGCTCAGTCAAGAGCACAGCACTCTGTCCCTACCACCTACCCACCCACCATTCAAACTCCACAGCAGCAAAATCACTAAGTATACTAGAACAATCACTACTTCACTCAGCCTTTGGCGGCAGTTGACATGTGACCACTCCCTCCTCCTTGACACGTTTTCTTCACTCGGCTGCTAAGACACCATGTCCTCTTGGCTGTTCTCCAGCTGCACTGGTGGTTCCTTCTTGGTCCTCTTCACTATTCTCCCTGACTTGACCCCTCTCTCAGTCTGCAGCCCTCTTACTTCTACCTATGCATATTCCCTTGGCGATCTCAACAGTCTCACAGCCTTAAATACCACCCAAATGATGCAGTATCTCCTACCCGGATCTCTCTCTAAATGCTGGACTTCTATATCCCACTGCTTATTTATCAACTCCACTCAAATGTCTAGCAGACTTCTGAGACTCAATATATTCAAAAGTAAATTTCTGCTTTTCACCCCCAAATCTCTTTTCCCAGCAGATATCTCCATCTCAGGTAATGACAACTCCATCCTTCCAGTTGCTCAGGCCAAAACCTCTGAGGTCATCCTTCACCCTTTTACTCTCACATCTCAGCTCTAATCCACAATAAAACTCTGCTGGTTCTACCTTCAAAATGAATCCAGGCTCAGATCCCTAATCTCCAACTCCACTCCTGCCATGCTGGCCTAGGCTCTCAACATCTCTTGCCTGGACTATTGCAGCAGCCTGCTCACTCATCTCCCTGCTTCCACTCTCACCCTCTGCCCTCAGCCCATCCTCAACACAGCAGCCACAGCAATCCTTTCCAAACCTAAGACAGTTCATGGCATTCCTTTGCTGAAATCCTTTAATAGCTTTCATCTGACTGAGTATAAGCCAAAGCCCCTTTCATTGGCTTAGAAAGGCATTCTTGATCTGGCCCCTGTTACCTCATTGACTTTCTTTTTTTTTCTATTCTCCCTCTCACATACCCTACTCCAGCCACACTGCCTTTCATGGTATTCCTTGAAACATGCAGCATCCTCCTACTTTACAGTCTTTGCAATTGCTGTTCCCTCTCACACGGCATCACATATTCACACGGTATCTCCATCACCTACTACAGCCTTTGTTTAAAAGTCTCCTTCAGAATGAGGTGACCACCATTTAAAAACTATACCAACCCACCCACCTTCAGCAGCCCAATCCTTCTTACCTTGCCCTATTACCTTCTAATATAAAATAGTATATGCTTAGTTATTACCCTTATCATTTATTTTTGGTCTTCCCCAAATTAGAATGGAAGTTACAAAAGGTTAAGAAAATTTTGTTGTTGTTGTCTCTTTTCTTCATGATATGTCACAAATCTCTAGAACAGTGTCAGGCATATATCACTGCATAAATATATTTGTTGAATGAATAAAACCACAAATGTCAAAGCCACAAAATGCCATAGTCATTTCGTGTGATGGTATCCCCATCACTAAAAAAGATAACTTGGCCGGGTGCAGTGGCTCACGCGTGTAATCCCAGCACTTTGGGAGGCCGAGGCGGGAGGATCACCTGAGGTCAGAAGTTTGAGACCACCCTGGCCAACATGGTGAGACCCCATCTCTACTAAAAATACAAAATTAGCTGGGTGTGATGGTGCACACCTGTAATCCCAGCTACTCGGGAAGCTGAGGCAGGAGAATCACTTGAACCTGGGAGGTGGAGGTTGCAGTGAGCTGAGATCGCACCACTGCACTCCAGCCTGGGCGACAGAGCGAGACTCCATCTCAAAAAAAACCACAAACAAACAAACAAACAAAACAGAAAAAACAGATACAACTTTTGGTTAGCCTCCTTCCACTGAAGATATAATCTAGTACAATTTTTTTTTTTGCTAAGCAGCATAATACCCATAGCATCTTGGAGAAATAAGGAGGAAGTTGTGTATTTCTTTCTACCTTAACGTCTAGTAGAAGCAGAGGGAAAGACTCACTTAGACCTTTGCTAGTGACAGGCAAAGCATTGGGTGCCTTTCTTTAAAGGACCAGGCACAGAATTATTCACGCACTCCAAGGGTCTTTCTCTCTTAACAATGTCTCCCCAGTCATGCTAAAGAAGGTCACCTGAGCTTTTATCAAGTCTGTATCTTAGGAGCCCTAATTATATCATAAGGTAGAAGGTAGAAGCAGGTGGAAAAACACCTTTGCCTACTCCTATTCTCCCCATTCTTCCTACATATCTTGGCTTCACAACACGCACACAATTTTTTGCATTTAGCTGTTTACTTCCTTTTGCTCCCTATGAGCCTGCCTATTCTCCCTGAGAGCAAGAACCATGGTCGTATTCCTGGTACCTGCACAATACCTGACAGCACATGGTGATTCCTCAATAAATGTTCAAAGAGTCAATGAATGATCCAGAGTTTCATAAAGTAAGAGATGTGTTACAAATAGGGAGAGACTTAATATGCTATTAATTGATATAGCATAGAGCTAATGAACGTATGAATAAATCACCACAAGGATGCAAGTCCACAAAAATGGAAGATCCCATATTTTCATTTCCTTGTCAGGCAGAAAAGAAATGGCTTCTTTTCTAGCTATTTATTTGCCATTGAAGCCATCCTGAGGGTATATAAGTAAAAGTCCAGCATAAGGCACTCTTGTAGAGGATGTTTAGAGCGCTAAACATAGAAAAAGACCCAGATTAGGTTCACATTCTGACTCAATGCAGCTGAGCAGCTTTTGACAAATGCTTAACTTTGCAGACCTCAGTTTTCTCACCTGTGAAATGGGACTAATTTCTCTCTGCTTACCTTCAGAATACTATTGTAAGAGTCAAATGAGATTAAGTCTGTAAAACTTCTTTGACAAATAAAAATGATTACTATTGACATTCATTTTCTATTTCACCTCAATTTTCAGTCACTCAAAAAAAGAATTAAGTTCCAAATAACTATGATAGAATTCATGTTTCCACTTGTCTTAAATTACTATAAGCTCTTCCAAAAAAAAGCATGAAAACTACAATATATACCTTTTTCATGTGCCCCAGTTTCTTTGAGTTAACAACTTTGAAAATAATTATCAAGTCCTTAAAAAATATTTTTCTTACATAGCAACACTTTTCCCCTACAGAGCCAAAATTCATATGGAGCTTGAATAAGAATGTCCAAGTCCAATCATGACTAGTTTTGACACATTCTAAATCATATTATTTCCTAAATAAATGGAGCAATTCCCCAACTGGCGCTGCTGATCAAGGAAAGGTAAAAATTCTGTTCCCTAATTTTTTAATATACGAAATACAGGAGCTTATTTTCAGGTTTCATACTAGAGACGGTGTCTCTTTTGATTCTTTAATTCATGATTTCCTGCCATAGCCCTATGTTGGCTGTTTTTGTATCTTTCACCATTATTCTACTTCAGAAACAAATAAGCAAAATATGGAGTGGAGTCATTAGAGAATTTATTACTAACAGGGCAATCTCAATACTGTTCAACACAAATGATTACATTTGCTGCTGGTGTAAAATGCCCAGGAACTAAAATCCAATTGCTACATTTCAGGCAAATTTTAACCTTAAGAAGAAAAACAACAACAACAAAAATGATAATGATCACAGCTTATCAAGATACATAGTGATTATGGCAGTGACCATAGCAACTGAGTGTAATTTTTTAATAAAGATAAAAAACCTCTAAAAACTATCTCCAAAAGTTTGAGTTGTGAAATTTAAAAAACAAAAATTTGGCAAAAGCCACTTTCTTACCTGACTGATGTCACTCATCCAGGCAGCTTTCTCCTGGCGTGAGGGTGCTAACAAGACAACAGTGAAGGCGGCAGCGTCGGGAGGCTCCACCACTATTTTAAAATCCAGGTGCCCAAACACTTGCCCAGAACCTTTAGCTTGAACATATGTAAACCAAACAATTAGATGAGAATACAAAAAAACAAAAAGAGTGATAGCTGCCTTCACATTATTCTATTTATACAATCCATTTGCACTCAAATCGGGACTCTCATTTCAGCAATATCGTACTTCTCAGGCATGAAGAGGGCTTTATTAAGCTCATAAGCAGATGAAGAAGCTGAGGTCAGTAGGTTACTTGAGACTAGAATCCTGGTTTCCTTCTGATTTCATAGTTTTTTTTTAAAAAAATTCCCATGATTTATAGAATTCCAACACTCTAATTCAACTCTTCCTTCTTCTCTATCTGCCACTGAATAGTCACTATCACAAAACAAATTCAGTAAAGTGTGAATTCCCAAAGATGGTTTAACAAGGCTCATGGGCTAAATGGTTCAATTTTTCATACATAAATGACTTTAGGGAGTTCATCCTCAGCCTCTCTCTCCCGCCTCTAATTCTAATAGAATCCTAAGTGATCGAATGTGACTTACAGTCATCATCGCTTGCATCTGGCTCCTCAATCAACGTGCAGTCTATTAGAGACAGAACCCCACCTGTCTGGAAACAAACCAATTTTCCACTAAGACGCTGAAGGTCTTGTGTAGATTGAGAAGCTCTGATTTGTAAACACTATATTCAAGTTGCCATGGAAGAAAGCATAGCAATTCTGCATCATAAATAATTTTTCATAGAACCCAAAATTAAACTTAGATGTGCAAAAGGAAGTGAACTCATTTAACTTCAGTAAAATCCTTCCCTTTCAACCCACTCTCACTCAGTTGTTTATAAAATTTAGCAAGTCGGCTGATGGGAGACTTGGATGGTACCACAGTGGCTTTAGAGAGTAATGCACCTTAGCAAAGGGCTGAACTCACCAACCAGGAAGTGGCTTAAGCAGTAGAAAGCTGTCATCACGGTGTCGAATAATATTTATAAGCAATAATAAAAAAGTTTGCCTATCTAGGCAAACTTTTTCCATAAAGGGTCAGATAGTAAGTATTTTAGGCTCTGCAAGTCATATGATCTCTGTCACAACTACTCAGATCTGCCACTTTAGCATAAAAGCAGCCACAGACACAAAGACACGCGCGTGGCTATGTTCCAATAAAACTTTATTAACAGGCCAGGCACAGTGGCTCACACTTGTACACCAGGCACAGTGGCTCACACTAGCACTTTGGGAGGCCAAGGCAGGAGGATCACTTGATGCCAGGAGTTCAAGACCAGCCTGAGTAACATAGCAAGACATTGTCTCTACTAAAAATTTTTTAAAGATTAGATGGGCATGGCAGTGCATGTCTGTAGTCCCAGCAGCTTGGGAAGCTGAGGCAGGAGGACTGCTTGAGTCTAGGAGTTCGAGGCTGCAGTGAGCTATGATCACGCTGCTGTACTCCAGCCTGGGCAACAGAGTGAGATCCTATCTCAACAAAAAAAACACAAAACAAAAAATTTTATTAACAAAAACAGGCTCTAAGCCATGGGCCATAGTTTGCTGACTCCTAGTACAGAGAAAGATAAAATAGGATTTAGCAAATATTGCATTGGTACATTGTAGCGATTTGAGAAGATTTTTGTAGCTCAGTAGTTGTCAACTAGTATATAACTTTGTATATGATTATACAGATACAGTACAGTATATAATTTTGTCCAGGTTACCATTTTAATTGTATTTCTTTATGGTGATGCATACTTAAAATACATTTCTGTTACTTTGAATTTAAATGACAACGAATTAAATGGCAGAGTTGGTAACAGTACATTACCTCACTCATTATGCAATCATGACAATCTGTTTTATGATAATACCAAGCACGGGAAAGTCTCAAATGAGTTAACTTCAATAACTTGTAAGTGCTTGGAAGATAAATGGAACAGTTATGGAAAACCAGTACCTTGAGCAGATGAAGCTTCCCTCCTGAACTTCTTGTACATATTAAAAAGTGTTTTGTAAATAAGAAGCATTGTCTCTCTCCTTCCTTTTTCAAAGACAACGAACCCAGGCGAACTTTACTAAGTTTCCCCCTCTCAACGGAAGGTACTTGAATAAGAGAACCTGGTGATTACAAAAATGAAGAATACACAGCAGTTAAAATTCTGTCAAGTGAGGACCATGTCCACGGCAATAAACACTAAGGTCCGTTTCCCAAAATACCAGGGATTGATTTATGTGACACATCATCAGAACAAGTAACTCTCTTCCAGTCTGAGCAGAAGAAACAATGCATTGTATTTTAAGGGCTGAACTGTTCCTAATATTTTTGTGAAACACTTTAGACTTGATTCTTCATCTATAAACTGGAAAATAAGTTTGAAAGATGGCAAAATTGAATTCAAAGAATGAAGCACTTCTGCCATCTGTCCTTAGTGATCTGATCCAATCAATTTATGTATTTAATAATAACATACATATTACATAATTATATAGAATAATAACAAAAAGCAAATGCAATGTATTCTTCCTGAAGCACAGAACGTAGATAAATAGCATATTAATACAGTTTACCTTGTATTTTAAAAATAGAATGTACAATACATGTATATTATAAAAATATATAAATTATATAATTCAGTGAAATTTAGCTAAGAACTATTTTTAAAGGACACCTATTTCAAGTTACATTTAAATTATGTGAGATAAAAATTATTTGTGGAATCTAAACAGAAAATAATCCACATAAAATCTATACCCAGTATACTCCTAGGAGCAAAACTACCTTCCATTTAATGTGAGAAGCTATACACAGACTTTATAATACCAACATTACCTTTGATTATTTCTAGATTTCACCCTCATAGCAACCTCCCCCTACCCCAAAAATAAAATTCCAATCTAAGTTAAATATCAAACCAAAAAGTACTAACAGAGATTCTTGCCAACCTCTTGATTCTGACTTCTGAAGTGCCCTGAGATAGTCAAATTTCTTACATTTATTTAACCTACCACCTACCCCAAATGCAGCCTTCCGCAGGCTCATATTACCCTCAGAAGAATCATTAAGTGCATATCCAACCCTTGAACATTAACAGCAGTCATCACTAAGAGATGAGATTGTAGACAACCTTATTTTCCTCTTCATACATTTTTCTAGCTTCTTGATTTTTTTAATGAGCACAAATTACTTCAATAAGCAGAAAAAGACCACTAAAGTTCTCCATATAAATAATATATATATGTAAGTTGGTAAAACTATGATTGTGAGTCACAAAATGTTCATATTAACATATGAATGTTGCAAATTGCATCTACTTTTTAACAGAAATTGAAAGGTGTACAGGGTGGCAAGAGACCCAAGTTTCCACGCCTGGATCTCACACTGTCTATTTTGGTGAGTGCTGCAGTGGGATGCTTGACAGACACAGAGTAGGCAGCTATTCTGGGCCTAAAGAATAGCAAGGAAGAAGTCCTGGGTGAGGGTGTGGGATTGGGGAACAATGGGCCAGGAGACGGCTTGACTCCCACGAAGGGATGGGCAAGAGGAGAGTGAATGAAGGAGGTGAGGTGGGTGGGAGCAAACTGGCTGGCAGCCCAGGCAGCAAGGAATGACATAGAGTACTGGAGGCAGGGGAAAGCAGGAGGCAGAAGTTAGGGAAGTCTATGAGCAAGTCATAGCAGCAGAAGGATGGGCTCGTAGGGCTCAGGATGCAATCAAAGCCAGAGGCCTTGCAGAGGACATGGTTTAATGCCTCCCATTTCACAGATGGGGAAACTGAGGTCTGAGGCCAAGTAGCTCGCCTAAGGTCATGCCTAAGTGAGAAGTGAGTGATGTAGCCAGGGGATTCAGCCACATAAAATATAAGACTCAGAAAGAAGACAGATGGGAAGAGAGTAAGTTCTAGCTCTGCCACGGGGGCCATGAGTCATCAGGCCCATGAGTTAGGGCTGAGTGAAAGACTGAGGCTTGGACAAATAATCTTGGTGGACAAATAGCTTTGGGAGTCATTTTCAGAAAGGCTATAAGCAAGCTGTGAAAACTCAATAATAACGTGTTCGTTAGTAAATGCTTCTAGCAATTTAGTGATTTTCTATGTCAGAAATTATAGAATACATAAAAATAAATACAATTTAGAAAGAAATTACAGAATACGCTGTTAGCTCATATATTAGCAATTACTGTGAATTTCAGCTGTGAGACAAAAAAAAAAATAAATGTTTCCTTGGCAACCATACACTAATATGCTTAATCTATAATTGTTTACCTTACATCCAAGTAGAAGGGAGACATAGGAGACTGTGTACATTAGGTACATACAGAAATGTATACATCTGAATTAAAAGTGAGAAATTGCAACACTATGGTTTGTGAAATAATCATATTTGGAAAAAGCATTTTAAGTGGATTTTTTTCACATTTTCTCTTGCATTTGACATGATGTTTCAACACAGCTATGAGATATGAAGAAAGGATTCCTCGCTAGCTAATACAAATTAGAGAAATACTTAGTATTCATTTAGTAATTCATCAGATCATTGCTATAGCATGATTCTTTGCATCCTGGTCATCGGTCTCTCTAATAATTGGGGTCAACTTCCAACAAAATTTCTGTTAATTCAATCACTTCATTCCCACAGAATGGCATTCAAGACTATGCCCCTTATTCTTAATTCTACTGAGTGATGAAAAAGAATGAAGAGCCATTTCCAGCTTATTGGGTTAGGCATTTGAGAAGATATAACTGTCTCTAGACCCCAAGTTACAATTTCAGAGAACACTGGTACATTGAAAGTGCATGACTTAGAGTCTAGGAATGATTAAAATACCAGAAAGGTCCATGTCTTATTCTCAAGGCACTTAGTCCTGTATTCAGTCACCTATATTTCATTTTCCTGATTTACATTTCCACAAAACACTGTTCACAATGCATAACAGATTTTGTACAAAATGTCAGCTTAGAGTGCCTTTATCTTCTACTAAATATTCATACATATTTCATGTTATTGAAAATAGGAAGTCATTCCAAAATTTGGATCCTGGCTTTTAAAGTTTATCATAATCTTGCAGGTACTAGTCTAGGTGCTTTTGTGAGCATTAGCTCATTTTTACAACAATCCTAAAAGATAGCTACTACTATTAACTCCAATTTAAGGAGAAGAAACTGAGGCATAGAGAAGTTAAGTAAATTGCCCAATATCACACAGCAAGGAAGTAGGGGAGACAGGATTTGACCTCCAGTGACGCAGCTAGACTGTTTTCCTATCATTGCCTCAGACACTCACACATTTATTCAACAAACTATTAACAGATTTTAGAAAACAATGATAATATCAGACCATTTCTATAACATAGTCTTCTGTATCCTATCCAACAGACTAATAATGGGAAACCATTTACAATAAAACTTTCATTATTTCAATCACTAAATCCTCATCAAAAAACATTCAAGAGTTTCTGATGCCTTTATTCTGAGGTGATCTTTCAGATGATCTGGATGACGTATTTTTCTAGTTCTTATGAATAAAAATTCACATAAGGTGGAAACTACATGCACACATGCACGTGCGCGCACACACACACACAGAAATAGACCACATATCATCCCTAAAAGTAATTAACACAAATATTAGTACACCTTTAGAGATAAATTGTAGACCATTTCATAGAAAATAAGAATCCCTCTAAATTTTTTTTAAATAATAATTTTTGAAAACACCTCAATGGGTCTTAAAGTCGTTAAGGGTGTTATGTAAAAGTGATAATAGGAGTAACCAAAGCAAAACAATGCAAACTTTCCAAATTGTCTGTGATTGTATTACTTCCTAATTTCAGATTGAGGTCTGAATTTTAGAAACCAACTTTACTGTATAACTCTTAAACAACTAACCAAACCACACATGCAGAAAAATACTGCTAAAAGGCAAATCATTATATTGACATCAACACGATAATAATATCAGAAATATTCATAGCTGACAGAAGTGCCTTAAACATGTGGTACATAACAAGGAATTAATAACATATGGGCATGAATAAAGGGAGAAATTGTTCATGATTGTTTTCTCTCCAATTGCAGTGAAAAAAAATGACATTCAGTATTTGACCTTCCAGCATTTTTCATTATTGAATGTTTTTTCAAGCTCAGACCTAAAAAAGTTTATGTTTTTTAGCAATATAGTATGTTTGTGGGTTATAATACTTCCCAATCAAAAATCCTTTAAGAAATTGTACATTATAGAAACTTTCGTCTCCATTCTCACATACTATCAAGCACAAGTCAATTAGTAGACATTTTCAGGAAACTCCAATACAAGAAAAATACAACATAAAACACTTTACAGTCATAATTGCAATTCAGTAAATAATTTAATTCAACGCCCATTTTCCAGGTATCTGTAACAGAAAGCATCATACTAGACAAGGCAAGGCAGAGAGAATTCCTTAAGTGCTGCCCTTCAGAGTTTACAGTAACCAGGACAGAGAGGTACACAAGCAAGAGGAGGAAATACATGCACCAGGAGTAAAGTGCCTTGGAAACAAGTGGAAGGTAAATCCATTCTAACTGGAGGACAGGGGAGGAGGAAGAAGAGGAAATTATAAAAGGCTCCTTCGAGGTATCTGATCTGAGCCTGGTGGGACAAGCAGAACTTCAACAGGCACAAAAGAAATGGTAAGGACATTCCCAGCCCCCAGGCTGGGGACAGCACAAGGAAAGGCACAGAGGCTGGCAGGCAGGAAGCCAATGTGGGGACACAGTCTGTGCAGAGGAATAGAGGAGGCATTACAAGGGCCTGATGTTGTCAGCATTATATTCCACCCTTATTTAAAGAAAAAAGAATATCTAAAGCCAAAAATGAGAAAAGGAATCATTTCCTAAAATACACTCCCAAACTTTAACATATGTGTGGTTTCTCCTTGTAAATAAATAATGGAAAATAGAATGGCATGCATTAAACTTTTAAAGTAGTCTGTGCAAAAATTAATGGCACAAAACATTGTCTTGTTCTTGATGAGGTAAAAAGAGATTTTAAGCAGTACATTATGGTAGGCAATGGCAACACAAATATCTTCAAATGCATTGGCACATTATAAACAGAAACTACATTAACGATTAATTTGAGTTCCAAATTTATATTCCACTCCTCACCAAATTCAAAATTATAAATGTGTGCAATATATTGTCTCAAATCAATTGCCTGGGGCATTCTCCCCTCCCCCAGAGGACTTAAGCACTAAAAAAATAACTTGGGATGTGGTTTACGTCTTGCATTTTGAAATAACAGCCGAGGAGAAATAGGCACTGTCAGGCTGTTGCTTCTCCACAGTTTCCGGCACAAATATCTTTAACTCTTCAAAAGCTTAATTTATCGAGTGATGCCCCCAAAGCACACTTCGCAAACACGACAGCTTCTGCATTACCAAAGCGTGGCAAGTGTCCATCAGAGACATTTCATCTGGCAACGGGAGTTACCAGTTGAATCAAATTATATCGTGTGGGGCGGATCCGGAAGTGCTGATGAAAAATGGGAACAACAGACAGCTGTTTTCACTTCGGACATGGTCCCCAGTCTTATGTGAAAGGGCTTTGAGCAACGCAAGTTTCTCCTGGGCCTTGGCCTGGGTATCGTCAGCACTTGGCACTGCCACGGCCGTGGGCCAGGCCGACCGGTCCTCCTTGGAGCTGCAGAGAATGTCCGGGCCGCTGAGGAGGAGCGTCCAGTCAGAATGTAACTGCCTGCCCCACTCGTGCTTTACTATGATTGTGTTGCTGTTTTTCATGGTCCCTGAAAAGAAACAGCACAAAGGTGGGCCTCAACCACCGCCTCGGCGAAGGCCGTGGGGGGGTCCTGCGGGCACTGCACCCGTCACGCCTGTTCAGAACGCCTTCCGGGGTGTGCCGAGATCATGTGACAGCCGCACAGCGCATCAGGTCGCGGGTCCATTTCACAAGGACTTACCTTGGCGGATGAACGTTTGGCTGGTGTCCAGCAAGATGTCACAGCCCTCCACGATCATTCTTTCGATGGCAAGGTTTTTCCTTATGTTTTCAGTGTCGCTGACTTCATCGTGCATTACTCTGTGACACAACACAGACAGGATCACAGTAAGAGAGATTTTCTCTTGCCCTAGCATGTAGGCAAAGAAGAGCTCCATCTGAGAAGCTCGGTTGCAAGCTTGTATCGACTGAACCGGGGGTTTGGGGGAAATAGGCTGGATCTTTCCAGGCTTCAACAGGTCATGACCGAAAACAAAGCCAATGTGCCTCATGATTCTAAATAGTTAATGGGTCAGCAATTACGAGCATCCTGGGCATGTCTGCTTCTAAGTGCAACAGGAAAGCAACATGTCATTTTGTGGCCAGTTCCCGTCATTGAGATTAGGGGGCCATTTCTTGGAGGCAGACTAAATAAGAGACCTTTAGACCATTTATCCCATATAAGCTAAAGTAACATAGACATAAATAAGTGCTTGTAACAATGAAAAGTCACTGAGAAATGCAAACTGTACATTCTCTAGCTTCTTACCAAATATGAATTCAAAATGCAACTGAGAGTCTTTTTTGTTGAGATGGGGTCTCACTATGTTGCCCAGGCTGGTCTCAAATTCCTGGGGTCAAATAATCATCACCCCTTGCACCCTCGTCTCAGCTTCCCGAGTAGCTGGGACTACAGGTGCACACCACCACACCTGGCTATCATTTTTTTTTTTTAATGCTGAAAGAAACATGAACATTTCCAAACTTAAACCAAAATACACCTAATCTGAATTACATAAATTCACATGCTATAAGAACATTTTCCAAGATACGTATTTTTCTTGGTTCAAATGAATGTGAATGATGATTCAATATCACCTCACAAGCTACTATTTAACTTTCAGGTGAATCTGAGAAGCTGGATTTGTTTTGCTTCTTGTTCCTTAGAACATATACAGGAGGTTTCCACAAGAGACTAACTTGCTTCTTTCCTCTCCCAAGCCTTTATTATAACTTCTTGGCATACCTGGACAGTTCCTCTAGCTTTGATTTGGCAAACTCCAGGCTTTTCCTTTCCACATGCTCATGGGGTGTGTGAGCAAGGAGCTCATGGAGTGTGATGATATATCTGGGGATCTAGATGCAAACAGAGGCCAGTATGAGCAAGACATCAGGATGGGTGACAGGGCACATGCTCCGCAGGGCCATCATTGCTTCGAGAAGCTTGTCTCTACTCTCCCACTTTTGACTGTTTTACACATTTTTAAAAAAAGAAATAAAATAAAATGAACTACACTTCACACTTCATGCACACCAAAAAAAAGACTTCACCAAGAACACATGAAAAGGTGGAAATTATTGAAGTGTTATGGTACAAAGAGATGGTTTCTTTAATATTTTTTTACATAATCGTACACTTTTGAATCATAATTTTTGAAAACTGGTTCAGAGGGAAACAGATACAGCTATCATCAAGTCACTTGAGTCTGTATTTTAGATATATTAGTCCATTTGCAATGTTTTTAAATCAACAATCCCACTGCACTATTCTCCCTAAGAATTAAAACTTGGGAGAAGACATGTTCACCTTTATTACTTTCTGTTTCTACTTTATCTCAATTCACCTCCTTGCAGTAAAAAGTATTGTTTAGGTTATTTATTTGTACTTTTGTTTATTAACAGACTATCTGAATTCTGTCAAAGACAGAAACTCCACCAACCAGAGGAAGATCTTAATAAACCATGATAGAGATTCAACCTAATTTCTAGTGACACAACTTATGTATTGTGGGCTTAATTTTAACAATAACATGCATGAACATCTACCACAACATTACCCACTCGGGGGTTAGACTGGGTGCTCCAGGCTTTGCCAGTGTGTCCAGTCCTCTAACATCATAAGGATTATGTCTCCATTTTATAGATAGAGAACTAAAATGGGAAGAAGTTTTAGGCTTTTACAGATAGAGAACTAAAGTGGGAAGAAGTTTGGTAACTTGCCCAAATTTGCCCCATTGGTGGCCTCACAGTAAATGGAAGCGTCAACTATAATCCCAGCTCTGACCAGTGCACTAACTGTCTTTTCTCAGAGCTCACCCTGGGAGCTCTCGTCTGCGGGGACTGAGGTCTCACTCAGCACTTGAAAGCACCTTTGAGAATGAAGAAACTACAACGGCTTTCCAGGACCCTGTGTGCAGTTTCTTCCATTCTGTCCTGAAGGGTCAGTGGCCCTACCTAGGGATCTGCACTGGCTCTTGTGCAAGTGGTGGCCTTCATTGGGCTGCTTACCAATGTTTATTGAGTGCCTCCATTTACACACTATGCATAGACACAGCCACCATTAGCACAGACATTGAACTTCAGCTCTGGGATCACACCCTAAGGAGTGTCATCAAATCAAGGCTTCAGGAAGCACAAATAGGCCCCCTTCATCGTGGGAGGGTGGGACACAGGAGAATCCTCCCTTTGTAGGATATATGGAGGAGATTTTCTGCTCCTTCTCCCATGAACTTCTCACTAATACAGCCCTTAGGGTTGTCCCACTTGATGAAGTCTCCTGGGATAAGTGTGCTTTCAAATATCCTTTTCGCTGGCATAATTGCATGACTGATAAAAGTTTGCTTCTAATTAGTAATTCCACAAGAAAATCAAGGCAATCAATAGCTAATGTACTCAATTTTTCATAGCAAACAGGACAGGTGTAGGAAAGCTTGAGTACTTATAATGCACTGAAAATCCACAAAACTGAGTTTGGTCAATACTCTCATGATCCTTCCTCATTACTTAAATTTCTTTTAAAGTGCTCACTGGCTAAGATTCAGGTAGATGGATTTGAATTCAGTCTCTGGACCTTTCTGCCTTATGGTGAAGGAACAAACAGGCACTGAAACTGCCAAAAAGCAGGCAAACGAAGTTCTGCAGAGAAGTGGTCAGCTCTCCAAAGGGCTCATCTGTATCTTCAAGAGCTGATTATAAATCTCTTCCCCTGAAACCAAGAATCATAGGAACTGTCTAAATGAATCATAATTCTGCTTTCAATTATGGAGCAAATACTTGTCACTCTATAGACATTAATTAGCTTGCTCTCCAATTACAGTAAATAAGTGGATAGAATAGCAAGTAGCTACTTTCTGGAGAACATCTAACACTGCTGTTCTTGTCAGGAGCAGATTTCACGATTGGCTTACCAATGGACTTTCAACACATACATATCCAAATAAATACATGAGCAGCTGAAGCCAATTTAAACAGTACCAGCCAAGCCACTGTCTTTAATAAATAAAAATTATGTTAATGACAACATTATTTTCCATAACAAATTTCTTGGCAATACTTGGACTTACTGTTCTGATAGTTCAACTGGGGATAATTTTACTGCATCATCCAAATTCTACAATTTCTCCATGTTTCCATAGTTCAACATAGCTTGATAACAGCAGCAACTGACTAACTCAAAAAAGGGCCGAGAAGGAGGAAGACAATCACCTTCTCTCTTCTACACATACAAGCTAAAGGCTTCCAATTGCCTCTCCTCCTCTCTCTTCCCCTACACTAACTTCTGCCTCCATATCTGGGCTCAAGAAAGTCTGGACAGAGGTCTCTTGGCAGTATAAACTAGGGTCACCTCTTCCATTGTCAGCCTCCAGCAAAAAAAAAAAAAAAAAAGTGAGAACCCTAGCCTCATCCTGAGGCGTCCATCCTTACAAGGGAGCAAGGCAAACATGCAGAAGTACCACTGTTAATACAGAGAGAAGCAGATACAACCGGACCCTCCAAGGGATTCAAACACCTCCATGACTATTTCACTTCATTAGCAAAAGAACTGCAAGGGAACAAGAAGGAGAGAGTGAGCTTAGTAAGGAAAAACCTCTCAGCTTCAGCTTCTAGAAAAGGCAATTTCCCCCAAGTGTTTTCTAGGGTTATTTCTAGAGAGAAGGATGAAGAGTGAGGCATCAAGTGAAGAAGACAGAAGGGAGACACCAAGGAGCATGAGGCCCTTGGGCACAGAACTCCAATGACTTCTCCTGGTCTATTCAAAATAGTTATGGGGAAGCAAGCAAAGACAATTCTGTGCTCTTTCAGTTTGCTCATTTCTTGCAGTTGGACAATTCTGGCTCAACTCTTTGAGGCTTCTTCCAGATCAAAGCCTCCCACAAGCTGAAGCCTCTGGTTAGACTTGTCTGGCAAAAGCCAGAAAGCCTCAATATCTGACCCAACATTCTAAGGTTTGAGGTCACCACATCCTTGGGGAGGGGGCTCCTAGACTAACACCAAGCTCCTTGAAACACCACATAGTTACCCAATCCAAAACATCAGAACTAGTGTAGTCACTCTAGGATCACCACATCAGAGAGCTAGAGAGTCTGGAGATAACTAGAGCTCAGCTCAGCTGCCTCAATTTACAGATTATGAAATAGCTATTTAGTTTGGTTCAATTATTTTCCCCGATGCTATGAGTGAGACATCAGGTCTCCTAAAGATTCCCAGTCCAATGTTCTTTTCAAGACATTATAAAAATTCCCGGGGGTTAATCAAAATGCTCAGTCATTGCTATCAGGCATAGTCTTCGGGAGAGGAAGGGCAGGGTGGTGGGAGAGTATCCCAGCATTTTAAAGAAATCCAAAGACCTTTCCAAGGCCCTACATTTGCTGTATTTGGACACCATATCTACAGCGAAAGTACAGCTCTGCCATTTCAAAATACTGAAAAAATCACACCAAGAGGGAATTAAATAGCACGAAGAAAGACATCAGGGGGCTGTCAGGTAGGAAGCTGGTTCCTCTCTGAATGCCCCATGTGTCTTTCACGACTCTACCTTTGTATATTCAACTGACTTGGGGTTACTGAACAGATACAACTTGGGGTACTGAATCATAACCTAAAGATAATTGTCAAAAATTCACACAGAATCTCAGAAGAATGTTATACTATATATTTCATTATAAATAAAATCTTAAATTCCAATTATGTAGATAGTTGTTTTAAAAGTCTGAAATCTTTCTTGTGAAATATTTCCTAAGAGAGGCAAAGAGTTCAAACAATTCAGTTCCAAAGGAAAACAAAAACAAAAACACTATAAAGTTTCACTATACTTAAGTGGTTTTAAATGCATCCTTTCGGTTAAAAATCTGACTAAACCTCTACGGCAACTTCCAGGATTTCGAGCAGGACTGACAAACTTCAAGGCAAACAATTGTGCACCACAGCCACATTTCTTTCTGAGGCTGCAAAATGATTAGCCAGGGTCAGAGATGCCTGCGCAGGAGGACAAAGCGCTCCACAGTAACCATAACACACATGATTAGTAGAATCGGTTTACCACATGGCAATTTGGAGGCCTGGCCAGAAGCCACCTAAATTCCACAATGGGAACACTCAATGCTCTTCCAAAAGAACAGAATCGACACTTTTCAAAACAACAGGAGATTCGATGCACATTTTGGCCTCCCTGGTTCTCACTTCTGGGCGCTTAACGGTAAAGTCCTAGATCCAGGAAAGAATGCAAGTGTTCTTGACCCCTTGGGTTGCTCTAGTCCCAAAATGGGAGCCCCTGCGGCCACCTGACTAGTTGCCAAGAGTCCTCAGGTCCCACCCGTGCCTTCTGTTTCCTAGTCTCCACAGCCTCTGTGACCAGGGAGGTCCTCCTTTTGTTCTCCAGGGCTCCAGCCAAGGGGAGACTCAACAGCAACCGCGACAGGAAGGGAGGATGGGCCGGAAAACAGAAACCTTCCCAGCAGTCACTCCATCCCCAAGAATCTTTTATGCAACTAGCATAAACTGGAACATTTGCACAGAATCCTATTTCTGTAAACCAAATAATATTTTTAAACATGCTGGAGGAGGAGACTCCATGAAAGAGGTCTGTGTGGAATCTTTCTGTAAAGAGAAAATTGTGCAGCGTTTCAAAAAATCATTCTTGAATTCTTTGCTTCAAAAATGCCTGGTTTTCTTATATCCATGAGACACAGAGAATGTGTGGCACAATATTTGTTTATCTCAGGGTCAAGCTCAAGACAGCAACAGATGGTACATCTGTGCCATAATTCCTCCCAGGGCACACTTACGCATCTCACGCTGGTCACGCTAGGTATCAGTGACATTGAGCTGGAAACTCTGACTTACAAAATGCATCCCAAGTGACTTACCTGAAACATGGGATAGGTCAAGAATGTCTCCAGCATCCTCCCCTCACAGGCTGGATTGGCTTCATACTGTTTTAAGAGTTTGTCAAAATCTCTGTTTTGCTTACAATTGGCGAGAACTTGCAGGCTGTACTGGTGATTACGCACAAATTCTTGATAAATGTTCAGCATGGGGAGCAAAATATCAAACAGATCAGCTGGAAAGAAACAGTAAACACGGCTGTTTCCCTTGTTGCTTGGTAAATTACCTACACTGGGCAGGAATGGCAAAGAGTGGGTCCCAGCACCAGGTGTCACACATGCATGGAGCCGCAACCCTGATGCCTGAATGATGATCTGGTAGAATGCACTCATGGGCAGCACTTGACTCCAGCCCCAAATTAACTATGACAGGCCAGGGGAAAGAATCAAAAGGTAACACTGAGGCAGGGCCCAAAGTACCCAAAAGGCAAGGAGACAGGGTCCCAGGGTACAGAAGCTCACGGGTCAACAGGGTGATGCAAACAGTTTAGGCTGAATAATGTTGGAGCTATTTTACTCTAATTGCAGCCACTTTAAAAGAAAATCTTACACCTTTAAAGAATGCACTTACCTAAAATCAAAGTGGGCCAGTTCGCTATCCTTGCCTTTAGTCCTTGATGAAATATTTCATGAAGAAACATGATTGTTTCACTATAAAAAAAGGAAAAATAATATAATTTAGTTGCTATAATGTGTTTATTTTGTTTAAAATCCAGAGTCCTTAAAGCCTTAATATATACATAATATATATGTCCCATAGGGCCTCCAAACTATACCCAATAATAACATGGATTATACTATCCTCAATCAAGCAATTATGACAGCCTCAGCAAACCCTGATATAACATTCAAATATTAGAGGACAGAAAGCACCAAATCATTGTCACATAACCTTCTTCATCAATTTTTAAGTGAGCTTTCTGCTATTAGAATGCAGTATTTCAATCAATAATCAGAAAATTAAAGTTATGATCCTTTTTTCTCTTCATATGTGATTCTAGATAACTCAGGAGAAAGTTTCTCTGTCAGTAAAATGAGTTTTGACAGAAGGAGAGAGGATGAAAAAAATCTAGAGCAAAAATTTTGACAGAACTCCACTATAACCACTCCCAAGATACCCAAGACAGAAATGCAAAAGAATCTTCTGAAAAGAGTAAAGCCTACACAGAGATACTAAAATAAGGATGATGCATAACTTAGGGATCTAAATTCCTAAAAGGGCCAAGAAGGGTAATTACCAAAGTCAAAACATCATTTGCTTTCTCCTCATTGGAATTAACCTACTGCAATGAGCCTTTGAAGCCTTTTCTGAACTAACACAGTGACACAATCAAATACAGAACCGTTCATCTCAGTGAGATCCCTTGGCTTGTTATTAGTCAAGTTTCATTACAACAGACATCAAGAAATCCTTACTATTTCAAATGGTCCATGAAATAAAACAGAAATGGCTCCATGAGATTCTAATTTATTTTTCTTTTATAACAATTTAACTAAGTAGTATTTGTTGTTCAAGGATTTCAACCAAATCTACTTTGGCAGGTATTATATGTTAGTCATTCAATCTGTATTCCATCCTCCTTCTAGGTGGAGAGGGGTAAAACTAAAACTACATTTCCCAGACTCCCTTGCAGCTATGGTTCTGGATGTAAATTCAGTTCCACTAATAGATGCACTTGGAAAGACACAGAAGGCGGAAGTAGGGGCCATCTTCCTATGGCTGAAAGTCAGTCATGGAGATGTGAGTGCTTTGGGGCAATGTCAGCACCCAGCTTTAGGATTCTAGTTTCTAGGAACCAGCTTCCAGAGTCTGAGAGGCATCTGTGGCAGCAGCAGTGGTGGCAGTGGTTTCCTAACCTCTGGATCTAGTCTATGTTCTCTGAAAGTCAACAGTTTAAGGGCCGCTCCCTGACTTTACTCCCCCAGCCTTTCCAACAGATTCTGTAAGCAGTGAATTCCCTCCACTCAGCGAGGGATTTCTCTGTCCTATGTTGAACACAAACTAATGGATACATCTACCTTCATATTTTGATACCTGGATGGTTAGAAAACAGATGAAACAATTCTGTATATAAATAGGAAGATTGCATTTTCTTAACTATAAACCTGTGTTACAATTCAAAATTATTGAGCTGCCTAGGGCTTAATTTCAAAGGCATGTAAAGGGAATCTAGTTAAACAACAGTAATGATATAAAACTTCTTTAAGCCTCACCTTTAAAAACACACTTCTTCACATTATGTTAAGTGAAATAAGCCAGGTACAGAAAGACAAGTATCACATGTTCTCACTCATATTTGAAAGCTAAAAAAGTTAATCTCATGGAAGTAGTGAATAGAATGGTGGTTACCAGAGGCTAGGAAGGGTAGTGGGGAAGGGGAGGATGAAGAGAGGGTTTGGTGAATGGGTACAACAGTACAGTTAGATAGAAGGAATAACTTCTATTATTTGATAGCACAATAGGGCAGCTATAGTTAACAATAATTTATTTCAAAATATCTAGAAGATTTAGACTGTTCCCAACACAAAAGAAATGATAAATGTTTGAGGTGACAGATATCTCAATTACCCACATTTGATCATTTTACATCATATGCTTATATCAAACTATAACATATACCTCATAAATACGTACAGCTATTATATATCCATTCCATATTATGTATATGTATTATGTAACCATAAAATGTATCCATAAAAATTAAAAATAAAAAAGTTTTAAAAATTTCTTTTCCAATCTCCATCTAAGTCTAGATGTGGTAAATAATTGCTAGTCTATATGAAGAGCTTACGGCTTTACCTTCCAAAGAGAGGCATATCTTGACTCTGAATTTAAACAATATGATAAACCTGGCCTTTCCTGATTCAGATCAAGCAATCCAGCGGAAACAAAGAGCCAGAGGCAACCTAAAAGAATGTGGCACAGCCTCTTTATTTACCTCTAGGTACCACCCTGTTTCTCTGTTCCTCTTTATAGCAGCTCTCCTCAAAAGAGTTTTCAATACCCACCCTCTCCAGTTCCTCTCATTATCAGAGTTCAGTACACAATCCCATCCACTGCCATCAGACCTGTTGAAACTGCACACTTGGTGACTGAAGTATCACCAGAATGCTGTACTGCCTGAGGATCAAGGGCTACCCCCAGGCTCCTTTGGATGTCCCACACACTTGAGAGGAGCCATTGCCAGCAAGGTGGGGAAATCTCCCTCCTTCCTTTTAACAAAAGAAAGCCTAGCTTTTAATCTCGTATTATCAGACTACCACTCATCACCCTTCCTTTCTGCACTCATCTACAGACATGCCAGTGGCTTTTCCTGATGCCTTGAGATCTGAGCTCTCAGCTCACAGTTGCTCTTTTCTCCAACACTACTCTTGTCATAATTCTTGGGGATTCCAATATGCACACAAACAACATTTCAATATCCTGGCCTCACAGGACCTTGAACTCTTCCTCCAAAGATCTTGTCCTCCATTGACCTCAGTCAACACCCCTTTGATTATACTCTAGACCTTGTCATTGTCAATAGCTGCATCCCTTCCCTGTCTCAATTTCAAGCACAACATTCTCTGACTCCTAATCTTTCAGTTCACTGCCTTTAGAACCCTGACTCCAAAATTCTTTCACACTATCATGACCTAAATCCCCAGATCCCACCACCTTTTTATTGGCAAAAACCTCTCATACCAGCACTACTTTCTTTCCTCAGTTTAGATTCCATGGCTCATTATTATAATCTCTTCCTTGTATACAGCTTCAACTTCCTTATTCTTTTCTCACTTCACCACAGCAGCCACAACACCAATCCTAATTAATCCCAATCCTCCACCCACTCTGCACCTGCATCCATGCAGCTGAAAGTGGCTAAAGAAAAACATGCAACCATCCTGACTGATCTCACTGGAAAGTCACAACCAATAGCCTAATAAGCTAACACAAGCTCTCAGTGCTGCCCAGCATTAATACAGCATTCCTGAATCCATTTACTCCCCTGCCCTATCACTATTCCACACCTCTTTCTCTCTTCTCCAGCTCCGACACTTCCCTCCCATCTGCCGCATCAGCGGATGTCCTTGCCTCCTAACTACGGAAGTGTCCATGTACTAATCCTTCCCTGCCCTAGTTATCACTATTCCACACCTCTTTCTTTCTTCTCCAGCTCCGACACTTCCCTCCCATCTGCCCCATCAGCGGATGTCCTTGCCTCCTAACTACAGAAGTGTCCATGTACTATTCTTTCCCTGCCATGCTCCCAGCTAATGACAATCTCTTGACCTGAGCAGTACATTCTGTCCACTTTCGCCTTTGCAAGTTTACTGCTCAGCAATTCCCTCTCTCCTCCATCCTTCTTTTACCCTCTTCATTTGCCTCTAGGTACCACCCTGTTTCTCTTCTCTTTACAGCAGCCCTTCTCAAAAGAATTTTCTATACCCACCCTTTTGAAATCCTCTTCCCTCCGCCCCACCACCTGTTCTCTCCTAAGCCTCCAATCAGGCTTTGGTCTCTAATCAAAGTTACCATTAAACTCCGAGTTGT
Organism: Pan troglodytes; assembly: GCF_028858775.2. Lineage (NCBI taxonomy): Eukaryota > Metazoa > Chordata > Mammalia > Primates > Hominidae > Pan > Pan troglodytes. The sequence continues at coordinate 34,976,000 of NC_072402.2, forward strand.
TAAACCCATGGTCAATTCTAAGTTATTGCTCATTTGACTTTTTTGGCATCGTTGTTGGTTCCCTCTTGCTTTCGTTTCCAGGACAACTCACTCTTCTGGTTTTCATTGACAACTCAAAGGATCCTCTTCACTCTTCTTTGCTGGCTCCTGTTTATCTTCCTGACCTCTAGATGTTGGAATATCCATGCTCCTCTTTTCTTATCCATCTGTACTCACTTGTTGGTAATACCATTCAGACTAGCAGCTTTAAATACTATCTGTATGCTAGAGGACTCCCAAATTTCTATCTTCGGCCCAGAATCTTCCTCTGAACTCCAAACAAATATCTGATCCCTAGTCACTTGACATCTCCACTTAGATGGCTAATAGCATCTCACGCTCAACAGATCCAAGAGAAAACAGTCATCTTTTCCCCTCAGCCTGTTCTTCACTCAATCTTTACCATTTAGTAAACAGTAACTCCATCCTTCTAGTTGTCCAGACCAAAAAACGTTGCAATCTTACCTGTCTTTTTGCTTTCTTTTAAAACCCACATCAAACCCATCAACAAATCCCAACTGTTGAGTCCTGATGGATAAGTAAGTAACAAGGAAGGGGCCTCCGATGGGGGAAGGCTCCAGGTAGGGGAGAAGAATGAACAACTGTTCTGAGAAACACAACCCGCTGGCACAAGGAATGACCTTTCCACACCTAGCCCGCTCTTGTACGACCCTATAAAACTTCCCTCCAGCCCCTGCCTCTCTGCAGACAGCCCCTTCTCTGCTGTGCTGCCCATTGCACCCTTGCAACATGTTTTCACACATTCTCTAACAAATCTGCCTTGCTTTATCTACAACTGTTTTGGTAAATTCTGTGACACTGGCCCCAGCTAGTTGCATCCGTGACACCTACTGGCTCTGACTTAAAAATACACCCAGAATCCAACTACTTATACTGCCTCCATTATAATCATCTCTTACTTGGATTACTGAAATAGCTACCTAACAGGTGTCTCATCTCTCACTCTGTTTATTGAAATAGCCACCTAATTGATCTCCCTACAGACTATTCTCAGCAGAGAAGCCAGAGTGAGCCTTTCAAAACAGAAGTCACATCACACCCCTTCTCTGCTCAAAACCTGACCAATGTCTCCCCATCTCATTTAGAGCAAAAGTTAATGGCTGTACCATGTCCCACCTTGATAACTCCCTGACTCTTCCCTTCACTGACACTGAGCAGGGCAGGTCCTCAAGCTGGACTGCCGGGCACGTGAAAGCCCCATGTCCCCTGCACGCACAGCTCCCTCTGCTTGCCTCACTCTTCCTCCAGGAACTTCAAGCCTTTGCTCGAATGTCACCTTATCCTTGAAACTTTTCTGAAAACCTGCTATAAAAAAACTATGGTACATTCACAGATTGTAATACCATGTCGTGATTTTTTTTAATAGAATGCTCTTTAGGTATCAATATGGAAAGATCTTCAGAAAATAATGTTAAGTGAAACAATGAAGTACATGTTAAAGTACATTGCCTTCGTGTAAGAAGAGGGAAAATAAGACTCTATATTCATAGTTTCTTAGATCAAAACTGAGAAACACTGAAAGGATAGATAAGAAACTAGTACAGATATTACGTATAGAAAGTGGGGGGAATCGGGTGGACAGAGACAGGGTGAGAGTGCAACTGCTAACTGCTGTTTTCATGTTATTTTGACTTTTGAACCATGTGAGTGTACTATCTACTCAAAAACAAATAGCTAAAATTCTAAGTAAAACACTAAACCCTCCCTTGACCCCCTTCTCCCATTCCCTTCTTTATTTTTCTCCACAGCTCTGATCGCCATATAATATACTATCTATTTCACTAATGCTGTTCATTGTCTATCTTCCTGCATCAAAATTTAAGTTCCATAAAGGCAGGCATTTTCTGATTTTTCACTGATGAATCCTCAGCAGTAAGGAAACTAAAGATTTATTGAGCAAATAAATTCACCAGAGCTTCTCAGGCCCTGTCTTAGCTTTTGCTCTTCCTAAAATACTTGTGTATAATTAACATGTAAAAACCCATAATCACTCCATTTTCTTCAGTTTATGAGTGATTATATTCCCCAACACACATCTCCACGCGATAAGACAATGTAGGTCAAATAGAGAAGAAAAAATTAAGAACAGTAGATGCCAAGATTCAAGTAAAGATATAAAAATAACAATGCAGGCTGGGTGTGGTGGCTCACGTCTGTAATCTCAGCACTTTGGGAGGCCAAGGCAGGCAGATCACGAGGTCAGGAGATCGAGACCATCCTGTCTAACACGGTGAAACCCCGTCTCTACTAAAAATACAAAAATTAGCCAGGTGTGGTGGTGGGCGCCTGTAGTCCCAGCTACTTGGGAGGCTGAGGCAGGAGGATGGCGTGAACCCAGGAGGCGGAGCTGGCAGTGAGCCGAGATCGTGCCACTGCACTCCAGCCTGGGCGACAGAGCAAGACTCCATCTCAAAATAAATAAATAAAATAAAATAAAATAAAATAACAATGGAACACAAGTAATAGCTTTCTTATTTTTACTATCATAAACTAATAGAGATGAATTTATGAGACCCTTTTAAACATTAAGTAAAAATTCTTGTTGGAATTACAAAGGGGTTTTTCTCATAACTCTTTGATTTATGCAATGTCAAACCTGTTGAGAAAAATACTGCTGACGTCGTCGTGGCTGATGGGGGGCTTCTTGGAGCTGGCGGCCATACGCAGGGGCCGGAGAAAGCCGTTGACCAGGATGTAGAGCTGGTGAACGTACTCTGACTCTGCCTCCACCATGGTGAACACAATCTGGTTTCTCTTCCTCATACTTTCAGCATGAGGAGAACAAATGTAATCCTGCACGATGGTCTTCCATTTCCTTCTGCACAACCATCCTCGCATGAAACTCTGAACCTACAGAACAAAAAATCAAAAAGGAATCTGACTAGTTGCAATGGTGATTTATTTATGGAAAAGAACATGAAATATAATTAAAAATCAATTTTGCAGAAAACATGATAACCTCTAAAATTGATAAGGATTCCCTAGGGATGATGTGAAAAATAACAGGCAAGCCTGAGAAAGTGCACTGGCCTGTGTGTTTCAGCCAATCAACAAACATTTACTGATCATCTTTAAAATGCCCAGGTAAATGCTGGGTACTGAGCAGTCAAGAATATATTAAAACCTTTAACTCAGAGGCTCTGCCATTACTTGCAACCACCTTGACCTCTGATTCTCTGTTTCTTCATCTATAAAATAACCGACAGAGCTGGACATGCACAGGCCTGTAGTCCCAGTTATTTGGGAGGCTAAGGTGAGAGGATCACTTGAGCCCAAGAGTTCCAGTCTATCCTGGGCAACGCAGCAAGACCCCATCTCGTGTTTCTCTGGTTTTTTGGTTTGTTTTGTTTTTTTCTCTGTTTTTAATCTCGTGTTACCAGACTGCTTTCATTTTTCATGAAATTAAAATAAAATGATTCACAAAAAAATCTGAAGTCCTTTCTAAATATAAAAAATTATAACATAATTAACTAGGATTTGTTTTATGATAACTAGGGTTTCTTACTTTAGATGTGGCAGATTCAGCAACAAAGTAGGTTGTAAATTCACGTATAATTGAAAGTATTAAATCACTACCAAAGTATCATTATTATCTATTTAACACATCCTTACACTTTTTATTTTTTCCACACTATGTTCTAAATGATCACGTATTAAACAACGACCCTTCTTTTGCAATGTCTAAAATTCTCTTGCTTGCCTACCAGTGTCGTCACCATGTTATCAGTTTTTATACAGGCATTAAACTCACTCTACCTCAATAAAAATTAACCACATTTTAACACAATCATGTGGGGAAATTATATTCAGATTATTTGAAGAAATCTAACAAAAATTTCCATGAATTATAACCAATTTTAAGTTTTAGTCTATTAAGGTAAACAAAAATTAGGTTGATATTTGCCAAGACCAAAATAGAGAAACGATTCATTCATTGTTAACACTTTTTTCCATGCAGACATTATTTTGAAATGGGACATAAAGAACAAAAAATTAATCTCAAAACCTATTTAACAAGTACAAAAATTGGTTTAAAAAATTATTAAGAAACAAGAAGGTAGAAAAATATTTTTAAATTTTTATCAGTATTCTTTCATTTAACAGAAATATTTTTAAAAATCAACTTAATTGGATTTTGTGTTAAGTAAAACCTTTCTATTTACTTGGGCAGGGGGTGCTTGCCGACCAATAGATGCTTCACTTATTTAGTAATAGACCAGTTTCTACCACACACGTGAAAATTGAATTTTATTAATTTTTTCTTTACATGCAACTGCATACTATTAAAGGAAAGGCAATAGAATTAATCTTGTTTCCAGACTGACTAGATGGGATTTTTTTTAAAAAAAAACTAATTAATCTTATAACACAATAGCATAAGCTTGATTCAAAAAAAAAATTAATTTCTAAGAAATGAATAGTGTTATTTTACTTTTTTATTTCTGGAAAACTGAAAACATTTGACTAGTCCTAAGAATCCTTTCTATTTCAAATTCTGAGCAATATTTAAAGTTGTAAAAAAGAATATAAAATATAATTTAAAATCAATTTTGTAGAAAACATGATAGTCTCTAAAATTGATCTGAATTCCATAGGGATGATGTGAAAAATAATAGGCAAGCCTGAGAAAGTGCACTGGCCTGTGTGTTTTAGCCAATCAACAAACATTTGCTGATCATCTTTAAAGTGTCCAGGTAAATGCTGGGCACATTAAAGTTTTGTTACAGTGAAAGGGGAAAGATTATTAGCATAAAATAAGAGGAATAATAACAAATTAAAAAGAAATAAGATTTGAAGATGTATATCCAGGGAAATTTCCTCAAATATGATGCTTTCCACTTATTATTAACAAAGCTGAGTAAGTGCTTTATATAAGACAATCAAGATCATAGGATCAAAACCTAAATGACAAATCAAAACACAGTGGACTAGAGTGAGAGTGAGAGCCAGCATTTGGTTCATTGCAAAAGTTGTGCAATTATAAATGGCAGTAAGAGGGAAAAATCTGCTGATTGTGTGGATGTTAAACAAGAAGCAATAATAAAACAGAAATATAAGCGGATGTGCTGATTTACTCAATCTTCACACATGCCCCAAAAAAAATCTTTCTTAAATAACACTAAAGATTAAAGCTAAAAGAAAATTTTTGAAATGTAATTTAAAAAATATTCCCCCAAAATATGAAAGCCGCACAAAATCAAGAGGTTTAACAGCACTTAATTAACCCCACTGGAGAACACTATTGTCTTAATGCCTGGTTTTGGCATCCTTCCTAGACAGTGTAAAGAAATCTCAAGCAGAAATTCTCTAGAGTAGCCATGTCTGGATCACTCTGCAGGGCAAGTCTGGGAGCCATAGCCCAGAAACACCAAGGCTGCTCCCGGCTCACGCACAGGGTGGCAAAGACACCACCATAGAACAGACGACTGGTCACCATGCTCCTACAAAGCTGGAAACCTCCAGGCCCTACCTTTTTAATCTTCTTGATGTCTGGATCTTCATCTTCTTGGTTGCTTTGGTAAGGTCGCATTCGTTCTTTGGTTTTATTAAGAGCAATAATCTGGAACACAAAGTTGGTCCATTTCATGATTTGGGAAATGCTGGATTATAGCCATACACACAGGAAGCTCTGCCTACAAAGGTGGTCCAATGAGATCCTCAGGAAACATCCACTTTTTATGCACACTGTCTTCCTTTGGTGCTGAGATGGGGGAAACATGAACTTTACCCCAAGCATGGTATCACCAATGAAAGTGTTTATAAGAAGTGACTGTGTAAAGTGTGACCGGGGATCTGGGCTAGCAGAAATGTTGGCCCAAAACTCAGCCCCAGCTGCCAGTGGTGAGCCCGCCAAGACCTTGTCAGGAGTCCAGCGATATGTCCATCCCCTCGCCTGAAGGTGGCTGCCTGCAATGTCCTGTGGTCCCCACACGCAGTGACACTCAGCTCAGAGCCCCTGGTTCTGGCCATTGGCCTGTAGTCTTCCAAACCACATGGTACCCCAGACTCACAGACATCCTTAGGAAAATGGCAACTGTAAAGGGAACTTCAGAGCCTTGGGGCTGGTCCAAGCCAACCAAGAGAATTCCTCAGAAAAGGTAAAAAGGATCAAACTAACCTGGGATCTCTTTATATCTCCAGCTCAGTTCTGTGACCTGTGAGGGGCATTTCAAGACTGGGTGGCCTCTCAACTACACATAGCAGTAAAATTCTCTAGACCGGCACTCAACAGCAGGCTCTTACAAGCTTAAGAACCTATACAGACCTACTAGCCAGCAATACCTTAAAAGTTAAGAGATCATAATTGCCCCTCTCTAGCCTGTCTTTCTATTTTGTCCCCAGTACCAAATACACCCCTCTGCCATTTTCTGGCAAGGAGGTGGGAAAAGAAAGGGAGTAGGAAATAAATTATGGCTCCTGTCAAGAGACCAGAGAAGACATACCTGCAACTGACAGTTTTTTGCTGCAATCTACATTCAGACTAAAATAGAACATAGTGAAGGCAGATAAACACACACAAATATTGAGGAACATCGCCTGGTGTTGAGCTTCTCTCGTGGAGTAAATACCAACCTCTTTCACTGAGCAGACAAGCATCTGCTCCAGCTTACAGTGGCTAAGAAAGAACACAATAATTTTGTTTTAAATAACAGTGCCTGATATAGTCTTTTAAAATGCAGGTTTGTTAAGTTTTCTGTTGCTGTTTTCACTATATCACATATCAGGGTCGAATTGGGAAGTTAACAACTGTAATAATATGGTGAACACCATCTGCAAGTTGTCATCATCAGAGAAGCTGCCACATCTCTGTTGGAGGACACTTGTACCCATACTCTCAACACCGGAGGTGATGTGTGTAGGGAGCAGAAGGCGAAAACCCCACCTAGGATTCACAGGGTATGTCTCAGAGGAAGGTGCAAGACACAAAAAGGAAAATGTTGTCTGATGACAATAAAAATGACAAGAACATTGCCAAAACTGACGAGCCTAAACTGTTTCTGTCAAGGAGGATACAATTACTAGTAGGTTTCATTGTGTCCTATTCCCTTCTTTGAATCTCAGAAGATACTAATGCATCCCTGGGCAGAAAGAGGGAGGAAATTTCATTCTCTGCATTCCTCTCCCATTCTTCAGTGATTGCTTACTGCCCATGAGGAAGGATAGGACAGCGGGAAAGGTACATTCAGGATTCTCTATCTAGATTGAGGCCTGGGAGGGAGGGAGGACCCAGGCACACACCATGGCTGTGGACTCTAAAACCGCCTTCTGCTCACACTGGGCATCAGCCTCACTATCTGGGGATGCAAGGCCTGAGAAGTTCACACTCTGAGGGAGGGAGGGGAAGGCAGGAATTCCAACTCCAGGGAAAAATGCACCCTAGCAAATGTCTTATAGTTTAATCCAAATGTTCTTTTCAAAACTGTGGAAGGGAGAAGGTTGGACTCCTTCAAATCTAAAAGAGTAAAGTATTTCTGAATTCATTGCTGGTTCTCCCTTAGTTGTCATTTTAGACTTTAATTGAATCTATGGCAGACTCATAATTATCATTACTGTAGGGTATCTGAAAACAGTTAAATGCTATAATCAATTCTTGAATTTCTGAGCTAATGAAGGGTATCAGGAGAACAAATAACCAACCCCACCAAAAAAAAAAAAAAAAAAAAGCACATTATCCTGATATGTTCCTGTAGCACATTTACTTAATCCTAATATAGACATTAGATTCATGTCTAGGTCAGGCCCAGCCACGTATGTGTTGATGTCAGAGGAAGTCAGCCTGGGATTAAAATGTTGCCCTGAATAGGCCTTAAGTAATCATGAGGAAATGACGGTAAACGTGAAACAATGAGAAGGAATCTATTGACTGGGAAATACCTCTGATTTAAGCCTTTCGATTTCTGTGTCTTGATCTTCAAGTTGATGTCGGAGTTGGTTAGCTGCAATTTTTTCTGTCTCTACGATCTGAACTAGATGAATGTACTTCTGCATTAATACTTCCCTCTCAATCAAAATGTCTGCATAACTTGAGAGAAAATTACACAGTTAGTCATTGAGATATTGTTCTACTATATAGAGTTCCATATAGAATATAATACGCTACATTTGAAAAAGAAGTTATGAGCATTGTTTGTTCAGCTATCTCTACTTGACATAAATGTTAACTTTCAGCTTACATTTGGTATCCTTCGACGATGAAGAATTTAAATAATCATTTTACATATCCTTTACTAAGAATTCATTTAATGATACTTGCTACCCAAAAAATCTTACCATAGAAGTGGGAAAAGTACAAAAGAAATTGTAATAGTTTTAAAAAGAAAGTAGTGTGTCTTCTTTAACCAAAAAGCTGAGGTCTTTTGAATTCTGGCACATGGTTTCCAGGGATGCTATTCAAAATATTTCACCGAGTAAGATATTAGCCAATCAAAATAAACCTGCTCCCAAACAGAATGAATGCAGAGACCATTACAACAGGCACTAACTGGAAAAAATCTATTATGTCTGTATTAGTGACCACCAACTCTGTTGGGCTCTCTTTAAGACTGCAAAATCATTGACTACTCTATTTCTAAAGCCAACAGAAATAGAAATTATATTCTAGAATTAAGTTTAGATTATTTGGGCTCTAACTCCTGCAGCCTAGCCTGTATCTATGTCTTTGGTCAAGTATGGTAAAACAAAACTTACTCTCAGGTTTTTACTGATGATATAATTCTGTGGTATCTAAAATTTTGCCTCCAGATCTTCTTGCATCATTCAGGATGATGAAATGGATATTCTTCCATGCATATCATCTTTCCCCAATGGTATGACAGTAATAATTCATGATAGTTACTATTTATTGAGTGCATAGGATATAGTATACATTATTTCATCTCATAATCCCAGCAACCCCAGGAGATATGTGGTCCCAATTGCCCAGAGAAGGAATTTGATCTTCACAGAGGCGAAGTACTGACCTCAGATCACACAGCTAGTAGGTAGCAGGGCTGGGATTCAAATTAAGGTATGTCTGACCCGAAGTCCATGTTCTTAAACACCAGCTAAACTGCCTCTCTCATGAGAAAGTGCACGCTGGACATAAACAAGAATGTTGCAGCGGAAGTGTTTTGAGATACCTGCCCAATCTTCCACACACTTACCTCCTCTTTGGGAACTTGGGCCATGGCAAGCCATGTTTATACCACAAAAGCTGCCCTCATGACCACATTAAACCAGCCTAAAAAGAGATAACTGGTGCAAGCTAAACCAAATGGATTCTTTCCCCTTGGAATCTGGGATTCTACCTCGCTTTATTTGCTTGAACTGCAATAATATTAACTTGGAAATTCTAGTTGCCATTTTTGGGCAGCCATATTTGGCCACATCCGTGCCAAAACAGTCAAAGTGAGTCCGACGGGAGAGAAAAGAATAAGCAGATGTTCAGAAAAGCAAAGACAGGAGAGACAGAAAGTCTGAGACAGAAAGTTAATGGCTACCTGGGCTCCTGTAGCTTTCTAGTTCCTGGTGCCAGGCCCTCATGACACTGGAACACAATTTTAGGCTGGGGTTCAGGGAGATACTGCAGTGTCCTGCTAATAAATTATTTCTTTTAACCTAAACTGGTTTGAGGTTTAGCTTACTTGGTTTGTGTTGCTTGGAACTAAAAGTCTTAAGACACTTCTAAAATCACAATTTTAAGTCAATTATCTCAACATCCTCAGCACCTGTATCGTGCGTGTTGTTAGGGTTAGAAAAGAACCGTGTCAGCAACATTTTTAAGTCACTCGTTCTGAGAAATTACCCAAAGAGAATAGAAAGGGAGGCTATGAAATTACAAGTGACAGGAAGGGAAAAGAAGAAGAAAAGATAGAAGAGTCTTGATAGGAATATGCTGTGGGAGAACTTAAGGGAGAAAAATAATAATAGAGCATAAAAAAAGTAATTGTTATAAAAATTCTGCCTTTCTCATCAGTTTTATTAGAAATATGCCAAATTGGTTACAAATATATTACATCAGTGTTAGGTAGCAAAGCAGTATTTTCTTTTCTCTTAAAAAAGAAAAAGAAAAAGGCAGGTCCAGTTTGGAATGCAAGGCTGACTTCACACAGACTCATCACCAACGTCCGCCTCCCTGCGCTTCCAAGGTCTTTGCTAGGAAAATTGTTTTCTGTTTAAAGAATGAAACCGTAAGAGCATGATAAAAACAGGAAAATATGCCATCAATAGACCAGACATCCTCAGCACCTATATAATGGAATTTGTAAAATTCCATGAAGAGAAAAACTAAGCAAGCAGAATTAGCTTGGTGGGGAAATGAGAGTAGAGGAAACCACAGATACAGATACCTTGCATAAGCACACTTCTCACCAAGAGTGGCCCGGAGAGTCTCCAAGCTCGGAAGAAACAAATGTAAACAACAGAGGGTAGGCAAGGGCAATTGTTATGATCTTCCATTAAACAAGTACCTTTAGAATATGTGAAGTTAGGCTCCTCCTCTTCACACCCCTCAAAAATAAGAAATAAAAGGCACAGCTGGCAGCAGTGACATGTCCCCAGCTGACAGTGCAAGGTCTGCTTTCTCTAGAAAAGGGTGGCACCTTCCTAAAGAAGAATTCTAAGGAAGGAGCTGGACTCTGAGAACAGAGCTTGGGTTTACTCCAGACATTCACCGTGGACACAAGGGAGAACCAAGAAGGGAAAGGCTTTAAGAGAGCCTGGAAATAAAATACACTGTATTCATTTTCTATTCTGTAAAAACAGAACTTAAGCCACTAAATTTGGTGATAATTTGTTACAGAATAGAAAATGAATACAGTGTATTTTACTTCCAGGCTCTTAAATCAACATATATTTATTATCTCATAGTTTCTGTGGGTTAGGAGTCTAGGCTCAGTTTAGCTAGACCTTTAGGTCAGGATGTCACGAGGCTATGATCACGGTGTCAATCAAGATGCATTATCATCTTGAGGCTTGACTGGGCAAGAATCCTATTCCAAGTTCATTCAGGCTGTTAGAAAAGTTCATTTCCTTGCTGCTGTAGAACTCGTAGCAGCTTCCTTCTTCAAAGCCAGTGGGAGAACATTTCTCACCTGCTCTGTAAGGTCTTTCATCTGATTAAATCAGGTCCACTGGGAGGAGCCAAGATGGCCGAATAGGAACAGCTCCGGTCTACAGCTCCCAGCGTGAGCGACGCAGAAGACGGTGATTTCTGCATTTCCATCTGAGGTACCGGGTTCGTCTCACTAGGGAGTGCCAGACAGTGGGCGCAGGCCAGTGGGTGCGCGCACCGTGCGCGAGCCGAAGCAGGGCGAGGCATTACCTCACCTGGGAAGCGCAAGGGGTCAGGGAGTTCCCTTTCCGAGTCAAAGAAAGGGGTGACGGACGCACCTGGAAAATCGGGTCACTCCCACCCGAATATTGCGCTTTTCAGACCGGCTTAAAAAACGGCGCACCACGAGACTATATCCCACTCCTGGCTCGGAGGGTCCTACGCCCTCGGAGTCTCGCTGATTGCTAGCACAGCAGTCTGAGATCAAACTGCAAGGCGGCAGCGAGGCTGGGGGAGGGGCGCCCGCCGTTGCCCAGGCTTGCTGAGGTAAACAAAGCAGCCGGGAAGCTCGAACTGGGTGGAGCCCACCACAGCTCAAGGAGGCCTGCCTGCCTCTGTAGGCTCCACCTCTGGGGGCAGGGCACAGACAAACAAAAAGACAGCAGTAACCTCTGCAGACTTAAATGTCCCTGTCTGACAGCTTTGAAGAGAGCAGTGGTTCTCCCAGCACGCAGCTGGAGATCTGAGAACGGGCAGACTGCCTCCTCAAGTTAGACCCCCGAGCAGCCTAACTGGGAGGCACCCCCCAGCAGGGGCACACTGACACCTCACACGGCAGGGTACTCCAACAGACCTGCAGCTGAGGGTCCTGTCTGTTAGAAGGAAAACTAACAAACAGAAAGGACATCCACACCAAAAACCCATCTGTACATCACCATCATCAAAGACCAAAAGTAGATAAAACCACAAAGATGGGGAAAAAACAGAACAGAAAAACAGGAAACTCTAAAATGCAGAGCGCCTCTCCTCCTCCAAAGGAACGCAGTTCCTCACCAGCAACGGAACAAAGCTGGATGGAGAATGATTTTGACGAGCTGAGAGAAGATGGCTTCAGACGATCAAATTACTCTGAGCTACGGGAGGACATTCAAACCAAAGGCAAAGAAGTTGAAAACTTTGAAAAAAATTTAGAAGAATGTATAACTAGAATAACCAATACAGAGAAGTGCTTAAAGGAGCTGATGGAGCTGAAAACCAAGGCTCGAGAACTACGTGAAGAATGCAGAAGCCTCAGGAGCCGATGCGATCAACTGGAAGAAAGGGTATCAGCAATGGAAGATGAAATGAATGAAACAAAGCGAGAAGGGAAGTCTAGAGAAAAAAGAATAAAAAGAAATGAGCAAAGCCTCCAAGAAATATGGGACTATGTGAAAAGACCAAATCTACGTCTGATTGGTGTACCTGAAAGTGATGGGGAGAATGGAACCAAGTTGGAAAACACTCTGCAGGATATTATCCAGGAGAACTTCCCCAATCTAGCAAGGCAGGCCAACGTTCAGATTCAGGAAATACAGAGAACGCCACAAAGATACTCCTCGAGAAGAGCAACTCCAAGACACATAATTGTCAGATTCACCAAAGTTGAAATGAAGGAAAAAATGTTAAGGGCAGCCAGACAGAAAGGTCGGGTTACCCTCAAAGGGAAGCCCATCAGACTAACAGCGGATCTCTCGGCAGAAACCCTACAAGCCAGAAGAGAGTGGGGGCCAATATTCAACATTCTTAAAGAAAAGAATTTTCAACCCAGAATTTCATATCCAGCCAAACTAAGCTTCATAAGTGAAGGAGAAATAAAATATTTTACAGACAAGCAAATGCTGACCGATTTTGTCACCACCAGGCCTGCCCTAAAAGAGCTCCTGAAGGAAGCGCTAAACATGGAAAGGAACAACCGGTACCAGCCGCTGCAAAATCATGCCAAAATGTAAAGACCATCAAGACTAGGAAGAAACTGCATCAACCAACGAGCAAAATCACCAGCTAACATCATAATGACAGGATCAAATTCACACATAACAATATTAACTTTGAATGTAAATGGACTAAATTCTCCAATTAAAAGACACAGACTGGCAAGTTGGATAAAGAGTCAAGACCCATCAGTGTGCTGTATTCAGGAAACCCATCTCACGTGCAGAGACACACATAGGCTCAAAATAAAAGGATGGAGGAAGATCTACCAAGCAAATGGAAAACAAAGAAAGGCAGGGGTTGCAATCCTAGTCTCTGATAAAACAGACTTTAAACCAACAAAGATCAAAAGAGACAAAGAAGGCCATTACATAATGGTAAAGGGATCAATTCAACAAGAGGAGCTAACTATCCTAAATATTTATGCACCCAATACAGGAGCACCCAGATTCATAAAGCAAGTCCTGAGTGACCTACAAAGAGACTTAGACTCCCACACATTAATAATGGGAGACTTTAACACCCCACTGTCAACATTAGACAGATCAACGAGACAGAAAGTCAACAAGGATACCCAGGAATTGAACTCAGCTCTGCACCAAGCGGACCTAATAGACATCTACAGAACTCTCCACCCCAAATCAACAGAATATACATTTTTTTCAGCACCACACCACACCTATTCCAAAATTGACCACATAGTTGGAAGTAAAGCACTCCTCAGCAAATGTAAAAGAACAGAAATTATAACAAACTATCTCTCAGACCACAGTGCAATCAAACTAGAACTCAGGATTAAGAATCTCACTCAAAGCCGCTCAACTACATGGAAACTGAACAACCTGCTCCTGAATGACTACTGGGTACATAACGAAATGAAGGCAGAAATAAAGATGTTCTTTGAAACCAATGAGAACAAAGACACAACATACCAGAATCTCTGGGACACATTTAAAGCAGTGTGTAGAGGGAAATTTATAGCACTAAATGCCCACAAGAGAAAGCAGGAAAGATCCAAAATTGACACCCTAACATCACAATTAAAAGAACTAGAAAAGCAAGAGCAAACACATTCAAAAGCTAGCAGAAGGCAAGAAATAACTAAAATCAGAGCAGAACTGAAGGAAATAGAGACACAAAAAACCCTTCAAAAAATTAATGAATCCAGGAGCTGGTTTTTTGAAAGGATCAACAAAATTGATAGACCGCTAGCAAGACTAATAAAGAAAAAAAGAGAGAAGAATCAAATAGACGCAATAAAAAATGATAAAGGGGATATCACCACCGATCCCACAGAAATACAAACTACCATCAGAGAATACTACAAACACCTCTACGCAAATAAACTAGAAAATCTAGAAGAAATGGATACATTCCTCGACACATACACTCTCCCAAGACTAAACCAGGAAGAAGTTGAATCTCTGAATAGACCGATAACAGGAGCTGAAATTGTGGCAATAATCAATAGTTTACCAACCAAAAAGAGTCCAGGACCAGATGGATTCACAGCCGAATTCTACCAGAGGTACAAGGAGGAACTGGTACCATTCCTTCTGAAACTATTCCAATCAATAGAAAAAGAGGGAATCCTCCCTAACTCATTTTATGAGGCCAGCATCATTCTGATACCAAAGCCTGGCAGAGACACAACCAAAAAAGAGAATTTTAGACCAATATCCTTGATGAACATTGATGCAAAAATCCTCAATAAAATACTGGCAAACCGAATCCAGCAGCACATCAAAAAGCTTATCCACCATGATCAAGTGGGCTTCATCCCTGGGATGCAAGGCTGGTTCAACATACGCAAATCAATAAATGTAATCCAGCATATAAACAGAGCCAAAGACAAAAACCACATGATTATCTCAATAGATGCAGAAAAAGCCTTTGACAAAATTCAACAACCCTTCATGCTAAAAACTCTCAATAAATTAGGTATTGATGGGACATATTTCAAAATAATAAGAGCTATCTATGACAAACCCACAGCCAATATCATACTGAATGGGCAAAAACTGGAAGCATTACCTTTGAAAACTGGCACAAGACAGGGATGCCCTCTCTCACCGCTCCTATTCAACATAGTGTTGGAAGTTCTGGCCAGGGCAATCAGGCAGGGGAAGGAAATAAAGGGTATTCACTTAGGAAAAGAGGAAGTCAAATTGTCCCTGTTAGCAGATGACATGATTGTTTATCTAGAAAACCCCATCGTCTCAGCCCAAAATCTCCTTAAGCTGATAAGCAACTTCAGCAAAGTCTCAGGATATAAAATCAATGTACAAAAATCACAAGCATTCTTATACACCAACAACAGACAAACAGAGAGACAAATCATGAGTGAACTCCCATTCACAATTGCTTCAAAGAGAATAAAATACCTAGGAATCCAACTTACAAGGGATGTGAAGCACCTCTTCAAGGAGAACTACAAACCACTGCTCAAGGAAATAAAAGAGGATACAAACAAATGGAAGAGCATTCCTTGCTCATGGGTAGGAAGAATCAATATCGTGAAAATGGCCATACTGCCCAAGGTAATTTACAGATTCAATGCCATCCCCATCAAGCTACCAATGACTTTCTTCACAGAATTGGAAAAAACTACTTTAAAGTTCATATGGAACCAAAAGAGAGCCCGCATCGCCAAGTCAATCCTAAGCCAAAAGAACAAAGCTGGAGGCATCACACTACCTGACTTCAAACTATACTACAAGGCTACAGTAACCAAAACAGCATGGTACTGGTACCAAAACAGAAATATAGATCAATGGAACAGAACAGAGCCCTCAGAAATAAGGCCGCTTACCTACAACTATCTGATCTTTGACAAACCTGAGAAAAACAAACAATGGGGAAAGGATTCCCTATTTAATAAATGGTGCTGGGAAAACTGGCTAGCCATATGTAGAAAGCTGAAACTGGATCCCTTCCTTACACCTTATACAAAAATCAATTCAAGATGGATTAAAGATTTAAACGTTAGACCTAAAACCATAAAAACCCTAGAAGAAAACCTAGGCATTACCATTCAGGACATAGGCATGGGCAAGGACTTCATGTCCAAAACACCAAAAGCAATGGCAACAAAAGCCAAAATTGACAAATGGGATCTAATTAAACTAAAGGCCTTCTGCACAGCAAAAGAAACTACCATCAGAGTGAACAGGCAACCTACAACATGGGAGAAAATTTTCGCAACCTACTCATCTGACAAAGGGCTAATATCCAGAATCTACAGTGAACTCAAACAAATTTACAAGAAAAAAACAAACAACCCCATCAAAAAGTGGGCAAAGGACATGAACAGGCATTTCTCAAAAGAAGACATTTATGCAGCCAAAAAACACATGAAAAAATGCTCATCATCACTGGCCATCAGAGAAATGCAAATCAAAACCACTATGAGATATCATCTCACACCAGTTAGAATGGCAATCATTAAAAAGTCAGGAAACAACAGGTGCTGGAGAGGATGTGGAGAAATAGGAACACTTTTACACGGTTGGTGGGACTGTAAACTAGTTCAACCATTGTGGAAGTCAGTGTGGCGATTCCTCAGGGATCTAGAACTAGAAATACCATTTGACCCAGCCATCCCATTACTGGGTATATACCCAAATGACTATAAATCATGCTGCTATAAAGACACATGCACACGTATGTTTATTGCGGCATTATTCACAATAGCAAAGACTTGGAACCAACCCAAATGTCCAACAATGATAGACTGGATTCAGAAAATGTGGCACATATACACCATGGAATACTATGCAGCCATAAAAAATGATGAGTTCATATCCTTTGTAGGGACATGGATGAAATTGGAAACCATCATTCTCAGTAAACTATCGCAAGAACAAAAAACCAAACACCGCATATTCTCACTCATAGGTGGGAATTGAACAATGAGATCACATGGACACAGGAAGGGGAATATCATACTCTGGGGACTGTGGTGGGGAGGGGGGAGGGGGGAGGGATAGCACTGGGAGATACACCTAATGCTAGATGACGAGTTAGTGGGTGCAGCAGTGCACCAGCATGGCACATGTATACATATGTAACTAACCTGCACAATGTGCACATGTACCCTAAAACTTAAAGTATAATTAAAAAAAATAAAAAATAAAAAAATAAATCAGGTCCACTAACGACCCTTTTTATTAACTCAATATTAACTGATTTAAGACTGTAATGATATCTTCAGTAACTCTTTTCCTTTGTCATATAACATAACCTAATCAAGGACGTCACTATCCCATCATGTTTCCATATTTTAGTGGGTAGTAGCAAGTAACAGTTTCCAGCTGTGTGGGCTAAAGGGTATAGAATTACACAAGGAAGAATTTCCAAATCACCTTCCTACTGTCTGCCCACATATCTGAAAAGGAAGCTGACACACGTTACACGATGCAGCATTCACAGTCACAGAGTAAGCCCAGACCAACTACCCATAATGTCCCACAAGATCCTTCATTTAGAAACAAGGAATAGCAGACACTCATGAAAACCAGACTCCCCTCTCACCACAAAAGGCCCCTATAGTAGGCAGCATCTAAGATGGCCCCCTAATGATCCCCGGCTTCTAGTACTCACCCCCTTAGGTAAAAGGGCCTTCCTTTTGAGTGTGAGCTGGACCTAAGTGACTCACTTATAAAGAATACAACATGGCAGGAGTGATGGGATGGCAATTCCATGATTGGTTTATAAGACTCTGGCTTCCATCTCACTTGCCTTCTCTTGCTGTCTTGCTGGTTTGCTTTGAGGGAAGTCAGCTGCCAGGTTCTGAGCTACTCTACAGAGAGGCCCATGAATAAAGTAGACACTGTAGGAGGCCTCTGGCCAAGAGTCATTTAGGAACTGAGCTCAAGCCAACAACTGGTAAGGAAGCGAACCTAGCCAACAGCAGAGTGAGTGAACTTGGAAGTGGATCCTTCCCCAGCTGTGCATTCAGATGAGAATACAGACCTGGCCAACACCTTGATTGTAGCCTTGTGAGACACCTTTGGGCAGAGGCACCCAGCTAAGCTATGCCTGGGTTCCTGACCCACAGAAACTGTGTATAACAATAAATTGTTTATTGTTTTAAAAATCGTTAAGCAGCAAGAGATAACAAACACAGCCCGAAATGAACAAACAGAAAAGACATTAAAAGAAACAAAGCTAATTCAGGAAAAAAGGTACTTACTACCTACAGAAAGACATGGAAGGATATTAGACATAAGGCAAAAAGAGGCTGCCATGGAAAAGGAGTAATCAGATTTCTTTTAAAAAGCGTTCTTGGAAAAAAAAGATAATTACTAAAATTTTATAGCTCAATGGAATTACTAACCAATAACCCAGACATGGCTAAAAACTAAGCTGGGTGGTCAGAGAGGTCAAATAAAGAACACTAAACAAAAATATAAAGAGATTGGAAATATAAAAGGAAAACTGAGTAACCTAGAGTATAGATCCAAGAAGTCTAATATCTGTCTTGTGGGAGTTCCAGAAAGGAAAAAAGTTACACTGCAATAGGGAAAAAATATTAATAATAAAGAAATGAGAGCTGGGCACCGTGGCTCACACCTGTAATCCTAGCACTTTGGGATACTGAGGCAGGCAGATCACCTGAGTTTGAGACCAGCCTGGCCAACATGGTGAAACTCCGTCTTTACTAAAATACAAAAAATTAGCCAGGCGTGGTGGTGGGCATCTATAGTCACAGCTACTTGGGAGGCTGAGGCAGGAGAATCATTTGAACCCAGGAGGCAGAGGTTGCAGTGAGCCGAGATCACGCCACTGCACTCCAGCCTGGGCAACAGAGAGAGACTCCATCTAAAAAAGAAAAAACAGAAATGGAAGACACTTTCCCTGAACTGAGCATAGCACAGTTCAAATAGAATAATCCAAATACCAGACAAGATAAATGAAAACATTTCATACTCTGATACATCTTGGTAAAATATCAGAATTCTAAGGATAGAGAAAAATTATAGAAGCTTCCAAAGAGAAACAATAGGTAGCGAAAGGAAGTGAGAATCATGCTGTCATAGTTTTTTTTTTTTGCTGTCATACTTTTCATCATTAACTTGGAATTCTAGGTGGCAACAAAGAATTGTGGAGAAAATATTTTGAGCCTGCATAACAATTTCTAAAACAATAAACAATACACAGACAACCAATCACTGACCAAGTACCAGGACAAGACAGGAAAAACTTACTATCCCCACACACTTACTGCAGGAAAAAATTATGAGGAGGTTTTCCAACCAAACAAAACAGAAATCAAAGACAATAAAATGACATTGAATGCAAGAAAACAAGCCAGATGAAGTAAAGGAAGGTAGAAAGAAACTAGAAGTTGACACACACAAGGTTCTCCTTCAAGGAGCAAATATTCAATGACACGGTACATTTCATTCTCTGTGGGACCAAACACCAACCTTGATACTTTGGGGCACAATATTTGTTATAACCACTATGGAAGTGTTCCTTGTTGGTTTTTAATGTTCAAAATCAGCCTATGACAAAACACAGAGGAACAATTTAGAGAACAGAATATGTCTAAAAGTTTATAAAGTGAGAACAAATAATAATGAAAGAAAACCTCAGGATTAGAAAAGAAAAAACAATGAAAACACATTAAATGTCTTAACTTATTATACTTATTTTTCCTAGCAGAGACAATACATACTGTCTAAAGTTGATAAATCAATAGAGGTTTAATTATATTATTTTAAGTTATGAAGTCAACTAATTTAAGATCTAAAAATATGTAAGTAACAAAAACAGAGCGGGCAAAAGACAGGGACATAAGAGGTATTGTAAGGGTGTTAAATTTTTCATTTTTATGCCAGAGAATCAATCACACTGGCTAAAATTAGTAAGTCAAGAAATACACAAAAGGGCTTCACAGAATGTAATAAACAAATGACTAATAAATGCATGAGAAAGGGTCCTTCTTGCTGGGCACAGTGGCCTATGCTTACAATCCCAACACTTTGGGAAGCTGAGGTGAGAGGATAGCTTGAGGCCAGGAGTGACCAGCCTGAGCAACATAGTAAGATCTCATCTCTACAGTTTTTTTTTTTTTTTTTTTTTTTTTTTGTCAGCTGGGATCAGGTGTGGTGGCTCATGTCTGTAATCCTAGCACTTTGGGAGGCTGAGGCAGGCAGATCACTTTAGCTCAGGAGTTTGAGACCAGCCTGGGCAACATGGTGAAACCCCATCTCTACAAAATAAATACAAAAATAAGCTGGGTGTGGTGGCATGCACCTGTAGCCCCAGCTACCTGGCGGGCCAAGGCGGGAGGGTAACTTGAGCCCAGGAGATCAAGGCTGCAATGATGGTATTCATGCCACTGCACTCCAGGTTGGGTGACAAAATGAGACCCTATCTCAGAAAGGAAGGAAAGAAGGAAGGAAATAAATTAGCTGGGTGTGGTAGCATACACCTATAGTCCCAGCTACTCAAGGAGGCTGAGGCAGGAGGATCACTTGAGCCCAGGAGTTTGAAGCTGCAGTGAGCTATGATTGCACCACCACACTCCAGCATGGGAAACAGGGAGAGATCCTGTCTCAAAAAAAAAAAAAAAAAAAAAAGTCCTTCTTAATCAAAGAAGTACAAATTATTTACCAAAACTGGTTAAGATTTTTAGAAAAATAGTACTCAGGGCTAACAAAGATATAGTAAATAGATATTGTCATATAGTACCACTGAAGTGAGTCATTGTAGAAGACAATATCACAATATGTATCAAAACAGGTCAAAATGGTTATATCCTTTGCCTTCATAATTTCACTTCTAATAATATCACTCAAGAAAAATAATCTGACACTTGCACAATGAGATACAAAAGAAACAAAATGTTCATTCATTAAAAACAAATATAAGAAAATGGAGACAATCTAAATATACACATTTATAATATGGGATTGGTTAAATAAGTAATAATATATCTACATAATGGAATGATAACAAGCCATTTAAAATATGTTTTTTGAAAATAGTCATAACATAATGGCACATACCCAAGATTTATTGATAAATAAACAGAAAAAAAACACAAGAAATTGAGATAAACATTATATGTACATGTACATGTATATATGTTCATATGTAGAGGGAGAAAATTAAGCATATACACAGACATAAGCAGAAGAGGAGAAGGGAAGAGAGAGACAGAGAGAAAGGTACTCTAATGAGAGACATACATCAAAACTTAAAGGGAGCTTTCTTTGGCTGGAGCAATTATGGGTGATTTTTAATTTCTTCTTGAGTTACTTCTTTTGTGCTTTTCCATACTTTCCAATATTTCTGTAATATTAAGTGGGGAGAAAAGAGAAAATACATAAAATCCTAATGGTAGTTATTTACTTCATGCATTGGGATTATAAGTAACATGATTTCCTTCTTCCTGGGTTCCTGTGAGTCCAAATTGATTCTTTGAGTCAACAAATATTTACTGAGTGTTGTATATTTGGGAACTGTTCAAAACACTGGGCACAGGAGTAAACACAGTAGGAAAAAAATCTGTGTCTTTATGAAGCTTATACAGTAGTAGAGAGAGAAAGACAACATTAATAAGACAAATCTATCATATGTCACCTGGTGATGAGTACTGTAGAGGAAAAATGGTAAGAGGAGAACAGGAAGTAGGGGGGCAGAGGTTACAATTTTAACCAAGCGGTGAGGGCTGCTTTCATGGAGAAATGGTACTGGAGAAACGACTTGAAGCAGGGACATGCGTGGCTAGCTGATGGAACAGCATCCAGGCCCAGGGAACAGTATGTGCAAAAGCCCTGCAGTGGGAGTGGGCCTAGCCTGTCTAGGGAATGACAAAGTGGTGAGTTTCCTCAAGGGGAATGATATGGTTTAGATCTGTGTCACACCCAAATCTCACACTGAGATGTAATCTCCAGTGTTGGAGGTGGGGCCTATTGGGAGGTGTGTGGGTCAAGTGTGGATCATGGGGACAGATCCCTCATGGCTTCATGCTGTCCTCAAGACAGTGAATGAGTTCTCATGAGATCTGATTGTTTAAAAATGTGTGGCATCTTCTCTCTCTCTGGTTCCTGCTCTTGCTGTATGACCCACTTAATCCTCCTTCGCCTTCTGCCATAAGTAAAAGCTTCCTGCGGTCTCTCCAGAAGTGGGGCAGATGCCAGTGCCATGCTCGTACAGCCTGCAGAACTGTGAGCCAATTAAACCTATTTTCTTTACAAATTACCCGGCCTCAGGTTTTTTTTTTGTTTTTTGTTTTTTGTTTTTTGGTGGAGTCTCCCTCTGTTGCCCAGGCTGGAGTGGAGTGGCGCGATCTCAGCTTACTGCAACCTCCGCCTCCTGGGTTCAAGCAATTCTCTGCCTCAGCCTCCTGAGTAGCTGGGATTACAGGTGCCCGCCACCATGCCTGGCTAATTTTTATATTTTTAGTAGAGACGGGGTTTCACCATCTTGTCCAGGCTGGTCTTGAACTCCTGACCTCGTGATTCACCCATCTCAGCCTCCGGGAGTGCTGGGATTACAGGTGTGAGCCACCGCGCCCAGCCCAGGTATTTCTTTATAGCAATGCAAGAATGGCCTGAGACAGGGAGTAAGAAAGAGGTAGAAGAGGGAACAGGATTCTAAAGCACGTAGATCAATAGAAAGTCTCACGTTTTCCCCCAGTCCGGCGAGGTGTAAGCTTTGATCAAAGGCCTTACAAGATTTCACTTTTTTTTTTTTTTTTTGAGACGGAGTCTCGCTCTGTCACCCAGGCTGGAGTGCAGTGGCGCGATCTCAACTCACTGCAACCTCCGCCTCCCGGGTTCACGTCATTATCCTGCCTCAGCCTCCCTAGTAGCTGGGACTACAGGCGCCTGCCACCAGGCCCGGCTAATTTTTTGTATTTTTTAGTAGAGAGGGGGTTTCACCGTGTTAGCCAGGATGGTCTGGATCTCCTGACCTCGTGATCCACCGGCTTCAGCCTCCCAAAGTGCTGGGATTACAGGCGTGAGCCACTGCACCCAGCCAAGATTTCAGTTTTTAACAGGATCCCACTGGCTGTTCTGATGAGAAAGAAGGGTAGGGGTGGAGCACAAGAGGAGAAGGGGGAAGAGTTGGAACTATTACAATAATAATCCAGGCAAAAAGATTACAGACAAGTCCAGGCCTGGGGACTTGGCACACAATAGTCGTTCAAATGATTCAATGTCATTGTCAAATGAAATAAATCATATTATTCAAATGAAATAAATCATCTAATATGATCTAATATGATTTATCATCTAATATGATTTATTTCATCTAATATGATTTATTTTACACACTCTCTCTTTTTTTTTTTTGATACAGGGCCTTGCTCTATTGCCCAGGCTGAAGTACAGTGGCCTCTCAGGCTCAAACAACCCTCCCACCTCAGCCTCTCAAGTAGCTGGGACTACAGGTGCAAGCTATCACACATGGCCAATTGTGTTTTGTAAGATGAGGTCTCACTATGTTGCCCAGGATGCATGGCTCCTTATTCTTCACATAGTAATTTTCAGGTCATGCCATTGATTTCATTAGGGCTCCCTAGTTTACTACTCCTATTCTGCTCTTACTGGGGTATCCCCCCAACTCTGCATCACAAAACGTTCTTTACATATCCCACTAGTAAATGGATGTCTGCTCCAGGATTGCATCAAATCAACTGAAAACACATGCAGGGCTTCCCTTCATTATTTCTCAAACCACTGGCATTTCTATTCTACTATATTGCCAACACATATCTTATGTGATTAAATTTTCCATTTACTAGGTAGTACTCAAGTTTTAAAATGTTTGCCTAATCTCCTTATTATTTTCATTTGGTTAGCTATTTTTTTATTTTGTATTTTCGCTTTTTAGTTCAACTCCCACAACAAAAAAAGGATCCCCCTGCCAAAGGACATACAAATCCACTTGGTGAAAGCATAACTCAAAATTCAGCTGTTGAGTACAAACAGATGTCAACATTAGGATATATATGGGAATAAAATATTAGTGTGTAATATTTATAAGAATTAATAATCATGTATTATATATTTCAAAATAGCTGGGAAACAGGGTTTTTAATTAATTAATTAATTAATTAATTATTTTTGAGGCAGGTTCTTCTTCTGTTGCCCAGGCTGGAGTGCAGTGGTACAATCACAGATCACTGCAGCCTCGACCTCCTGGGATCAAGCCATCCTCCTGCCTCAGCCTGCCAAATAGCTGGGACTACAGGTGCATACCACCAGGCCTGGCTAATTTTTTGATTGTTTTGTGGAGACGAGGTCTCACTATGTTCCCCAGGCTGGTCTTGAACTCCTGGGCTCAAGTGATCCACTGGTCTCGGCTTCGCAAAGTGCTTGGATTATAGGCACAAGCCACTGTGCCCTGCTGAAGAGAGGTTTTTTAATGTCCTCATCACAAAGAAATAATAAATGTTTAAGCTGATTAATATGCTAATTTCCCTGATTTTATCATGATACAATGCATGTGTGTACCAAAGCATCACCTTGTACCTCGTAAATATGTACAATAATCATGTATCAATCATAAATGAACAAATAAAAATAAATAAAAAATCCTAACCACCATCACTCCATATGGAGAAAAGGAAACATTCAAATAAAATGTTGAAAAGTCCAAAGCAGAGGCACAGTGTGAAATTACAGACCTTAGTTATTTTATAGAAGGGCAAAAATTATATTAGCTTAGCAAAAAGTTGTTGTTGCTGGGCCAGAATTCCACCCCACTTATTTTGACTGAGGACGTATATATGAAGCAAACTACAGCAAAACCCAAATGAAATGTCATAGCCCAGGCCACTAAAGGAACAAATGGTACCAGCCACCGCAAAAACATGCCAAATTGTAAAGACCATCAATGTTAGGAAGAAACTGCATCAACTAAGGAGCAAAATAACCAGCTAACATCATAATGACAGGATCAAATTCACACATAACAATATTCACCTTAAATGTAAATGGGCTAAATGCTCCAATTAAAAGACACAGACTGGCAAATGGATAAAGAGTCAACACACATCAGTGTGCTGCGGGTATTCAGGAGACCCATCTCACGTGCAGAGACACACATAGGCTCAAAATAAAGGGATGGAGGAAGATCTACCAAGAAAATGGAAAACAAAAAAAGGCAGGGGTTGCAATCCTAGTCTCTGATAAAACAGACTTTAAACCAACAAAGATCAAAAGAGACAAAGAAGGCCATTACATAATGGTAAAGGGATCAATTCAACAAGAAGAGCTAACTATCCTAAATATATAGGCACCCAATACAGGAGCACCCAGATTCATAAAGCAACTCCTTAGAGACCTACAAAGAGACTCAGACTTCCACACAATAATAATGGGAGACTTTAACACCGCAATGTCAACATTAAACAAATCAATGAGACAGAAAGTTAACAAGGATATCCAGGAATTGAACTCAGCTCTGCACCAAGCAGACCTAATAGACATCTACAGAACTCTCCACCCCAAATCAACAGAATATACATTCTTCTCAGCACCACATCGCACTTATTCCAAAACTGACCACATAGTTGGAAGTAAAGCACTCCTCAGCAAATGTAAAACAACAGAAGTTATAACAAACTGTCTCTCAGACCACAGTGCAATCAAACGAGAACTCAGGATTAAGAAACTCACTCAAAACCGCTCAACTACATGGAAAATGAACAACCTGCTCCTGAATGACTACTGGGTACATAATGAAATGAAGGCAGAAATAAAGATGTTCTTTGAAACCAATGAGAACAAAGACACAACATACAAGAATCTCTCGGACACATTTAAAGCAGTGTGTAGAGGGAAATTTATAGCACTAAATGCCCACAAGAGAAAGCAGGAAAGATCTAAAACTGACGCCCTAACATCACAATTAAAAGAACTAGAGAAGCAAGAGCAAACACATTGAAAAGCCAGCAGAAGGCAAAAAAAAAACTAAGATCAGAGCAGAACTGAAGGAGATAGAGACATAAAAAACCCTTCAAAAAATCAATGAATCCAGGAGCTGGTTTTTTGAAAAGATCAACAAAATTGATAGACCACTAGCAAGACTAATAAAGAAGAAAAGAGAGAAGAATCAAATAGACACAATAAAAAATGATAAAGGGGATATCACTGATCCCACAGAAATACAAACTACCACCACAGAATACTATAAACACCTCTACGCAAATAAACTAGAAAATCTAGAAGAAATGGATAAATTCCTGGACACATACACCCTCCCAAGACTAAACCAGGAAGAAGTGGAATCCCTGAATAGACCAATAACAGGCTCTGAATTTGAGGCAATAATTAATAGCCTACCAACCAAAAAAAGTCCAGGACCAGATGGATTCACAGCCGAATTCTACCAGAGGTACAAGGAGGAGCTGGTACCATTCCTTCTGAAACTATTCCAATCAATAGATAAAGAGGGAATCCTCCCTAACTCATTTTATGATGCCAGCATCATCCTGATACCGAAGCCTGGCAGAGACACACACACAAAAAAGAGGGTTTTAGACCAATATCCCTGATGAACATCGATGCAAAAATCCTCAGTAAAATACTGGCAAACTGAATCCAGCAGCACATCAAAAAGCTTATCCACCATGATCAAGTGGGCTTCATCCCTGGGATGCAAGGCTGGTTCAACATACGCAAATCAATAAACGTAATCCAGCATATAAACAGAACCAATGATAAAAACCACATGATTATCTCAATAGATCCAGAAGAGGCCTTTGACAAAATTCAACAGTCCTTCATGCTAAAAACTCTCAATAAATTAGGTATTGATGGGACCTATCTCAAAATAATAAGAGCTATCTATGACAAACCCACAGCCAATATCATACTGAATGGGCAAAACCTGGAAGCATTCCCTTTGAAAACTGGCACAAGACAGGGATGCCCTCTCTCACCACTCCTATTCAACATAGTGTTGGAAGTTCTGGCCAGGGCAATCAGGTGGGAGAAAGAAATAAAGGGTATTCAATTAGGAAAAGAGGAAGTCAAATTGTCCCCGTTTGCAGATGATATGACTGGATATTTAGAAAACCCCATCGTCTCAGCCCAAAGTCTCCTTAAGCTGATAAGCAACATCAGCAAAGTCTCAGGATACAAAATCAATGTGCAAAAATCACAAGCATTCCTATACACCAATAACAAGCAAACAGAGAGCCAAATCATGAGTGAACTCCCATTCACAATTGCTTCAAAGAGAATAAAATACCTAGGAATCCAACTTACAAGGGATGTGAAGGACCTCTTCAAGGAGAACTACAAACCACTGCTCAACAAAATAAAAGAGGACACAAACAAATGGAAGAACATTCCATGCTCATGAATAGGAAGAATCAATATCATGAAAATGGCCACACTGCCCAAGGTAATTTATATATTCAATGCCATCCCCATCAAGCTACCACTGGCTTTCTTCACAGAACTGGAAAAAACTACTTTCAAGTTCATATGGAAGCAAAAAAGAGCCTGCATTGCCAAGACAATCCTAAGCCAAAAGAACAAAGCTGGAGGCATCACGCTACCTGACTTCAAACTATACTACAAGGCTACAGTCACCAAAACAGCATGGTACTGGTACCAAAACAGAGATATAGACCAATGGAACAGAACGGAGCTCTCAGAAATAATACCCCACATCTACAACCATCTGATCTTTGACAAACCTGACAAAAACAAGAAATGGGGAAAGGATTCCCTATTTAATAAATGGTGCTGGGAAAACTGGCTAGCCACATGTGGAAAGCTGAAACTGGATCCCTTCCTTACACCTTATACAAAAATTAATTCAAGATGGATTAAAGACTTACATGTTAGACCTAAAACCATAAAAACCCTAGAAGAAAACCTAAGCAATACCATTCAGGACACAGGCACGGGCAAGGACTTCATGGCTAAAACACCAAAAGCAATGGCAACAGAAGCCAAAATTGACAAATGGGATCTAATTAAACTCAAGAGCTTCTGCACAGCAAAAGAAACTACCATCAGAGTGAACAGGCAATCTACAGAATGGGAGAAAATTTTTTCAATCTACTCATCTGACAAAGGGCTAATATCCAGAATCTACAAAGAACTCAAACAAATTTACCAGAAAAAACAAACAACCCCATCAACAAGTGGGTGAAGGATATGAACAGACGTTTCTCAAAAGAAGACATTTATGCAGCCAACAGACACATGAAAAAATGCTCATCATCACTGGCCATCAGAGAAATGCAAATCAAAACCACAATGAGATACCATCTCACACCAGTTAGAATGGTGATCATTAAAAAGTCAGGAAACAACAGATGCTGGAGAGGATGTGGAGAAATAGAAACACTTTTACATTGTTGGTGGGACTGTAAACTAGTTCAACCATTGTGGAAGACAGTGTGGCGATTCCTCAGGGATCTAGAACTAGAAATACCATTTGACCTAGTCATCCCATTACTGGGTATATACCCAAAGGATTATAAATCATACTGCTATAAAGACACATGCACACATATGTTTATTGCAGCACTATTCACAATAGCAAAGACTTGGAACCAACCCAAATGTCCATCAATGATAGACTGGATTAAGAAAATATGGCACATATACACCATGGAATACTATGCAGCCATAAAAAATGATGAGTTCATGTCCTTTGTAGGGACATGGATGAAGCTGGAAACCATGATTCTCAGCAAACTATTGCAAGAGCAAAAAACCAAACACCGCATATTCTCACTCATAGGTGGGAATTGAACAATGACAACACTTGGACATGGGAAGGGGGACATCACACACTGGGGCCTGTCATGGGGTGGGGGGAGGGGGGAGGGAAAACATTAGGAGATATACCTAATGTAAATGATGAGTTAATGGGTGCAGCACACCAACATGGCACATGTATACATGTGTAACAAACCTGCAGGTTGTGCACATGTACCCTAGAACTTAAAGTATAATTAAAAAAAAGAAAAGAATTATCTTATCCATTGTGGGCTTTATTTCTTAATTAAAGGAAGAATTTAACACAACTCAAGTAATTATCATACTTTCTTAATATTTGTTTAATGTAAAAGTCACTTAAGAATCTAATTTATGGGGAGAGATATCTCTGTGGTTTGTTTGTATATATGTGCACAGAGAATAAAGACTACTTAGAATAAAAAAAAGAAAGAAAGAAAAACTCCACCTATCTCCAGGGTTATGCTAAATTTTATCCAGAAAACTGTTTGGAATCAGCGTTCCTCATGTCAGGAGAATCATGATGCCTTTGGGAGTGGAGAAAATCCAAGCATGGATGACAATAGTACAGCCCCTATCAAAGCAACATTTGCTTTGACCTTACCTAAGCAAGGCCAGTTTCTCTATCTTTACTCACACCCCTTCAGCATTACTGTCACATACTGTTTCTGGTTCTCAAGTTCTCTCCTGTCAGTATCTCCACTTCATTGGCTAATTAATATTTTTTAGATATCACATTAACATGAGGTCCTAACACTGTCACCTCCACCAATGTCTTCTCTCTACTGACAGGCTCTTCCCTCCTAAGCTGTCTGCTCTACAGTAAATGGAAACACAAGCATCTTAGTTAAGAGAGATCAAAAAGAGGAACAAAAATTAAAGACTAAAAACCCCTCTTCTAAACATTGCTCCTTCTTTCCTGTTCACAGTCACAGTTCATTACTTAAACATTTCACTAAACTTTGGGACATGTGGAAAGTTGTCGATAATCCTTTCTAAAGCACAATTAAATATAAAAGCGGGCAAAATATTTTTACTAGGAAATACAACAGAACATCACTAATGGTAAAATTATTACCTTGGAACAGAGAAATTTTAAGGAGTGCTTCTAAAAGTAAATATCTTTTATAGTACTATATTATGAAGCTGAAGAAAATGTTTTATATCACAATAGACATTAATGATTCTTTCCTAACACTGAGACTTTCTGTTCCATGTGCACAAGCAGGTATTGGTAGAATTATCTTTATCATCACAGAAAATTCTCTAGCAAGAATACATATACAACTATATTAATTCAACAAGAATAGATTAAAGGGGTTTATATATGAGAACGTATAAAGACTCTAAGCAAAAAAGCAACGAAAATAAGTGTTGGTAAGGATGTGAAGAAACTGGCACCCTCAATACGTTGCTGGTGGGAATGTAAAATGGTGCAGCCACTGTAGAAAACAGTTTGGCATCTCCTCAAAAAGTTAAACATAGAGTTACCAAATGACCTGGCAATTCCACTCCTGGTCATATACCCAAGAGAGTTGATAACATATGTTCATGTACAAATGCACACAAATATTCATAGCAACATTATTCATACTAGCAAAAAGTGGGAACAACCTAAATGGCCATCAACTGAGTAGATAAATAAAATGTGGTATATCCATACAGTGGAATAGAATTCAGCCATTAAAAGGAATGAAGTACTAATATATGCTACAACATTGACGAAGCTTGGAAACATTATGCTAAGTGAAAGAAATCAGACACAAAATGTTTGTAGGATTCCATCTATATGAAATGTCCAGAATGAGCAAATCCATAAACACAGGAAGGAGATTAGTGGTTGGCTAGAGCTAGGGGAAGTGGGGAATTGAGAGTGACAGCTATCGGATATGGGGTTTCTTCTGTGGTGTTGAAAATGCTCCGAAATTAGTGGTGATGGTTGTACAACCTTGTGACTGTACTAGAAAAGCACTGAATTATACACTTTAAAATGATAAACTTCATGGTATATGAAGTATATCTTGATTTTAAAAAATATTTTTAAAAAGCAATAGAACAACTTCCCCCCAAAAGTAATATACTTTGATTGCATTTTAATTCAAAAACTCTAATGTCAAAAAAATCCCATAGGTATAACTACAAGACAAAAAAATGATGCAGGGTGATTTGAACAAACATAAAAGATGAATATATTTTTGTCATACAAAGAGCTTATTTAAAAACTTCTAGAAAAACACCAATACCAAAAAATGGGAAAAGGACATGAGATGATAATTTATATAGTAAATATAGACAGATATTAGTGATAGCAAAACACAATCTTATCAATAATCAAGAAAATGCTTATTATACTAATATATCATTTTTAACCCACTGATATAGTAAAGATTTTAAAAAATGATTCCAGCTTTCTTCTGCCCTAATGGAGGGAGATTAAATCAGTACATGCATTTCTGAAAAGCAATTTGGCACTGTACTGGGGCAGGGCACAAAAGATGAGTAGTACACAATTTGCTTTGAAGGAATTCAGGTTGACAGAGAGATACAGACACATAAACAAATCAATGCAATAATCTCTTAGGTGCTTCGAGCGAAATAAGAAGTTACAGTGAGGGCTCAAAGAAGGGAATGGTCAGGCCTTCCTGCTGGCAGAGGAAGAGGACCAGGAAAGATGCAAGCTGCTAAGAGCTCCATCCTGAAAGATGTGGTGGTGTAAGTCAGACTGGAAGAGACTTTCCCACACATTAAAATTCCTGTATGTGGTGGCTCCAGCTGGAGCCCAGGACATAAGGGGAGGGGTGGCACGAGGAGTTCGCAGAGGTCAGCTCAGAGGGGCCTCGCTTGGACTGGCTCACTCCATCCCAGAACTCAGAGCAAAGCCTAGCATTGGGTAGGGAAGCAATAAATATCAGTGAAATAATGAATAGTTTCTCTTCTTAAAGCAACATGGAGGACTGTTATCTCTCTTTCTCTGTATATATTTAAAATTTTCTACAATAAGAAGTAAATTGAATTATAATAACTAAAAGCAACTGGGAACCCCGGAATTCCTTCAGCAGATCAGATGTTTGCTTAGAAAGGGCACTCTAGTAACTGTAGAGAATCGATGGGAAGGAAGCCGACCTGGAAGAGACAGGCGAGGTGGCAGAGCAATAGTCCAGGCAATCAGTGTTGATGGCCTGCACCAGGGCAATGCTGCAGACGTGGAGAAACGCAGACCAGTGATGTTCTGGGGTAGAATCCACAAGTGGTGACTGGAGTGAGCAGTTAGGCTGGGGTCAGGGGTGATATCCTGCTGGTTTGAGTGACTGAGTGTACAGGAGAGTATGCCTTACATTCCTATCCAGGAAAGGAACATGAAGCTGCCTAGAGAAATACATGAGTTTGGGTTTGTCTTGCTTAGTATCAAGTAATTCTGAGCACCCAGGGAGAGATGATATATAGATAGTTCAATATAGAAAAATACATGTTGGTGAATTTCTACATATAATGGAGGCTATATATCTTTGTGGTTAAGTGCATAGGCTTTGGAGTCAGCCTGCCCAGGACTTGATTCCAGCTCTATCGTTTACTAGACTGGTGGCCCTCAGGAGGTCATTTCATCTCTCCAATACTCAGATTTCCTGGGGATAGTGCCAGCTACTTCATGAGATATCATGCACATAGCATGGTATTTAGCAGAGGAAGTATTGAGAAAAAGCAGCTCTATCTACACGACCTAAGTCTGGGGAATGGATCCAAGTGACGAGACAGGAAGAGCAAAAGCAAAGCCCTACACAGCAGCCACAGTAAAGAAAGGGACAGAACACAAGGAGTAGTGAAATAGGACAAGAAGAAATTGTCAAAGGAGTAAAGGGAGAATCAGGAGGGAGAGACATCGTAAACAAAAGGAATGAAAATTTCGAGATAAGACTTAGATCCCTATAAACTAATGTTAAAAGAAACCCTCCAAATTAGCATAAAAAGATGGTGAATAATGTGAATAGCAAATAAAAAGTCTGTAATTATATCATTCTACCTATCTATCCATATGCAAATATACAGAAAAATCTGGAAGTATGCACTCCAAACTGTTACCAGTAAATACTTCTGAGGAAGTAAATGGGCTTGGGGAAATAAAGGGGGAGGGGGTGGAACTATAACTTTTTACTTTTGTATTGTCTGAATTTTCTTTTCTTTTTTTTTTTTAGGGAACTTGCTTTTATGTATTACTGGTGTAATTCAAAAGTAAGTATTAAATATGAACAGAAAGTTGAAGTTATATAAGGAAAGAAAAGCTTTGGAAATTCATTGTTGACCCAGGTGACAACAGTTACAGTAGAGTAGGGACAAAACCCACCAGGAAGAGCTGGAGAGAGGAAGAGCTGCGTGCCTAGGAGAGCAACCGAACCATTTCTTCAAGAAGCCGGGCTGCATGTGCAAGAGAAGACAGTAGCTAGAGGAGTATTCAGTGCCAAGAAAAGGCTTTCATTTCTCTTATAAGACAGGAGAGATTTTTAGGAGATCCAAAAAATACAGGAAAAAAAGGTAAGGAGCGAGGAGTAAACAGACTGGAAATATAAGAGAGAAATGGAATAAGTAATGGAGCAAGAAATCAGAGAGAGATCTCAAAGTAGAAATTTGTCTTGAACCGGGGATGGTTCTCCTGGAGCAGGTAAAGAGAATCATGAGGATGGCTCCCTCCTGCAGGTGAGATGGTGTGCGCATGAGGACGGGGCACCTGCCCGGTGAGTGTAGGCAGAAGGTCTGACTGCCTTGTCAGCTGGATGCTAAATGTGCAAGACATGCACTTGAAACAAAAACACTGAGAAGTTGGAAAGACAGCTGACGAAAGTATTAACAAAGTATTAAAATAAGAAAATTCAAGCCCGACTTTTCCCTATAGAAAACAATTGTAACCATCAAATCAAGTGAAATATTTCACAGTTTAGTAGTTTAGTAGTATCCCTTCTCTTTCATGTTGCACTTTGTAGGCTGTAAAAGAAAAAAAAATGTTGAAGTATCTTTCATTGTGGCAAATATGAAGGCAAAGCCCTGACAGAATTTCTTAGCAAATAATAATAATAATACCTTAAATGAACAAAATCCACATTTTCATCTTTAAAGTAGTGACAGTTTTACTGTTACAGGAAGAATACAAATTATGGTGTTGGATTGCTTTAGGCTATAACATCACTGCCCATCTCTAATTTTTCTAGTCTTGTGATGTTGCTGTGACACATGAAACATTTTCAGCTTTTCTATGTCATCACTCTTCTCTGATTTGTGAGGGATTTCTCTCTGTGTGCATTCTCTAAAGGGCTGACTTTAAGGGGAGGATATGATATACACAGCAGCCTTTAGTGCTGTACAGATTTTTATACTACATACCTTGCTGCAAATTAAGCCTTTTTCCAAGGATGAGGCCACAAGCATTAGGTGCTGGGTGTTTGGTGCAGCTACCACACTGTGTGTGTGTGCATGTGTGTGTATTTTAAGGGAGAGAGAGAATGAACAACAGCTGTCTCAGACACATGTAATCAAAAAGACTAAACATTAAAAACAGATCCAAGAGGCTGCATTACAGCTTTCTTTACTGGAAAAGAGAATAAGGCTTAATTGAAAGGTTTAACTGGAAGATAAAGTCTCTCTGCTTGTCAAGTTGGAGACTGACAGGGTGAAACAAAGGGTTAGGTCAGGCCCTTGCCAAACACCATCTGACCGTGAGCTTTATGGAGTGGAAACATATCTTTTTGTAATTCTTTTTTCCTTTTGTATGCTCTGCCCTTAAAGGAAAACCTGTGATCTGCCTGCACAAGATACACCCTGAGGGGAGGGAAGAGAATCGAGGTGGAGATTTGAGCAGGTTCAGCTGAAGAAATCAGAAAGCGGGCAAAAGATAGTGGGACAGTTTCAAACACAGGACACACAAGCCATCTGCAGGGGGTGCAAAGCTACACACATTCAACAGTGCTCTGTGCTAGGCTCAACATTCCCAATATCTGTTTTCCCAATCCCTCCACCTTGGTAGAAACCCAAACTCTCCTCTCTCCTCAGGATACACCTTACTTCTCTATCAGCCCCCTGGATACTCATTCTCTCATACCCCACACGCCAAGGGATCAATTCAGTATCTCAGTTTCCTTCCTTTCCCAGCGATAATCATACTCTTCCAATTTCCAGCAGAAATTGCCCAACGTTTCCTGGCCAATGCTCATCATCTTTGCCCACAAACCTGTCCTCATTCATCATTTCTTCTCCCAGTGAGTGACACCGTCCAAGCTAGGGGCCTGAGAGATGTGTTAGATGCCACCCTAGTCTAATACTGCTCAAATCCAGATAGTCACAAAGTCCCTTGAAGTCTACCCCCTACATCTCTGGAGAACCTTCCTCGTTTCTTCCCAAATGTCATAGTCTAGGTCCTGTGCGTATTAGGCTTAGTCAAGGATGGGAAGACCCTTGGAAGATATACAACTGGATCCACGTCCAGGCCATGACTATCTCCTAACCGCTGATACTTTGCTTGGTCCATGTTCTAGCAGATGAAACATTGAAAAGTTGTCTTTTCAGCTAACAAGCCCTAAGGACTCACAATCAACCAGGTCAGTTTTTGATTGTCCTAGTGTCTACAACTAAATCAACCATGATGGACACATATGGACAAGAAAACAAAGAAGAAATATCAGGTTATTTTTTATGTCCAGAGTTCCATACTCAAGTAGCAACCACATAAAATAAGCATAGACTTAACTACTATGAAAAGGCTCTGGCCTCAACTCAACCAGACAAAAACAAGACTGGGTCTCGGTAGCAGCGTCCCCTGAACTAGTGCCATAACATGTGGTAAAATGATATCCTAAATGCGCCCGTGTTCTAGAAATACAGTATTGGCCAATGGTAAGCAAAACATTAAAATGAGCTTCTTGGACTGGTCAAAGCTTCAAAATGAAAAATGTTAATTCCAAAATGATTTTTTTTTCTGGGCCAGATCTAAAGGAGAAAACATGCAATGGGACATCCCAGAAAATGACCCTAAGATTCTCTGAAGGCAACATGGGGCAAGTAGATTCTGCTCTGAGATATGAAAGCCAACAGAACAATGTGATTTTCATAGCACACAAAGACAGCACACCCAGGCTGGTACTGAAAAGCCATCCCAGGAAAACAAAAGTAAATGAGAGAAGGGGTTCTGAGCAGTCTTTGTATCTAAGTGGCATCTACAGGAGGATTTGTAGCTCAGAAAAGAACATCTCATGCTAAACTAATCAAAAGTTTTGATTTTTTAAAAAAGGATCAATAAAACCATAAATATTGAGTATTTAAAACTTTTATATTAGAAAGGCAGCAGTACTGAATTAATGCCATCAGACTGTCTTTCGAGGGTGAAATGTTAAGTCAACCAACCACAATTAATTAATTGTGTTTTATTACAATGCCAAGCAAAAATGGCTGATCAATTCTTGCTCTGAATCAGCTTCATTAACTTTCCGGCTTTGTTCATACATGAACACAATCAAGGTGAATTTTGCAGATTCAAGTTTAAACCAAAAACTCAACTTAATCAAGCTTAGATCAAAAAGTTTTCTTCCCTGATTTAGAAAACAAAAATTTAAGAAATATCTCAATGCAAAACAGAAAATATAAAAACACAGTATAAAGCAGTCAGATTAAAAGAAATTATCAAAGAACCCAGTCCTAGGTCTCAAGTCAAGGGAAAAGCAAACCTAATAGACCAAAAAGTCAAAACATCAAGGAAAAAAGTCAATTATTAACCAAATCTTCAAATCTAAAAAGAAAAGAATTTTCACCATTGTATCATCTAAACCACTTAAGTGGTTTCTAAAGTCTGTCTCCTGACAAGATCACACATGCCCTGGTTTTGACTGTATGTCAAACACCACCAAATAATTACTGACTCAGTTTCCTGTAGATGACAAAATGCATTCCTGGGACAGAAAAAAAGATTTCTTACTTGGAATCTAATCATCTTTAAAGCAATTTGCATTATTTGTGTTTGGTTCACCAAGATATTTGCTTGACAACTACAAAGGCATTTGGGCTACTGATGGTGCCTGCTCTCCTGGAATGAAAAAGATAGGAAAACAGGCATGTTTTAAATTATGTATTTTAACTCCTAGGTAGAAAGGAATAGAGATTGTAGAAAGGAAAAGATTGTGTCTGGAAATGACCCAAGGGCTCTACCTTGCCAGCTTGATGCTTCTTTCATCTTTGAAGGCCTGACTTTCTTTCTACAGCAAGTCATTCTGCATTAGTCCTAAGTCTGGATCAAAACCCTCAAACAGAGAGCACCAAGAGCAAGGACGGCTGAACCATGTGCCGGGGTCATGATGACTCGTGGCAAGCTCTCCTGGGGTCCACATGGAGAGCAGCACTTAGTTGCCAGCCCCATGCATCTCAGAGAAAGAAAAGGAACTGAAATCTTTTGCAAATAACATCTTCTACTCTCAACCCTAGTCTCACATTAATCTACTTTCGTCTTTGAATGAGGAAAAGAAAAAAAAAATAGAACAAGAAAAGACTGTAGTGATAAAGAGGATAACGAAGATAAGTACAATATTGAACATTAGCTAAAGGTTCTGAAGTCCAAACCCAATTCAACTTGGGTTTGAATCCCAGATCTGCAGCTTAACAACTTTGTGTTAGAACTTGGCCAATCTGCCTGTCACAAATTTTTGTTTTCTCCTCTGTAAAATGGGGGTAATAATATCCTATTAGCTTATTGTGAAGAATAAAAAAAGATAAGTACATAAAACACTTGGCATACTGCTTGTCAGAGAAGGTGGTAAATATAAGTAGCTGAAGAGGGTGGGGAGAATAGAGGTGAGGAGAGGGAAGGGGAGGGCAGACTTTCAGAGAAAGCGTCAAGGGTTCAAAGAACAGCCTGAACTCACTCAGAATAAATACCTCATTGTGTGTGTGTTTTTTTTTAGATGGAGTCTTGCTCTCTCCCCCAGACTGGAGTGCAGTGGTGTGATCTTGGCTCACTGTATCCTCCAACTCCCAGGTTTGAGCAATTCTCCCGCCTCAGCCTCCCAAGTAGCCAGGACTACAGGCGTGTGCCACCATGCCCGGCTAATTTTTATATTTTTAGTAGAGACGGGGTTTCACCATGTTGGCCAGGCTGGTCTCAAACTCCTGGCCTCAGGTGATCTGCCCACTTCAGCCTCCCAAAGTGCTGGGATTACAGGCATGAGCCACTGTGCCCAGCCTAAATGCCTCATTCTTACAATCAAACTGAAGAAATCTCCTGATCACCTACTACATAATTAGCAATGCGCTTCACTCAGACATGAATGTGCCCCAATCTCTCTCCTCATTCTCAAGGTGTATACAATCCCACTCAGGAAACAGAAATCTAACACATTCACTATATTAAAAAAGTAATGATAACCAGAATTGCTAAATCGCCCATGTGCAGTACACAATGCAAGTGCTGCAGCCATTTGAAGAGGGCGCCAGTGAGGGCTGACTTGCAGGGAGATGTCTCAGGGCGGGAGTGGTAGAGGGAGGAACAGACAGATGGAGAAGGGAATGCTCATCAGGTGAAGAAAAAGAAAGCATGCCACAGCTAGAGTGTTGCCCCAAAATACCCAAGAGATGAGCAAGACAAGAGAGCAGGGAGTAGTGGAGCAACAGCCTGGATTAGGGAGTGGACAGGCAAAAAGCAAGAGCTTGAGAGCCATGGGAAACAAAACTGAACCAGGTTTAGGGATTGAATAGGAAAATAAGAGAGAGGGACCTGCCTTGTATCTCTTTCAGATTTCTAGTTCCCGTTTAAGACCCTGTACACACATTTCCACCTTCCTGATGTTTCTTAGGGGGAAGCGAAATCACAGTGTTCTATTTCTTTAAATAGAGGATGTCATCCCCTTCTTTTGATAACCGAGATGCACAGAGCAGGGTTTACAAATGTAGGCTAGGCTAGGGCCATATCCCAGCTCTGTGGCTTACTAGCTGTGTGACCTCAGGCAGGAAAACTAACTTTCCAGACCTCAGTTTCCTTATCTGCAGACAGGGGGGAGTTATAATGCCCCTCTTGCCAATTGTTGACAGAGTAAGTGAGTCAATACATTCAATACATTCTGTAATTGAAAAGCACATATAATAGTGCTTGGCACATAGGAAGAAATCCACAAAAGTGACTACTACTACTACTTATTATTATCATTGTATCTATTACCATTAATCTTTAGCTGGAATGTAGCCATGGAAATAATGATCTCACACATGACTAAGGAACAGGTACCAGGAGAAAACTCATCTTAGAGTTGCAAGTTCTTCCAAAACTACCACCAACAGTGATAACCCCAAAGCAGGTCCCAGACAATCAAGTACTACACAGGAAGACTGAGCCTATACCTGGCTTGGTGAATGGCCTCCATCCACTCTTTACCATCCTGCTCCTCCTCACAGCGCAGCTCCAGTGGCTTCTGACCTTCATGGCCAAAAAGAACAGTAAAGTAATACTGGAAAGAAAAAAAAACACAAAAAATTTAGCTCTATTTTTCAAGCACAACAGCATAATAACACAGTATTTGACTACAAAGGGTATATATTTACAAAATGCAACAGTGCTTATGCAAATTTTATTTCAAAATGTAACATTTCACTCTGGGTCCAGCTGGCAATGACTCTGCACCTAGATGATACCACAGACTGCATCTTAACACGCCTCAGTAAGGGTCAACCCTTAACACTCCTTTAATGTACCTTTCTATAATGTACAAAAAAGAATATTGCACAAGTTCGGCTATGCAGATAAATGAAAGGTAATATGATATTTTCCAAAAGGTTTTCCTTTTTTGTGGTGTGATAAAGCTGCAGGGATGCAGAAGTCTACATCACTGCACTAGCTAATTTTATTATCTGTTATATTCTATATCTATTCTCCATTCTGGGAAGCAATATGCCTACAATTATGCAGTCCAATTGCTGCCATTTGCCTCTTCTGCAACCCTAGCAGATGTCATCAATTGCTTATACCCCTGTTTTCCCAGAGGTAGCCTTGCAATTCTGTTCAACACAGTATTCCAGAATGCATACTTGACATGGGAAAGGAAATGTAATTGCCATCCTAGGGGTCAAGATGTGATCAGAATTTCTTTTGGTAGAGGTGTAACGTAAGTTATTGTTGGATGAAAGGAACTGGGCTCAAGTAGGGAAAAGACTGGCATTTATCATGGGTAAAATAATTTCTCTCATATAAGCCTTATTCATAATCACCAAAAACTGGAAACAACCTAAATATCCTTTAATCGGTGAGTGAATAAATAAATGCAATTCATCCAAACAATGGAATACTACTCAGCAATAAAAAAAGAATTCTTGATAAAAGCAACAACATGGAGCAAAAGCATCAGGTTGAATAGAAAAGTCAGTCTCAAAAGGTTACATACTATATATGATTCTTGTTGTGTGATATTCGTAAAATAGGGATAGAGAACAGATCAGGGGTTTCTGGAGGTCAGGGGTGGGAGTGTGTGACCATAAAGGAATCGCATGAGGGAGCTTACGCAGTGATAAAATGGTGCTGCATACTGATTATGGAGGTTACGCAAATCCAAGCATGTGTTTACATTCATAGAACTGTGCACCAAAAAAGGGACAATTTTATACTATAAATACGAAGATAAAAATTTGTAAATGGCTTCTCAGGATTCCACAACAGAGATAATCATATAACCAAGATTCAAAGACTCCCAAACTCATGCTAGTTTACTAACCCACTCCATGTTCCAGCAAAGACAGACATGGAATGGGGAACTTTACAACAAGCAGAGTCCTCAGATCACAGTTCTAAAACAGAAATTTTTTACAATCAGCTTGGAATAATCTATGTTAAGATGTGGAGAATTCTCATGTCAAATACGCAGAAATATATATGTATATTGAGTTTAGAGTGTGCTTTGAATTAGACAAAGTGACAGATGTCTTGAGTTGAAGATGCATTGCCCTTCGACAATATTCACGAATAACAGTACACCCAATAGATCACGATCAGTCAGTACAATCTCAGATTTTTTTTTTTTTTTTTTTTTTTTTTGAGATGGAGTCTTGCTCTGTCTCTCAGGCTGGAGTGCAGTGGTGTGATCTTGGCTCACTGCAACCTCCATCTCCCTGGTTCAAGTGATTCTCCTGCCTCAGCCTCCTGAGTAGCTAGGATTACAGGCATGTGCCACCACGCCTGGCTACTTTTTGTATTTTTGGTAGAGACGAAGTTTCACCATGTTGGTCAGGCTGGTCTTGAACTTCTGACCTGGTGATCTGCCCACCTCAGCCTCCCAAAGTGCTGGGATTACAGGCGTGAGCCGCTGTGCCTGGCCAATCTCAGACATTTTTAAGTCGTAATTGAACACCTGGGCTATCTGAAGATATGCTCTAGCCTATAAAGTTTCAAAATGCTTTAA
Source organism: Pan troglodytes (assembly GCF_028858775.2). Taxonomy (NCBI): domain Eukaryota; kingdom Metazoa; phylum Chordata; class Mammalia; order Primates; family Hominidae; genus Pan; species Pan troglodytes. The sequence goes on from NC_072402.2 coordinate 35,017,198, forward strand.
AAAAAGGCACTAGATCCGGAAAAACTAATAGTGCTTCCAGAGTTAATGCTCATCTCTACCCCATTTTATTTCCAAGCCCCTTAGGATATGTCCTCTCCAAGTTCCTAACCACTGTGAACCAAAGTATGGCAAAGCAGTAAACCAAGCTGAGGGAAAATCCCAAACTGGGTGAAACATACATCAAGCTAAAGCAGGGGGAGAAAAAAGGAATCCTCAGGTGTAGAAACAAAAATGAGAGGCAAAGCCATAGCAAAAAGCACAGGAACCAAGGTTCTAACATCCAAGGGGGTGGGGGCCTTGGCCCCCATGGTCTTGGCCCTGTGCAGGGCACCAAGTTGGAGCTAAGATCCATGCATAACATCAGGACATATGAAGCGTTACCACCTGCGTGTAACAGAGACTAGAAAAACTCTCCCCCATATCTACCATACACCAGGATGATTTCCAAATGCATCAGAAACGTTAATGCTCTATTGTATTGATAATTATTACAACAATATCAAATACTAGTTATAATATTACTATCAGTAGTAGTAAGACATTATAAAGTATCTTATTCCTCTTCTGCTTATTTCCCAACAATTCCATTTCCCTAATTGAGGAATAGTATCAAGTCATTTAAAAAAATAAATTAAGCATGGTGGCTCACACCTGTAATCGCACCACTTTTGGAGGCTGAGACAGGAGGATCGCTTGAGCCCAGGAGTTTGAGATCATCCTGGGAAATATAATGAAACCCTGTTTCTACAAAAATAAAAATGAAAACATTGGCTAGGCATGGTGGCATATGCCTATAGTCCCAGCTACTCAGGAGGCTGAGGTGGAAGGATTGCTTGAGCCCAGGAAGTCAAGGCTGCAGGGTGCAGTGAGCAGTAATTGGGCCACTGCAGTCTAGCCTGGGCAACAGAGCAAGACCCTGTCTCAAAACAAACAAACAAAAAAGTTAATGTAAAAAAAAATTAAGCCATATTAGTATTTTTTTAAATGAGTGAATGACACTATACCTCTGAATAGGACAAACTGTCCTAACTAGGACTCGAAATCCGGAAGCATTAAGACTAATGATTTGATTACACAAAAATAAAACACTTCTGCATAACAAAACTACTGTAAGCAATGCATAAAGACATGTGGGAAAAATATAAGCAATTTGTATAAAAAGGATAATATCATTAATAAATATAATCATGTGGTTTTTCTTCTTAGCCTATACATATGGTAAGTTATATTAATGGATTTACTAATATTTACAACCTCTATGGTTGTATTACTTTTATGTATAAAGGTCTATATAGTTCATAAGTTGAAAGATGCATATGCTCTATATTGTTTTTTCTTTTTTGATTGATGTTTATATTAATGAGAGCCAGTTTAAAATCCAATGTAATGGGGCACTTTACATTTTTTTCCATTTGTTCTGTCAGTTTTTGTTTTACATGTTTTAATGCATAATATAGATTATTGGGTGTGGACAAGTTTAGACCTGCTACACTTTCTAATGAATTAAATATTTTATTGATATAGTGGCCCTCTTTAGCCCAAATTATACATTTGGCATCATAGTCTAATTTTGTCTTTTGGTTAGTGTTTACTTATTATGTCTCTTCTATCACTTTATTTTTAATGTTCTCTTTTTATATTTTAGGCATATCCCTTTTAAATCACTTTTACAGTAACTCAATTTTAAAACATATTTTTGAAATAATTTTAAGCCTATCAGAAAGTTGGAAAAATCAAAATACAGTAAAATACTAGGAAATCTTTTAATATAACTTACCATATGAATAGGCTAAGGAGAAAAATTTTATTATCTAATTCTAAGGAAGAGTCAAATCCTGGTAAAAGTAAAACTTTAAAACTTTTAGAAAGTAATATAAGAGAATGTCTTTATGATCTTGGGATGGAAAAGTATTTGTTAAACAAGACACAAAGCCCAAATCATAAAAAAAGATTGAAAATGTTGATTGCATTAAAATGTAAAACTTTTATACAACAAATGATACCCATAAAAGTGAAAAGACAAGCCACAGATTTGAAAGACATACTTGCAACACATTTTACTGAAAAAAATTAGTGTCAAGAATATAGGCCGGGCACAGGGGCTCATGCTTGTAATCCCAGCAATTTGAGGCGCCAAGGCAGGAGGACTGCTTGAGTCCAGGAGCTTGAGACCAGCCTGGGCTACATGGCAAAGCCCCATCTCTACAGAAAATTTAAAAATTAGCCAGATATGGTGGCATGCACCTGTGGTCTCAGCTGCCTGGGAGGCTGAGGCAGGAGGACTGCTTGAGGCCAAGAGTTTGAGACTGCAGTTTGCCATGGTTCCACCACTGCACTTCAGCCTAGGCAACATAGAGAGACCCCATCTCTACAAAAAAAAAAAAAAAAAAAGCAAATATTTACAAATCAATATTTTTTTAAAACTCAATATAAATACAGGCAAAGGATATGAACACACCATACCCAGACGATGAGACAGAAATGATTAATAAATTTTAAAAGACATTTAATTGTACTCATAATCAGGGAAATGAAAACTGAAAAAAAAACCAGTTCATTCCCATTAGATGGACAGAAATTAAAACACCTGACAATACTGTTGACAAGGAGACAGCACTGGAAAGAATTATATACTATGGCTGCACAAATTGGCACAAGCCCTTTGGAAAGCAATTTGACAAAACCTGGCAAAGCTGATGATGCACATATCCTCTCGCCTTAGCAATATCACTCCTCCACATATACCATAAAGAAACAATCACATATTGGTACAAGTAAACATATTCACATTTTATAATTACAAAAAAACTGGAATCAATCTAAATGTCCACCAACAGGAGAAAGGATAAATACTACAAGGCATATCTGTATAATAATATATCATAAAGCAATTAAAATGAATAATTAGAGCTACAAGGAACAGCATAGATGAACCAACTCAATGTTGAGCAAAAAATGTTTCTGACTATATACAGTATGATATCATTTCCATAAGGCTTAAAACTATGCATATCAAGCTATTTAGTTTTAGATATGTATATAGTTAGAAAAATATAAAGAAGTACAAGGAAACATAAACATTAAACTGAAGATAATGGGTTTCTCTAGGGGAGAAAGGATAGCAAGAGGTTTCAAGGAGGGGTACATGGGATTTCAACTGAATTTTTCTTCTTAAAAAAAACCTTTTTATTTTGACTTTTTTTAATCTTCAAAAATGTTCCGAGAGCACAATAAAGACTTCACCTACGTGCACCTTTTAACATTTTTTGCCTCATTTGTAATCTCTTTCTCTCAATCATTTCACATAAACAATTTTGTATTGATCTTTTTATATCCCAGGTTGAGTGAAAGTACACAAATATTAAACTTTCTTTATATTTGTATCTTAACATTGTGTAATAAATTTAAAACAAATAACTAAAGATCCACACAAAGGGACATCATCATGAAATTTCAGAAGAGGACTGACAAAAAGAGGATCCTACAATCTTCCAGAGAGAGACAGAAAATAAAGAAGCCACATAAAAAGGATGTGAAATTAGGATAGCATTGAAGTTGCTGGAAGAAAGTAGAGCAACACCTTTAATATCATGAGGAAAAAATATATTCAACATAGAATTCTATATTCAACTAAACTACCAATCAAGTATTAGGGCAGAATACATATTTTTAACAGTTTGAAAAATATTCCTTGTAGAATCCTGATATGGTTTGGCTGTGTCCCCACCCAAATCTCATCTTGAATTGTAAGCTTCCATAATTCTCATGTGTTGTGTGGACCTGGTGAGAGATAATTGAATCATGGGGGTGGCTTCTCCCATACTGTTCTCATGATAGTGAATAATTCTCATGAGATCTGCTAGTTTTGTAAATGGGAGTTGCCGCACAAGCTCTCTCCTTTGTGACTGCTATGTAAGACATCCCTTTGCTCTTCCTTCATCTTCTGCCATGATTGTGAGGCTACCCCAGACACATGGAACTGTGAGTCCATTAAATCTCCTTTCTTTGTAAATTACCCAGTCTCAGGTATGTCTTTATTAGCAGCATGAGAACGAACTAATACAAATCCCTTCCTAAGGAAGTCCTTGTATGTATTCTTTTGCAAATAAAGGGATTAACTAAGAAATAGAAATACAGAGGGCTCAGGAAACTATGGTTCCAACACAGGAATGTAACATAGGAAAATCTCTGAATGACAGCTGTACAGAAGATCCAGATAGAAATCAGCCCAATTTGGACAAGATGGGAGTATCTAGAAAGGAAGCCACTAGGGATTAAAAAAAATTGATAAAATATCTGGAATAGGTATACAATGTCCTTAAGTATTTGGTGAAAAAATTATAGTTAAGAGTGGCACAGATATATTAAAATATTTATCAAAAAATAAGGACATACAAATAGAAAACTAAGCAAATTGGATGTGGGGGGTGGCAATTATTAATTCCAGGAAGAAAACATAAACTTATCTAGAAAAGTAAAAGTAAAAATAGTGTATATTATTTGGCTATGCAGTAAACAATATTTCCAATGATAGTGTTAATAACAATTAATTAATAACAATATTTCCATCATAGTGTTAATCAAAATTACTGATTTTACCAAAATTATTGATATAATTATATATACAGAACAGGAGAGTGGGAGGCAGAAGGTAAGAAGATGGCAGGAGGAAAATAGAGCTAAATCTGCAATGACTATAACAATTCACCAGGAAATATTTAAAATTCATAACCCAAGAAATACCTCTATAAGCATATTATTTTAAAATATGAAGGTAAGTACCAGGAAAAGAAAAAAGACCAAAATGAAAAACATTTGCCTCTAAATTATCCTTTTCATCTAAGTTTTCAAATTATTTTCTTTATAACATTTGTTGGTACATTTTCTCCACGTTTAATATTATTTGTGCCTTTTTAAAAAAATGGTAATTCTAAAAATGTCTTCTGAAATAAGTAGGACTTCTTGATTATTGTTGTTGTTTTTCTGTTTTATTAATTTCTTCTCCATATTCCTTTTTACATCTGTTATTTGGATATTTGTTCTGCGGTTCTAGCTTCTTGAATTCAGTGCTTGAGTTCTCAGCCACAATCTCTTCAAATATTACTAATTTGCCATGCCCCCTATTCTCTCTTTCTGTAACTCCCATAGGATGTATGTTTGAATCTTTCAATCCACTGTCTACATGCCTTAACAACACCTTTACATTCGTATTTTCCATTTCTTTATCTCTCTGTTCACTGTATTGAATTATCTAAGACTTTCTTCTAATTCACCAATTCTCTATTCAGCTGTATCTAGCATAAACTTAGCCAGTCTATTTTTTTTCTCCACAAATAAACAATTCCACTTTTAATAGAAAGAGGTTTATTTTTATGTTAGCCAGCTAAAGTACACATTCTCTGCTGTGAAGTCACTTTTAAAGCATGTTTAAGGGGTTAGAAGGGTCTAAAGGAGCATTTATAACTGGCTGTCTCATGCATTTATGTCCTGCTAACATCACCGTCCTCCAAATCCTTCTTTTTCCCAACCCAAGGAAAGGGCAAATTTTCACTGGTCCAGATTAGTGCTGAGTGATGACTTTTTTGGCATCCACACCAGAATCAGCTCAGTCTACCAGTTCAATTTCAGGTTCGCAGATCTGGGGGTGATGTTTTGGCTACTGACTTAAATGTGTTAATTTTTTAACACTCACCGGGTTGCCTTTTGAAGTTAACACCCTTTTTTTTTTTTTTTTTTTTAATTGATCATTCTTGGGTGTTTCTCGCAGAGGGGGATCTGGCAGGGTCACAGGACAATAGTGGAGGGAAGGTCAGCAGATAAACAAGTGAACAAAGGTCTCTGGTTTTCCTAGGCAGAGGACCCTGCGGCCTTCCGCAGTGTTTGTGTCCCTGGGTACTTGAGATTAGGGAGTGGTGATGACTCTTAACGAGCATGCTGCCTTCAAGCATCTGTTTAACAAAGCACATCTTGCACCACCCTTAATCCATTCAACCCTGAGTGGACATAGCACATGTTTCAGAGAGCACAGGGTTGGGGGCAAGGTCACAGATCAACATGATCCCAAGGCAGAAGAATTTTTCTTAGTACAGAACAAAATGAAAAGTCTCCCATGTCTACCTCTTTCTACACAGACACGGCAACCATCCGATTTCTCAATCTTTTCACCACCTTTCCCCCTTCTTTCTATTCCACAAAACCGCCATTGTCATCATGGCCCGTTCTCTCAATGAGCTGTTGGGTACACCTCCCAGACGGGGTGGTGGCCGGGCAGAGGGGCTCCTCACTTCCCAGTAGGGGCGGCCGGGGCAGAGGCGCCCCTCACCTCCCGGACGAGGTGGCTGGCCGGGCGGGGGGCTGACCCCCCACCTCCCTCCCGGACAGGACGGCTGGCCGGGCAGGGGGCTGACCCCCCCCACCTCCCTCCCGGACGCAGCGGCTGGCCGGGCGGGGGGCTGAGCCCCCCACCTCCCTCCCGGACAGGACAGCTGGCCGGGTGGGGGGGCTGACCCCCCCACCTCCCTCCCTGCCGGGGCGGCTGGCCGGGCAGAGGGGCTCCTCACTTCCCAGTAGGGGCGGCCGGGCAGAGGCGCCCCTCACCTCCCGGACGGGGTGGCTGGCCGGGTGGGGGGCTGACCCCCCCACCTCCCTCCCGGACAGGGCAGCTGGCCGGGCGGGGGGCTGACCCCCCAACCTCCCTCCCGGATGGGGCGGCTGGCCGGGCAGAGGGGCTCCTCACTTCCCAGTAGGGGCGGCCGGGCAGAGGCGCCCCTCACCTCCCGGACGGGGTGGCTGGCGGGGTGGGGGGCTGACCCCCCACCTCCCTCCCGGACAGGGCGGCTGGCCGGCCGGGGGGCTGACCCCCCTACCTCCCTCCCGGACGGGGCGGCTGGCCGGGCGGGGGGCTGAGCCCCCCACCTCCCTCCCGGACGGGGCAGCTGGCTGGGCGGGGGGGCTGACACCCCCCACCGCCCTCCCGGACTGGGCGGCTGGCCGGGCAGAGGGGCTCCTCACTTCCCAGTAGGGGCGGCCGGGCAGAGGCACCCCTCACCTCCCGGACGGGGCGGCTGGCCGGGTGGGGGGCTGACCCCCCCACCTCCCTCCCGGACGGGGCGGCTGGCTGGGTGGGGGGCTGACCCCCCCACCTCCCTCCTGGACGGGGCGGCTGGCCGGGCAGAGGGGCTCCTCACTTCCCAGTAGGGGCAGCCGGGCAGAGGCGCCCCTCACCTCCCGGATGGGGCGGCTGGCCGGGTGGGGGGCTGAGCCCCCCACCTCCCTCCTGGACGGGGCGGCTGGCCGGGCGGGGGGCTGACCCCCCCACCTCCCTCCCGGATGGGGCGGCTGGCCGGGCGGGGGGCTGACCCCCCACCTCCCTCCTGGACGGGGCGCTGGCCGGGCGGGGGGCTGACCCCCACCTCCCTCCCGGACGGGGTGGCTGCTGGGCGGAGACGATCCTCACTTCCCAGACGGGGTGGCAGCCGGGCGGTGGGGCTCCTCACTTCTCAGACGGGGCGGCTGGGCAGAGACGCTCCTCACCTCCCAGACGGGGTCGCGGCCTGGGCGAGGTGCTCCTCACATCCCAGACGGGGCAGCGGGGCAGAGGCGCTCCCCACATCTCAGACGATGGGCGGCCGGGCAGAGACGCTCCTCACTTCCTAGATGGGATGGCGGCCAGGAAGAGGCGCTCCTCACTTCCCAGGTGGGATGGCGGCTGGGCAGAGACGCTCCTCACTTTCCAGACTGGGCAGCCAGGCAGAGGGGCTCCTCACATCCCAGACGATGGGCGGCCAGGCAGAGACACTCCTCACTTCCCAGACGGGGTGGCGGCCAGGCAGAGGCTGCAATCTCCGCACTTTGGGGGGCCAAGGCAGGCGGCTGGGAGGTGGAAGCCGTAGCGAGCCGAGATCACGCCACTGCACTCCAGCCTGGGCACCATTGAGCACTGAGTTAACGAGAGTCCGTCTGCAATCCCGGCACCTCAGGAGGCCGAGGCTGGCGGATCACTCGCGGCTAGGAGCTGGAGACCAGTCCGGCCAACACAGTGAAACCCCGTCCCCACCAAAAAAACACGAAAACCAGTCAGGCGTGGCGGCGCGCGCCTGCAATCGCAGGCACTCGGCAGGCTGGGGCAGGAGAATCAGGCAGGGAGGCTGCAGCGAGCCGAGATGGCAGCAGTACAGTCCACCTTTGGCCCGGCATGAGAGGGAGACCATGGAAAGGAGAGGGAGAGGGAGACGGGAGAGGGAGACGGGAGACGGGAGACGGGAGAGGGAGACGGGAGAGGGAGACAGGAGACAGCCAGTCTATTAAGTTGTTTTTTTTTTAAATTTTGTTTTAATTATACTTTAAGTTCTAGGATACATGTGCACAACATGCAGGTTTGTTACATATGTATACATGTGCCATGTTGGTGTGCTGCACCCATTAACTTGTCATTTACATTAGGTATATCTCCTAATGCTATCCCTCCCCACTCGCCCCACCCCACGACAGGTCCTGGTGTGTAATCTTCCCCACCCTATGTCCAAGTGTTCTCATTGTTCAATTCCCACCTATGAGTGAGAACACGCGGTGTTTGATTTTCTGTCCTTGTGATAGTATGCACAGAATAATGGTTTCCAGCTTCATCCATGTCCCTGCAAAGGACATGAACTCATCCTTTTTTATGGCTGCATAGTATTCCATGGTATATATGTGCCATATTTTCTTAATCCAGTCTATCATTGATGGACATTTGGGTTGGTTCCAAGTCTTTGCTATTGTGGATAGTGCTGCAATAAACATACGTGTGCTTGTGTCTTTATAGCAGCATGATTTATAATCCTTTGGGTATATACACAGTAATGGGATGGCTGGGTCAAATGGTATTTCTAGTTCTAGATCCTTGAGGAATCACCACAATAGTTGAAATAGTTTACAGTCCCACCAACAGTGTAAAAGTGTTTCTATTTCTCCACATCCTCTCCAGCACCTGTTGTTTCCTGACTTTTTTTTAATTTTTATTATACTTTAAGTTTAGGGTACATGTGCACAATGTGCAGGTTTGTTACATATGTATACATGTGCCATGCTGGTGCACTGCACCCACTAACTCGTCATCTAGCATTAGGTATATCTCCCAATGCTATCCCTCCCCCCCCCACCCCACAACAGTCCCCAGAGTGTGATGTTCCCCTTCCTGTGTCCATATGTTCTCATTGTTCAATTTCCACCTATGAGTGAGAATATGCGGTGTTTGGTTTTTTGTTCTTGTGATAGTTTACTGAGAATGATGATTTCCAATTTCATCCATGTCCCCACAAAGGACATGAACTCATCATTTTTTATGGCTGCATAGTATTCCATGGTGTATATGTGCCACATTTTCTGAATCCAGTCTATCTCGTTGGACATTTGGGTTGGTTCCAAGTCTTTGCTATTGTGAATAGTGCCGCAATAAACATACGTGTGCATGTGTCTTTATAGCAGCATGATTTATAGTCCTTTGGGTATATACCCAGTAATGGGATGGCTGGGTCAAATGGTATTTCTAGTTCTAGATCCCTGAGGAATTGCCACACTGTCTTCCACAATGGTTGAACTAGTTTACAGTCCCACCAACAGTGTAAAAGTGTTCCTATTTCTCCACATCCTCTCCAGCACCTGTTGTTTCCTGACTTTTTAATGATTGCCATTCTAACTGGTGTGAGATGATATCTCATTGTGGTTTTGATTTGCATTTCTCTGATGGCCAGTGATGGTGAGCATTTTTTCATGTGTTTTTTGGCTGCATAAATGTCTTCTTTTGAGAAGTGTCTGTTTCCTGACTTTTTAATGATCGCCATTCTAACTGGTGTGAGATGGTATCTCATTGTGGTTTTGATTTGCATTTCTCTGTTGGCCAGTGATGATGAGCATTTTTTCATGTGTCTGTTGGCTGCATAAATGTCTTCTTTTGAGAAGTGTCTGTTCATATCCTTCACCCACTTGTTGATGGGGTTGTTTGATTTTTTTCTTGTGAATTTGTTTAAGTTCCTTGTAGATTCTGGATATTAGCCATTTGTCAGATGGGTAGATTGTAAAAATTTTCTCCCATTCTGTAGGTTGCCTGTTTGCTCTGATGGTAGTTTCTTTTGCTGTGCAGAAGTTCTTGAGTTTAATTGGATCCCATTTGTCAATTTTGGCTTTTGCTGCCATTGCTTTTGGTGTTTTAGACATGAAGTCCTTGCCCATGCCTATGTCCTGAATGGTATAGCCTAGGTTTTCTTCTAGGGTTTTTATGGTTTTAGGTCTAACGTTTAAGTCTTTAATCCATCTTGAATTAATTTTTGTATAAGGTGTAAGGAAGGGATCCAGTTTCAGCTTTCCACATATGGCTAGCCAGTTTTCCCAGCACCATTTATTAAATAGGGAATCCTTTCCCCATTTCTTGTTTTTGTCAGGTTTGTCAAAGATCAGATGGTTGTAGATGTGTGGTTGTAGATGGTTGTAGATGTGTGGTATTATTTCTGAGGGCTCTGTTCTGTTCCATTGGTCTATATCTCTGTTTTGGTACCAGTACCATGCTGTTTTGGTGACTGTAGCCTTGTAGTATAGTTTGAAGTCAGGTAGCACGATGCCTCCAGCTTTGTTCTTTTGGCTTAGGATTGTCTTGGCAATGCGGGCTCTTTTTTGGTTCCATATGAACTTTAAAGTAGTTTTTTCCAATTCTGTGAAGAAAGTCATTGGTAGCTTGATGGGGATGGCATTGAATGTATAAATTACCTTGGGCAGTATGGCCATTTTCACGATATTGATTCTTCCTATCCATGAGCATGGAATGTTCTTCCATTTGTTTGTGTCCTCTTTTATTTCGTTGAGCAGTGGTTTGTAGTTCTCCTTGAAGAGGTCCTTCACATCTCTTGTAAGTTGGATTCCTAGGTATTTTATTCTCTTTGAAGCAATTGTGAATGGGAGTTCACTCATGATTTGGCTCTCTGTTTGCCTGTTATTGGTGTATAGGAATGCTTGTGATTTTTGCACATTGATTTTGTATCCTGAGACTTTGCTGATGTTGCTTATCAGCTTAAGGAGATTTTGAGCTGAGATGATGGGGTTTTCTAAATATACAATCATGTCATCTGCAAACAGGGACAATTTGACTTCCTCTCTTCCTAATTGAATACCCTTTATTTCTTTCTCCTGCCTGATTGCCCTGGCCAGAACTTCCAACACTATGTTGAATAGGAGTGGTGAGAGAGGGCATCCCTGTCTTGTGCCAGTTTTCAAAGGGAATGCTTCCAGATTTTGCCCATTCAGTGTGATATTGGCTGTGGGTTTGTCATAAATAGCTCTTAGTATTTTGAGATACGTCCCATCAATACCTAGTTTATTGAGAGTTTTTAGCATGAAGAGCTGTTGAATTTTGTCAAAGGCCTTTTCTGCATCTATTGAGATAATCACGTGGTTTTTGTCTTTGGTTCTGTTTATATGACAGATTACGTTTATTGATTTGCATATGTTGAACCAGCCTTGCATCCCAGGGATGAAGCCAACTTGATTGTGGTGGATAAGCTTTTGGATGTGCTGCTGAATTTGGTTTGCCAGTGATTTATTGAGGATTTTTGCATCGATGTTCATCAGGGATATTGGTCTAAAATTCTCTTTTTTTGTTGTGTCTCTGCCAGGCTTTGGTATCAAGATGATGCTAGCCTCATAAAATGAGTTAGGGAGGATTCCCTCTTTTTCTGTTGATTGGAATAGTTTCAGAAATGGTACCATCTCCTCTTTGTACCTCTGGTGGAATTCGGCTCTGAATCTGTCTGGTCCTGGACTTTTTTTGGTTGGTAGGCTATTAATTATTCCCTCAATTTCAGAGCCTGTTATTGGTCTATTCAGGGATTCCACTTCTTCCTGGTTTAGTCTTGGGAGGGTGTATGTGTCCAGGAATTTATCCATTTCTTCTAGATTTCCTAGTTTATTTGCATAGAGGTGTTTATAGTATTCTCTGGTGGTAGTTTGTATTTCTGTGGGATCGGTGGTGATATCCCCTTTATCATTTTTTATTGTGTCTATTTGATTCTTCTCTCTTTTCTTCTTTATTAGTCTGCTAGCGGACTATCAATTTTGTTGATCTTTTCAAAAAACCAGCTCCTGGATTCATTGATTTTTTGAAGGGTATTTTATGTCTCTATCTCCTTCAGTTCTGCTCTGATCTTAGTTATTTTTTGCCTTCTGCTGGCTTTTCAATGTGTTTGCTCTTGCTTCTCTAGTTCTTTTAATTGTGATGTTAGGGTGTCAATTTTAGATCTTTCCTGCTTTCTCTTGTGGGCATTTAGTGCTATAAATTTTCCCATACACACTGCTTTAAATGTGTCCCAGAGATTTGGGTATGTGGTGTCTTTGTTCTCATTGGTTTCAAAGAACATCTTTATTTCTGCCTTCATTTCATTATGTACCCAGTAGTCATTTAGGAGCAGGTTGTTCAGTTTCCATGTAGTTGAGTGGATTTGAGTGAGTTTCTTAATCCTGAGTTCTCGTTTGAGTGCACTGTGGTCTGAGAGACAGTTTGTTATAATTTCTGTTCTTTTACATTTGCTGAGAAGTGTTTTACTTCCAATTATGTGTCAATTTTGGAATATGTGTTAAGTGGTGCTGAGAAGAATGTATATTCTGTTGATTTGGGGTGGAGAGTTCTGTAGATGTCTATTAGGTCTGCTTGGTGCAGAGCTGAGTTCAATTCCTGGATATCCTTGTTACCTTTCTGTCTCGTTGATCTGTTTCATGTTGACATTGGGGTGTTAAAGTCTCCCATTATTATTGTGTGGGAGTCTAAGTCTCTTTGTAGGTTTCTAAGGAGTTGCTTTATGAATCTGGGTGCTCCTGGATTGGGTGCATATATATTTAGGATAGTTAGCTCCTCTTGTTGAATTGATCCCTTTACCATTATGTAATGGCCTTCTTTGTCTCTTTTGATCTTTGTTGGTTTAAAGTCTGTTTTATCAGAGACTAGGATTGCAACCCCTGCCTTTTTTTGTTTTCCATTTTCTTGGTAGATCTTCCTCCATCCCTTTATTTTGAGCCTATATGTGTCTCCGCACATGAGATGGGTTTCCTGAATACAGCACACTGATGGGCCTTGACTCTTTATCCATTTGCCAGTCTGTGTCTTTTAATTGGAGCATTTAGCCCATTTACATTTAAGGTGAATATTGTTATGTGTGAATCTGATCCTGTCATTATGATGTTAGCTGGTTATTTTGCTCCTTAGTTGATGCGGTTTCTTCCTAGCATTGATGGTCTTTACAATTTGGCCTGTTTTTGCAGTTGCTGGTACTGGTTGTTCCTTTCCATGTTTAGTGCTTCCTTCAGGAGCGCTTGTAAGGCAGGCCTGGTGGTGACAAAATCTCTCAGCATTTGCTTATCTGCAAAAGATTTTATTTCTCCTTCAGTTATGAAGCTTAGTTTGGCTGGATATGAAATTCTGGGTTGAAAATTCTTTTAAGAATGTTGAATAATGGCTCCCACTGTCCTCTGGCTTGTGGAATTTCTGCCGAGAGATCCGCTGTTAATCTGATGGGCTTCCCTTTGTGCGTAACCTGACCTTACTCTCTGGCTGCCCTCAATATTTTTTCCTTCATTTCAACTTTGGTGCATCTGATAATTATGTGTCTTGGAGTTCCTCTTCTCGAGGAGTATCTTTGTGGCACTCTCTGTATTTCCTGAATTTGAATGTTGGCCTACCTTGCTAGATTGGGGAAGTTCTTCTGGATAATACTCTGAAGAGTGTTTTCCAACTTGGTTCCATTCTCCCTGTCACTTTCACGTACACCAATGAGACATAGATTTTGTTTCACATAGTCCCATATTTCTTGAAGGCTTTGTTTGTTTCTTTTTACTCTTTTTTCTCTAAACTTCTCTTCTCACTTCATTTCATTTATTTGATCTTCAATCACTGATACCCTTTCTTCCACTTGATCAAATTGGCTACTGAAGCCTGTGCATTCCTCACATAGTTCTCGTGCCATGGTTTTCAGCTCCACCAGGTCATTTAAGGTCTTCTCTACATTCTTTATTCTAGTTAGCCATTCATCTAATCTTTTTTCAAGGTTTTTAGCTTCTTTGTGTTGGGTTCAAACATCCTCCTTTAGCTCGGAGAAGTTTGTTATTACCAGTCATCTGAAGCCTTCTTCTCTCAACTCATCAAAGTCATTCTCTGTCCAGCTTTGCTCCATTGCTGGCGAGGAGCTGCATTCCTTTGGAGGAGAAGTGCTCTGATTTTTATAATTTTCAGCTTTTCTGCTCGTTTCTCCCCATCTTTGTGGTTTTATCTACCTTTGGTCTTTGATGATGGTGACGTACAGATGGGGTTTTGGTGTGGGTGTCCTTTCTGTTTGTTAGTTTTCCTTCTAACAGTCAGGACCCTCAGCTGCAGGTATGTTGGAGTTTGCTGGAGGTTCACTCCAGACGCTGTTTGCCTGTGTATCACCAGCAGAGGCTGCAGAACAGCAAATATTGCAGAACGGTAAATGTTGCTGCCTGATCCTTCCTGTGGAAACTTCATCTCAGAGGGGCACCTGGCCGTATGAGGTGTCAGTCAGCCCCTACTGGGAGATGTCTCCCAGTTGGGCTACTCGGGGGTCAGGGACCCACTGGAGGAGGCAGTCTGCCTGTCTCAGATCTCAAACTGTGTGCTGGGAGAACCACTACTCTCTTCAAAGCTGTCAGACAGGGATGTTTAAGTCTGCAGAAGTTTCTGCTGCCTTTTGTTCAGCTATGCCCTGCCCTCAGAGGTGGAGTCTACAGAGGCAGGCAGGCCTCCTTGGGCTGCGGTGGGCTCCACCCAGTTAGAGCTTCCCAGCTACTTTGTTTACCTACTCAAGCCTCAGCAATGGCAGACACCCCTACCCCAGCCTCACTGCTGCCTTGCAGTCCAATCTCAGGCTGCTGTGCTAGCAGTGAGCGAGGCTCCGTGGGCATGGGACCCTCCGAGCCAGGCGTGGGATATAATCTCCTGGTGTGCTGTTTGCTAAGACCATTGGAAAAGCTCAGTGTTAGGTTGGGAGTGTCCCAATTTTCCAGGTACCATCTGGCAGGGCTTCCCTTGGCTAGGAAAGGGAATTCCCCGACCCCTTGCACTTCCCAGGTGAAGTGATGCCCTGCCCTGCTTCTGCTCACGCTCCATGGGCTGCACCCACTGTCTGACAAGCCCCAGTGAGATGAACCTGGTACCTCAGTTGGAAATGCAGAAATCACCTGTCTTCTGCGTCGCTCACCCTGGGAGCTGTAGACTGGAGCTGTTCCTATTCGGCCATCTTGGAACCTCCCAAGTTATTTTTATTTTAATAGCAAATTTTTTATTTTCATGGCTTCTAGTAGAATCATTTTCATATCTACCTGTCCTTGATTCACAGCTACCTGTTTTTGTTTTATAATTTCTTGTCCTTTTCATGGATGCTATTTCCATATCTTTATGAGTCCCAAATATACTTTTTAAATTATATCTCATCTTGAGGGGCCAGATAGATATATAGAATTGGAGGGAAATCTTCCCACTCTAGATGAGCCTGAAAACTGAGATTCTAAAACACCAGATTACCAGAAAGACATCAGAAATACAAACAATTAGGAAATAAATTTTTCTCAGTGAAATGCAAATTAAAATTTATGATTTGCACTTTAAATGCAAATTAAAATTTATGATTTACATTTTAAATGCAAATTAAAATTTATGATTTGCATTTTAAATGCAAATTAAAATTTATGATGTGCATTTCATTGAGAAAAATTTATTTCCTAATTGTTTGCATTTCTGATGTCTTTCTGGTAATCTGGTGTCTTAGAATCTCAGTTTTCAGGCTCGTCTAGAGTGGGAAGATTTCCCTCCAATTCTGCATATTTATCTGGACCCTCAAGAATCCCAGAGCAGAACCAGCTCTTTGATTGGCAGATCAAATTCCAACTCCCCACCCCCACTCCACGGTGATGTTGCAGATATTGCTGATATAGTCATTGAGCCTCTCCAGACAGGTATATCTCTTTATAATTTTCACTGATTTCTCAACCACTACAGATAAGCTGCCACATGCATGTTGCTCCAGGACGACCCCAACATAGTTCCCAGTTCAAGTTCTCTGAGTGTGACTGTGATCCCAAGCCATTCTTAGAATGCTTCTCAGTGATTCTGTCCCATAGTTTCAAACTCGCAGCTGACTCTGCCTGCTGCAGAGTTTACAGACCTGGAACTTCAGGTTTCGCATAGCAGAAATGTTTTTACTACACTTTTAGACTGACAAGATTTTCATTTTTCTCCTATTTTTATGAATAGCTATGGCATTTTAATTTTTCAAAGCATATTTCATCCTTCACTAATGTTTTGAGCAAGGGCAGATGGGAGTTATAAGGATGTGATATTTTAATGTAGAAACACTCAGCAATCTCTTAACTGTAACTACCAAAACAAATGGCTTAAATGCTTCTTCAAATAACTCATGCAAGAGACAAAACACAGGTAAGTGGTTGCCAGGAGCGAGGGGAATGGGCAGAGCAGAGTGACTGCTAATGGGTGAGGAGTTTCGTTATCACTATTTTTTAATTGACAGACATTCTAGAACAGTATTTGGTTTACAGAAAAACTGAACAGAAAGTACAGGAAGCTCCCATATGCTCTATCCCCCACACACAGTTTTTCCCATTATTAACATTTTGCATATATGTGACATGTTTGTTACAGTTGATGAACAAATATTGATACATAATTATTAACTAAAGCCCATAGTTTATTAGGGTTCTATGGGTTTTGACAAATGTACAAAGTCATGCATCCACCATTACTGTGTTTTCTTTTTTGAATGATGAAAGCATTCTGGAAATAGATGGTGGTGATGGTTTCACAAGCTGGCTAATATACTAAAAACCACTGGATTGTACACTTTAAAATGGTGAATTTTATGGGATGTGATTTATATCTCAACTTTTAAAAATGGGGAAAAAATAAGAAGCAGGAAACTGGGGGAAAAACACCTATGTGCAAATTCTTGGATTTACTCAATTCCACTCATTCTTATCTATTCACGAAATCTTTCCCCAAAATGTTTCGGCTTCAACAAGCTGGTTGACTTTGACCTGTCTTTTATTAAATAATTGTTTATTGGGCTCCTGCAACTACTGATAAAACATTGTATTAGGACTTCAAAGTATAAAAAAGTTAATATAACCTGTCCCCTGAATCCAAAAAGTTGCCTGCTTTTTTTTTCAGCCCTTAAAAATACATATGCAGCTTTTTCAAACCATTTCATTAGTCATAATTTTTAGTTAATTTACCTGGATTTCCTGCTTAGATTAGCTACATTAATGAAGTTGACTGGAATTGCAGGCTTATCCCACAGTTACTTTACCATTTGCCAAGCATTCTCTCTCCCGTTCACTATTCTGCCTTCTACCTACTTATTTCTTTTCTGTTTGTACATGCATTGGGAGTGTTGAGAGTGCAGTGAAGGCATTGGTGTCATGGGTTCCAGGATGTGTGCCAAGAGTTCCAGTGTGGGTACATATGTAAATCCCAGACAGGACTGAGGGGAGCGTCTCCTATGCAAATGTTGGATGAAGAGGCAAAAAGCCTCCTTCGGGGACACATTGCAGAGTCTTGACCCTACGGAGACCACTGAGGGAGCTTAAGTAGAGAAGATAGAAAGAAAGTCTCCTTCACTGGCCAGGAGAAAGAACAGAGGCCTGAGAGGAAGAAAAAAAAAGAGAAGGGGAGACAGAAAGGAAGAATAGAAAAAAAGGAAGATAGGAGGAAGAAGAAAGGAAGGAAAAAGGAAGGAAGGGAGGAAGAGAGGGAGGGAGGACGGAAGGGAGAAAGGGAGGGAAAGAGAGGAAGGAGAGGAAGGAACAGAGGAAGGGAGGAAGAAAGGGAGGGAGAGAGGAAGGAGAAGAAGGGAAGGATGGAAGGAAGGAGGGAAGGATGGAAGGAAGGAGGGAAGGAAGAAAGGAAGGAAGGGAGGGAGGGAGGGAAGAGGGAAGGAAGGAGGGAGAAAGGGCTGTGTGGGGAGGGAGGGAGTTTGTTTAATTGTGTAAAAAAATAAAACATACAAACAGGTTACCAAATAGGTAAACTAGCGTGGTGGGGGGAAAATATCACCATTTCTAACTAATCTGAGGTAGCAAAAGACTTTGGAGATCCTTTCCCTCCAGTGGCCCCCAACTACAGTGAGAGCAGCAGTTCATATTTTGTCTCTAAGAATCATACTATATATAACGGGCAATGTAGCCAAAGGTAATCAAATATTAAAATGGGACTTTGTGTTTCAGTTTCAGCTGCTGCCTCCGGACAACAAACAGAAACCAATGGCCATGTGTCAAGGTGAGGTACTCAACCACCATGTTGGACTTGGAAAGGAGGTGGCTAAAAATGGTTTTGACTTTCACTCACTCAAGGCCATAAAAGAGTTAGATTTGAAACGGCCAAACTCTTGGAGATCATAGATTTCTTCATGGAGAACTGTGTGCGCTAGGTCCCCCACTTCCACCACCTGTGCCCCAACACACACACCCTGGGGAAGGGGGAAGGGTGTTCTCTCGGCCTCAAGCTAGTGTGAGGAGCTCCCAGGAGCTTGCTAAGGGTTGTTCCTGTGTCCTCCCAAGTTGATGCCTGGCCTGTGCAAGAATCGGAAGGGCTAATGTCTGGGAGCATGTGGGAAGTAATACACCCACCAACGGCAAGTAGAAAGGGAGTGTTTCCTTTGGGCCAGAAGTTGGCCACACCTGAGAAAGCCAGGCTGGGCTTGTCTTAGAGCCGGCTGCAAGGACAGCGAAGAGGGCAGCTTGCAGGGCAAGAAGCTGCAGCACAGACAGGCTGCAGGAATCCCACCCAGTGCCAAGGAGATGGGATGGGGGATCATAGGAGACTGGGCAGAGGAGATGCATGTCCTGCTTCTTGAAAGGGGAGCATCCCCAAAGACTGAGCTTTAAACTCAGACCACACACAGAGGAAACCCCTGCTGGATGGGTCCCAACTGGGAGAAGTCAGAGCAGCCCAGGAAGCTGGTGAGGAGACCCAGCAGCCGGCATCGGCCTTCCCTGCAGCAAGTTCCAGCCAGGGATGGGATGGGAGAAGCTTTCACTTTAAATTCGTCTGCCTGAGGCTGGACATATTAATCACCAAACTGAGACTGTCTGGAAGGAAAATGTGACCAGAGAACTTTTTATTGTATTACAGTGAACAGAAAATACACTGGGCCTGCCCAAGACTTCATCCTGGAGCATGAAAAGAACCAGCCCCACAGAGCTGCTCTGAAAAAGAAAACCAAAAACCAAAACAGAGTTCTTCCGGTTGTCCCACCTCCCCCTACCACAGTCCTGCTTATTCCGTATGATAGTTACGTAGTCATTTTCTTCAAATGAAGTAAAAACCCTCAGGTCAATAATCATATGAGGCCAGGCATTGTGGCTCATGCCTGTAATCCCAGCACATCGGGAGGCTGAGGTGGGTGGATCACCGGAGGTCAGGAGTTCAAGACCAGCCTGGCCAACATAGCGAAACCCCATCTCTACTAAAAATACAAAAATTAGCCTGGCGTGGTGGTGGGTGCCTGTAATCCCAGCTACTCAGGAGGCTGAGGCAGGATAATTGCTTGAACCTGGGAGACGGAGGTTGCAGTGAGCCGAGATCACACCACTGCATTCCAGGCTGGGCAACAAAAGCAAACTTCTGTCTCAAAAAAAAAAAAAAAAAAAAAAAAAAAAAAAAAAAAAAAAAAAAAAATTATATGAATACCTCTAGTCCTGGAGAGGGAAATTATTTTCAGCACAATTTTACCAAAAAGGAAAAATTAGCTAAGAGACCTCTCAGGTTACCTGTGCATGTCATCAGTGACTGAGGACTCTGGGCCATGCCTATGAGATAATCCACCACGCTTCCCAGACAGTCATGAGCCCCGTAAATGACAGCTGTCTTTAGTTCTTAACTCTCAAGTTCAGGCAGAGGACTGAAGGCTTATAAACTAGGGGAAAATAATGCTTACGAAAAGACAACTGGGAATGGGAAGTATTGAGGTTAACATTATATTCAATAAATCTCCACTTAAATTTGACAGGAAGAGTCAAAACTCAATAAAATAACAAATCAGTGGCTTAAAGGGCAATCTTATAACTGATGGCATTTCAGTAACTGCTGGCTTCCATCCAAACCCAAATGCCCAGTCTGGGGAGAGGAAACACTTAATGAACCAGCCCAATGTATCCAAAGGCTGCAGCCTGCACCTTAACAGCAGCTGCTGCTTGGGAACCCAATTAAAAGCAGCCTTTAAAAGACAGCAAGGCAATTACATTAGCAGAGTACATCCAAAGGTTAAAGCGTGTCTGAGGCATAACAATGATGGAAAGAGTTACAAGAAGTACATGTTACACTTTTAGGAGTTAAACAAATTCAGCTAAATCACAAAAAATCAAACACTGCCTCTGCATGTGCCTGCAAATCATTATTTGTAGCCGCTCATCAAAGAGTCTGGTATGTCTAGTCTCACTCTGATAAGAACTCAGTGCATCACAGATCTGTCTCAGATCTGGGGCTTCACAGGTCCCCTAGAGGATGGAAAATAGCAGCAGACACCCTGGATGGTATTCTGTGACCTTTCACCTGTCCTAATGCAGGAACTGGAGCAGACATTACCAAGTACTGGGTCATCACAAAGTGAAAGAAATAATTAAAACACAGTTATGACCTTGTTTGCGTCTTTAAATTCAATATCTACAATGACAATAAGTTCCTCTTCTTTTTTCTCCTTGGATATTCTCATCAGTTTCCAAATCTATTTCTCCAGGCAGATTCTCTCCCAGGCACCAGCCCTACATTTCAACACTAAACAGCATTCCTATTACATCCAAAATGGAATGTACTTGTTACCTTCCTTCCCTCCCTCCCACCCTCTACTCTCCGCACTCACAACTATTCCTTCTCTTGTCTTTTCTCTCAAGAAAAGTGCATCTGGACTCAACAGCTGCTCCACCTAGGAACCTCAAAGTTATCTCCAATTTCTAACCCCTTATCAGCCCTTGCCCATTTGGTTTCACCAGTGCCCCGTCCTAGGACTCTTTCTGGAATTTATTAGCCCTCACCTAGAACTAGACCCACTGACGCAGCCCTTTGTCACTGGGATAGCAGATGTCACAGCTGTGAAACACTTTCCAATCTATGCTGCTCTGTCTGATAGCAGGTCTCTTTCTCTCCTTGTATCCCAGCTGCCATTACAGCCCAAAGGTCGAAGCTAGTGCCCCCGTCTCCCAGGGAGGAGGACGGCATGAACTAAGGGAAGTCCCAGTGAGTTGGGAGCACAAGGAGGAGTGTGGCAAGAAGGAGAGGTCCGAGGTACGTGGAGAAAACAGAGGGAGGCAGGGACACACGTGGTACAGCTTCTCCCCACTTGGATAAATTCCTAGAGAAGAGTGAGGAGCTTAAGGCATTGATGACAAAGCTGATGCCAAAGAGCTTCAGTGCCACTTCCCTCGGGGGCTCTGGAGGACATCCTCTCACACAATGTCCTCTTGCTCCACCCCAAGCCTCATGACAATATGGGTGGTGACCCTAGAGGTGGGGACCACATCCTGTAAATCAGTAAGATTGGTGTCCCAGCAGTTAGGTAAAGAAAGGGTCTATCCAGAGCCTCCCTGAGCATCTCCGTGGGATGGACGCTCCCAACTATCCTGTGGATGACTGCGGAGGGAAGTGCACTATCAGAACTCATGGCCTGGAGTCACGAAGCCCCAGCAAGAGAGACCTGGGAGAGAATTCACTGCTTTGGGCAGAATCATAGTTAGTCACTGACCTGTGCACTGGTGCACTTCAACCCACTCTCCTGCAGCTACTGAGGGAGAGTCACGTAGCATGCTGACCATCTGCTACCACTCCCCCATCGTTCCTATACTTTGAATCTCTGATGATCCAATCATAAGATCTTTTTGCTCAAGAATCGTTTAAGGTGTTTTTCAGATTCTGAATTCCAGTGGAATGGCTGACACCAACCGGTCTGAAGACCCCCACCAAGGAACTGACTCAACTCAGCACAAGAATGCAATTTTTTCACCTCCCTGTCCCATGACTTCTCTCACTTCTTGACCAATCAGTGATCCCCATACTTCAGGCCTGTCCAGACCCTTTAAAAACCCTATCCCCAAACCTTTCAGGGAGGTGAATTTGGGGTTTCTTCCCATCTCCTCATTGGCCACCCTATGATTATTAAACTCCTTCTCTGCTATATCCCAGTGCCCTGGAACACTGACTCACTGTGCATTGGGCAAATGAACGGATTGTGGTTATAGAACCACATATTACAGCAGCCACACACTTCAGCAACAGATATCAACAAAATGGCCAAGGCTGAGCAGAGCAATGCCAGCTCCCAGTCAGCACCAGCAAGATCCCTGCCTCACCCTCTGATAGACACACACACACACACACACACACACACACGCTCGCACAATCTCAAGAACATGTGAGCCCTCTTTTACTATGGCACCATTTTAGTGAGGCACAGGAGGACAGGTGAATTACTAAAAGGGGCCTTTTATATTATTAGAGTTTACTATTTCAACATCTAACTGAGTTGATTACTCTCCACTAAATGCAGGTTCATTTTTCTCTACTTATTCAGTGGGGAGGAGGTCTTAAGGAGAAATTTAGAAAAATATTTTATTTGTATATCTAAGCATAGTGGGGATAAATCTGTGACCCTCCTCCAATTTTCTCAAATCCTTCCATCCCAAACAGGGCAGCCAGGGTTTTCTTTCTAGAGGATAAATCTGAGCTGTCAGATCTGCTTACAAACTTTTGCCGGTATTCTCAAACTCTAATAGCAAATCTTACGTAGGCTGCAAGCGCCCTTCACAAACTGGCCCCATTCTCCATGTTTTCATTTCTGCCAGTTTCTTCCAATGCACACCATACTCCAGCCCCATCAACATATCACTCCCCAAAGAAGCCAAGCTCTCTCCTCAGCCTGTGCTGTGACAGCGTAATCTGTGGCGCGTTCACGACGGTATGTGAATCCTGATGCCTCCAGGTGGTAACTCAAGTTATGAGACCTGGAGCAAGTTACTTCATCTTTTGGAACCTGAGTTTCCTCATGGGCAAAATGAGGACAATGCTAAGTACCTCGTAGGACTGAGTGCAGCTGACATCCAGTGCCTGGCACCCAGTAGACACTTAACAAATGTCAATTCCCTTCTCTATTAGTGTATCTCTTTGTCTTGACATATTTTGATTTTTCCTTCATCCCTGGGCCATTCCGCACCTACAGATTCTTGCTGGACTTTCTGACTCATGTCACTGAAATGTAACACCAGGACTCCAAGAGAATCCTCCCCTGGAGCCTTCTGGCAAAAAGGAGTCCCTCTCTCCTCCGCACCTTCTTTTCTCACACCGGCTGAGAGCTGTCCACTAATGTGTCTCTCTTCCCAGCCAGCCCTGTCCTGTGGTACCCTCAATCCTAGCACTTTGCCAGGCACACAGAAAGCCCTTAATAATGTTTGGGTGAATAAATGATCATCAATAAGGAAACATGAGATGTAATGAACCTAATAAATGTGCTTCACGCAGTCATACACGATGATGACTATACAGTCACATGCAGGTAGTCATCCAGAGAAGGGATTTATACACAGATTTCTAAAAGATTACAGGTAAATTACTCAAAGAAAAAAAAGACCCCCTTAAGCCTCCCAATACATCTTTTATCATAAGCCATGGAAAACCAGAACATTACAATGATCTCACAAATCCTTAGTAGAACAGTAAGAACAGATACTGTAGGTTGGCAGGTTCACGAAAGACTCTTCCTCTTATCTACAAAGACCATAACATGCCAGAAAGACAACAAAATCAATACCTCTAGGAAATGTAAAGGTCTGAGTCTTATTGGTATCAATTGTAGCTTTGTGTGAATTTTCATTTTCAGTCTTCTGGTTTTTATTATAATGTGTTTTCTGCTGTTCATGCTATGTGTTTTTACAGAGAACAAATGTAACCCAATATGAGAACACAAGCTCACTTAAAACTCTGGTCCTTAAGCTTCTGCAGCTTTGCAACAGACTTATAGCTAACAGTGGCAATTTCCAGAGAATGGTATTGCCAGGCCACTTCCCCTTTCCACATTTCTGTATCATTTGAATCATTTATAATAAACATGTATCACTTTATAATCAGCAATAAAGATATTTATTCAATTTTCAAAACTGTGTGCAGGTTCTTCTAATATTGCCCATATATCTATAGATAGTAAATGATACTGGTCAAATCAGTGATGCTCAAAGTAAGATTAAAAAACATTTTTGGTTTTCTTTAAAAGCATACAGCAGAAAAATAATTTCTAAAAAAAATGCTGCTCCACACATATTACTATTTGGACAGTAATGCAGGGTTTTAAATTACTACACACGTTCTTTACATTTTTCAGTTTCAGATAAAGAGAATGAAAGCCTCGCCTCTCACAGATACTCCAGCCCTCTCTGTGCAGCCATCGAGGCTCCTGCTGGGAAGGATGGGAGGTTCCCACCTCCTCTCAGGCTGTGGGACCCCTGACCTCACAAGTCAGATGCTAGATGGATAAAGAAGTGGCTGCCTTTCAAAGGACACATGCCTGGCTCCGTGACTTATCTCAACGCACAGAGGACTACTGTTCCATCATAGTAACAGTAACACAGCAGCCTGGAGGGCAGTGCCTCTGAGATTCCATCAGGGCCCAAAAGTGAGGCGAAGCTCTCCATCTCACCCGCCTTGCGGTCCAGCCTTCCTACTCCCCAGAAATTTGAATAATGCTATTGAGTGGTCCTCTGAAGTCCAGGGTATTCTTTTCCCTGACATCCTGTGGGCGGCCATGACCATCCATCCCAGTCAGAGGAGAGATTCCAAGTGTTTCAAGATGTGCAGATGCGCCAGGCGCAGTGTCTCAAGCCTGTAATACCAGCACTTTGGGAGGCCGAGGTTGGGGGGATCACTTCAGGTCAGGAGTTCGAGACCAGCCTGGCCAACAAGGCGAAACCCTAGCTCTACCAAAAATACAAAAATTAGCTGGGTGTGGTGGGCGCCTGTAGTCCCAGCTCCTCAGGAGGCTGAGGCATGAGAATCACTTTAACCTGGGAGGCAGAGGTTGTAGTGAGCCGAGATTGCGCCACTGTGCTCCAGCCTGGGTGACACAGTGAGACTCTGTCTCAAAAAAAAAAAGTGCAGATGGACAAAACCAGACAGCAATTCTCCAGTCTAGGTACATTTCAAAAGCAGTAAAAAAGTATGTGGTCATGTTATTCACCGTATGATTCATTACCTCCTCCTCTTTCTTGTTTTTTCCCTTTCTTCTTTCTGTAGCTGCTTGTGAGGTAGAAACGAAATGCATTTTAAACATTGGATATATTGATGAAACTGAGTTTTATGTTCCTTTATTCTAATGTTTGCTCTGAATTTAATCTTCACATATCTCAGTACTTAACCCAAACTGACAAGTGAGCTGTCTTTAACACTCATGGGAGCTTCAACTAATGTTTTCCCGGTACGTCTGGCCCTTCAGAAGGGTAAAGTATCCCATCCCTGAGCCGTAGAGGCACAGAGAACTCACTCTAAATCTGACTTGCTGCCACTGTAAGATAGCAAATGGGAGAGAGAGAATTAAGACGAGGCAGAACAAAAATAACAGTAAGGTCGGCATAAAACAGGGGGAAATACTTTGTTTCTTGATACCATTCCCTCCCCTTCTCCTCACACTTCTACTCCTTCATACTTCTTACTACTAAAATGTTACTTGCAAGGGGTTTCTCTACCTATCCCAGCTGATCATTGTGCCAGCTGGTGGGGCACCAACTGAAGAAGAAAGGCCTAGAGTCTTTTTTTCTGTTTTTTCTTTCTTTCTTTCTTTCTTTCTTTTTTTTTGAGACAGTCTCGCTCTGTCATCCAGGCTGGAGTGCAGTGGCGCGATCTCGGCTCACTGCAACTGCTGCCTCCCAGGTTCAAGTGAGTCTTCTACCTCAGCCTCCCAAGTAGCTGGGATTACAGGTGCCCATCACCATGTCCAGCTAATTTTTTTTTTTGTATTTTTATTAGAGATGGGGTTTTGCCATGTTGGCCAGGCTGGTCTCAAACTCCTGACCTGAAGTGATCCACCTGCCTTGGCCTCCCAAAGTGTTAGGATTACAGGCGTGAGCCACTGCACCCTGTCCAGAAAAGCCTAGAGTCTTATCTTGGTCCCAGCTTGTCTCTAGGAGCAGAAATATTTCATCTCGTGGCTCAGTGACTGGTGTTTACCATAACTCTATCCCATGGGCAGGTTTAACTTCAAGAATATTCTGTGTGAATTAAAGAAGACTGACTTTCCAACTCATTTATAGAGTCTATCTTTTCAGATCATGGTTACACAGTACGTTAAAGTTCATTCTTTATTGTCAAATCTTCCAGCTGCCACCTCTGCGTCTTCTGAGGAACAAAGATCTAAGAGGCTGAATTCTTAGCACCTCCGCCCTATTGGTTCAATTCCCTTTAAACCTCAATTCAGAAGCCTTGCCACGGGCACATTTGCTTCACTAGAAGCCAACTTTTATTCACACCAGCATTGAGCAGGCCAAGTGTGGTTCAGCAGGAGCCAGAGGCTAGAAAGCAGACATCAGGATTCTCTCAGGGAAACTGTGTGAACTCTGGCAAGTCGCACTTTGTGCTCAGTTTGTTCTTGGAAACAAGCCCACCTTTCCTACTAACCTCTAGGTGAGGATCAAATGCAGTAACACACATCAACACGCCTTGAAAAGCATGAAGTGCATCCTGTCATTGCTGTAATAGTGGAACTGCCAGAGTGCACCTGGAAACCAGTCACCTCCAGGCTGCCTAGGACACTGGACTCCTGCCGGAGCTGTGAAACTGGGTAATTTCAGCTTTCTCTCCTTTTTTTGCCCTTCTTGCCTCAGATAAATGTGTTCATGCATGGGGAAAAGAAGAAAGGGATGTATGACAATTATCAACCAGCACATACAAAAACAGTATGATCCAGTGTGGTCATACTATCTTTGTTGGGGTGGTTGTTAGTTGTTTTGTTTTTGTGGACTTTTAGGTGGATGTTTAATAGTCATATTGAAAACAGTTCTGATTCTCCCAAAGGCTTAGAGAGGAGTTTATATTTTTTAAGCTTGAATGACATGCAAGAGTTTTCTACATCATTTATCCCAATAGAAGACAACACATAGAGTAGAAATTTGAAATTATGAATAAAGCAAAGCATTAGCCTTCATAAAATCCACACTGTGCTACTAGATCAGCTTTTATACACTGTCTTAAAATATATTCTTCCTTTATTTCTATTTTTTACATTCTCAAAGAAGTAATGAATATATTCTTCTATTAAATACATTTTGATAGGCAAGAATTTCACTTAGAATTCAGCTCATGGAGTTTGGCTGCATCCTATTGTGGTTTTCTCCCACAACAGGAAAAACACATTCAGTCTGGCTTCCAAATTTTACAAACAACTGAAGCAAATTAAACTGTGCTCACTGGAGAGTGACAAGGACAATAAGGAGTCAGAAAGCCTGTCATTTTAAGAATGGCTAAGAGAATTTAATATATTAAGTTGCTCTTCAAATCTCTGAAAGCCTATCATAAAAATCTGGACAGAGAAACTTTCATCAACCAAGGAATCTGAGAATCTGAGCTGCCATAAGTCACCAGGCCTATTGAGATTTATGCAAAGGGAAGCTTGCTGCATGGGGGCTTAAGTCATAATCCCCAGTTTGCAGAGAAAGACAATGATTCCTCTCTGTTTTGTTAAATTCTCATACAAGTTTTTGTCTTTCTCTTGTATTACCATTCCAGCTAGGGATTGATATGGAAGATAACATTTGATCTATATGATTCTCTTCACCCCACTCCCAGCTCTCTCATTTACTTGTTTACAGAGAGATAGCCAACTCTCCTCAGCTTCAGAGCCACTGACTGAGCACACTTATGAGTTCAGTCGCCATTGTCACCATCTTCTCTTACAGTGTGATGACTAAGTCTTTTATAAGGTTGTGCCTGGTTTATATTGGTAATCATCAGTTACACTTATCAAATTAGCTTGGAAACACCATTGCATTGATTAATTTTAATCGGAAGCATTGGGTTAATTACATTATCAAAGTGCCAGAAAGAATACTTAAAAACATTGTTTCATTTTTTGTGTTTTAAGTGCTAACTACTCAATGAATTTAAGTGCAATAATTATTAACACAAATTCATTGACCAACACTCAGAGATGGAAGCCCTAATAATAATCATATAATAATCAAATTATCATATATATCCAAAATGTCATATGCTCATGAAGCAACAACAGGATAATATAAAAGGACTAATTAATGTACTTAATATATAAAGAGGTTTTCGAAATCAATAGGAAAAAGCTAAATACACCAATAGAAATGTGGGCAAAGGAACAGAATATTCACATGCCCACAAATAAAACGAAAAAATTATAAAACACCTGAAAATGTGGAAAAAACACTGATAATCAAAGAAATGTACATTTGCATATTAAGACAATTTTGCCAAGTTACAACTTTTTTTTGTAAATAGCTCTTTGAGCTGATTCCTTTATTTATTTATTATTTGTTTTTTAATTTTACTTTAAGTTCTGGGATTCTAAATTAGTTCAACCACTGCGGAAGACAGTGTGGCGATTCCTCAAGGATCTAGAACCAGAAATACCATTTGACCCAGCAATCCCATTACTGGCTATATACCCAAAGGATTATAAATCATTCTACTATAAAGATACATGCACACGTATGTTTATTACAGTCAAATTACAACTTTTTAAAAATAATAAAATCTAGAGTTGGAAAGTGTAGTGTGCTGATTGAAATAAAAATGGCTACCATCTTTGTGAAGATAGTTGGCAATCTGTATGACAGGCTTTAAAATATCCCCAGGCTAAGCTCAGTAGCTCACACCTGTAATCCAACACTTTGGGAGGCTGATGTTGGAGGACTGCTTGAGTCCAGGAGGTCAAGGATACAGTGAGTCATGACTATGCCACTGCACTCCAACCTGGGCAACAGAATGTGACCCTGTCTCAAAAATAAATACGTAAATAAATAATTCCCTTTTTTATAGAGGAATCTATACCAATAAAATATTTGGAAATATATATAATGACTATGTACAAGAATGTTCTTAGCATCATTAATAATAATAAAAATGTCCAACAATAGGAGACAAGTTAAATAAACTGTGAAATATTTATACTGGAATACTCTGAGCAACTAAATTAATAATCATGCTCCCTAAGAATATTTTCAGGATTCTTCGTAGGAACACTCCTTATTTTAATAAGTTTTAAAGCAAGTTGTAAAATATCATATTAGCACATTTCAGTTGCTGCCCACCACAGGGAATACAGGGTTTGGTGACTGGGTGTTGATGTGGTTTGGCTGTGTCCCAACCCAAATCTCATCTTGAATTCCCACGTGTTGTGGGAGGGACCTAGTGGGAGGTAACTGAATCATGGGGGCAAGTCTTTCCCGTGCTGTTCTTGTGACAATGGATAAGTTTCGCGAGATCTGATGGTTTTAAAAGGAGGCATTCTTCTGCACAAGCTCTCATCTTTTGCCTGCCACCATCCACATAAGATGTGATTTGCTCCTCCTTGCCTTCTGCCATGATTGTGAGGCTTTCCCAGCCATGTGGAACTGTGAGTCCATTAAACCTCTTTCTTTTGTAAATTGCCCAGTCTTGGGTGTGTCTTTATCAGCAGTGTGAAAACAGACTAATACAAGTATGAAACAAATTCTGTAAATAATAATATGTCTAGAAAAGCACTAGCATAAGGAAGCAGAAGACATAAAAGAGAAATTTTACATAAAAATGTAAAACTTTTGTAGGATAAAATACACCATGAACAAAGTTGAAAATAGACCACAAGAAGTTATTTCCAATGTAAGGGTTAACTGATTATTATCCACATATATAATCAATAAAAAAAAGACGATCCATAGGAAAATGGGCAAAACTATAAGTAGGCAAGTTACAAAATAAAAAATAGAACTTTCTAATGAGTATAAAAACATTCTCACTCTCACTAGAATTTAGAGAAAAGCCAATCAAAACATTGTCACCCATCAGACAGGGTACTATGATAACAGCTTTACAAAATTATTATTGAACATGGGGAAATGGGAACACCGATACAACACTGGTAAGAGAACACTGATAACACCAACTGCGGAGAGTCATTGGATAATATCTATTAGAATTTTAAATAAGTTTCTAGTTCCAGTAATAGTAGCTTTCACTAACTCTCTAGTAGAAAACAATTAGAAATCTGGGATAATACATACAACATACATATATTTAGAATAACATATATATACACATACACAACATAATACATAGCATAACATATATATATATAAAACAAATATATTTGGGACAACATATATAACTATTTGACAACAAAATTCAAGAGAGGATTTGATTGTTGAAAGAAGGGAATTGTGCATGAGCTCCATGTCTATATAGCTTTTCGCATGAGGGCACACCACAGCCCAGGTGGTGTGGCACAGCCACAAGTCAAGCAGAAAGCCACAGTTTCACTGGTCTGAGGAATAACTGAGGACAGAACTGAGATATGTCCAAGTAACAGAAATTAAGGGAGAAAGTACGGAAAAAGGTGGGAATCACAGAGAGGATGTCCTAAAATCTGCCTTAGAAACTTTGCTCAAATCTTTGGCTGGACCCTGAATTGTGAAGGGAACTTCCAAGGAACCCAGTAGAAAGCAAGAGCTGGAAGACTGAAAAACTGATCAAAGATTTCAGCTGCTACCTACTATAGGAAAGACAGAGTTTGGAGACTGAGTCAGCCAAGTAAACTGCCTGCTAGAGTTAAAATGAACACTCTTCAGAGGAAAATAACAGAATATAGTGTCTTAAAACTCTCTGGGGGTGTTGCAGCCATTACCGTATTTGGGGCCTGCTCCTATATGTCCATTCATATGCTTCTTCCCAAATCTGTTGTCTCCAAACTTTGAGTCCCTTTCCTTCCAATCTCCTGATTCCAGCCAGGCTATTCACCACTGCCTTGCTTCTGTATGTACTTGAACATCAGGCAGCTTTTCTTCCCACCCAAAGTGGATGACCAGGTGCACGACCTTGTCACACACAGTCTTTCAAGGCCATATTGAGCTGAGCCATCCATAACCCAAGCTTGGGCTTTTTCCTTGTGCCTCCTCTGCTTGTACAGGATCCCCTAGACAGCAATAAGTGTTCGCTGAGAAAGGGGTGCTGTTCAAACAGTGGTGGATGCTATGGAGGTGAATAGTAAAAACTGCGTCAGAGTTGTCCCACCTCAGTCTGAAGTGGCTGGACCTTTACATCACCCCCTCACTCAGGCACTGAATGTGGGCTGCCTCAGGAAGGGCATAACCTTGGACAAGGTAGCTCTCTACAGCTGTAGTGACTCTGAAGGCGCCGACAGACGCCGTCTAGAGTCCGTCTACTGACCACACGCTACAGCTGGGGAGCAACTCCTTCTCTGAGGCGGAGATCTGCTGGATGTAAATGTCTCCGTGTCTAGCAAAATCCCAAGTATCTATCATCAGGTAAATAAATGATATGTGGTATGTTAATGCACTGGAAAACTGTTCAGCAAGAAAAATAACTACTGATACGTACAACAACATGAATGAATCTCCCCATAAATTACTATTAATTCCACAGAAAAAAAAATCACTTTACCACGGAGAGCTCTGGCAGATAGCATCATACCCAAGTAAATAAGGTCAAGAAAAAAATTATAAGTTTATACAGACAGAGAGTATAAAGGCAAATGGGGTAAAATGCTCATAACTAGGAAATCTGGATTAAGGACGTAACAAGTTCTTTGTACTACTCTTGCAGTTTTCCTGATGTTTGAAATAATAACAAAATGAAAAGCTTTTAAAAGTTGGGATGCTAGAAGACAAGTTCACGGTCATAGCTCCAGGCATCATGGATCTGCTATAAAAGTTCAGGCCACCAGCAACGTTGTAGAGCTTCTGCATTTATGTCAATAGGTGACAAAAAACAAGATTTTGAGCAATTTTGAACTGACCCTTTACTCTAAAAGAAAAAGAAATATATACAATGTCTATGTATATATAACGTGTATGTTTGTAAATGGATAAAGAAAAATACTGAAAGCACATACTAAATGAGGAAAACGTAAGTTATGTAAATGCCAATTCCAAGTAACTATTTTCTTTTCCTTTTTTTTTTGTTTGTTTGTTGAGATGGAGTTTCGCTCTTGTTGCCCAGGCTGGAGTGCAATGGCTCGATCTCAGCTCATGGCAACCTCCGCCTCCCAGGTTCAAGCAATTCTCCTGCCTCAGTCTCCTGAGTAGCTGGGATTACAGGCATGTGCCACCATGCCAGGCTAATTTTGTATTTTTAGTAGAGACGGGGTTTCTCCATGTTAGTCAGGCTAGTCTCAAACTCCCGACCTCAGGTGATCCACCTGCCTCAGCCTACCAAAGTGCTGGGATTACAGGCATGAGCCACCATGCCAGGCCCCAAGTAACTATTTTCTAGTAAAACACTCACTCAGATGCTCAAAGGGCACATACAGGAATATTGACTGTAATGTTGGTTTAATGGCAAAAAAAGAAGCAACAACCTAAATGTGTACCAATAAAGCGATAGCTAAATAAACTATAACACAGTCATATCATGAATAAATAGTTTCAAAGAATGAGTTAGATCTACATCTACCAACATAAATAGGACAGGCAATAAAAAAAAAAGTAAGCTAGAGAAAAAATACAGAATCAGTAACATTTATGAAAAAGTATTCATAAAAGTAACTGGAAGGAAATATACCAAAATGAATTTAGTGGTTACCTCTGACTAACTTTTATCTTCTTATCCATATATTTTGTGCGTTTTTCAAATTAGCCATAATGAGTATACCACATACATCTTAAATATGTCAACAGTCCTATGTGCAGTAAAGATGTGAAAAATATTCAGGGCTTACTGAACATTTTCCTGCTTTAAAACATACAAATGTAATGCTGCAACTATAGCAATGTGAAAAAGAGAGCTATTTGGTATGCATTTATTTAGAAGTAGAAAAATATACAATGAGTTACTGGAAACATTTATGTAAATAAAAGAACAGGAAGCACATCTGGTGGACATGTCTGGCTATTAAAAACCACAGGCGCAGGATTAGGAAGGGCACTTACAATGTTGCCTGAATGTGACTACTCATGATGGTTTTGCTGGGCCTCTTTCCCTAAGAAGACTTTTAATATTAAAAATACATTTTCACCTCATTTGCTGATAGCTGAAAGCTTACAGCTGTCAGACTTTTAGAAGAAAATGACAGTTTCAAATCACCCAAAATCAGAATGGCTAAGAATACCAAACTTCGGTGCTGGAAAAGAAAATTGGCCCTTGCTCATGTGCACTACCTAGAACTTTACATTTTTGCTGCTTCTCCAAAAATCTTTAAAAAGCAAAACTTCTCTCGAACTCTCCAGAGTAATGTGTTTTTCACTGAGCTCACACCACACTCTTCTCATACATAACAAATAATTCAGTTCTGTGCCTTACACATTTGGCCTTTTTTCATTGTAAAAATACAAGCCAAATACCATGGCTTCTGTCCACCATCTATGCACATTATTTCCCTCTTAAGAAAAAGTTTGAGTTTTTTGTCCGTGAAAATAATACACATATATAAATACGGAAAATACAGAGAGGCAAAATTAGAGAGGAAAATTCATTCATAATCCTATCATCATCCAAAGACAACCACTGTTAAATCTTGATGTATAGCTCTCAAATCTATTTTCTTTTTCTTTCTTTTTTTTT
Organism: Pan troglodytes; assembly: GCF_028858775.2. Classification (NCBI taxonomy): domain Eukaryota; kingdom Metazoa; phylum Chordata; class Mammalia; order Primates; family Hominidae; genus Pan; species Pan troglodytes. Next base: position 35,051,012 of record NC_072402.2, read on the forward strand.
TTTTTTTTTTTGAGACGAAATCTCACTCTGTCGCTCAGGCTGGAGTACAGTGGCACGATCTCAGCTCACTGCAACCTACCTCCAGGATTCAAGCAATTCTCCTGCCTCAGCTTCCCGAGTAGCTGGAACTACAGGCACCCAACCCCATGCCTGGCTAATTTTTGCATTTTTATAGAAACGAGGTTTCACCATATTGGCCAGGCTGCTCTCGAACTCCTGACCTTGTGATCCGCCCGCCTCTGCCTCCCAAAGTGCTTGGATTACAGGTGTGAGCCACCGCACCCGGCCTCTCCAATCTATTTTCTAAAACCATTTTAATACAGTCATGCTCATGCTGCATATGCAATGCTATTCCAGCATAGTTTTCAGGTCACATGATAACTTAAGAATTTTTCCATATTACTTAAAAATGTAGTAAACGTTTATAAAGCGTACATAATGTTACACAGAAATGATATACTACTTAAATATTTACTTAAATTATATTTGCCTCTTTTAACATTTGGAAGGTTTTTAATTATTCCTTATAAATCTTGGTATATACAATTTTTTATTTGACTTTTGGGTTACTCCATTGGTGGAGATTCTCAAGAACAGATGAAAGACATGAATAACTTGGTTTATGGAAGCTTGTTTTTAGACTTGCTTTAGGGATATTTGCTCCTCATGTTTGCCAAGTCTGATGTGATGCTCCATCTGACAGACATGATAATAAGCTACTGAACAACACTCACATCACAATTTTAGCGACTGAGTGGCCCCATATGTGATGCTATATCTGGACATTCTAGGCAGTTGATGGCTCCTACCCTCTAGAAGCTTACATCTGCTCTCAGGGTATAAGGGAAGTTCACTAACCTGGGCAGTATATGATGATATTCATTAACTGCCTATCTAGGCATGAAAATGGTTACATATCCACTCAGTGCTTAATCTATGGCAGGCATTGTTCTGAGATTCATCCTGCATTTTCTCATCGAGTTCTCATCATGAGCCCATAATTTATTTCCCTTTTACAGATGAGGAAACAGGCTGAAAGAGGCAGGACAATCACCCACAACCCATCAGGGCATGTGCTCTCAGCTGCAGGCCCAGGGGTAGTAGTGGACTCCCACTGGTCTGCCACACTCTGTTGTGAGTCTCTGTTGTGAAAGCTATCTATATGGCAAAGCCAACCAGATCATGAGTCCAAAACCCAGGACTCTGACTTGAAGTTCTACTTGCTGAGACAATCAACCACAAAAGGATGGATCACACGGAAAGGAAGAAATAGATGGGCTGGAGCCTGCATAGATAAGAAGTATGTCCAGAAAATAAATTTCCAAAAAATCATCAAGTCTACAAAATTCTATTCTGCCCTTGAATTTTATAATGGTTCTAGATGCCACCCTAGCCATTTCTGTTCTCATTTCTAATATTAAATCAGCAGCCTAAGAGACAGGAGGTGCTACAAAAGGGAGAGGAAGGAGGGAGGGAAGAAGAGAAGGAAGAGGGGAGGAATCCATTTTATCCATTATTTTATCAACCATCTTATTTTTGAAAGTGTCATGCTGGTATGTATTTTATAGACACACATATACTGATCTTAAGAAGATTACAGTTTAGCTGAAGAGCTAAATTAGGCACTCATAAAGCAATTAAATAACATTATAAGATTAAGTAACAGTGCAAGATGTGTCAAAGTGCTAAAATAAGCTGTATGAAAACTGAAACCAGCCAGGCACGGTGGCTCATGCCTGTAATCCCAGCACTTTGGGAGGCTGAAGCAGGTGGATCACTGGAGGTCACGAGTTTGAGACCAGCCTGACCAACAGGGTGAAACCTCGTCTCTACTAAAAATACAAAAATTAGCCGGGCGTGGTGACACATGCCTGTAATCCCAGCTACTGGGGAGGCTGAGGCAGGAGAATTGCTTGAACCCGGGAGGAGGAGGTTGCAGTGAGCCAAGATTGTGCCACTGCACTCCAGCCTGGGCGAAGAAGCGAGACTCTGTCTCAAAAAAAAAGGAAAGAAAGAAAGAAAAAGAAAACTGAAACCATCATCATCCACTTTTTCCAATTACTACACATTTGAGATAGCTGGTTCTGTAAATCAGACGAGACAGTGCAATTTTGGCCTATCAGAAAGTGTTTACCACAGATGAAGACAATAAATACTATTGCTGGATGGTCCTGGGAAGCTGAGGGTATTGGAACCCTTCCATAACTGCCATGGCCAAGGGATGAGGATGCTTCCATTGCTTTTCCTGTTCACGTCTCTCTCTTCAGTTCACCCCCTCCCAAATGAGAAGCTGCATCGGATCTGCTTGCTCAGCATTTTGCATTTACTAGGTGACTCCTCCATGGATGAGGTCACTCCTTTGAAAAACAATACATGGTTATCCTTCTGTCTCAGTTGCACCTGCGATTAGGTGAGCAAGTCAAGCAGTTATCGTGGAGGGGCAGCTGATCTGAATAGTTCACTTTCCTCGTCCTAAATCAGCCTTCAATATTTACCATAAATGCAAGGACCACCCTGAGAAAGTTGAGTTTGTTGGCGTGAATTTTTCTTAATGGAAAAAAGAAAGTGAGGGAGTATATGGCCAACTAACCCTCACCATGAAGGAAAAAATGACATCCCGGGGCAGCTGACGATAGGGCTCTCTAAACACTTGGTGCCAGTGTGGAGGTGTTCTGGCCTCAAGGCAGCTCCAGGGAGAGGGTCCCTGGGAAAGAATGAACCCCTTCCTCAGGGCAGAAGAGCCTGCTTCACTGCACAGAGTGGTCTCTCAGGAGCTAGGAAAGTTAATGAAGTTGTTGAGCTTGAAAACCAGAAAGTAGGCAAAAAGAAAAACAAGTTCAACCTTCCTCCAACACAGGAAATAATTTGAAACCACAATCGGAAACTTTTTGAGCATTATGAAAGTGTAGAGGCCAAGGGAAAACTCCTCCCCTTCACCTTCTGCAGGTTTCCTGACAGCTACACCCCCTCCCGAATGAGAAGCCACATCTAACAAAAGGAAGGTTAACAGGAGAAGAGGCATATACACATTTATAAATGTGTACGGAGGCAGGTGGATCACACAGTGATTACTCCACCACGCAATGAGGTACAGATGGTTAATGGTTATATACCCTTCTGAGGAGAAAGGGAGATGGGGAAGTGAGGCTTATTTTAGGGGGTTAGTAAACCATTTTTAGGAGAATGCCATGGACTCGAGGAACATACAATGGCTTGGGACAATGTCTCGTGGGCCCGCAGAACAGACAATGGTTTGTGACAAGTCTATAAAAGTGTGTTGATGGACTTGGAATCTTTCTTTCTGAGACATGTGTTCAGTTAATGAAAACTCAGGAAAGTGACCAGAAGTAATTGTTTTCTTCTTCAGCAGGTCTGGACTTTAGGCAGATAAGGGAACTTCAGAGAACAATTTTATCCTGTGCTTTGGGGCGGACCGAGAAGTGGGGAAAGGGGGATCAGAGAGGTCTTGAGGCTCCTTCCTCGGTTCAGCATGTCAAAGCACCATAGTTTGGGGCATCAGCTTCTGAACCCCAGCAAAGGGAATAAGCATTTTGATGGCTTCTAAATCACCAAAACACAGGAGGAAGAAGTGGGTTAGCTGCTCTGGGGTATGGAACTATTAGATTCTGACACACTTACAGCCTTATCTCTGCCTACTACATATGAAGCTTTCTACTGACTATTCTAGAAGGTAACATACTTTCAGAAACACCTTTGCACTTTCAAAACTATCATGGCTTTACCAAAACCACTTAACTCAAAAGACTTTTCACTTTCAAAGGTCCTTCAACCAAAGTTAGAAGCATATTAAGTGAAATCAAGACCAGTCTGAAGGGCAATCAAAACAGGATCCCCATAGAAAACTGTGCCTTGAGCATGACTACAGCCCAATAAACAACTAAACAACCTAAAGGGGCAAATTTGACAAGAAATACACCAAAATATTAAAGTAGATGTCCTTGGGTAATACAAATTTGAGTAAGGTTGGTTCTATAGCCATACAATTTTTAAAGATTTATTTTTATTAAAAACACAAAACTTAATTAAATAAATATTAAAGTCCAAGTTGTTTGAAATATTTCCCTTCATAACTTGAAAGCCTTTCAATCTCACTCAGGAAAACGTTTGAACTTGGAACATTTTAACTTGGAAGCGACCTTAAAGATTGTCTGATAAAACTACTTCATTCTACAGCTGAGGAAACAGAGTGAACTTCCAAACACATGGCCGGTCAGGCGCTGACCTGGAACTCTAATCAGCAATTCCTACCTCCGACTTAATGCTCTCTCTATCACAGACAGAGCCCATCTCACCAAGGAATACTCCCCTTCAATCTTCCAGATAGAAAGGAAAAAAAGTACTGCAAAATATGTCTCTCCACTCTTCAGTATGTACCCAAAAGAAATAAAACATATGTCTACTCAAAAATGTGTACACGAATGTTCACAGCAGCACTATTCATAGAAGTCAAATAGCAGAAGCTACCCAAAAGTCCATCAGCTGAGGAATGGATAAACAAAATGTGGTATATCCATACAATGGGATTTTTTTCTCCATGAAAAGGAGTGAAATACAAATATGCTACAATATGAATAAATCTTAAAAACACTGACTGATATGGTTTGGCTGTGCCCCCCTCCCAAATCGTATCTTGAATTGAAGTTCCCATAATCCCCATGTGTTGTGGGTAGAACCTGGTGGGAGGTAATGGAATCATGGGGGCCATTACCCTCATGCTGTCCTCGTGATAGTGAGTGAGTTCTCACGAGATCCGACGGTTTTATAAGGGGCTTTTCCCCACCTTCGCTCGCATTTCTTCTTCCTGCCAGCATGAAGAAGGACATGTTTGCTTCCCCTTCCGCCATGATTGTCGGTTTCCTGAGGCCTCCCCAGCCATGGTGAACTGTGAGTCAACTAAACCTCTTTCCCTTCTAAATTGCCCAGTCTCAGGTATGTCTTTATTAGCAGCGTGGGAACAGAATAATACACTAATGTTAAATGAAACCAGACACAAAGGATGGTATAATGTATGATTCCACTTACATGAAATGTCCAGAATAGGCAAATCTATACAGAAAAAGTACGTTAGGGGTTGCCTAGGACTGGGGGTAGGTTTAGAAAATTAGGAGATGATGGCTAAGGGCTGAGGGGTTTCTTTTTTGAGGTAATGAAAATGTTTGGAAATTCAGTATGGTGACAGGTGCAGTTGAAAACAAATGCTAATATCAACGTGTACTGCACTCTGTTCCAAGCAAAGAACAATACTGATAATGTCACATTGAGGAAAGAACAATCAGCTACATAGATTATCATTTCAATCAGGGCATCTGTACCTTTTCCATATTTGCTGCACTGCATTTGGTTGTGTTACCTAAGTTTGGATTCTTGCCTCTATCTGCCAAAATGATAAATTCTCCAGAGCCATTTCAACTGATGGAATGACCACCTTAAATTGCTGTGTATACCATCTCAAGGAACAAGCCAGGCTTGGCCAAGACAGCCACGTGCTTTAAGGAAAAGTACATTATTAAGATGCAAGAAATGAATCTGCTTCAAATGGTTTGACCAAGTAATTATGTGTCTGGTGATTCTCTCACAAGCCAAATTGGTGGAATGTTGGAATGTTGCTATCGGACATGCAGCCTCATGGCCTGCCACACCCAACACAGCCTCTTAGCAAGCCCACTTCTCTCCCACGAAGTCCGTGAACTCACTGGTAAGTAAATACCACTCTGTGATCAGTAGGTCAGCCACTGCCCAGATACAAAAAGGGCTGCAACAAATAACGTGCCACATCCTATTACATTTCAGATAAAGGAGGAGACCTATAATCCAAATACATCAAAAACAGTAGCTGAGCATAATTGTCTCCCCTGTTAAATGACAGGAAACTGCTCATTGTGCTTACCGTTTAGCAGCAAGTGGGAACTTTATTCTGACTACAGGCCTCAAATCCTTCCAGAGAACCTTACATGCTCTTAGGCTGTGATCAGAGGTGCCTGCCAACATTAACACAAACACAAGGCACAGAAGTCAACTCCCAGTTCACGTATCAACAACAGCTCTGGGGCAGGGACCCTGCTTTCAGGAGGAAATTTTTAAACAGGAGGGTGGGACCATGTGCAACTGACTAGCACCCTTGTTAGCACCACTGATGTAAAGTTAAATGATCCCCTCTCTAGTTAAAGTCTCCTAATTGTGATCTCCAGGACTCTCGCCAAAGATCTAACACAACTGTAAACATTTCAGAAGGCTCAGCTCACCATGGTTTGGGGCGAAACATACAGGCTTCTATTTCCTAAAATGCGGAAAAAGCAGACATTCTATTTCTTTAGGTCTGTAGTTCAGCCTCAGCACTGGCCCTGTGTTACACAGATTTCTATTTTGATACCTGCAAGTAAACATTTTATTAATATTTTTATGAATAAACCTTAAAATCCAAGCCAACTTATTTTTCCATTATTTAAAAAATTGTCTCGGCCAGGCATCATGGCTCATGCCTGTAATCTCAGCATTTTAGGAGGCCAAGGCAGGAGGATCACTTGAGGCCAGGAGTTCAAGACCAGCCTGGCCAACATGGCAAAACTCCATCTCTACTAAAAATACAAAAATTAGCAGGCCGGGCGCAGTGGCTCACGCCTGTAATCCCAGCACTTTGGGAGGCCAAGGCAGGCAGATCACGAGGTCAGTAGATCGAGACCATCCTGGCTAACCTGGTGAAACCCTGTCTCTACTAAAAATACAAAAAAATTAGGTGGGCGTGGTGGTGGGCACCTGTAGTCCCAGCTACTCAGGAGGCTGAGGCAGGACAATGGCGTGAACCTGGGAGGCGGAGCTTGCAGTGAGCCGAGATCGCGCCATTGCACTCCAGCCTGGGCGACAGAGTGAGACTCCGTCTCAAAAAAAAAAAAAAAAGCCAGGTGTGGTGGCATGCACCCATAATCCCGCTACTCGGGAGGCTGAGGCACAAGAATCACTTCAACCTGGTAGGTGGAGGTTGCAGTGAGCTGAGATCACCCACTGCACTCTAGCCTAAGCAACAGAGCGAGACTTTCTCTCTCTCTCAAAACAAAAGTCTCTTTGTGATATTAAAAAATATTGAGACTTCATAGCTACCCTCTTCTGGCAAATAATTAATTACTTTGACCAAATTCATGTCAACTGAACAAAAGAGTTCAAGGAACCCTCACTGACAGCTTCCATGTGGTTTGAAGATATCCAAAAGGCATTTTTTCCCCATAAGCAGCTCAGTGAACAAAGTGAGTTCTGCCATTCTAGCTGCCAAATCTGTCATAATAAATGTAATATGATGCCAATAATTTATTGTCAGGGAAAATAACCCTATTATCAAATATTCTATTTCATTCTGCCTAGTAAGATAATACCTTGCAATATCCTGAAAGATTATGGCTTAATTACAAAATTTCCAGATCGGCACGACAAATAATCTTATTTATACAGTCTTGATATTCAATAAATACAAACATTTAAAAATCTAGATCATTACTAAAGGCACAGCAAAAATGGCTTTTTCTTTTTTACTTCTTCCAAAGATGCATTTACCCAGTAGTAATTAAAGGCCCTTCCCTTGTTTACAATGATAATATCATGTTTTCTGAGTCACAGAAAATATTAAAAATGGACAGGCTGCCACAAATTATTGTCCAGATGTTCCTTGGCTATCCCTCAGTTATAGTTTTGTTTTCATCCCTCATCATTATTCGTTTAAAACAGACAGCAAATGAATGGCATCTTAATCATCATCTACTTACTCTAGTAAATACTTCGATCAAAACGAAGCACTAAATCCAATACCCAGCATACAACTGCAGGAGGGAAAATGCAACTAAATAATTGGATGTATTACAGACAAGAAAAAAGCCCTGAAAAGAAAGTTGACAGATTAGATAACTACTCCCTCTATAAATGGGAATGGATGTTAAATGCTAAATATGCTATCTTTACTTCCTCCAGCAAAGCAAAACTAGGAGGAAAAAAAGTTAGTTGATATCCTTTTCAAAAATAGATTTACCACTGAATATATACAGTATTTCACCAACTGGACCACTGCTGCAAAGCCATTTGCTAAAAAACTACAGTGATAACCAAATTATCACACATACATGTCTCTTCGTAGATAAACTGACCAGATTATAAACAGTTCCCCTAGAAGCTACCAATTCTGTTATCCCTCAATAGGACATAGAAGACAAAGACCTTGTTCAAACCAGTCGATGAGGAGAAATCCAGAATTCCCTTCTATTTAACATAGATTCAAGTGTCTACCATATTGCAGAATCTCTGCTGGGCACTGTTTGTCTATCAAGATGAGAAATTCCTCCTTGCAGCCCTCAAGGAGGTTACAATCCCACAGCAGAACAGAGGCAAGAAAACAAGTAAATAAATACAAGTCAGGGTACAATTGTCTCGAAAAGGTTGCTCTGGGTTTTCACAAGAGGAGAACAGTATGTGTAGATGACTGTGGGAAGGCTCTTTGGGCATCAAGCATTCACATCATATCCTTTCAATAGCCCAGGAATAGGGTCCATGCTCAAAATGGGGGCAACACTTGACTCTCAAGAGTGTCAAGAAGCATCTTCATGTTCCCAAGGGAAAAATAACAAGATCTGAGGCCCAGAATGGCAGTGAAAACAGACATACTTACATGTAAAAAGGATAAAGCACACCAAGAATGCAGAGAAGCATTGTCTGAGGATACCAAATAGTGCACCTGAAGTCTGTGGGGTCCTTCAGGAACACAGGCCTGTCGTGAACTCAAACTCAGACAGCAAAGAAGCCTAACAAAGGCAACTCACTGCTCAAAACCCTCATTAGCTCCTAGTACCTTATCCTTGATTAAAATTATCTTAGAGAAGACCCATCTAATCAAGTCTAGCTTCATTCGTAAATCTAATAAAAAAGACTGCTGCTGGAAGGCTACTGTCTGGGAAGTAATTGTATTTCCCAGGAGTGAAGACACGAAGAACAACAGAAAACAAATCTCTGTAGGATCCAAATATCAGCTTCATCTTTTTAGAACAGTACTTCTTAACTTCTTAACTAAGACTGCATGCATCCTAGGGTCTGGTAGACATGCCCAATCTATCTAAACAGTAAATGAGGAAATATATTAATCATTTGAGACTGCATTCACTGGTGCATAACTTGGCAATGTAACAATTCACCATCCTCCTAATAGATTCTTATTTTTTAAGAACATGTCTTCAGAGTGACGGAGGCTAGATTCAGCAGCTAGCTGCTATGTCCAGTTACGCACGTTGTTCTGTATTTTGTGTATCATGCTGAAGAAATCCAGATTGAACAGAGCCTTTCTTTGCTAAAGTGGCTGACGTGTAGAGATGCATAGGACAAAACCAAGGCAATGCACCCTGTGAAACTCGCTGTATTCAAACACCAGTCCCATGCCATCAGAGCAGTCTTATGCTTTGACAAACACCAGCATTGGGTAAAGTCGGATATGCTCTTGACACATTAACTTTTACTAAGGAAAAAAAAATCATAAATTATTGTTAACGACTTAGTACGAGAGCCTCATTTACTAACATTATTGTTTTTAAATAAGTTCAAAAGTAGGAGATAGTGGCTCTCACCTGTAATCCCATTACTTTGGGAAGCCGAGGTGGGTGGATCACCTGAGGTCAGGAGTTTGAGACCTGCCTGGCCAACATGGTGAAACCCCGTCTCTACTAAAAAATATAAAAATTAGCCAGGCATGGTGGTAGGCACCTGTAATCCTAACTACTCGGGAGGCTGAGGCAGAAGAATCGCTTGAACCCAGGAGGTGGAGGTTGAAGTGAGCCAAGATCGCACCACTGCACTCCAGCCTAGGTGACAAGAGCGAGACTCTGTTGCAGACTGAGGTTGGAACTTAAAGGAAAGCATGGATATGTGGTCTCTCCAGCCTGGCATCTGCAGGGCAGGTGGGCTGCTTACACAGTCTCAGGGCTCCATATGCAAGTCCTTCCTTCAGCCACCCCAGCCCAGGTACCAGAATGTGAACCAAGAAGCCACCTTGGAAGTGGTTCCTCCAGCCTCAGCTGTTGCAATCCTGGCCATTCCCAGTCGAGCTACTCCAGCCCCAGCCACTACAGCCCCAGCCACTCCAGCCCCAGCAGAGGTCCTAGATATCGTGGAACACAGAAGAGACCTCCCCATCATGCCCTTTCTGAATTCCTAACCCACAGAATCTGTGAACATAATAAAGTGATTGATGTTTTAAACTGCTAAAATGCCGTGGGGGAGGTGGGTTAGTTTGTTATGAAACCAGCTCCTCTCTGCTTTTCCCACCTCAGGGCACAAAGCTTAAGCAGTTTATCAGCAGGCTCAAACAAAAAACAAAACAAAATAAAAAACGCAGAAAGCTCTTCATTAAAGAAAACGAACTAAGGAGAACTGAGGCAGATGTCATGGATATAAAACCCACACCCACTTCCACCCACGCCCAGAATGAAGACTGTTATCATTTTGGCCTGGTATGGTTGGCTTACACCTGTAATCCCAACACTCTGGGAGACCCAGGCAGGAGGATTGCTCGAGCCCAGAAGTTCAAGACCAGCCTCAGCAACACAGCAAAACCCCATCTCTACAAAATAAATAAATAAATAAATAAATAAATAAAAATAAATATTCCAGGCATGGTGGCACGCACCTGTAGTCTAGCTACTCAGGAGGCTGAAGTGGAAGGATCGCCTGAGCCCAGGAGGTTGAGGCTACAGTGAGCTATGATCGCAGCACTGCACTCCAACCAACCTGGGCAACAGAGCAAGACCCTGTCTCTAAAAACAAAAAATAAAATAAAATAAAAAATGGTTAAGGAGAGAGGTGGCTCTGGGGGTGAGATGTAGTGTCTGATACAGGGCTCCCCATCTTATCCCCATAAAGTGAAGATCCTCCCAGCCAGGTACACAGAGAGACCTGTCAGCCCTCTTGGTTCTTCCATCTTAAATAGGAATGGGTGAACAAACTCTGATCTCTGAATATACCTTGCTTCCTCCTCCAACCCCATTGCATCAGTCAAAATCCCAACAGGAAGCCAGTGGCACCCTCAGATTAGGATAATTTGGGGTCTATTTGCCAAAATGTGAGAAAAAAAAAAAGAGATAGTACAATAACGAGGGGCTAGCAAAAGTGGAACTGTCACTCCTCTAAGCCCCAGGGACCAAGAGAGTATTTTACCCAAGTGGAAAAGGCCAAGAGTCCGTTACCAAAAGAAAAAAAGTTATCTTGAGAGGGGAAGTGATTTTCAGCAGATGTACACAGCCAAACGGAGGCAATCTCACAGCAGAATGAACCTCAAGCTCACTCTCCCCACTCCTGCTCTTCGCCTACTGGGCTGCTTGTTGGCTGAACCCGGCCAGAAGCCCCCAAGCCTGGCTGTCTGCTGATGCAACTTATACAGGCAGAGCAGGGTGAAAAAGGGTGGAGCGTGGGTGTAGAACGCACAGCAGAAGGCACTTATGTGTCTTCCAATGAGAAAAATGAAAGTCAGTAAGAAACTCCAGGAAGGGGAAAATGTAAAAGAAAGTCACAGTGCAAATAGGATGCCTGCTAAAATGTGGCATGATGCAGTGAGCACACTGGAAAGAGAATGTATTTAAACTCATTTCTTAAAGATAAAGAAGCTGTGGTGTTGGAATCACAGAGAAAGAAATCAATCAGAGTATACCCCTATATGCTGCAACAAAACCTATTTTCGGCTTTTGTCTTTCAAGAATCAACCTACATGTAAAGCCCAGATGACCATTTAAATCTCAGAATGTATGATATCAAACATAATAGCCTCACAGTAAAGGTGGGAGGAAGAAAGGAAGAGGTAGGGCAGAAAGTAGAGAATCAAAAGGTACTGTTGAAAGTAGATGAAACAGGAAATAGAAATTTACCAGTATTATTAAAAGTTATAAAACTGGGAAGATGGTAACCAATGGGGGAAGGTTACCCCAGCCCTATGCACACAACATGTGAACACCCAGGCATTTCCGCTTCTGGAAGGAAGTGTGTTCAGCAAACACAATGTCCTCAGGTTCTGGTCACTCAAAGCCCTCCTTTGGCACCAGTTCCTACCCTGTGTTCCTAATGTCACTCATCTTCCTATTTTAAAGATGCAGCTGTTGCCAATGGAGAGAGCTCAAAGTCTTAACAACTTTAAATTTTTTTTTTTTTTTTTTTTTGAGACAGAGTCTTGCTCTATCTCCCAGGCTGGAGTGCAGTGGCGCGATCTCGGCTCACTGCAAGCTCCACCTCCCAGGTTCACGCCATTCTCTTGCCTCAGCCTTCCGAGCAGCTGGGACTACAGGCGCCCGCCACCACGCCCGGCTAATTTTTTGTATTTTTAGTAGAGACGGGGTTTCACCGTGTTAGCCAGGATGGTCTCGATCTCCTGACCTTGTGATCCGTCTGCCTCGGCCTCCCAAAGTGCTGGGATTACAGGCTTGAGCCACCACGCCCGGCAACAACTTTAAAAATAAATATTCACTGATTTTCTTCCGTGTTTTACATTTCACTTTTATATGAACTACTGAAACTATTTCATTTTGTGACAAAACAGTAAGTTTCCTGATGTGAACTGTGAAGCTATAGCTGTTTCAGTGAATTCCCATTTTAGCCAACTTGCCTGGATAAATACACCAAGAAAGACAAATAGTTGTTTGGGCTTCATTAAGATCACACTTTGTTGTTGTTAGATTGAATTAAACAAATTTCTTGTAACTGTGGTTGCTGTAAGAGGGGTCTGTTTCTGTATTAAGAAGTCTCCTTGTACTCACCTTAAGTGAGGTCCTCAAGCATTGGCAAATCAGTTAGTAGTATCTTTGAGCACCAAAGAGACCCTCTGCTTAGTGAAGACATTCTAATTTGCAGCGTCCATGGGGAAGGTGGACCTGCAAACTGGAAGCCAGATGCTAGATGATGAAGTCAAATCCTACAACTTCCAAGATTTCAAGAAGGTAAATTGCTAAGACATCCTGTTTGCACCTGCAACTCCTTACCTAGAGGGAAAACCACAGTCATCTAAAAGATAATTGTTTATAAAAATGTGAAGAAAGTAGCCTCAAGTTCATAAATAGTCCTCTGAAAGTTTTGTTTTTGTAATATTGGCTGAAAATGTTCTGACTCAGTTAATTGCCAAATAAGGAGACTTTAGTTATAAAATCTTTATTGCGAGCTAATTTTTATCATGTACCTCAAGCTTTTAAATTTCATGTTTTTGCTGGAAAAAGGAAATTTCCTGACTTTGCTTTACTAAGCCTATAAATACATACACCAAAGAAGTAAAACAACTTTGAGAGGCTGAGGCAGGTGGATCACTTGAGGCCAGGAGTTTGAGACCAGCCTGGCCAACATGGTGAAACCCCATCTCCACTAAAAAGACAAAAATTAGCCAGGTGTGGTGGCACGTGCCTGTGGTCCCAGCTACTTGGGAGCCTGAGGCATGAGAATCACTTGAACCCAGGAGGTGGAGATTGCAGTGAGCCAAGATTGCGCCACTGCACTTCAGCCTGGGCGACAGGACAAAGTGAGACTTTTTTGACAGTGTCAAAAAAAAAAAAAGAAAGGGGGGGGAGGAGGAGGGGGAGGAGGAGGAGGGGGAGGAGGAGGAGGGGGAGGAGGGGGAGGGGGAGGAGGGGGAGGGGGAGGAGGGGGAGGAGGGGGAGGGGGAGGAGGGGGAGGAGGAGGGGGGGAGGAGGAGGGGGAGGAGGAGGAGGGGGAGGAGGAGGGGGAGGAGGAGGGGGAGGAGGAGGAGGGGGAGGAGGAGGAGGAAGAAGAAGAAGAAGAAGAAGAAGAAGAAACTTTACACATTTTCCAAGTATCCTGCAGTTTCTTCTGAATTTTCTTTGTTATGTTTACAAAAATTAATATCAGAGGTCTATTTGAGCTATTTTGTAATATGTATACAGAACGGAAACAAAAGTGAGTCGTATAAATTATCACACACACACAGAGAGAGAGAGAATAGCAAAATAACTTAACTGGTCATGCCTGATCTCCACTCCTGAATTTTACAGTTTATGTGGTTATTTTACATAAAGAATATTCTACAAAGTGCAAAAATTGTAATTACTTTCCTCCTCAAAGTGCAAGTTTAAGTTGTAAAATCAAGAATAAACATTTAAGGTTCAAAGGTAAGCAAAAGAGGCAATAAAAAATAGTGATTTAACTAATAACTATAGGGAGGAGGAGGAAGAGATAAGGTGGAAGAGTGGAGGGGGTAATGCAATGAGCAAAATCATCACTAGTTACTGTCAAGAAACAATGGTTTGGGGCTGGGTGCAGTGTCTCACACCTGTAATCCCAGCACTTTGCGAGGCCAGGGTGGGCAGATCACCTGAGGTCAGGAGTTCGAGACCAGCCTGGCCAACACGATGAAACACCATCTCTAGTAAAAATACAAAAATTAGCCAGGCTTGATGGTACATGCCTGTCATCACAGCTACTCAGGAAGCTGAGGTGGGAGAATCGCTTGAACCCGGGAGGCGCAGGTTGCAGTGACATGAGATCACCCCACTGCACTCCAGCCTGGGCGACAGACGGAGACTCCATCTCAAAAAAAAAAGGGGGGGGGGAAGGAAAGGAAAGAAACAATGATTTGTATATTAATTAAAACCTCCAGAGGAACTAAAGCAGAGACAGCTACATGCTGTTGGCTCTGAGAAGTGGGATTAGAAATGAGAAAGAGTGGGGTATGGCAGACTCATCCTTTTATTTTAAACCCTCTTATACTACCCAGGTCATTTTTACCATGTGTATATATTTGAATAAATATTGTTACCACGTATAAAAGCTGGTTCTAAAATATGAATATCATGTATCTCATATATGTGTGCCTGTGTGTGTGTGTATATATATATATATGAAATTCCATTTATATGAAATTCTAACTAAAGTGACAAAAGTCAGATCAGAGGTTGCTTAGAGCTGGAGTTAGGGAAGGAATGACCACAAAGGGGCCTAAGTAAACTTTTTTTTTTTTTTTTTTGAGACGGAGTCTGGCTCTATCGCCCAGGCTGGAGTGCAGTGGCGCGATCTCGGCTCACTGCAAACTCCGCCTCCCAGGTTCACGCCATTCTCCTGCCTCAGCCTCCTAAGTAGCTGGGACTACAGGCGCCCGCCACTGCGCCTGGGTGATTTTTTGTATTTTCAGTAGAGACGGGGTTTCACCGTGTTAGGCAGGATGGTCTCGATCTCCTGACCTCGTGATCCATCCACCTCAGCCTCCCAAAGTGCTGGGATTACAGGTGTGAGCCACCATGCCCGGCCCTAAGTAAACTTTTGGAGGTGAAAAAAATATTCCATATGTTAATCGTGGTGGTAATTACACAACTGTATATGTGTGCCCAAATTCAGGGAGATGAGCACTTAAAATGGATAAATTTTCTTGTCTATAATCTATACCCCAACCAAACTTTTTGAAAATTGCACTAATGGTTTGAAAAGCATGGGGAAAATCCACTGTAATTCCCTCAAGAGAGTACATACCCATGCTTGATTTCAAATCATAATGCTTTTGTGGCATAGGCAATGTTGTTTCAAGCTCTCACATCAGTGAATACAAGCTCAGAGGGGGTTCTTCACAGGAGAGGCAGTCACACAGGAGAGTCCACAATACCATATTATCACGTATCTGTGAGATGTATGGATCAGAAAATGGGGATCTTTCTCCAACACTAGAAAGCAGCAAATGAAATTTTATGAAGGTTTTATTTTTACCCTCCAGCCTGAAAACTATCTTCTTACAGATTTCATTAGGACTAGGACAACAAAGACTTGAAGAAATCTGACAAAGCCATCAGCTCGTCGTTTCTGTTTGATTTCTTCAGCATTGTAGAGTTCGATCGTTGCTTTGACCTACTACCTCTTTTTTTTTTTTTTTTTTTTTTTGAGACAGAGTGTCGCTCTGTCGCCCAGGCTGGAGTGCAGTGGTGCAATCTCGGCTCACTGCAAGCTCGGCCCCCCAGGTTCACGCCATTCTCCTGCCTCAGCCTCCTGAGTAGCTGGGACTACAGGCGCCTACCACCACGCCTGGCTAATTTTTTTTGTATTTTTATTAGAGACGGGGTTTCACCATGTTAGCCAGGATGGTCTCGATCTCCTGACCTCGTGATCCGCCCGCCCTGGCCTCCCAGACTACCCCTTCTTAAAGTGCACTTCGCAGGGGGCCCTGGAGCCACATTGGTAACCACAGAGATAAGGGCCCTCCTGAAGCTGACAGGAAGGCAGAATTTCCTTACCTTGAGGAAAGACTCAAAGCATTTGTTTAGAAATATGAAGTTATGGGAAGTGCTAGGGGTCTTCCACTTGCCCCTCCACCCTCTCCAACCTTCTTCACCCCATCTGTGCCCCTGGAGGCCAAGGTACATGGAAACCCTCTGGCTTCCTGCTGGGTTTGACCCACAGCGGCCACCATCAAGAGATGAGAGGGGAAAGGGGTGAAACTGAGGTAGCCATCTCTCCAGCTCAACTCCCTACCATGATTGGTTGCAACCCTCTATGGCTTTTGTCAAATAATTCCCTAAAGCTAATCTCTAATTTCTATAACCACTCCCTTCCCTCTTGCCTTCAGGCCTACAGGTGAGAATGGTTCCCTGCTCTAGCCAGCACTGGGCACTGCACTAGGCCTTATTGGTTCCCAAAGCCCTGCCCTCCCTTGGTAAATCATCTCTTTATTGAATGTGCCTCAATTGCCCAGTTTGAGAATGTCAGCTCTTTCTTGCCAAGATCCTGGCTACTACAGAAGGCTTTGAGACAAAAAGGACCTTGATGAAACATTTAAATGCTCTCACTACATAAATTAGGAAACGGAGTGATGAGTAGAAACCACTGGATTTACTCTATTTTGTATATACTTGCCCTGAAATTAAAGTTGTTGACTTTCTACTATCAAAAACTTTAGGCACAAATGTTCCACTGATTAATTTAAAATATCTCCATTTAACTTAACATATTCTAAAAATATGGTTTGGTTGAGCAAAATAATATTCACGGAAGAATGTATCATGGATATGGTGTCCATCCATTTCCAGACACTGTCATTTCATCTCTGGAGGCAGCCAGGGAGGTGCAGGCTTAGACTCTGTCATTTGGGCCCCTATAGAAAAGGCTTCACTAAATTATGCATAGACATTATGCCATCAACCTCTAGCAAAGGACAGATTGAAAAATGGCCCCACAAAACACTATGCTATTTATTTCAGTAATGTTGCTGAGAGCACAGTTCAAAACACACACAGGATTCCTTTTATGAGGTGTTTCTTTCGAGTCTCAGCCCAGGAAAAAATGGTTTTACCTTAATCTTTTTTTCAACATTATGAATCTATCACTGACTCAAGGAGCCTGGAAGCTCTTGGCCAAATTTGTACCTCACTTCTAACAAGTAAATAGCATCTTCTAGAAAATGTTTCATGTGCTGACCATACTCTCTGCTTCTTTTCTTTCCACCTCATCTCCTTGTGTATTTTGTTTTATTTTTTAATCTTTGTAGGTGTATCTTTGTGGGCTGTATCAAATCCATTTGAAATGAGGCAGGGATAAATTCAGAATGAACTTTCAAAAAAGACTGAAAATAGTGACATGTATCTTTCCTCATGAAGCTTAATCTATATTTACTCCATTAAAACAATAAACAAGCTCAAATTGGAATGAGAACTTTTATAACTTACCCTGAGGCTTATCCTGGAACCAACTGTTTTCTGTTTGTCAGACAGTTTCTTCCCTCTTTCACAAGTAAGAACCTGGTTGTATCTCCCTCCTATTCTCTTCTGCAAATTAGAACACTCATTTTTCACTTTATTAACCAGAAATAAAGGTGGAGCAAATACTACACTACATTGAGTAAACTTGCAGAAACCCTCAAAAAAGTCAATTCCCTACAGGCATGGGGATGTGAAGGCCACTGATGCCCCTGAGTGGGATTGGGGAGACAATTTTCTCCTGCAGTCTCAACACTAAGGGAAGCATTCAGACCTTAAGAGGCAGGGACCTACCAAGGACAGTACTGGCTTTACTGAGAGTCTTGGTCTCTTAGAGTCTCTCTCCTCTCTCTTGTCTCTGTGTGTGTGTATGTGTGTGTATGAGTGTGTGTGTGTGTATCTGTGTGTGCATGTAACAGAAAGAAGAGTGATATTCTGCATGTTAAAAGGAAATTCAGCTGAGGCACTGGGCCTTCTCTGGTCCAGGATAGGGGAGGAGGTGGAGACATCATGGTGCCAGGAGAGGGTGGGAACAGACACAGCAGGCATCGATATGAAGCCCGTATGCATTATGACCTTCCTAATGGGAATTTCTTCCCAGGACATCTCATCCAAAGAGTCATTATTCCCTTGTCCATGCAGTCTCCCTACATTTTAAATTCACCTGCCATGGCAGCACTTTCTTACCTAAGGGCCTTTTGCCTCCAGAATTCACGTGTGTTGTTAGTCAGGTTAAAAGCCACTGTCCCTGGCAAAGGGTTTATGTAAGCTACAGGTGCTCAAAAAAGCATTTCTGTAAAATCTGAACATGGCTACATAACTTAAAGAGAAAAATATTTTAAAAATAAGAGCAACTACTTTTTTGTATATATTATCTTGGAAATGCATTCAATAGTTCAGAAGGTTTTTTAAAAATGTACATCAATATACATCTCATTGATAATAAAGCAAACAGGCACACTAGAGATGGCTCTAGTAATAAAATAAAACAAAATAAAAATGGATATGTAAGGTGGGACTTTGGGGTAAAATTGGAAAAAGGTGAAAAAGGTCAAAGTCCTGTTGAGTGAGAAAAGGCTGATAAGGTCTTCCTGGACCTTGTTAGCAATGCAGACTCTCAGGTCCTGCCTGAGATTCTGCTATTTATTTATTTATTGAAAGACAAGGTCTCATCTGTCACTTAGGTTGGAGTGCAGTGGCACCACCTCAGCTCACTGCAACATCCACCGCCTGGGCTCAAATGATCCTCCCACCTCAGGCCCCCCAACACACACACACACTTTTTTGTAGAGATGCAGTTTCACCATGTTGCCCAGGCTGGTCTCAACCTCCTGGGCTTAAGCAATCTGCCTGCCTTGGCCTCCCAAATTGCTGGCATTACAAAGTGCTGGGATTACAGACATGAGTCACCACACCTGGCCCCAAGTTTGCATTTTACAAGGCCTCCAGGGGATTTGCAGATCTTTGTAAGGTTTGAGAGGCCTCGCTCTAAGGTACCTGAAGTTCAGATATTCTGTCAGTGAACTTATAAAATTAAGAAGTGCTGACAAAAATAATGGGTCCCAGACATCTACAGTGATATGAAAAATGAGATTATGCCATTTCTCAAGGTAAATAACTTTCCTGCTCTAGTCTAATTGACAAACTCCTATGACCTACAAACTGACAAACTCCTATGACCCACAAAAGCACTATCACTAACCTGAGCTATGCAGCTCACCTTTTGTGAACCTTCATGTACTAGAACAGTCAGCACTTCTAGTGTACAATGGACATTTGAACTCACTGTACTTACCTGTGCTCATTCCCAGATTTATACCAAGGAATTCCCACTAGAGTTTAGAAACCACAAGAATGTGAAAGACACCAGCCAGCCAGCAATTCAACCCATGGGAAGGAAAAACCTAGCCTGGAAGTACAAAAGGACAACACCAAACAGGAGTCCAGTGGGGCACTGGGGTGAGGCAGCAAAGGTGTGGACCAACAGCCCTGCTCAACATAACAGGGCTCCTGCCACAAAGAGCTCCTAATAGAAGCCAGCTAGAGAAGGGAAAATGCCCCCAGCAGATAGGAAGCCCTAACAGCAGAAATTTTTTGGCTTAGCAATGGGGGTCTAGACGACTTCTTCCTGGAGCCCCCTCCCGACTCCTTTCACTGGCAAGAGGATGACAAGAGTATTTGGAAAATTCTCAGGATTCCAAGTATTGGCTCTGGGTTGGACATGAAATTGGGCACGAGGGAAGCTCACCTACCTCCTACAGAACGTGGAAATCAAGCCACCACTAAACAACACATTGGTGCCTTTGTGCAGTTTAATCAATGATGCTCCAGCTGAGCAGAAAAAAAAAAAAAAAAAAAAAAAATCTGGCAGTCAAATTAGTAAGAGGTCTTTCCTTTAGGCGACAGAGCACTGGGCTAAGCAAATAGAAGGCACCTGTGTTCTAAGAAAATGACCCTACTTTCTCCAGGGGACACAGCCCCTGCTTGACCCCAGCAAAAAACATGTATGCAGCCTTTATACACAAAGCCATCTGCCCTCTCCACTTTGGCAGCCTCTAAGGTAGGTGGTGGGGAGAAGGGGAACACAGAGTACATGAGCAGAGGAATTCTCGAGTCCAATAAGCAATCCAGACAAACAATAGTGGTCTGAAGTGAGGAAATAGCTCTCCAAGGGCTCACCATCCCTCTCATCTCATTATAACTCTTATTGTAATTGTATTTTACCACCAAATAATTATACTGAGTTTAACAAGTTGACTGGTAGCATGATTAACTACAGTATAACTACACTGTGTTACAATGACCATCATAGTATATGTTTCAAAATTCAAGAATATAGTGAAGCCCAGGCTTCAAAATGGAACCTTTTATTTCAGCATGTGAGGAGAGCAGGCTAGCTCCCTCTCTGTTCACAGTCCATCTCCATCTTCCAGATCTCATTTACTAACACGATGTGGCACTTTATGAAAACATTTTTTCACTCTACAGTAGTAGCGCCAAAGTCTGCAACAACATTATTAGTTGTTCTGATGATAAAGGTTGCTCCAATACAGAATTCCACACAAAGGAGTCTTTAAGCATCCCCCATTACAGTAGAATGTCTAAACAAAAAACAATAGCCAAACAGAAATGAGCAAAATCATCAATAACATTTCCATAAGTATGTTTGGATCAATTCTTTTAACATCTGGTACCCTTAGGTAAGGCTTTATACAACTGACTTCATCTGATTTAGAGTAACTTAATCTGATTTTGAATATCAACACAAAGTAAAGGAGTTCTTTCTTTTAAAAAAAATACCAATTATATGGCCAGGCACAGTGGCTCATGCCTGTAATCCCAGCACTTTGGGAGACAGACGCAGGGGGATCACTTGAGGCCAGGAGTTCGAGACCAGCCTGGCCAACATGGAGAAACCCCATCTCTACTAAAAATATAAAAATTAGCCAGGCGTGATGCCTGTAATTCCAGCTACTCAGGAGGCTGAGGCATGAGAATCATTTGAATCCCGGAGGTGGAGGTTGCAGTGAGCCAAGATTGCACCACTGCACACCAACCTGGGCGACAGAGCGAGACTCTGTCTAAAAAAAAAAAAAAATCAATTATGATGCTCAACTTTCTGATCTCAATGGATGTCACCTTAATTTTTTAATGTCTGCAATTTAAAAAGTAAAATTTACAATCATTAGGGCAAATTATGTATGTCCAAACTATGCCTATTTTGTTATGCTTTATTTTTGTTTGTATGTACAAACTATACATAATGGCTAATATTTATCAAGCATTCGTTATGTGCCAGACATTATTAAGCAACATTACAACATTTTTGAGGAATGTTTGTTAAGCAATATTTACAAATGCCTTCTTACATTATCCCTGAATCAACCCTATGAGGAGATGTTACTTCTGCCTCATTAAGAGATGAAAGCAGAAGCACAGAAAGGTTAGACTGCTAATACCTGGCAAAGTCAGCATCTGAAAGCAGACAGTGGCTCTCTCAATTGCTATTAAGTAGCAATTGACAGAGAAGTGCAGAAAGTATCCACCAGGGCCTGGACTATATACATCAATTAAGACTTTAAACACATAACAATGACTTAATTCAGCAAGACTCTAACATTTATTAACAACCTTCATAGAATTGTACTAAGAACTCTAGGTAACTTATAAGAAAAATAAGACATGGTCCTTGGCTAAAAGGACTTTGCAGACTAATTAAAGAGATGATAGGCCGGGTGTGGTGGCTCATCACTGTAATCCCAGCACTTTGGGAGGCCGAGGCATGGGGATCACTTCGGCCCAGGAGTTTGAGACCACCCTAGGCAACATGGTGAAACCTCGTCTCTACAAAAAATACAAAAATCAGCCGGCTGTGGTGGCATGAGCCTGCAGTCCCAACTGCTTGGGAGACTGAGGTTGGAAGATTGATTGAGCCCAGGAGGTGGAGGTTGCAATGAGCCAAGATCATGCCACTGCACTCCAGCCTGGGTGTGACAGCAAGACTCTGTCTTAAAGAAGAAGACTACACACACACACACACACACACACACACACACATTTATTTCAAAACTACACATGAGTAGAGATGATAATGTGGTACAAATGAAACACAGAGAAAGATGACAGATATAACAGGAAGTGTTGTGGAGGTGATCTCTAAGTAGCTTTCTAAGAAAATAATGCTTGGATTAGAAAGTGATGGGAGAAGAGAATTTCACACTGTGATCAAAAACAGAGGCAAAAAGGAACAGGAGAGATGGAGGTGGCAGCTGGAGAATAGAATGTATGTCATGAAGTATTTCAAGTTATATGAAACTGTGATGAGCTATTTCACAGTGGTTTTCTTTAACGAAGAATCTACATTGTATGCTCATCACTATTCTGACTTTATCCCCTCTTTCCCCAGTGTTCCAGAGCAACCTTCTGAGTATTAAGTGGAAGCCAGCTCCCTGTGCTCCCTCCCTTGTCTGCTCTCCCACAAGCATGCATCATGTGCTCAAAAACAAACTAGCAGAGTAAATAAGTGACGTCACTACAAATCACCCAGCACTTATTTCCAAAAATTGTCTTTTCATGAAGCTGAAATAAAATTAGTGTTGAATTCAAATGACTGAACTACTTGTCTATTTTAAAACGATGATGGGGAGGTCTACATTCAACCAATGTGTTTTATTTAAAGAGCTCTCACTCGACCGAATGCTTAGCCTAGGGTAAACTGTGGTTGCTGCCCGCAAGGACTTTTTAATCCAGTGGGAACCAAGTCTCTCACAATGCCTGGCACACAGTCAGTGCTCAACAAATGGGAGTTCCTACCTCTTGAGCACTGTAGCTGAACAATGGGAATTTAAAGAAAAAGTCCAGAAGCAAAGGACAGACCCATAAGGTCACTGTAAATCAAAGAGTTGGTAAGTACTATGTAGAGACCACTGGCAAGGTGTGGCAAACTTCCCAGAGGGTCAGAGAGTTGGTCTTCTGTAGAAAAGGAGCTCATTTGGCAGAAGGAGAAAGCTGAAGAGCATTTCAAGCAAAGAAAACAGCAATGCACACAGCCTGTTAAACAGTGATGACTAGCTTTGTATGGTGTGACTGGGGCCCAGATATGGGGGCAGTGTGAGTAAAGGGGCCAGACCTCCGAGGGCTTCAAGGTTCTGGAAAGAGGGTGGATTATCTAGCAGTTACAAGGAGCCAACAGCAAATATTAAGCAGGAAAATAACATGATCTGACCAATTTAGAGAAACAGGTGCCATGGCAATGTGGAGAATGAATTGGAAAGGAGGTGTGGAGGTCACCTAGCAGTTCGACTGAGGTAACATAAAGGTTTGAATTCAAGCAGTGATGAGCAAGATGAAAAGATGAACCTTAACAGATACAAATGGTAGATTTCTCCTTGCAACACGTAGCTTAAACTCCAAGTTAGAGACTGTCGCATTTCTTTATGTCCCCAAGGCATCCACTATGGAGCAATTCAGACTATTCAGACTACTGCCTTTTGAATATGGAGACTAAAAATTTTACCATACAGAATGCCCCTCTCCTACTTTCCTTCTTTCAGTAAACATTGACTATGTGAAACTAACTACATACCTGTACTGGTAGTTAGAAATGCAAAAGCAAATAAGATACAGTTCTAAGGAGTTCAGAGTTGAATAAAAGACAGACAGATACATAGATAATAACCAACAATATCCCAGTGCTATAAGAGTTGTGTATGGGGCAGTGGGTGTGCAAAGGAGACTTCCAGAGTGCTTGGTTGGGACTGAGAAGGTAGCATTTAACTCCATGAATGTCTTAATGATCTAAAAGATTTATGACCAATTTTTTAAATGATGTGCATATTGCCAGTGACATTTCCCATTAACTTAGCTGAAGCTATACCTAAATTTCCCAAAACATATAATTTCAGATATAGACTATGTGATGGCATCTATAAAGTTTTATTTAATATTGTGAATGTGAAAGGTAAATCCCAATAGTAGAGCTCTGCTTGTTAGCTAGAGCTCACCTGTTAACTACTATAATAAAAACCAGTTTCTTACCTTTTGAAGTTTCAACTGTTAAACTGACTCTTTGTATTGAATTTCACCATGGAAACAAATAAAACGCTTACACACACATACACACACACACACACCTAAAGACCTATTGGAGTCAAGCACACACTCTATATTTATCTTCCACAATAAAAATCTTTGCTTCATACCTAACACTCTCTTCAGACTCCTTTTGGTGGCCTTAGTTCACTTTCAATTTTTCCACAAACTGGCAGGAGTTCCCATAATACTCCACCCCCTCCACATCCTTCCTGTGCTGGGTCACTTAAAAATAACTAGCCATGAAACACTTAAATATTCAGGAAATTATTTTAGTGGGAAAGTCACTGGCGATCACAATTGTAGCAAAACAGAGAATCCAGGGTAGACCTCAGAAGGTGCTTAAATAAGAACTTTATTTTTTAGAGAGTACACATTTCTTTACTCCTTACTTTACTACCAAAACAATTTGTTTGCAACACGTGACTAATCTCTGGGGCTAATGCTCTTTATCTAACATCCTTCATTATGTGACAGTAAAATAGACTTTTATAAATTCTCATGCCACAAAAATATTTTCACTTAGAATTTTGAACTTGTTATGTAGCTGCATCATATATTAATTACTAAATGGCTAAATAATTATTTTAATTATATAAGATACACAAGTCTACTACAGAAAAATAGACCATATAAATAAGCATGAAGAAAATTAACCCCAATCTTCCCTATCAAAGAGAATCAGTATGAACGGTCAGAATCTGTTTCATTCAGAACTTCTGTTGTTGTTGTTTTTGTTGTTGTTATTGTTTTTGAGACAGGGTCTCACTCTGTTGCCCAGGCTGGAGTGCAGTGGCACAATCTCTGCTCACTGCAATCTCCGCATCTCAGGCTCAAGTTATCCTCTCACCTCAGCCTCCCAAGTAGCTGGGACTACAGGCACCTGCCACCACATCTGGCTAATATTTTCATATTTTTTGTAGAGATGGGGTCTCACTATGTTGCCCAGGCTGGTCTCGAACTCCAGAACTCAAGTGATCCACTCGCCTTCGCCTCCCAAAGTGCTGGAATTACAGGCATAAGCCACTACACAGGCCTCTTTCAGAACTCTTAAAAGTACAAATTCATACATTTATCTTTAAAATATTGATCCTCTATAGAGACTCTCTAATAACTCATTACCATCATTTACATTGAAAATACAATTATGTGGATAATCCATAGTTTAAGTAATCAATCTTTATAGTCGGGCATTGAGGTTGTATTCAATTTTTCATTATTAATGACAACATTCTAATGAGCCTACTTATTATACACACACCTTGGCACATTTATCCAAGTGTTTCCTTAGGTCATAATCCTAGAAGTAGAGTTGCTGGATCAAAGATTAGACATGATAAGATCATAATTTTTACATCACAGAAAATGTATACCTCATAGATTTTTAAGAACACATATGATAGAAGAATAACAAAGGAATACCTGATTTAAAATAAAACAGAGCATAATAAACATCAGGATTTAGAAAACACAAAGGAAAGTATAATCTTTATTTAAAAGTAAGAGTTTACATCAATTAAATTATAGCTTAGGTGTCAAAAAAACACAAACCCTAACCTAAAACATGTTGGGGATCAGTCATGTTTGCTAAACTTGTACCACAAGAAACATGAGGCCAGGTGCAGTGGCTCATGCCTGTAATCCCAGCACCTGGGAGGCCGAGGTGGGTGGATCACTTGAGGCCAGGAGCTCGGGACCAGCTGAGCCAACATGGCAAAACCCCATCTCTACTAAAAATACAAAAATTAGCCTGGTGTGGTGCCTGTAATCCCAGCTACTCGGGAGACTGAGGCAGGAGAATCACTTGAACCTGGGAGGCAGAGGTTGCAGTGAGCCAAGGTTACGCCACTACACTCCAGCCTGCCCAACAGCACAAGACTCTGTCTAAAAAAAAAAAGAAGAAGAAGAAGGAAAAACGAGCTCAGTTTATTCAAGAGGCTCCATGAAAACAGAACTCTGTAGACAATAAACTTGGATGCTATGTTATAGATCAGTACTGGACAACAGAAGTATAATACACACCACAAATGTAAGCCATGCATGTAATTTTGAATTTGCTAGTGGCCACATGAAAAAAGAAGTAAAGAGAAATAAGTAAAATTAACTTTAATAATACATTTTATTTCACCCAGTATATCCAAAATATTCATTCAACATGTAATCAAATAAAAAATTTATTGAGCTCTTTTATGGGTTTTTGGTACCAAGCCTTCGAATTCCAGCATGTGTAAGTATACACAAAGCACATCTCATTTTGGACTAGTCACATTTCAAGTGCTCAAAAGCCACACGTGGCTAGTGGCTACCATAATGAACAGTGCAGATGTAAAGCAGAGGTTGGCAAATGTTTTCTGTAAAGGGCCAGATAGTAAATATTTTAGGCCCTGCAGACCCAGAGGCAAAATCAAAGATATTCTGTAGGTACTTAAATAGCACTGTTTGCCTAGGGCGGGCTGCCCAGGGTTGTGGCTTTGCACCCAAATGCCCTCAGATAGAGACATCCTCAGGATGAAGAGCAGCTGCCCTTAGGGTGGGCAGGGCTGCTGCCATCAGTTTCACCAGATCCCAGTGAGCCCCACAACCATGCAGAGAGCCCAAGTCATCGCAATGAGAGCAGGTGGCTGCAAGGGACGAGACCTAGCAACTGAGACTCCCAGATGGAGAGTCCACCATTCAGTGTCCTGCAGTTGCCACAGCAGAGATCCCAACATGTTGGTATTGACTTGAGCAGATGCTGGGAGCAGAGGAAACAGGGGCAAAGGGGATGCCCCCAGCTTGGTCTCTGTAATTGCTGACGCCAGTCCGTCGACATTCAGAGGGCAGATGCTGCTTAGAGAACAGGTTATCAAGTAAGGGAGGATTAACAAAGACATTTGCAAAGTAAAAGTTCTGGAAATCCTGTC
Source organism: Pan troglodytes (assembly GCF_028858775.2). Classification (NCBI taxonomy): domain Eukaryota; kingdom Metazoa; phylum Chordata; class Mammalia; order Primates; family Hominidae; genus Pan; species Pan troglodytes. The sequence continues at coordinate 35,078,208 of NC_072402.2, forward strand.
CTAACCCGTTTCAAAAAGTGGTACCAAAGCATACAAGTGGATATTCCTCATGGCTAACATTGAGAGACATGGCTCCAAGCTACTGCAAATTTTTGTGGAGACCTATTTGACATCAAGAAAAATTCCCCACAGTAAACTTGATTAATAATAGAACCAAATTCCTGGCCGGGCGCGGTGGCTCACACCTGTAATCCCACCACTTTGGGAGGCCCAGGCGGGCAGATCATGAGGTCAGGAGATCGAGACCATCCTGGCTAACACGGTGAAACCCCGTCTCTACTAAAAATACAAAAAATGAGCTGGGTATGGTGGCAGGCACCTGTAGTCCCAGCTACTCGGGAGACTGAGGCAGGAGAATGGCGTGAACCCGGGAGGCAGAGCTTGCAGTGAGCCAAGATTGTGCCACTGCACTCCAGCCTGGGCAACAGAGCGAGACTCTGACTCAAATAATAATAATAATAATAATAGAACCAAATTCCTATCCCACTCCCAGCCCCCAGCCACACAGCCCTATCTTCCTTTCCAGTCTTGCCCAACCATTATTACCAACTTGAACCTAAACACTTTCAACGTAAGCCAAAATGAGCCTAGTTCTTCCTTCTTCCTACAGGTTAAACATGGCTCTTTCATCAAGGGTGATTTCAGATGTTCCTGCAACCCTCCCTGACCACAAAGCCAGAAAGGTCTTCCCCTTCCAAGAACATGTATAGCCTTTACTAAACCCCCCAAGTCATCAGAGAATGCCTTCAAATACACCATCTCATCTCCTCCATAGATACGGGCTTTCAGGACGGCAGAGATGAGACCTTAAACTTCTTTCATAGGCCTGAGTAGAGCCCTCCATACTCAGCAAGTGCTCAAAACCTGCTTAGTGAGTAAATGAAGGAATGAAGTCCTGAAACTCTGACAAAGGCTCCTAAGAGCCACCAGAGTTGAGAATATACCTCCAGACCTTCACAGGCAGAAAAGCCCCACTAATGCCTGTCCTGATCTATCATTTTAGGGCATAAGCCATATCACTCTAGTGCTCCACTGCTAGTGAATTAATTCATTGTTAAAACTGTATTTCCCTTTATAATATAATTTATCCTTTACAAAATTTTTCTTTAAAGGCAAATATGACACTGTAATTTTTCCATTGAAACTAGATGCTTGGCTTTTTAAAAAGCAATTTTTAGTATGAGAAAGGAAATGTCTGGGACACCTCCTAAAGAATACTTTGGAGGCCGAGGCAGGCGGATCACTCGAGGCCAGGAGTTTGCAATCAGCCTGGCCAACATGGTGAAATCCCTTTTCTACTAAAAGTACAAAAATTAGCCACGTGTGATGGTGCAGGCCTGTAATCCCAGCTACTGAGGGGGCTGAGGCATGAGAATCACTTGAACCTGGGAGGCAGAGGTTGCAGTGAGCCAAGATCATGCCACTGCACTCCGACCTGGGCGACAGAGTGAGACTCTGTCTCAAAAAAAGCACTCTCTAGAGCACTGCTACAAACATACACACACAAACACGCACATACACACACACACACGTACTCACACAAGTACACGCCAGTGTGCTCAGAGCTCAGCAACAACAAATGGCAATCCTTGTTGTAAGAAAGCCTCATTGCCTCTCAGTTGTAGCACATGGACCACTGAGAACACTCTTTAAGGTTCTAACCACGGATTTGTAAACTTTTTTTAAGCTATCAGAAAGTACAGGTACCACAATTTTTAAAGCAAAACCATGATATCATGACCTGAAAACCCAAAAGCATTTATGAAATTGTAGAGGTAGAATATTTCCAATCAAGAGTGTCCTGGAAAACTTGGAACCCGTGCTGTGGTATCAATTAGGCAATGAAAAGCCAAATCATATTAACAAGAACAACAACAAAAGTCTTAATGAAATGGAAGGTTTTCACTTCTTAACAGTGACTATAAACAAGTAGTATTGCTGTATTGGGAGTATAGTAACATAATCAATACATACGCAGCTCTAAAACTTTAAGTGGCTTTTAGACAAATGTGGAGAAGACATTACGAAGTATCTAGAAAATGCTTGCTTGCCTGCCTGGATTTTACCATGATGTTATTGGCAGGAACCCTAAAGAGTCTGAGAACCGGCAGGCAGGGGTGTGGTAAGTGGGCTCTGGAAGAATCCCATTTCTCTAGCCAACAAGGCTACCAGGTAAAAAACCAACAGGCTGTCTTCCCCTCCTCAAAATTACAGAGACGCTCCCTATAAACCTGCCTTCTAAGACCCCCAAATAATTTTCAAATAAAATGTTTCATCTAAACATCACAGTTAGAACACTCATTTATTAAAATTCACAAAGGGTGTAAGTTTTAAAATGGTAAGGGAGACGGGACTAAGAAATCAGTGGTATCCTCTTTTTTCTTTTTCTTTCTCTTTATTTTTTGAGATGGAGTCTGGCTCAGTCGCCCAGGCTGGAGTGCAGTGGCACGATCTCGGTTCACTGCAACCTTCGCTTCCTGGATTCAAGCTATTCTCCTGCTTCAGCCTCCCGAGTAGCTGGGATTATAGGCGTGCACCACTATGCCTGGCTAATTTTCGTATTCTTTTAGTAGCAATGGGGTTTCACCGTGTTGGCCAGGCTGGCCTCAAACTCCTGACCTCAAGTGATCCACCCACCTCAGCCTCCCAAAATGCTGGGATTACAGGCATGAACCACTGCACCCAGCCAGTATTCTTTCAAGAGTACTGTCTGGGGCCAAAATCACCCTCATTTCCAAAAGCCACATGGAAAGCCATGATGGAGAAGGGCTGGTGGGCCCCGGGGACACAATGTTCTTGGTGCAAAGGATAACAGTCAGTCCGAGGAGGCAAGACAGCCCTTACCAACAGCAAAGTAAAGTAGGAAAGAATGAGTTTCCTTATCCATGAGTGCTGAATGGTTTTGTTTTGGTTTTTTCAAATCACAAAGGTAACAAATCAAATTTAACGATGGGCTAAAATTACCAAACTCTCAAATATGCCATTCTCTAAGCCAAATGGAAGAATATGAAAAAATGAAAACCCACTGCCAAATGAGTAGGTAATGCTGTAGCTGTATAAAGAATCGGCAACAGCATCTTGATTTTTAGTGAGCAAAGATCTTGTGGTCCTATGGGGTTACAAAAAAAGATAAAAATCAACCAGGCTAAAGGTTAGCTGGTACTAACATCTGCCATCTTTCCAAGCAGGTTTTCAGAGCATACTCCTCAAAAGCCAAGCACCAAATTTTCCTCTTTCTCACATAGCCATGATATTCTCTAGCCTTAAATTTAATTATTATAAAAGGCCAAAGCTTACAGTACAGGATGCAATACAGACATCCTTTATACAGTACCTGTATGCTGTTCCAAATACACATGCAGCAAAGATCTTTGAAACACAAATAAATGCCAAGTATCTCTCATCTGGAAACTGCCACATTCCTTTGTTTCTAAGATGGTGTTGTAAAGTGCAACATAAGTTAGTGAAGATTTTAGGGAAATAATTAGTACATCAATCATACGTACACAATAATTGAAAACACAACTTAATTTCAGAAAATGCAAAATATTAAAATAAAGGTATTCTTAGAATCAATTAAATAGGGTAATTTGAGGCATTCCTACTTTGTGCCTTCACATGGAGCTCATTAATAACAACCCTAGGCACTTTAATTACAATGAATATCACCCCCAATATCACCAAAATGCACTTAAACTTAGTTTTATTTCAAGAAATTAGACTACTATATTTGGTCTTTCATTTCTATATTTTAATTCACAGATTGTACTTTCATTCCAGAAATTTACATCTTATGTTGAATTTTTTCAATTAGTTACAAAGCTACCTTGAAATGCAAGTAGAGTGTTTATTAAATAAAATAGTTCTTGAGTAAGGTGGAGAAATTGGGAACTACCCTAATCATAGTAGCTAAAAGGAGACTCTCACTTCCCACTTTTTTGTTTGTTCATTTCTTTGCATGTGCTCCACCGACCCTGCAAATTTATTCACAAATGCCATCCTGATGTTCACTACAGAATCACAATAGCAAAACAAAGCTTTTCAATATTAAAACAGCTAAATATCCAACAGTAGGGGAATGCTTATTGTACATCTGTGTGATAGAATGCTGTACAGTCCTTAAAAATAATGTTTTCAAAAAATAATTACTGGCAAGCAAAATGTTCACAATGTAATATTCAGTAAAGTATCAGAATCCTAAAGTCTATATACAATATGATCCCAGTTTTGTTTCCCCCCCTTTTTTTCTCTTTTTTTGAGATGGAGTTTCACTCTTGTCACCCAGGCTGGAGTGCAATGGCACGATCTTGGCTCACTGCAGCCTCTGCCTCCTGGGTTCACGTGATTCTCCCACCTCAGCCTCCTGAGTAGCTGGGATTACAGGCACCCGCCATCACGCCCAGCTAATTTTTATATTTTCAGTAGAAACAGGGTTTCACTATGTTGGCCAGGCTGGTCTCGAACACCTGACCTCAGGTGATCTGCCCACCTCAGCCTCCCAAAGTGCAGGAATTGATTATAGGCATGAGCCACTGTGCCTGGCCTTGTCCCCCTTTAAAATGTCTATTTATTATATACAGACATAGAAAAAAGTCCTTGAAGAAAATTCTCCAACAATTGAATACATAGTTTTCTGGTAAGAATGGGATTTCAGAAGATTTTAGTTTTCTCATATAGTTCTCTGTGGTTTCCAAATTTTACATGCTAGACATTACTTTTATAAATAAAAAACTGCTTTTTAAAAATGTTCTATTAACACGGTACTTTATACTAAAAGGAAGAAAAAAGAGTAAGCTGTGGACTTGCATTATTTTCCTTTTAGTATACATTTTAGACACTCTCTTTTAAAAAAAACTGCATTTTTAAAGCATAAATATCAATTTAGCTATGTATTTCCTCTGAAGAAAACCCTATTATTCTTACTTTAATATATTTAATATAATTATCACAGTCAGAAGGATTTACGTACCAGAAAGAAATCACATGACAAAGAAACTCTTTCACTCACCTATCCTCTAAGGGAATAGTTTCCTGCAGTTAGTAAAAGTAATCACCCAACTATTTCTTAAGGAATTTACCATCCACTAAATATTCTCTGAAGAGCTTAAAAACCCCGGACTCATAAACATGCTTACAAACTAGGCTGATAAGCTATCTGGTTCTCAAAATGGACCATAAAATGAACAGAATACACATCTGTAGCATCCAGACTTTCAAATGATTTGCTCTTTAAATTGCCCTCACTTAAATGAAAAAATGTAATTGTGAAGAATTTAAAATAACATTTTGGGCCAGGTGCAGTGGCTTAATGCCTACAATCCCAGCACTTTGGGAGGCCGAAGCAGGCGGATCACCTGAGGTCAGTAGTTCGAGACCAGCCTCACCAACACGGCGAAACCCCATCTCTACTAAAAATACAAAAATTAGCCGGGTGTGGTGGTGGGTTCCTGTAATCCCAGCTACTCTAGAGGCTGGAGAATCGCTTGAACCCAGGAGATGGAGGTTGCAGTGAGCTGAGATTGTGCCATTGCACTCCAGCCTGGGGGACAAGAGCAAAATTCCATCTCAATAAATAAATAAATAAAATTTTGGTAGCATTTTATAGTTTACAAACACCTTTCACATAGATTATCTCAGTTAATTTAATATTCCACTTTCTTTATTAGGTAGAAATTATCATGCCTATTTTCCAGATGAAGACATGAGTAAGCTTGAGGATCCAGAGTTTGTCAAAGATGGATCTAGAACTTGAACTTGGGAATTTGGCCTCAATAAACTGGACGTTTGGTAGCATTCATCCAAATGGAATGCCATGGCTCCTTCCGTGCTATAACAAAGGACAGGCCAGGTAAACAGGAAGGAGGGTGGACTCTGCCGAAACCACCATGCTGAAGATAAATTTCTATCCTCATGTTCATGGGAGGAAACGACAGCTGGGGCTCTACAACCACAGGATGCTACTATTCGGCCATTTGATGTCACAATTCCAAATAGGTGAACCTTGCCAACAAAACAAATACAAGAGGACGCTATGGACCAAAACAGAAAGACTGTGTACATCTAAGGACCCCTTCTCATTTAATTACGCACACGGTGAATGGCACAGGTTGCAGTTTGCCAATGTGTGGCAACATGGTATTCACTGCTCTGGGCCTGGGGAGATTGAAACTTAGAACTTTCTAGTGGCCAGAAAGTGGTAGCATAAATCAAGGCACAGAGGATGAGGACCCACCTTAAAATGTAAGAAATGTCCTCACGGAGTCAAGAGCTGTACCATAGGCAAGGTCTGAAACGGCAAAGAGCTGCGTTTTGTACATCCTCAGTGCCAGGCACCTTGTGGAGCTGGGCAGACACCAAGAAGGAAGCCTGAGCTGCAAGTCAAGAGGTTCAGGAGGAAGACAGTGGGTTCTTCAGAGACAGACTGCTGTTCTCCAACACCCCGCTTTCTATCATGTCTAAGTTCTCAGGCCCTCAGCACAGAACCCAGCACATAGAGATTATAGAGGTTATGTATACTAGTTCCGATGGACGAGAATGACACTGAAGACAAAAACATTTCCTTCCTAGTTATATACTTCCAGCTCCTAGCTAAGGGCCATGCTCACCAAATGCTGTTATTAATTTTGGTTCTATTAACCAGGTTTGCCATTTCGTAAAGGTTTGCCCTGAGTGAATTACTAAACCGTTCTAAGCCTCCTGCAAAACAAGATACTGATATCTCAAGTTGGTTGTGAGGATTAAATGAGATAATATATGGAAAGTGCATGCCTCAGTGTTAACCCCAAATTAGCATTAAACAAAGAGTGGCTCTTACAGTCATATAACACAAAACAATGTTCATAAAAATTAACAAGTTAGTATACTACAGGCCTACAGAAAGATGATTGCTTTAGCCGGGCGTGGTGGTTACACCTGTAATCCCAGCACTTTGGGAGGCCAAGGCGGGTGGATCACCTGAGGTCGGGAGTTTGAGACCAGCCTGACCAACATGGAGAAACCCCATCTCTACTAAAAATACAAAATTAGTCGAGTGTGGTGGCACATGCCTGTAATCCCAGCTACTCAGAAGGCTGAGGCAGGAGAATCGCTTGAACCTGGGAGGCGGAGGTTGTGGTGAGCTGAGATCGTGCCATTGCACTCCAGCCTGGGCAATGAGAGCGAAACTCCGTCTCAAAAAAAAAAAAAAAAAAAAAAAAAGATGATTGCTTTAAATTAAATGTTCATCAACTAAAATATACAATAGATCAACAGACAGATATCAGGTATGAGAAAATATCTAAAAGCCAAGTTTAGACTAAACCCACTATGTGAGGAATAAATGGGACTCACAGCTTGGTACCCTCAAAATATATACCTCACCACTCATTAGCAAATAAGGATAAATAGCTGTAAAATGTCTTATGACTACAAAATGATATTTTTCTTTTATTTTATTCAAATGTACAATGTTCAGAAATGTTCAGAATTAAATTGATAAAATAAGGATTAGTTGTAATTTGACTAATTACTAGCTTATCATTATTGAGCTAGAAGTAATTAACAGGTAAGTTTCCAGAAAATAAGGGGGTTAACTTTTCCACTGTTTTAAAAAGAGTTTCATATGCTTTTAAACTCAAGATTAAAACTCCTGGCTAAGTAGTAATGGCCAAGTAGCTTGTTGCAGACCCACCCCTCAACGACACACGCACTAAGAAGAATTTTCAAAGCTGGACACAATGCCAAAAAGAAAAAAAAAATATGTTTGAACTCATCATTAAGCAAACAAGACAGCCAAGACATGAGCAGCAAGGATGCCTGAGAGGAGGGAGGTTCACTGGCAGTGAGTCTGACAGTCAGGGAAGCTTTTCGATAAAGAGGCGTTTGCCACTTTATCGGCGTGCAGAGCCAGGAGGCTAAGAAACCAAGCAGAAAGCAGCAGCTAAAAGGCAGGAGACCGGCACTGAGTTCCTGACAATCTCATGGGACTGAGGAGCCAAAAGAGGAAGAGTTGTGTAAATATCCCAAAATTCCAGAGAAGACTCTGGGAAGGCTATACTTTAGAAATTAGGGCAAACTGGAAGTAGACAAGCTCTCAGAAAACCTGAAACCTAGCTGACCAGCTCAATCCCAAAATGGATTAATAGAATGTACCCCCACACTAATGCCTGCAAGAAAGCAAAAGTAAATCCTCTCTAAAAAAAAATAACAGGGCATCAAATTACCACTACGATTTTTCCCACCCAATGTCCAGCATTCATCAAAATTACAAGGCATACAGGCAACTATTAGTTTGCTGCCACAGAGTCTTTGTCAAAACCGATTCACAGAGACTTTGTGACTCTCCGGCCTAAATTCCCATCTGAAGATAGATGAAGTCAGATCAAGAACTAACAAGGTGGGAAGGGACACCTCCTTGCTTGTCAAATGGAAATGGCATACTGAAGAACAGAGCTGGTCTGGCGGCCTCAGCCGTATCTTAGCTTTACATTATTAAAAAAGTAGCTAGTGTCCCTCTGGGGGAAAATTTATCCCCAACTCTAATACCTGAACCAAAGACACTGGCTCAGTGAGGCCCTGGCACAGATTTCCTAAATGCCTGGGCCTAGTTCACCGATGGTTTGGCTAAGCTGAAACCCAGTGGTGTTCACTAGGGCGCTGTAGCTACTCAGCTTCAGTGTCAGCTGTGCTAAAGCAAAAGCAGATAGATGTTCTTGCAGACAGATGTTCTTGCTTCATTCGGGGGTAGAACTGACTTTTCGGTTGTTGCCAACAGCATAGCTGTTTGTGCTACCACTTGGAAAACTACAGACTGGCAGATTAAAGATACCCTTCCTTTGTGGATGTGAATCTGGAAACAAATCATGGCTGCTGATCGAACTGTCTGGAACAATTGCATAGATACTCTCAAATAAGGACTGGTTTTCTGATGGAACCCACCACTCATCAAGTCTGGCTGTTTCTGATGCAGAGGCTACCAATGAATGACAGACTTGTGACTCCTGCCAAAAGCTGACCCATTAGTCTTGCAATGAGAAAGGTCATATTGCAAGGAGCATTACCCCCTACTGCTCCTGGCAGATTGGCTACATCAGGCCTTCAAACCCCTCTCAGGGCTATCAATGCTGCCTTACCACTGTTGATACCTTTTCGGGTTATTACTGGTCAGCTGTTTCTAGCTACACCATTGTAGCTCTTGAATGAATCTATATACTCAACAATGAACTGGCTGTCCAGCTCCCTCTCTCCCTCATCTCCTCCTGGTCCATACACTTTAGTAAGGTACTTTGATCACTGAATGTACTATCCCCAAAAAGGGATCATCACTTCTTGGCCACTTCCTGGATAATGGTCAGGACAAAATGGGAGCAAGGTGATTATGGAGTATCATAGAGACCTGTTTTGAAAATTGAGGATACTGTCCTGACCATTGCTGCCCATGATGCATTTTTCTTTCCCTCATAGCACCCCCAGGCCAGCCTGGTTGGCTCGCCCTCTAAGTAGCAGCAAAGCTTAAAGGGACCTCCAGGATTCAAACTTAATTCTGCATAAGTTTTATTAAGTGCCCTTGTCCCTTCCAGACAAAACATCTAGGTGTGACTAAGGAATTATTGGGAAAACATGAAGTTAGTGCTACTGGAATGAGATACCCAGAATACGTGGAGGCACAGGAAGAGCAACAACCCAGCACCCGAGGAGGGAAGACCTCAGATCACAGGAGGATGAGGGAGGGAAGAACGTCATGACTTTTGTCTTTCAGAATTGTCCTTGGAGACTTCCTCCAAAAGGAAGACATCCTGGGGTGGCAACCCCAACCTACTGTAAGCACATTCTATTCCACCTACGGTTGGGTCTTCTGTGATCTGTCTGCTTGATTTAACCACAATTTGATCTATCAGAGCAGCAGGGGAGGGGCCCAGTTCCTGCACTTTCTACATAAAACAACTTCAAATGTTGTCCTCATCTCCATTCATTTCATGGACAGACAAATGCCATAAAGAAAAAGAGATAACTTATACTACATAAAGTTTAGAACTTCTGTTCATTAAAGACACCGTTAAGAGAGTAGAAAGGCAAACCACAGCAGGAGAAAATACTTGCAATACATATAACTGACAAAGGACTCATCATATATATTAGGATAAACAATATGAAATTATGATATTTAACCATTTTTGATGTACAGAAATGGTAGGTCATATAGTTTAACTTAATATTTCTAAGTCCTACAAATCAATTAGACAATTCAATAAAAGATGGGTAAAGGTTGAACAAGCACTTCGAAACAGAGAACAGGCTGGTGCGGTGGCTCATGCCTGTAATCCCAGCACTTTGGGAGGCCGAGGTGGGCGGATCACTTGAAGTCAGGAGTTCAAGACCAGCCTGGCCAACATGATGAAACCCTGCCTTTACTAAAAACATAAAAATTAGCTGGGTGTGGTGGCACACACCTATAATCCCAGCTACTCGGAAGGCTGAGGTGGGAGAACTGCTTGGACCCAGGAGGCAAAGACTGCAGTGAGCTGAGATCATACCACTGCACTCCAGCCTGGGTGACAGAGCAAGACTCTGGCTCAGAAAAAAAAAAAAAACAGAGACCAATCAAATGATTGATAAGTACTTGAAAAGGTGCTCAACCTCATTTTTATCAGAGAAATGAAAATCCAAATCAAAATGACATGTTACTACACACCTATTAGAATGCTTACAACTAAAATCCTGATAAGACCAAGGGTTGGCAAGGTTGGAAAGTAACTGGAATTCTTAAACATTGCTGGTGGAAGTATAAATTGATAGAACTGTCTTGGAAAACTATTAAGCAAAAATTATTGAAGCTGAATATATGTATGCCCTTTGAAACAACTCCATTCCTGAGTATATATACCCAACAGAAATATGCACATGTATGTACACCAAAAGGCTTGTACAAGAATTTTCAAAGCAGGATTATTTATAACAGCTCCAAATTGGAACCAGCCCAAATGCAGAATAAAGAAATCTTTGTATACTCATTCAGACGAATACTACCTATAAATGAAAAGGGGCCAGGCACAGTGGCTCATGCCTGTAATCCCAGCACTTTGGGAGGCCAAGGTGGGAGGATCACTTAAGCCCAACAGTTTGCCAGCTTTGGCAACATAAGGAGACACTGTCTCTAAAAAATAAAAAAACAAAAAATAAAATAAAATAAAAATTAGCTGGGGTGGAGTGTGGTGGCTCATGCCTATAATCCCAGCACTTTGGGAGGCCAAGGGGGAGCAGATTGCTTGAGCCCAGGCGATTGAGACCAGCCTGGGCAATATGGCGAAAGCCTGTCTCTAAAAAAATACAAAAAAAAAAATTAGCCAGGCATGGTGGTGCATGCCTATAGTCCCAGCTACTTGCATGGCTGAGATGGGAGAATCACTTGAGCCCAGGACGTCAAGGCTGCAGTGAGCCATGATCATGCCACTGCATTCCAGCCTGGATGACAGAGTAAGAAACTATCTAAAAAACAAAACAAAACAAAACAAAAAACCAGGTGTGGTGGCATGTGCCTGTAGTCCCAGCTAGTCAGGAGGCTGAGGTGGGAGGATCACTTAAGCCTGGGGAGGTGTCGAGGCTGCAGTGAGCCATGATCACATTATTGCACTCCAGCAAGACCCAGTCTCAAAAAAGAGAGAAAGAAAGAAATGAAAAGGAACATCCAACAACGTGGATGAATCTCACAAATATGATGTTGAGGAAGAGAAGTCCAACAGGAAAGAGTACTTACTTCATGAGTCTGTGAATAGGAAGTTCAAAAACTGGCAAAAGCATTCTATGGTGTCACAAATTAAGGATGGTGGCTACCCATGGTTGGGGTGGTGGAGAGGAATAGGCATGAGGTTAGCTCTGGAGGGCTGATCGTGTCAATGTCTTGATATGGGTGCTGATTACAAAAATATTCACTTTGTGAAAACTCATCAAGTTGCACACCTATGATGTGTGTACTTTTCTGATGTATGCTACATTTTGAAAAATAGGTTTATTTTTAATTTATCGTTACAAGAACAATTGTAAATAATTTTTAAAATATAAAAAAGTAAAGAAAAATTTTGAACATGGACTCTGGGCGGTACAGGTGACAGCGCAGGACCAGAGGACAGAAATGGTGTATTATTGTAAGATCTTGTTGATAAGGTGAGGATGTAAAACTGCTACTGAAGGAAGAGAATGTGGCCTATCACAGTGAATGAACATTGGTTTGGTAAAAGTAATCTTAACTAGCTTGATGAACGCACTAGATGTGTTAATAATTACTATCATGCTCATTAAACGTTCTGTGAAACACCCTCGTCCACAGCCCCTGCTGTTTGGCAGTTAAGCCACGGGCTGGTCAGAGACTGATGATTTTGTCTGGCCCCCAAATTTGAACTGAGACAATCAGATTCTATCTCACAAGAATATGACCCTGGATATGAGAGATGCTGCAGTGAAAACTGAAGCAGGAGAAAAGGGGCCACAACACTGAGTTAGTATCATGAGGGTTATGACAACCTGAAGTTAGGGGAAAAAAAACCTATGAGGAAAGACTCAGTGAGAAGGCAAACGGGGATAAACACACTGAAAGGTTGGCCAGCAGCAATATCCAAAGAAGAGCTAAGTCCCCATAAAGAGCACTACTCACCTGTATATTATCTTATAATATTCCCACTGTTCCCCTCAACACTCAGAGGTGATCATTATTCAGGACAACTCTAGTTCATACCTCTCCCTTGCAATCAAAAGGGCCTAAAACAATCAGTCATAGGACAGAAACCAACTAACCCTAGATAAAAGTTTAACAATACTAGAAAAAGCCAACTACACACTTGATTAATGAAGCCTTAGTAACTGCCCTAAAATAATATTGACCAGCTGTTGGGTCTCAGAATTGATTGTGAAAGTTGGATGAGACATTAGCTCATGGATGACATTCTCACTGTTGAAAAACTGTGCAAAGGGCGCGGTGGCTCATGCCTGTAATCCCAGCACTTTGGGAGGCCAAGGCGGGCAGATCACCTGAGGTCGGGAGTTCAAGACCAGCCTGACCAACATGGAGAAACCCTGTCTCTACTAAAAATACAAAATTAGTCGGGGTGGTGGTGCATGCCTGTAATCCCAGCTACTCGAGAGGCTGAGGCAGGAGAATTGCTTGAACCCAGGAGGCGGAGGTTGCAGTGAGCCAAGATCGCACCATCGCACTCCAGCCTGGGCAACAAGAGCAAAACTCTGTCTCAAAAAAAAAAAAAAAAAAAAGAAGAAGAAGAAGCATTATTGGCATCTGTGTAGGAAACTCTTATCCTTGATTCTAAATAAGAGTGCTTAGCCAGGCGCAGTGGCTCACGCCTGTAATCCCAGCACTTTGGGAGGCTGAGGCGGGCGGATCACGAGGTCAGGAGATCGAGATCATCCTGGCTAACACGGTGAAACCCCGTCTCTACTAAAAATACAAAAAAAATTAGCCAGGCATGGTGGCGGGTGCCTGTAGTCCCAGCTACTTGGGAGGCTGAGGCAGGAGAATGGTGTGAACCCTGGAGGTGGAGCTTGCAGTGAGCCAAGATCGCGCCACTGCACTCCAGCGTGGGTGACAGAGTGAGACTCCGTCTCAAAAAGAAAAAAGAAAAAAGAGTGCTGGCCAGTCGTGGTGGCTCACGCCTGTAAACCCAACACTTTGGGAGGCCAAGGGGGGCAGATCACAAGGTCAGGTGTTCGAGACCAGCCTGACCAACATGGTGAAACCCTGTCTCTACTAAAGAAAGAATGCAAAAGTTAGCTGGGTGTGGTGGTGCACACCTGTAATCCCAGGTACTCAGGAGGCTTAGACAGGAGAATCACTTGAACCTGGGAGGCAGAGATTGCCGTGAGCTGAGATGGCGCCACTGCACTCCAGCCTGGGTGACAGAGCGAGACTCCAACTTAAAAAAAAAAAAAAAAAAAAAAAAAAGAGTCCTGCACAGCTGGAGGAGCTGGGTAAATGGAAAGAAGATCTCTCAGTAAGAGGATCACCGATGATTTAATTGCCCCTTAGAGTGGGGTCAAATCATGAAAATACTTTACACCATGATCATGGTTATGCAATTCATTTTGGCCAGGGAGAGTGGCTCATGCTGGTAATCTCAGCACTTTGGGAGGCCAAGGTAGGAGAATTGCTTGAGGCCAGGAGTTCAAGACGAGCCTGGGCAACACAGGGAGACCCCATCTCGAAAAAAAAATAAATAATTAGCTGGGTGTGGTGGCACACATTTGTAGTCCCAACTACTTGGGAGGCTGAGGAAGGAGGATCGCTAGAGCTCAGGAGTTCAAGGCTGCAGTAAGCTATGACTGCGCCACTTCACTCCAGCCCAGGTGACAGAGCAAGACTCCGTCTCAATTTTTAAAATTGATTCAAACTTCCTTCTCTTTAAGATTTAACATACTAGGACTTATTTAAAAGCTAATTCCATCTCCTTTATGTCTTCACAACTATTGTCTTAAGTTTTTTCCTTTATTATAACATGAAAGAAACAAAAAAGAGGGCTACCTTTATAATAGCACACATTATTAACAGAAACTCACTATGAACTCTTTCCAAGATAGTCCTTTTCAGAGCTATATCCAGTGCAATCTCCAGTGCCAAAAAAGTGCTATGCCAAAAAGGAAAAAAGTTCCTTATTTACAAGTGAAATAATACAATGTCTGGAACTTGCTTTAAAGTGGTCTAACAAAAAAAAATGTACACATGGAGGGAGACAGATAAAACAAGAATGGCAGAAAGATGAAGATGTTGAAGCTGGAGGATGAGTATGTTGGCATTCCCTGAAATATTCTATTTTGTGTGTGTTAAAGTATTTTTGAAAGGGAAAGGAAAGGAAAATACTTTCTAAGTCATCCTAATAATGAAAATAAAAAGAAGAATATCAAAGAGAGTAACAAAAATGCTAGCTGGCAAATGTGCTGACCGTTCACCATGTGCCAGGCCTATGCCAAGAGCTTGGCCTGTGAGCCTCACAACAACCTGATGGAGCAGGTACTATCCGGATCTCCATCTTCCAGGCAGGGAACCAGGCTTAGAAAGAGAAATTGCTCAAGATCATGTGTCTGGTAAGTAGCAGAGCCAAGACCGAATCCTACGCAGTTTAAATCCTGAACTGAACCATACACAACACTAGCACTTCACCTAGAAACTGATATTCTTACATTCTTAAAAGAAAGCAAATTCATATTGAATATGAGTGGCCTCCTATTCCTATGAATCACTGATATTATCTCGTCATGACTTCTTCTGTGATCAGTTATAATGTTATCTACTGAGCCTTAGACCAAGTTATCACCTCCCTATTTCCACATTGCTAAATGCAGGAAACCTCCTAGCTTTTCAACAGTCCCTCTATTTGAAAGAACTGACCCCACTGTTTACATTAGTCACACAAATGGCATGGGCTCATAAATACAGTCCAGGAAATGAATCAGGCATGTCTAAATTAAATCAGACAATGACAAAATGAAACATTTCAGTACCCCGAAAATAATAAAAAGTACCACTCACATCCCTGCTGTTTCCATCACCACAGGTCTTCACAATGTCATACTGGTAAGTATCATAAGAGCTAAAAACAGAAATTGTGGCCTGAATTTTTTTTTAATTAAGCACTAAAGGATCAATAATTTTTATTTTATTTTTATTTATTTCTTTACCAAGAGATGTTATGTGTTTATTTATTTATTTTGCCCAGGCTGGAGTGTAATGGCGTGATCTCGACTCACTGCAACCTCCACCTCCCAGGTTCAAGTAATTCTCCTGCCTCAGCCTCCTGAGTAGCTGGGATTACAGGCATGCTCCACCACGCCTGGTTAATTTTGTATTTTTAGTACAGACAGGGTTTCGCCATGTTGGTCAGGCTGGTCTCCAACTCCTGACCTCAGGTGATCCACCCGCCTCGACCTCCCAAAGTGCTGGGATTATAGGCGTGAGCCACTGCACCCGGCCAATAAATTTTATTTTTAAGGATTGCTTTTTTTACATCATTTTATCTTTATCTTCTCAGATCTTATGAGAATTAAAATTCTGATTAACTTATTTAATCTAAAGCTGTAAATTATTCTTATATAGGCCTCCCCAACTTTCTGTCTCATTTCTTGCTTTGCAGTTTTTTAACAAAGAAAAGAAACACTGTAGTATATTAGTTAAATAAACACAGACCAACTAAAACTTGTTATTTTTTTCCTGCTTTCTCCCTAAAAGTATATTTGAAGCATTTTGTAGTCACTGTAATAAGTTTTAGGAAAAATGATTTGAATCCTTATTTTTCATTAAATCATTAGTTTTTCAAGTGCCAGTAAAAAAATAAAACTGTGAGTCCATGTGCTTTTTGCATCTCTGTTCCACCTACTGATGCCAATATTTTCTGCAACAACAACAACAACAAACCTGCTACTGTTTTTTTCTAAATATATACACAATTATATTTTTAACTCCTTGGGCAAAAATGTTAACATATTCCCTTTGGCGGAACCAAATTCATGTATTTATAACTTCTCAATCAGCTAAAATTTAAAAGTTGCACCAATAAAAATGTAATGGATAATTTTAGAATAATGGTTAGATTTTAGAATAAAGGCCAAATGTTATAAAATAATCAAACATTTATCACAGTGCTATGTTGATACTTAACAAATATCATTTCTAGTTTCATTTAAATATCAATAAAATTTTACTATTTACAGTCTTTGTTTAAGGTAGACTAATTTCAGAGAGGAATTTATATTGTGAGTAATTTAACAGAATCATTCCATATCCTTAGTCCTGAAAAATAAAGCTCCCCAAATTATAGATAGATGGGATTTATAACTCAGGTCTTGAAATGTTAATGTACACATCAAAATCTGCAAACTCCAATATATAACCGCCTAACAAAGGTTTAATATTCAACGGTAGAAAATGGTAGAAGGGTAACAAACTGAATAAACACCACACACACACACACACACACACACACACATATATCCCTTTCTTGTAGAACAAATGAATAGGTATAAAAATAATAAGCCACTTTAAACTTGTGAAAAGTAGAATTTAAGACTTGAGCAAATCCATATGGTTGGTCAATCTGACTTATTTCATTACAAAATAATCATAAAGACTAAGAATTTTCATTCCAAAAAATTAAAATTATACTGACTGTGGCATGCATATTTAAGTAGTATTGAAAACTGCAGAAAAAAATCCATTTAAAAATATAATCTGCATTAAACAGACAGCAATATCAACAATTGTTTTAATGAACCACTGACATTTGCTTGCTAAAACCAGAAACATTTGGTTATCACACATGCTTTAGGTCTTGCCATCATCCAGTGTGAGAAAAATTTCTCTATTTTTTAATTGTCAAAAGAAGGGAAAAACTGTTATAACACTACAAGTATTTTCTACCCCTCAACAATGCGCTTAGTCGTCACTTAATGAAACCCACAGAAAAATAGTTGTTCACAACAATAATGCATTTTTATGTATTAATACATCTGTCACATCAGGGATGGATTTTTCTGTGTTGAATTCTTATACAACAATCTAAATAGTAAGGCTTAGTGTAGCCAAAATTAAAATAACTCAATTTTGCTAATCCATGAGATTTTTTTTTCATTTAACTTTAAAGAGAAGGATAATTACAAAGTTTAAGTAATAAATTATTTTGTTCCCTAAATTATATTTTTTAACATTGTATAAGATTTAGCAAATATCATTATTCCATTTTCCCTTTGTGTTCAGTAAACAAAAGTTGAGTTGGTTATAATTAGACAACATGAAGTAGTATGAAAATCCACCATCCACACTCTCCATCTCCCACAAATATTTCAGAGTTCGCACGCAGCTCTGCCTAATTCATTCGATGATTAAAATCCTCTGCTTGTGGTCAATTTAGGAAGGCTAAAATGACTAGTAATGAAGTGACAGGAAATCACATAGCCTTTAATCCCTTTAAAATTAAACCAACATGTTTAATTCAGCACAAATGCAAATGTCTACTTCTTTAAACCTCCAGAGCTAAAGAGATATTTTACCCCCCAAAACAAGTGAAATCAGGCTGAAGAGAACATTTACCACCACCAGAAAAATAAGAATCAAGGTGGCTTTTTTGCTATGTGTCTTTTCCTGCTAGTAGGCAAGTCAGATAGTGCCACTTAAACAGAGCAGACTAACTGGGATGTGTACTTTCACCGTAAATGCAAATATTTTTAAAGGTACCCCATTCCTGAAGTAAATGAATTCCTGAAGTAATGTCATGTAAAACTGCTTGTTTAAAAATAAATCCCGTTTTTCTTTGAACATGTAATGGTCTGCAATCGTATTTCTCAAGAATTACAACTGCCATTTAAATAGTTTTGAAAAGGAAATAAGAATAAACAAAACAGTGATTCACATCCTATGCCCCAAGCCCCCATCCATCTAGATTTGCTCAGTGGATTTAAATACAGTCTTAGTAAGGAACTCTTCAACATTATTTAGTCTTTATATCTTCAACTGGACTTTGATCATCTCCCCAGAAGTCTTTGAGTTGCAGTGTTAGCAATAGGTAATAATAATGATGATGTTAATACTCATCATCTCCAAAAGCTGAAGTTCAAATTAGATGAGGTAAGAGAGGATAACAGCCACCAAGAGCACAGAGCCTACCATGTAGAAGGTACTTGCTAAATACAACTTCCCTTTCTCCTTCACCTGGAACAAAACGGGAGGTTTTCATTTTCCACAAATGGAGCTTAACTAGAAAGAAGTGCCACCGGACACATTTTTCAGAAAAGGAACAACACTTTTGGAGAAAATAAACCACTTAAAATTGTTTTTAACTGATCTCATTTTGATTATATCACCATTGCTATCCCAAAGAAGTAGTCACTATGGAAGGCTGATAAGAGAGCCTTGCAATCCTCCAAAGACTCATCAAAGGGAAATCTGAGAACACTATGAAAAAAATAGAGCAATGCAAATATTCCTACAACCTAAGCATATTTGGAAAGTGACTTTCTTTTTTCTGCTTAACTGGAAACAATTTAAGTCCAAGTGTAAAAAAAAAAAAAAAAACGGATTTTTTTTGTTGTTGTCAACCAACTTATTTTGAATTGTTATTTACAGGAAGCAAACCAATGGGTGTTTTCTTCTTGTAACTTACCTAAAAACACAACTAATAAGCATAAAAATCATTGAAGGATATGTGTAATTTAAGCGCCCAAGAATGCTTAGAGGCAGTTTATAGCAATAATTACATCAACTATTGTAACTGTCAAGGGGATTACAATAAATATGTCGCCCTCCAATGTGAGTAATAAGAATGTCTCTGCCTCAGGCAATGATGTTACTATAGGTTTGCATATCTGCTGACCTAACTAATTTATCAGAATGTCCACTTCAATCACCTGCTTGTCCTCGGCTTTCAGATGCAGTATTTATACAAACACTGGTAATCTCTGAATCTTGTGAAATGGTCTTTCACATTCTCCACACTGCAAAAAGCTCACACTGTCTGTCATAACCTTAGAAATAGAAGATGCCATTATTGAAAGGTAATTGGAAACCAACTTAGCCAAATTCTTAATTTTTACATATTAGGAAACAGAGATTTCATTAACAGAAAAAAAGAGAAAAGATTAAGAGATGTGCTTAAAGAAATAACACGGAAACTTGGTGAAGAAAAATGACTCTGCCTCACTAAGTCCTGTTTCAAGCCCTAACCTTCAACTGTGTTGATAGCGTTGAGGGAGATATTGATATGGAAAGCTCCAGAAGCATATAAGGAGAAAGAAGCAAACCTTGGGATGTGCTCACCTCCTCACATCCTCCACAGATCCTTCGTGTCTCAGTGTCTGGATGATCTAAGCACCTCAGCAACATAAATTAGCTGAGAGGTAACCAACTGGATAAACTGTAGATTTAAGGTAGAATGTTTCTCCTTGTTTCTTATTTTCACAGTTTCTTCTTAATTATTCAAACACACCCAGTTGGCAGTGCCAGAGAAAAGCATCAGTGGGCTAAGCTAACGCAACTCACAGCAGCACATCTAATGCAAGACAAAATGTGGAAGGTTTCCCAGCCCAACTCCTAATCCATTCTGGAATGCTTGCTTCTCTACATCTCAGATTTATCTACAAACACCAAAGATTCTAATTTCTAACCTCTTGAAGATGAATAAAATGACTGAGAAATACTCATCATTTGTATGGTCATAAAAAGGGAAAACAATTTTTTCATTAGATGGCCTATTTAGGACAACCATTAGAAAGTGGCATGAAAGTCAAACTATTTGGAAGTTACGTTTCCTTATTAAAGAGCAAGAAAGAAAACAGTCTTGAAGATTACAGTCCAGATATTTTCCAAGTAGAAAAATGTTGGTTTCCATATAACATTAGCAAGTCAGAGAGCCATATGAATTGTAACAGGTAACAACTCCCCACCCCTAACTGAAAAAAAAATCAAAAGTGGTTATCTTATATTAATATAAATATGAAGAAAACAAATAATTTGAGATTCAGTAAATGATATATATCCTGAGTAATTTAAAATACCCTATTCTACTTTAGACATAATAACACTTAGAAACCTATTCATTTTGGTTCCTGCGGGGCCTTGGAACACATACCTTAAAAAAAATCCCACCAATAGAATGTTACTTATATATATTCCTGAAAAAAATGTTTCCTCAAAACTCTTCTCCCAATTTAAATTCTAAAATGCATGACTTGAAATTTTTGTTTATATTTCTAGTATCTATATCTATAAAGTTGGAAACCAGTTTTTCAAATGACTCTGAACAAGCCCTCAGAAACTAAAGAGCATAAACTTTCAGATTTATAAGTGTTATAACAAGTTTAATCACTTCAGTCTGTTAATGATTTATAGTGAAAACAACTCAAACTTCTGGTTGGTCTAGTTTTAACTCCTCTTAATTTTACACATTGTTTTATGAGCCCCAAAGGGTTAGGTAGGCATCTTACGGATCACTCCATTGCTAGCACCTCCCACAGCCTCTGTGGTTTGCGGTAGATGCTGTCTGATCTGAACTTACATGGAAAATTCAGCTGCGAATATTTTTACGCAATAGCAAAAACAATCAGCCTTTTTCATATCAAGGTGGGGATTCAGAAGCTAAATGAGAACATTAGGGGCATAAAATTAGTCTGCTTTAACTTTAATAACCAAACGGTGATTGAAAACATACAAATTTTGTGTTTGCAGGAATGAGGGGCTGGGATCACTAAGACTTAAAGGGTTTTTCTCCCCCACCCCGCGACCATGAGCACACAGCAAAACTAATAAAATTATGACCCAGAATTAAAAGGTCGCATTCATTTTCAAAGCATTCATTTAAAAGTACAGAAGCGTTCTTTAAAAATGCCCACATTTTTAAACATAGCAAGAATGTGGCTACCAAATATTAATCCTGAGGAATATGAATACACATTTACCTTCATAATTAGACCCAGCAGGTCAAATGTTAGCAAGGCCAACTGACCGAAATCACAAAGACTGATTGAAAATGACCAACAGAAAGTGTCTGTCCGGCTTGGGAGCCCCGCTTGTTCTCAGCCCAACCAGTGGTCAAACATCTGCAGGCAAAGAAATCTACACGCGCCAGCCGGGTATGGCAGAAATCAAACTTTTCCAAATAAGTTAGTTCCGTCTTGCCAATCTACACCCAACAGGTGTCAATACATGTCACCAGACAAAAATCTGGCGAGCCAGGTCTAGAGAAGCAATAGATGGTTGGCAGAGAAGCTGAAACGACTCGACCTCTACCAGGGTAATGAAAGCAAGTCGGGCCACTATTCTGACTGATCACTTGGCAGTGGGGTGGAGGGGTATGGAAATGGGAGAATCCCTGGATGAAGATCGGAAGGCGCGTGGAGATGTCCCGCCACTGGTGCCGCGGGGGGATTTCGGAGCATAGTCCCCGCACTCTTTCACGACCCCCGACCCCTGATCCCCGGGTTAGGACGGCAAGGGAGTGCGGCGATCAAGGCTGGGAGACCGCGGAGAGAAGGCGCGCGGTACCTGCTTGTCTAGCGCGTCTCGGACGCCTCCCGGCCCGGCGCCGGCCCTGGGTGGCGCGGGCGTTCGTTCGCAGCTGCAGCCCTCCAGGAGGTACATGCCCGCCGGGCGGCAGCTCTGCTCGCCCTCGAAGTAGAAGAGCACATTCTGGTAGAGGGCGAACCACTTCTCGTGCCAGCGGCTCGCCTCGGCCGTCTTCTTACTCAGGAAGCCGCGCTTGGTGCCCTCCTTGCGCGCCAGAAAGGCCAGGTACAGGGCGTGCCCCTCGTTGTAGCGCACGCTCTTCTGCATGGTGCGGGTGCGGAGGGCTCACGGGTGGCCGCCCGTCTCACCCCTGCCTCGCGGCCATGGCCCAGCCGGCTCCCTCGAGGGCGCGACCGCTCAGGTCCCGGCCGGCGAAGGGCGCCCCCTTTCCCCACGCCGCGCGCAGGGCACCCCGCCCGCTTTCGGGAGGCGGCGGCGCGCGGTGGCAGGGGCGCGGGCTGGGGCCGAGGCACGCTCTCCGCCCTGACCGCCACCCTCCCGGCCGAGCCCCCGGAGCCCCCCAAGCCCCCGACGCCCGCGTGGAGCGCGGCCCCGCGAGGGCGCCCGAGCCGGCCGCCGCTTCGCCCAAAGTTGCGGGAGCCGAGCCCCCGCGGCGGGCTGGGGCGGCAGCCGGGGAAGGACTGTCCTCGGGCAACGCGCTCCGGGAGACAGAAGGTAAAACGTCACGTGGGAGCTCAGCTGTAATCGGCTTGGAGACCGATTTAAAGGGCAAAGTCGGCGCGGCGCCGGCGGTGGCGCAGCCCGCTTGCCCCGGCGCGCGTCCCTCCCTCGCCCGCCCCGGCCCGGGCCGCTGCCTCTGCTCGGGCGCCCGCCGGGATGGGGCGGATCAGCGAGGTGGAGGCGCCCGGCCGCACCACACACCCGCTCACACGCGCTCGCACACTCGCGCACAACGCGCGCACACACACACGCACACCCACACACACGCAGACCAGTACATTCACCCAGATCCACAATGCACACACTCAGACGCACAAAAATACACTCACAAATGCACACAAACACAATGCGCGCACATATGCACAAAAACACACGCGCACACACTCATGACACACAAATACACATTCTCACAACGCTCACACTCAACACACAGTCACAACGCACAAATACATATAGACAAATACACCCACAATGTGCGTTCCCGCGCACAAAAATAAAACCCACATTCAGATACACACTTAAGGAACTATACACATGCACGCAGTGATATGCTCACTTACACACACATTCACACACAACCCACACATTCACTCAAACCCACATTCAAACATACATTCATACACACATTTACACTCATACAGTCACACAAACAGCACACATATACTCACACGTTCACAATCATACAGACTCATAAGCAGATAATCAAACACACACAGATGAACACACATATGTACATTCACAAATTCATCCAAAAATACACACACACAAAGCACTCACACGTATTCGCACGAATCCACACACTTTCACAAACCCACTCACACATACACACACACTCACATGCCACATCCATAAGTACGTTCCCATGGCAGTAGGTAGAGTCACAGAGTGGCTTTGCATAGCCCGCATCCTTGGCTTTTCTGCTTGTACCTGCATTGTAGTATTTAAAACTGCCGGTAAAGGTTAAGGAGAGTGGCCCAAGTGTTCCCGGAAAGGCATCAGATGCCGAAGGTTCTTTCGGAATGCCTGTTATTTCACAGTGGTAAGATGCTAAATTTTAAGTGCCGAGTTTTCAACCTGGAAAAAAATACCCAAATAAGGGACACTTTGCTGCCCAGGGCAGAATCCATCCCCAAAGGCCAGCTGTCACAGGCTCATCGTTTGTAGGACTGGATTCATTTGATTAACAAATCTGACAGGTACAACCAGAAAACCAAGAGCCACCCCCCGCCCCAACCCCATGCTGTAAAATGTAAGTGGAAAAGAAATAATGTAGCCAGCAGCTGTGAGAGAAAGCCAGTGAAACCCCCGGGGAGGGCCTATATTTGATTCTGCTATACACATTTTTTATTCTCCCCAGTCATTTATCACTAAAACGGAGTGCCATCATAAAATGTTTATTGTTAAAAGTAAATAATAATGCTTTTCTGGGTGATGAGTCTACGACAATACACCTGTCTTGTACTGCCAGTTGTGTGTTCATGAATTGGTAGCCCCAGGGGTTCTGCCTGTTTCATAAGTGCTGTTTCTGCAGAATATTTTAACTCTGCCTCACTGAGCAGCTGAGTGGGTTTTTTTTTTCCTTTTACCTTTTAAAAAAATTTTCACTTTTAACAACTATATAGTAGGGAAATTGCCATTTTGAAATTACAGCGTGAGAACAGTGGTCATTTCTCTTTACGTTTTTAAAAATATCTAAAGGACAGTGCTGTGCTAAATTGGGTTTAACCCAGCTGGAAGCTTGCATTGTTCTTCAGAGAAGACACAAGTATAGAGACAGTAAGTAAATGTAGGCAACATTTTGGAGCCAGATTCTAGATGCAGAGGAGCTGGTGATTGCCTCAGGAGGCCTCTTATTTCTTTCTCTGTGGTCCAATCCCAGCTGTGAGAACCGTAAGTGAGTAGACACCTGTGTGGTTGATAAGCTCCATTTTTTTTAGAAGAAACCAGTAAGAGTGTGAAATCAGCACAAAAACTATTTTGCCATGAGTAGTCAAACCTTCTAACGCACTTGAGTTTTTTCAGATGTGAAAGATTCTCTTCTTCAATAAGCAATGTCTCACTTACCATCTCTGTCTCCTTAAATGTGCTTTTCATTTGAACCACCTGAAATATTCACAACCTCTTGTCTGACATCACTTCCTACCACGGAAGGTTATGTGGCCCTTATATGCCACCCCACCCTGCTCTGCCCCTGGACAATGAGAGAAAGGAGTGCTTGTTTCCTGCAAAATTTGGCTGGTGATTACTGTGGGTTTTGATTATGGAAATTCACTGCAAGAACCATTTATTGATCACTAGTTTATGTCCTCAACACTATATTTAGGTGATGTAGAGCATATAGAGAAAAAGCATTGCATGTGTTCCTGGTGTGCTCAGTGTAAGAGGAAGAGAATTTCTTTCTTTCTTCTTTTCTTTCCCTTCCTCCCTCTCTTTCTGTCTCTTTCTCTCTCTCTTTTTCTTTCTTTTTTTCTTTAGAGAGAGGTTCTTCCTCTGTTGCCCAGGCTGAAGTCATAGCTCACTGCAGCCTCAAACTCCTGGGCTCCAGCAATCCTCCTGCCTCAGCCTCCAGCGTAGCTAAGACTATGAGTGTGCACCACCACACCTGGTTAGGTTTTGTTTACTTTTTGTAGAGACAGAGGTCTCACCATGTTACCCAGGCTGGTCTCAAACTCCTGGTCTCAAGTAACCCTCCTGCCTTGGCCTCCCAAAGTCCTGGGACTGTAAGTACGACACCACTCAGCCAGGAAGAAGATTAATGTTTAGGTGCTTCTTCTCACCTGTCTGTTTCTCAAGTGCAGGGCTATCTCCATAATCCCTGTAGCACCCAGTAGGAGAGTTTATATGCAGTAGGCATACAAGTTTTTCAGACAATTATTTTCTAAATTAATTTCTTATTTGGTCATTGAATTGTTAAAGAGGGCATAAGCATTTGCAAATATTAGATCATTCTGCAAGATTGTAAGAGATGAAAACAACCAGACATTCCTGGACAGTCTAGAGAAGCTATCTCTATTAGGTGTCTGATGGGCACCTGGGGGCCTTTAGTCTCCATTCATATGGAAACCGCATCCCTGGAATGGTGCCATCCTGAAACACAAAGGATCAGGAGGTTATGTAAATAAGAATGCTTTCCCCCAGCTGATCAAATAGATTGCCAAAAAGAGACTGCGTTCCAAGTGGATGGGAACAAGCTTCTCTGAATTCATTGTTTTTCCTTCTTGCATTGCATGGATTCTTTCTTGAGCGGGCCAGTTTAAAAAATTTTTTTATGGGCAACAAAGCATATGATCACAGTGCAAGTGGCCTCTTTCCCCTTTTCTAGATAAGTTAAGAGGGGAAAAATAGCAATGAGCTGCCATATCTGGAAACTCTACTAAATAGAGAGGGAGACATTATTCAGATAATTTGATGAGAAAAGGAAGGAAGGGAGGGAAGGAGGGAAAGAGGAAAGAAAGGACGGAAGGAGGGAGGAAGGAAAGGTGGGAGGGGAAATTTTATCTGAATTGTCTAAAGCTTTGAAGTTTAGGGGAGTGGGGAGTGCACAACCTAACCTACAGCTTTTCAAAATCCCTAACTCATGCCTTATTATTGAGATGCACAAGGTAGGTTTTAATTTTTTTTCTTTCTCCTAAACTCTGTTTTGTTAGTTAAATGTAAATGGGCTGCATGAGTTTCTGCAAGGACTTTTCCCTGTGGTTTCTATAATTCAGAAATGCATCTGCACTGGGTTCTTTGAGGAAGATTATGTCAAGCAAAGCTGTCAGAGGCATTTGAACCAAAGCAACTCCATCTTAAATAGGAGCCAGGTAAAATGAGGCTGAAACCTACTGGGCTGCATTCCCAGACAGTTAAGGCATTCTAAGTCACGGGATGAGATAGGAGGTCAGCACAAAATACAGGTCACAAAGACCTTGCTGGTAAAACAGCTTGCAGTAAAGGAGCCACCAAAACCAAAATGGCAACGAGAGTGACTTTGGTCATCCTCACTGCTACGCTCCCACCAGCACCATGACAGTTTACAAATGCCATGGCAATGTCAAGAAGTTACCCAATGTGGTCTAAAAAGGGGAGGCATAAATAATCCACCCCTTGTTTAGCATGTCATCAAAAAATAACCATAAAAATGGGCAACTAGCAGCCCTCGGGACTGCTCCGTCTATGGAGTAGCCATTCTTTTATTTCTTTATTTTCTTAAACTTGCTTTCACTTTGCACTTCGGACTCGCCCTGAATTCTTTCTTGTGAGAGATCCAAGAATCCTTTCTTGGGGTCTGGATTGGGACCCCTTTCCTGTAACAAAGCCACGGTATTACCAAGATCCTTTTCTTGGCCTGACAGAGATCACTTGGGGAATTGTCATTTTGATGGCTTGTAGATGTGGAGAATAATACATTTAATAATGCAGACTCACCAAGAATCCCAGATTGTTTCTACAGGATACAGTGTTACCAGTTCTGGCATATATGTGATTCTGTATCGTCTCTTGATACTTAATTAGTAAAGCCAGGTTCTTCCCAAAGTAGGTAAAACCCAAAAGGATTATTCCTTCCTTGTTTCCAGTATTATTTTGACCAAAAAGAATTCCTTATTTACGAAATACTAGAATGAACTACTTAGAGCTAATAAAACCATTTATCTGGTGTCCTTATGATGTTTCAACTAACTTAATGTTCTAGATACCTAAAGCTTGTCCTTCAAACACCAAAGATAAATGAGCTGTACATCTCTACAGTCTAAAAAGTGAAGAAAAGTTAGCATCTTCTTGATTTAAGGTCACTATTCTAAATACAATGTGTCTAGGAGCTAGACCACAGCTATTGCTAGCCTCTACTCTTTTATGCAAATTAGAAAAAGGCACACCCTCTGGGAGGATGAATTAGAGAGAGCCTTGAGGTGCACACAGCCTTGAGAACATGATCCTGATGAGTGGAAGACATGACACCTTCATGTGACTAAAAGGTGCCCCTCCCACTGGATGGCTACAGCTCTGTGCAGGGAGCCCTGTGCAGTGACCAACCTGTGCAACTGAACACAACAGCTTGTGCTGTGTGCCTCTCCATGGGTGGCCACGAACAGCTGTGCCTTTAGAGTTTCTATAGCTGTTCCACAAACCCAACCACATCCTTCACCCTTTCTCCATCCTAACCTTCTAATTGTCATCTTCTGGTTTCTTGAAGACTTAGGCTGTGAAGCTTTTAAGAACTTTGTGAAACAAAATATAACTTTATTAAACATAAAAATGAGAAGATCTTGGAGAGTCCTCTAGAGAGTGAAGTGTGTAATCTAGCTAGGAATACACGGGAATTGTTTTGACCGCTAGAGATGATTTCCTTTTGGCTTCTCAGCTATGCTCTGAACATGTAAGGTCTGACTACATGAATGTAATTATTCACATTATATACAGTAGTATAAATTATGCATGCATTACTTTTATACTGTAGTGTCACCACAAAAAGTATAGGTTATGATATACAAGGAATTTTAGAGACCCAAGAAAATACTCATGATTTAGTGGTAGCAAAAACCCCTTTCTATTCCCCTGCTTCCCTTTATAGCAAAACTTGCCCTTTATAACATCTCTCTACACACTGGGTCTACTTCCTTCTCCCCATTTTCTCCTGAACTACTTCATTCAGTCTTTTCATCCCCACCACCCCACTGAAACAATCCCCACGGTCACGGTCACCTGCAGCCCTCACAATGCCAAGCTCGGTGGTCAGTTTCCAGTCTGCACATTGACATCGCAGCAGCGTTTGATACAGCTGAACACTCCCTCTTTCTTGAAACAGTCTTCTCACTTAGCTTCTGGGACACCACACTCTCCAGCCCCTTCCTGATTCTCCTGCTGTGTCTTCATTTTCTCGTGGCTGTCCCCCTCCTCTTTGCAGCCTCTGAATAGTATTTCACCCCAGGGCCCTCTCCTGGGATGTCTTCTCTTCTTTATCTACGTCATTTTATCCACTCCATGGCTTTAAATAAGTCTCTCCACCCCTCTCCTTTTCTGAAATGCAGACCTGTGTGCTGCCTACTCAACATCTCCTCTTGACTATCTAGTAGGCATCTCAAACTCAACGTGTTCAAGACTGAATTTCCCTGCAAAACAACAACCGTTCATCCCATAGTCTTCCTCATCTCAGCATATGGCAACCCCATCCTTCCTTTTCTTAAGTCAAAAACTTGAAGTCATCTATGAATCTTTTAATCTTCTCTCACCCCAGTCAGCTCTACCTTCAAAGCATATACTAAATTAAACAATTTCTGACAAGCCCCATTGCTACCCCCATCCAGCCCATCGCCACTTCTCACCCGGACTACTGGAGTAGTCTCCCAGCCGTCTCCCTGCATTCACTCTTACTCTCCTACTGTCTGTTCCCCATTGAGCAGCCAATGAGTACCTTGAAAACATAAATCACTATCGTGCCTCTTCTCTGCTCAACACCTTCCGACATCTTCCCATTGTACTAGAGTAAAACCCTATCCCTTTTTCTGCGTGACCCTATCCTCCTTTTCCTCTGTAGCACCTATTGCTCCCTGACATTCTAGTATGTACGCTTAATTGCTTGATAGCTTCTGTCTCCCTCACTGTTATATCCTCAGCACCTAGAACATTCCTGAATATTACTCATAGTAAGACTCCATGAACATCATCTGTTGAATAAATGCTAGAAAAGAATGACACCCTGTCAATTCAAGAAACTTCCTTTTTTTTTTTTTTTTTTTTTTGAGAGAGTCTTGTCCTGTCGCCCAGGCTGGAGTGCACTGGCACGACCTTGGCTCACCACAACCTCTACCTCCTGGGTTCAAGTGATTCTCCTGCCTCAGCCTCCTGAGTAGCTGGGATTACAGGTGCGTGCCATAATTTTTGTATTTTTAGTAGAGACAGGGCTTCACCACATTGGTCAGGCTGGTATCAAACTCCTGACCTCGTGATCCGCCTGCCTCTGCCTCTCAAAGTGCTGGGATTACAGGCGTGAGCCACTGTGCCTGGCCAATTCAAGAAACTTCTTTTCCACATCAAACATTTGAACCTTAAATACTTTCCCGGACCAGCCCTTATACTTTCTAACCTGCTCCTTGACTTTCTTTTATCCCTTTTTCTCATGGAATTTTACAATCCGCCCCCTCCCCAAGTTCAGCCTCTGGAGGAATTTAGAGCTTCCCTCAGAGCTCCTTGTGATTCTAGAGTGTGATGGAGACTGTGAAGTGCTGCTACGGTCTCCTCCTTCAGAATGAGAGACTTATTCACCCTCCTCACCTCATTATTCCACGCTCTACTACTAGAAGTTCTACTGGCAGTCAGCCCTCTCTGTGATTGTTCTCCGCAGAAGACAGCCACCTCACCAATATCGTGTCTCCCCTTTCTGAGGAAGCCCAGAGCTGATGACTGGCCACATGGATATAAAACGCACAACCCCCTCAGGGGAACTCCGACTCGGGCATCTCTGAAGGACTATGGGGTCCAGTGCAGCACAGAGTGGGACATTACTTTCTGCTGGGAAGACCCACTTCCCAATCAAGGGAGCATTTGGTCTGAGTCCTGAAGGGTGGTTGGTTAAGTGGCAAATACGCAGAGCTGGAGAATGAAGGATTTTTTTTTTTTAATACTTTAAGTTCTAGGATACACGCGCACAATGTGCAGGTTTGTTACATATGTATACATGTGCCATGTTGGTTTGCTGCACCCATCAACTCATCATTTACATTAGGTATTTCTCCTAATGCTATCCCTCCCCCAGACCGCCACCCCCTAACAGGCCCGTGTGTGATGTTCCCTGCCTTGTGTCCAAGTGATCTCATTGTTCAATTCCCACCTATGACTGAGAACATGCAGTGTTTGGTTTTCTGTCCTTGTGATAGTTTGCTGAGAATGATGGTTTCCAGCTTCATCCATGTCCCTGCAAAGGACATGAACTCATCCTTTTTTATGGCTGCATAGTATTCTATGGTGTATATGTGCCATATTTTCTTAATCCAGTCTGTCATTGATGGACATTTGCGTTGGTTCCAAGTCTTTGCTATTGTGAACAGTGCTGCAATGAACATACGCATGCATGTGTCTTTGTAGTAGCATGATTTATAATCCTTTGGGTATACACCCAGTAATGGGATTGCTGGGTCAGATGGTATTTCTAGTTCTAGATCCTTGAGGAATCGCCACACTGTCTTCCACAATGGTTGAACTAATTTACACTCCCACCAACAGTGTAAAAGCGTTCCTATTTGGGGAATGAAGGATTTTTAACTAAGGAAGCTATGAGAATGAAAGACCAATAACAGAAAAGTACAGGGTAGAGGAAATGTGGGAGTTTATCGTGGTTTGAGAGAAGAAAGTATGATGGGGTATGATGAGAGACGAAGGCATAAATGGAGGTAGAGATCAGATCACGGTGGCCTGCAAGGTCCTATATACAAGTAGTCAAAATGGCACGACAGGTTTTTGAGTAGGGAAGCATAGTGGCCTTGTATCGTCTTGCACCCCTTCCTTTTTCCCCTTCTGGCCACAGTCCTGCCCTTCAGACTGTCTGGTTCAAAATGGAGCTGCCACCTTTTTACAGGCCCCACCTTCCTGGTCACAGTGATTGGCCTGGGAGTGGGTGCCTGATTTGGCTCGATCAAAATGAGCTGTTTCCTGGGATATTTGAACTAAAGACCTGCAAGATCTAGTCTCAGTTCGTCTCAAAGCTGCATGTTGTCCAGTGTAACCATAGGAACTGCCGAGATTGTATGAGATCATGGGCTCTGGAATCAGACAGTGTGAATTCCAATCCCTGCTCTATTACATATTCATTATGAAACACTGAACAAACCACTTAATCTCTTACAGGCTCAGCTTTCTCATCACTGAACTGGAGATACAGGTAATAGTAATATCTACCCCTGGAGGTATTTTTAAATACTTCCACAGTACCTGACACATGGTAAGTTTTAACAATGCTGATGGAGGAAACATTTGGATGTTTCCAGCCAAATTGGAGGAATCAACGAGTCTTGTCTACTGATTAGATATAGAGGTCGGAAGATGGAGGATGGAGGTGAAGCCAAGATGGCTCTAGGTATCTGGCCTGAGCAAGAGAACTGACAACAGTTGGTATTTGGGTTTGACTTTAAGGCAACTGTGGGCTATCTAGATGGAGAGAGGTACAGTGGCATCTTGGAATTTCTAAAATAAAATACATATATAATATCTTTTAAAAGTCACCTGCCTGGAAATGGAGACAAATCCTTTACTTGGTGATTTATGTACATTTGATTGTCACATCCACCTCACAAAGTAGGTATTATTATCATGCCCATTTTATAGAAGAAAAACAGGTTCAGAGAAGGTAAGTAAATTCCCAAATGGTAGAGCTTGTGAGTCTCAGAGGCAGGATTTGAACCCGGGCCTGTCTGACCAGAGATCCATCCTCTTTATTATAGAGTGTTTCTCCTGTGTTGCCTGGAAGTGTGAGTTAAAGCTGAGAGCATGTGCCACGTGCTCCAGCCCTAACTCTTGTCATTTATTATATTGGACAAATTACTTATTTATGCCTCAGTTTTGATGTTAGAAGTGGAGGTAATAATAGGACTTTCTTCCTAGGAGTTCATGAAAATTTAATAGTTAATATGTCCAGAGTGCATAGAACATGGTCTATCACATACTAATGACATCATTAAATGGGACAGGATGGGGCCTTATTTATTTATTTATTTAATTTGTGAGACAAGGTCTCACTCTGTTGCCCACGCTGGAGTACAGTGGCACAGTCTTGGCTCACTGCAGCCTCGACCTTCCCCAGGCTCAAGTGATCCTCCCACCTCAGCCTCCTGAGTAGCTGGGACTACAGGCAAGCACCACCATGCCTGGCTAATTTTTGTACTTTTTGTAAAGACAGGGTTTTGCCATGTTGTCCAGGCTCGTCTCAAGCTCCTGGGCTCAAGCAATCTGCCCACCTCGGCCTCCCAAAGTGTTGGGATTACAGGAGTGAGCCACCACATCTGGCCCAGGGTGGGACTTTAAACAGAAAAAGGACGTGAGCATGGAGGTCTGGCCTGAGCAGGAGTGAACAATGCTACATTGAGGAGAGAACATTAAAGGAGACCCAGCTCTTGGAGTGAGGCCTTAAGCTTCGGGAGTTAAAACAATGACCTCCCATTAAAATCCTTGGAGTCACAGGGAGAAACAGATTTCTAGAATTGGACCTAAATCTGTTCATTCTTATTTTTCCTATTTTTGGCTACCTGAAGAAACCAACGATATTTGTTCCCTGGGTATTTTGAAGTTCACCATAATAATACCACTCGGTTTAGAAAACTGTGTATTCAGTTCCTCAGAGAATGGATTATCTAATTACGTGTCTGTGTTGACATGGAACAGGTAGTCCAATCCACGAAAGTGTGAGAACCATGAGCCTAGTCTCGACCTCAGGAGTCGCCTGAGGAAACTGATGCTAAAAATCCAAGTTGCAAATCAAAATATTAGAAAAATCAACCCATGCTCTAGACTTGGAAGCCCGACACTTAGATCATCTCTCTCTGAGCAGAGCCAGCTGTTGGCCCCCATAGGTGAGTGTCAGTGACATTCTGACACAGGAAAGGTCAACAGGTGCCCCAGGACCACATCCACCTGGTTAGAAGCTCTGCTGGGTTTGGTCTGGGAGACACCCGCTGCCTCAAGAGAATTTGCTACAGGGAAAGCCCCCTGGGTAACCATGAAGATGTGGTATGTTATGTCAGCATGAAGATAGACGATATTGTAGAAGACCTTATGGGGTTTGTAATGGGGAAAGTGGGCAGGGGAGGTGGGAATAAATATTGCAACAAAGTACAAAGTATCTTTTCTCTCTTGTGTGTGTGGAAATGTGCTCTTTGGGGCATTAAAATCCTACCAGTGTACCCCCATGCCCTTCCAAGATGAGCTCAGGGAGACGTATTTTTGTGTTGCAGTCAACAGGCTGATCATCATCATCATGGATCATGTACTTAAGGCTGAAAAACAGCAGCCTTCTCTATCCCATCATAGAAAGGGCATTTTGAACCACAAAGGCTATGTCCTTGGTAATAAACATCAGAAATAACCATTTGAATAAATTACATGTGTGTAACGTGATTTTACAGAATGCTTCCACATGTGTTACTATCTCATTTAATTCCATTTTTGTACAAATGTGTTATACACTTGGGTAATTCTCTGAATTCTCTGCATTTCACGCATTTGGAGTAGTGGCAGGGATGTAATGGCACTCAGATGACATCAGGGCCTGTTTGCTTTATGGCAGTAATGAGCATTTGTAGGGCATTTCACAGTTTATGTAGAGCTTAAATACATTTATTAGACCTCATTTGATCCTCACAGTAACTTTATGAGGTAAGATGGATATTGTTCCTATCATAGACTTTAATGCATAATATTAACTGTCTTTGCTTCTCTGCATCTAACTCTAGCCTGCAAGTTCCACAAGGATTATAGCTTTTCGATATATTTTTCACTGTTTCATCACAGTGCTCAGTAACTCTTTGTTTAATTGACTTTGATAGTATTATAATTGCCCCCATATTTGTGATCAATGAAGAAACTGAGGCTTTCAGAAGGATTTATCTTGCCCAAGGTCACACAACTGGGAGTGAAAGCCCTTGAATTCACATCTTGTCACTGTCACTGCCTGTCCAAATGGTCACAAATTGAGGCTATCTGGCTGGTAAGAAGTCCCTTTATCCTGCTATAATTTTCTTGGTGGCTCTGTGTCATTATGCTGAACTCAGTTTCCCCTCAAGCAGGTGAAACTGCAGATGGCATAGGGCACATAGCTGCAGACCTTTGCTCAGACTGGACTCTGAAAGATTTGAAACCTTAGGGAGAGAGGTGGAAGGGAGTTGGGGAGGCAGTGGCAATGATTTGAAAACTATAACCAATTTTCTCTCTCCTAGGAGTTGGAGACTTGGAATCCCCTTTGGTGCAGAAACTATTCCTTCATGAGAAGAAGTCCTTAAATAGGCTCTTTAGGTAAGAGATATAAGAGATATAAAGCAAATGCCCTGTAGGAAAAAACTGTGAAGGAATCCAAATATAGGTATTTTGGCTCAGAAACATGTTTCTGTTTTGTAATACATGTTATTATGTGCATAGCTCCTTGATGGAGAGCAATTTATTTTTCTCCTGGCAGGGACTGGTGAAATATATAAATGAAAACACTACTCTTG
The DNA here is from genome assembly GCF_028858775.2 of Pan troglodytes. Taxonomy (NCBI): domain Eukaryota; kingdom Metazoa; phylum Chordata; class Mammalia; order Primates; family Hominidae; genus Pan; species Pan troglodytes. The sequence continues at coordinate 35,113,089 of NC_072402.2, forward strand.
TTTCTTGGCATGGAGAGGACTATATTTGCCAACCTCCCTGCCATTTGGCCTAAGGGATGTAGGCAGACATGGTGGGCAACTCCTTATTAAAGATCCGGTCATAATCATCTCTGCCGTCTCTTCTTTTTCTTGAAAAGACAGGAGGCCACATGTTGAAGGCAGCAGGGTCACAAGATGGAAGAACCAGGGTCCCAGCATCATCGCTCCCTGCTTCAAGCTACCAGGGGCAGCCTAACCCACATGGCATTATGACATAAGAAACAAAGTAACTATTGTTTTATTAAATCAATGAGATATTGGGCTTCTTGTTATAGCAACTAGTATAAATTGCCCTGACTGATACATTATGGATTTAGAGTGCACTGTACTACAACTGTTTGTTGTATTTTCAAAATTGTGGTATAACTGACTTACAATAAACTTCATATATTTAAAGAGTACTATTTAATAAGTTCAACATATTCATATATCCATGAAACCATCACCACAATCAAAATAAGACACATTTCCATCAACTGAAAAAGTCTCCTCATTCTCCTTTGAAATCTCTTCTTCCACAACTACAAACCACTGCTCAAGGAAATAAGAGAGGACACAAATGGAAAAACATTCCATACTCATGGATAGGAAGAATCAATATCATGAAAATGGTCATGCTGCCCCAAGATTCAATGCTTGGGGCATTATAGATTCAATGCTATTCCCATCAAACTACCATACATGTTCTTCACAGAATTAGAAAAAAACTACTTTAAAATTCATATAGAATCAAAAAAGAGCCCATATAGCCAAGACAATCCTAAGCAAAAAGAGCAAAGCTGGAGGCATCACACTACCCAACTTCAAACTATACTACAAGGCTACAGTAACCAAAACAACATGGTACTGGTACAAAAACAGACACATAGACCAATGGAACAGAATAGAGATCTCAGAAATAAGACCACACATCTACAACCATCTGATCTTCAACAAACCTGATAAAAACAAGCAATGGGGAAAGGATTTCCTATTTAATAAATGGTGCTGGTAAAACTGGCTAGCCATAGGCAGAAAATTGAAACTGGACCCCTTTCTTACACCTTATACAAAAATTAACTCAAGATGGATTAAACACTTAAACGTAAAACTCCAAACCATAAAAATCCTAGAAGAAAATCTAGGCAATGCCATTCAGGACATAGGCATGGGCAAAGATTTCATGACTACAACATCAAAAGCAATTGCAACAAAAGCAAAAATTGACAAATGGGATCTAATTAAACTATAGAGCTTCTGAAAGAAACTATCATCAGAGTGAACAGACAACCCTACAGAATGGGAGGAAATTTTTGCCATCTATCCATCTGTCAAAGGTCTAATACCCAGAATCTACAAGAAACTTAAAGAAATTTACAAGAAAAAACACACAACCCCATTAAAACGTGAGTAAAGGATATGAACAGACACATCTCAAAAGAAGACATGTATGTGGCCAACAAACATGGAAAAAAGGCTCAACATCACTGATCATTAGAGAAATGCAAATCAAAACCACAATGGGATACCATCTCATACGAGTCAGAATGGCAATTATTAAAAAGTCAAGAAACAGATGCTGCCAAGGCTGTGGAGAAATAGGAACACTTTTACACTGTTTGTGGGAATGTAAATTAGTTCAACCATTGTGGAAGACAGTGTGGCGATTCCTCAAAGATCTAGAACCAGAAATACCATTTGACCCAGCAGTCCCATTACTGGGTATACACCCCCCAAAATATCAGTCATTCTGTTATAAAGGTACATGCACGCGTATGTTCATTGCAGCACTATTCACAATAGCAAAGACATGGAATCAACCCAAATGCCCATCAATGATAGACTGGATAAAGAAAATGTGGTACATATACACCATAGAATACTATGCAACCATAAAAAGGAGTGAGATCATGGCCTTAGCAGGGATATAGGTGGAGCTAGAAGCCATTATCCTCAGCAAACTAACACAGAAACAGAAAATCAAACACCACATGTTCTCATTATAAGTGTGAACTGAACAATGAGAACACACGGATGCAGGGAGGAGAACAACACACATTGGGGCCTGTCGGGGAGGCAGAGGGAGGGAGAGCATCAGGATAAATAGCTAATGCATGCAGGGCTTAATACCTAGGTGATGGGTTGATAGGTGCAGCAAACCACCATGGCACACGTTTATCTATGTAACAAACCTGCACATCCTGCACATGTACCCCAGAACTTAAAATAAAATAAAGAAATCTCTCCTTCCCACCTTTTCCCCCCCATCACCCCATGCAACCATTGGTCTACTTTGTCACTGTGAGTTAGTTTGCATTTTCTAAAATTTTATATAAATGGACTCATACACTATGCACTCTTTTTGACTGGCTTATTTCATTCAGCATAATGATTTTGAGATTCATCCATTTTGATGAGTGTAGCATTAGTTTGTTCATTTTCATTGCTGAATCATATTCTATTGTATTGTATTCTATTGGGTGGACACACCACATTTGTGTATCCATTCACCTGCTGATGGACATTTGGGTTATCCTTTGGGTTATCCCAAGGATGCTAAGATTTTCCTTATTTTTTTTAGAAGTTTTCTGATGTTAGCTCTTACATTTCAGTCCTGTGATTCAGTGGCGTAAGGTATGAGCTGAAGTTCACGTTTTTGCATAAGGCTATCCAACCATTTCAGCACCATTTTTTGAAAATAACATTTTTTCCCTAATTGCCTTGGCATCTTTGTCAAAAAAATCAATTGGCTGTACATGTATGGGTGTATTTTTGGACTCTATTCTATTCCTTTGATTTTTTAAATATATATATGTATATATGTGTATATATATTTATATATATGTGTGTGTGTGTATATATATATATATATATTTTTTTTTTTTTTTTTTGAGACAGAATCTCGCTCTATCACCCAGGCTGAAGTGCAGTGGCTTGATCTCAGCTCACTGCAACCTCTGCCTCCAGGGTCAAGCGATTCTCATGCCTCAGCCACCTGAGTAACTGGGACTACAGGCATGTGCCAAAAAAATGCCCAGCTAATTTTTGTATTTTTAGTAGAGACGAGGTTTCAGCATGTTGGCTAGGCTGGCCTCAAACTCCTGGCCTCTAATGATCCACCCACCTCGGCCTCCCACCACGCCCAGCTGATGTATAGCTTTACATATGTACCAATCCACACTGATAATATATCTTTACACCAACATCACACTGTTTTGATCATATTAACTTTCTGAAAAGCCTTAAAATCAAGTAGCTTAAGACTTTCAACTTAGTTCATTTTCAAAATTATTTTGGCTATACTAAGTCTTTTGTATTTTCATATACATTTTAGTTTCAGTTTGTAAATTTCTAACAACAACAACAACAAAAAATCTTAGCTAGACACAGTGGTGAGCACCTGTAGTGCCAGCTACTCAAGAGTCTGAGGTGGAAGGAACGCTTGAGGCTAGCAGTTCAAGACTGGCCTGGCTAGCATAGACCTAGTCTCTAAATAAATAAATAAATTATAAATGAATAAATAAAATAAAAATTAAAAATTTTGCTGGGGTTTAAATTAGGACTGGGTTGAACCATCGGTCAATTTTAGAAGAACTGACATTTTAATGATATTGAATCCTCTGATCCATAAGCATGGCTTATCTCTTCATTCGTTTAGGTTTTCTTTTAAGTTCTCTCAGCTGTATTTTGTAGTTTTCAATGTACATATCTTGCACGACTTTCACTAGACTTATCTCTACATAATTCATATTTTTTGTGCAACAGTAAATGGTATGTTTTAAGTCATTTCATGGTTGTTCATTGACAGTATTTAGAAATGACATTGATTTTGATATATTGATCTTGTACTATACAACCTTGCTAAATTCACTTTTATAAATTCTTATAACTTTTTTGTAGATTAAGATTTTCTCACAGGCAATCATGTTGTTTGCCAATAAAGATAAAGATAGTTTTATTTCTTCCTTTTATATCAGTATACCTTTTATTTCTATTTCTTCCCTTTTGCTAGGACCTCCAGAAAAAAAAAACAGTTAAGTAGAAGTAGTGAGTGTGCATATCCTGCTCGTTTCTAATCTTAGTAGAAAATTCAGTCTTTTCATGATTATGATGTTAGCTGGATGTTTTTCATAGATGCCCTTAATCACATTGAAAAAGTCCCTACTATTCCTGGTTTTTTGGGGGGGGGTTGATCATGATTGGATGTTTAATTTTGACAGAAGGTTTTTTGATGTTCATATGGTTTTCCTTTTTTAATATTTTAGTGTGGTAAAGTAATAATTGATTTTTCAGTGTTAAACCTTGCATTCTTGGGGATAAACTCTATTTCATTATGATGTCTTATCTGCTGCTAATCCCCATTCAGTGTATTTTTCATCTGAAACATTATTCTTTCATCACCAAAATTTTGATTTGGGTCTTTTGTCTTCCATTTCCCTCTTCATCATGCTCATGCTTTCCTCTCCCTTCTATAGCATATAGGGGATACTTATAAAGGCCATTAATGTCTTTGTCTACTAATTTAGTCATTTTTGTCATTCCTGGGTCTGCTCTTATTGGTTGCATTTCCTCCCGGCCATAAGCCACATTTTCTGCTTCTTTGCTATTTTTGGTTAGGTGACAGACATTGTGAACTTTACCCTTTGGGTTCTGTTGTTGTTTGTTTGTTTGTCATAATACAGTCCTTTAAATATTTTCAACTTTGTTCTGAGACTCAGCTAAGCAAGTTGGAAATGGTTTTGTCCGTTTGAGGCTTGTTTTTCAGCTTTCCCAGGTGAGTCCAGAACAGTCTAGTTTGGTTTGGCCCATCCATCTCAAGGCTCTACTTTGTAGTCCATGTGCTAGGAGACCTTTCCATTCTGACTACTAAGAGCTGGTGTAAGCTCTGAAGATCGTTCCCTCTGCTTCTTTCTGGAGGTTCTTTTTCTGGCCATAGCAATTTTCTCACTTGCATTAGCTGATTTAGACTCAGCTAGACTGTGGGAGAACCTCTTGCAGAGTCAGAGCATTCACTTTATTCAGCCGTCTCCTTTCCAGCAATCTGTCCTGTGTGTTCTAGCCACTGGCCTCCCCAAACTCTACACTTTGTCTCTTCAACCCAGAGAGGCCATCAGCACCTCTTTGATTCTCCTGCCCAGTGCTGCAGCCTGATTACTCTGCCCAGCCTTGAACCGGGGCACTTGGAGGGCTCATCTTATCTGCTTCCTTCACTCAAGGATCATGGTCCTTTATTGCCTATGGTCCCATGTTTGGAAACTCTTGCTTTGCATATTTTGTCCTGGTTTCTATTTGGTTGAGGCAAGAAGTGGAAGTTCTGTCCTTGTTTTTCTGTTTTGTTTTGTTTTGCTTTTAGAGACAGGGTTTCACTCTATCACCTAAACTGGAATGCAGTGGTGCAATCATGGCTCATTACAGTCTCACTCTCCTGGGCTCAAGGAATCCTTTCATCTCAGCCTCTATCTCACATCTGTGGCTTGGACTACAGGTGTGCCACCACACCTGGCTATTTTTTTTTTTTTTTTTTTTTTTTGAGAGATAGAATCTCGCTATGCTGCCCAGGCTGGTCTTAAACTCCTGCCTCAAGCGATCCTCCCACCTCAGCCTCCCAAAGTGTTAGGATTACAGGCATGAACCACTATGCCCAGCCTGTCTTTGTTCTTGAGAAGGTATTTGACAATTACTCACAGAAGATGAAGAGTTAGTGTTGCTAGGATATCTACAGAGTAAACAACATTTACCTTAACCCACATGTAGGGGAGACTGGAAAGGAGCTGCACTAAGCTTGGCAGGCATTCACCATGAACTGTACTATTGATGTCTTACCTACCAGAGATGTCTTCTAAACACTGAAAAGCACAGAGGGCTCATGTTGGACTATTAAATCCCATTGGAGCCTTAAAACAAGCCCCAGGGCTAGGGCGTGTGTTTTCTCCTAATGAAAGTGAATCTTCCTTTCATAAAGTCATCCTGAAGGAAGTTGATTCCAAAGCAAGAAATAAGAACTAGAGGTCAGGCGTGGAGGCCCATGCATGTAATCCCAGCACTTTGGGAGGCTGAGGCGGGCAGATCATGAGGTCAGGAGTTCGAGACCAGCCTGACCAACATGGTGAAACCCCGTCTCTACTAAAAGATACAAAAAAATTAGCCGGGCATGGTGGCAGTTGCCTGTAACCACAGATCCTCGGGAGGCTGGGGCAGGAGAATTGCTTGAACCCGGGAAGTGGAGGTTGCAGTGAGCCAAGATCATGCCATTGCACTCCAGCCTGGGCGACAGGGTGAGACTCCATCAAAAAAAAAAAAAAAATACAAAATTAGCTGGGCGTGGTGGCATGCACCTGTAATCCCAGCTACTCAGGAGACTGAGGCAGGAGAATCACTTGAACCTGGGAGGCAGAGGTTGCAGTGAGCCGAGATCGCACCATTGCACTCCAGCCTGGGCACAGAGCGAGACTCCTTCTCAAAAAAAAAAAAAAAAAAAAAAAAAAGAACTAGAGAGAAGACGGCGTGGTAACTCATGCCTGTAATTCCAGCAGTTTGGAAGGCTGAGGTGGGTGGATCACCTGAGGTCAGGAGTTTGAGACCAGCCTGGTCAACATGGTGAAACCCCATCTCTGCACAAAATACAAAAATTAGCCAGGTGTGGTGGCAGGCACCTGTAATCCCAGCTACTCAAGAGGCAGAGGCAGGAGAATTGCTTGAACCCGGGAGGCAGAGGTTGCAGTGAGCCAAGATCATGCCACTGCACTCCAGCCTGGGCGACAGAGCAAGACTCCATCTCAAAAAAAGAAAAGAAAAGATAAAAAAGAACTAGAGAAAAAAGTCTTGGATTGAAGGGAGACAGAAGCATTTTACAATAGCAGGAAACTGCTGAGTTAGTCTCCATGTTTAACACCTGCATTCTCTGTTCTACCTGAACTCTCAGTTCTCCATGGTTCTGAGGAAAATTAAAGAATGAACTCATCCCTGGTAAAGTCAGTGGTGCTTTCCTTGCCAGTCTCCATTCCCACTGGCCCTGAAGGAGGATTGCATGCAGGTAATTCCAGCTGCAAGGGGACAACAGAGGAAGGCCCCTGGGTCTGGAAACTCAATGAAGAGGCTGAAGCCGGAGACCTTGTGCAGACATTTTTATGAGCCCTCATAAGGAAGCACCCCAGGGGCCATTTAGCAGTAACATGGAAACGCTTTGAGATGGCGAAGTTCCTAGACTCAACTGGATGGGATGTGGAAGTGTGGTAATTAGTCTAGCTATTAATAGATGTGTTTCCTTATTTATCATCCCTGGATAATGGTTCCTAGACATATTGTTATACACATACACACAATTAAGTATCCTGGTCCAGATACTACTGGGAGCACACACTGATATCCTTTAGGTTAAGATCAGAATACCTCCCCGCCAGGGCCAAGTGCAGTGGCTCATTCCTGTAATCCTAGCATAATGGGAGGCCAAGACAGGAGGATCACCTAAGGCCAGGAGTTCTAGACCAGCCTGGGCAGCATAGCGAGACCCTATCTCTATTTTAAAAATAATAAAATAAAAAACAAAAACACCTAAAATGCTTCTCTCAATTCACAACACACACAGAGATGTGCGAAGACAATGGTTTTCAACCGTAGCTGCGTATTAGGAACACCTGGGAAGTGTGTGTGTGTGTTTGTTCGTTTGACTGAGTCTCGCTTTGTCACCCAGGCTGGAGTGCAATGGTGCGATCTTGGATCTCGGCTCACTGCAACCTCCGCCTCCCAGTTTCAAGTAATTCTCCTCAGCCTCCCAAGTAGCTGGGGTTACAGGCACCAGCCACAATGCCCAGCTAATTTTTTGTATTTTTGTAGAGACGGGGTTTCACCATGTTGCCCAGGCTGGTCTTGAACTCCTGACCTCAGGTGATCCACCCGCCTTGGCCTCCCAAAGTGTTGGGATTACAGGTGTGAGCCACCGTGCCCAGCCTGGGAGTTTTTTTTTTTTTTTTTTTTTTAAAGACCAATGACTGTGCCCACCCCCAGAAACTCTACTTCAAATTGGCCTGGTGGATAGCTCAGATATCTGCATTTTCAGAAGTTTTCAAGTAATTCTAATGGCCAAGTAGGATGAAGAACCACTGCTCTAGGCCTTTGAGGCAGGTGCTGCTGAGCTGTGCAAAGCCATCCATGTCATCTGGCTGTGGATAGTGGAACTGCTGGTCTCCTTCCTCTTCATTTCCTCTCTTCCTCTTCCAGGGTCCATTGCAGGCTGCCTGGTGACCACTGCTCCTCTCACGCAAACCCTCTCTCCTCCCCTTTCCTATTTGTTCTCATTTATCTCTTCTATTGGACTATTTCACCTTTTAGCTCTATGGGCTAAAAGACTAACCCTACATAGCCAAGGACGGCCAATCAGAGAGCTGCTTTCCTTCTAGTTGGTAGCCTGGCCAACCACAACACATTGGCTGTGAAATTCAGAGCCTTACCCCTGCCAGCTGGTCTTCAGAAGGTAACCACCTTATTCCAGGTTGCCCAGGACTTTCCTGGTTCAGTATTAAAAGTCCTGTATCCTGCAAACTCCCTCACACCCCACTCCCCCATCCCCCATTTCCCGGCAAATGGGATGTTTGGTCTCCCTAACCCTGTGTATTAGTCCATTTTCACACTGCTATAAAGACACTACCTGAGACTAGGTAATTTATAAACAAAAGAGGTTTAATTGACTCACAGTTCTGCATGGCTGGGGAGGCCTCAGGAAACTTCCATTCGTGGCGGAACACAAAGGGGAAGCAGGAACCTTCTTCATAATGCACCAGGAAAGAGAGAGCAAAAGAGCGAGGAAGTGCCACACTTAAAACCATCAACTCTCATGAGATCTCTGTCACTATCATGAGAGCATGGGGGAAGCCATCGTCATGATCCAATCACCTCCCACCAGGTCACTCCCCTGACATATGGGGATTACAGTTCAAGATGAGATTTGGGTGGGGACATGGAGCCAAACCATATCACCCTGGCTGTCAATGTATAACTTCTTTCGTTCCAATAGCTGTCTTTGAGCACATTCAAGGTGTAAGTCCATCTGAGTACTTGAGCATGGAAGTGGCAGTTTCCCAGATGACCTAAGATTTGCCATGCTCATTATCAAATCTTTATTCCATTCCAAATCTAAATTTCCATGGTTTATTTTAAATGGTAAAATGTTCATGTTCTGAGGCAGTAAACGTGTCAGAATCAAATACACACATAGAGTAGCATATGTTTGCCTGAGGCAAATAAAATGAGATTTTGTAACTGTTAGTCTTAGTATGGGAAGCATACTTTTAAAATGAGGACTATTCTTTTTGTGCAGGATTTGGTACAAATCATAAAGAAATACATAAAGAATAACAATGTGTGTACACTTTACATTTGAAAAACGTTATTCACCCACAACTAGCAAAGCACACACTCTGAGCTGATTTTGCAGTGCTGGCAACAGACTTGATGCCCCATCCACATTCCCCCATCAAGTCCCACGTGGGGCCAAGGACAGGAATCTGGAGCGGAGAATGCTGGGGTGGGGGCGCAGAGCGATGCTCACGCATTCACACAAGTCTAGAAGTGGCAGCATGCAGGCAGCGTAGGCCTCTGAAGGACACTAGGAAAGAGAAATTCCACCATCTGTGAGTCATCACTTTTTTTATTACTGTGTCCCTGGACATTTTTTTACAAATGCATATACTCCCCATAGGGATATGCATCTTTGTATGAATGGGATTATCAGCTCATGTGCCTCTTAACAAGAGAAATAAGCAGCGTGAAAGCTCTGGATCTAAAAGAGGGAAAATTATAGGGAGGGAGGGGAAAGAGGTACAGCGTGATATAAAATTAAGGGCAAAATATATAGTTGAAAGACTTGGGAGAGAAGATATTGATTGGGATATATTATATCATTCAGGGTCCAGTCTGGAAAAATTAAGAATTTTAAACAGAGAGAACTTGATTCAGGAATGGAAGATCAAAGGAGCCAAACAGAATTTGAGGTGGAAACTCAGAAATTAGGAACTGCAGGAAGCCATAGACCTTCTAGGCTGGAGAGACAAAGGGTGAACACCTGGGCACCTGGAGCCCCTGACAGAAGCTGGAATTGTGGTGGGCTTGTCTGGCAGGAGCTAAAGCCGCATAGGAGACTGAGTCACAGCTACAGACATCAGCCAAAGCTGAGATGGGGGAAGAGAGGGAAAGAACTGGCCTCACTCTCCTGCCTTGCAAACTCAACCATGCCTCTCATTGGCTGGACCCAGGCAGAGCCGGGGAGACAGATGCAGAATAGGGGGTTGGCAAAAAGTGGATCTGAGAGCAAGCAAGCCCAAGACTGGCAGACACCACACACAGCTATTTCACTGCTTCACGACTTATTCAAGGGCTGACTGCCTTGCCAGCAGCATGCTCTGAGCGCTGGAGTGTTCCAGCCCTAGACTTCAAAATACAATCTTACGCTCCCAACTCTGTTTTCCCAAACTAGAAATAAGTTTATGGTCTCTGTGATCCAGACCATTAAGAGGTCAATTCATTGAATTCCCACCAGTTATGGTGGTGACGGTAGAAACAAAGATGGCTAAGATTCAAGAGCCTCTGAGAGTTCCCCAATTTATTTTATTTTTATTTATTTATTTATTTATTTTTGAGATGGAGTCTCGCTCTGTCAGCCAGGCTGGAGTCCAAGGGCACGATCTCAGCTCATTGCAACCTCTGCCTCCCGGGTTCAAGCAATTCTCCTGCCTCAGCCTCCCAAGTAGCTGGGATTACAGGCACACACCACCATGACTGGCTAATTTTTGTATTTTTAATAGAGACAGGGTTTCACCATGTTGGCCAGGCTGGTCTTGAACTTCCAACCTCAGGTGATCCGCCCGCCTCAGCCTCCCAAAGTGCTGAGATTACAGGTTTGAGCCACCCACTCAGCTATTTCAGTAAGAATAGCCTGCTGCCTTCACTTGGCAAATGCATGCTTACCCTGCTAGACTCAGCTTGGTCATCTTCTCCTCCATAGAGGCTTTCCTGAGCTCCCCGGCTGAATTTAGTGTCCTCTCCAGTGCTACAATTGCATTATCTCTAGGTTAGCATTCATCTCACTATTTAGGAATTACCTGTTTACATGCCTGTCTTTGACAATACTCTGCAACTTCCCAGGACTGCCTCCTAGAGGTGCTCTTGCTTCTGGCACTGGTGTCCATGGGACACCACTGCAGCTCTCTGCTCCTGGAAGCTCAGTGTGTCTTGGCCACTCTCCACTACTATTTCCAGCTGCTTCCTCATGGTTTTCTCCACAAATTGAAGTCATGAGCAGGTATGTTTAAAAGCAGAATCTAGGTCAGATGCCAACGTTACTCAGGAAGCAGGCTACTGAGTTCTGGTTTTTACTTTAGGAAGGAAGTACTCATAACCTGGGACTCAATGTGGAAGGATTTACAAAACCTACTGGGCACAGGAGTGTTCATACCAGCATTATTCGTGCTATCTGCAAATTGGAAACTACCCAAATGCCCGTCAACATTAGAACAGATATATCAATCAATTCTGGCATATTTTAACACAATGGAATAACATTCACCAATGAAATGAATGAAGTCCAACTACAGGAAACAGGATGGATGGATCTCATAAACATTATGCTGAGAGTAAAAGCCCAACACCAAAGTGTCTGCAGTATATGATTCCATTTAAATAAGACTAAAGAGTAGGCAAAACTAATATATGGTGACAGAATTCAGAATAGCAGTTAGCCTTGTGGAATTACTATCTGCAAGGGTGTACTAGAGAGCCTTCTAGGGTGTTGGCAGTTTTCTAGATAGTGATCTGGGTCCTGGTTCACAGTTGTTTTCACTGTATATAAATTCAATGAGCTATGTGCTTATGATGTGTGTACTTTTCTGTAGGCGTGTTATATTTTAATTAAAGAGTTTACTGAAAAATATGTTCTGGGAAGCTACATAAATGATAAATATAACCAACTCTCATGTTGTCATCCTCTCTGGTAAGTAACTGAGCAAACGGATCATTTTGTTCACATCCATCCCCTGGTCAAAACCTTCAGTTGTTCTGAAGGACAATAAACTTTTTTTTTTTTTTTTTTGAGACGGAGTCTCACTCTTGTTACCCAGGAGTGCAGTGGCGTGATCTCAGCTCACCACAACCTCCACATCCTGGGTTCAAGCTTCTCCTGCCTCAGCCTCCTGAGTAGCTGCAATTACAGGCGCCTGCCACCACACCCGGCTAATTTTTGTACTTTTAGTAGAGACGGGGTATCACCATGTTGGTCAGTCTGGTCTTGAACTCCTGACTTCAGGTGATCCACTCGCTTCAGCTTCCCAAAGTGCTGCGATTACAGGTGTGAGCCACTGCGCCTGGCCTGACGGACAGTAAACTTTAAACTGCTATGCAAGAGTTTACAGTCCAGCCTCAATCCCTGTGTTCCAGCCTCTCTAGCACTTGCCTGCCCTGACCTCTGGTGTAGGCTCTGCTCTCACCTGAAAAGCCCCTGAACCTGAAAAAATTCCCCACCTCCAACTCCTACTGCAGTTAGGATAGGAGAGGTCAGATGTACTTGACAACCCCCTTTGTATTGCAAGTGACAGTTCTTGAAATACAACTTAACTTTTTTGGATTATTAACTTTTGTGTATTTATGTTTTATCTCACCAACCAGACTGTGGGCTTTTGGAAGAGTGATCATAGCCTACTCATCTATTTTCCCTGCAGGGTGCTGCACAGGGTCTGGTCCAGGGAGACAGTCTGGTATCTCTTAGACACATGGATTCAGGCAGGAGTCTCATGTTTGTTCCAAGCTTCGAGTTCAAATCCCACTTCTGCCACTTGCAAGTTGTGATTTAAAAGGGAGTTACTCAACTGTTGAAGAATATTGCACTTTTCTGAAAGGATAGTCAATGATCACTTACATATGCTTAGCCCAGCATACTAAGCACACCATGCATGTTAGCAATAGTTAATATTTTTGTTCTTGTTTTTAACTCGAGTGCTTTTTAAAATTTACCAGGAACTGTGGGTCTCAGACCCTAACGAAGATGAGGAGCCTGACTTTGGACATGGGAGAAAAGGAATTTTGCTAGAGGAAGGTTGATGGGAGAGGAAATATGGCTTGAATGAGTCCATGTTCTTACATTTCCAGGCCCTGTATTAAGCAATATTATAAATCTGACCCTGCCTATCACCTCTCAGAATTTATGTGGTAACCCAACTGCTCAAACAATATTATAATTTGCAGGGTTCAGCTTACTTTAGGTGTGTTTTTTTGTTTGTTTGTTCGAGATGGAGTTTCCCTCTTGTCGCCCAGGCTGGAGTGCAGTGGCGCGATCTTGGCTCACTGCAACTGCCACCTCCTGGGTTCAAGTGATACTCCTGCCCCAGCCTCCCGAGTAGCTGGGATTACAAGCACCTGCCACCACGCCTGGCTAATTTTTCTATTTTTTACTAGAGACAGGTTTTTGCCGTGTTGGCCAGGCTTGTCTCCAACTCCTGACCTCAGGTGATCCACCCGCCTCGGCCTCCCAAAGTGCTGGGATTACAGGCGTGAGCCACCGCGCCTGGCCTAATTTACGTTTTTAATTTTCACTAAGCTTAGCCGTGGCCCACCTATAGCAGCATAAAAATTGAAAGGCTTTTTAAAAATTTTTATTTTAGCAGAGGAGAAATGCCACCATTTAAGCCATTTTTGAAAAAATGATTGATGGATTGATATAATTCTATTGTTAGCAGAGAATAGAGTATATCATTTGAACTGAAGATCCCAAACTAGAGTGAGTTCTGGAATGTCAGGTTAGCCGGCAGATGGAGGGCCAGAGGACAGGAGACACAAAATCTTTGAGATATGTCTTTTTATTCAAGTAGCAATTTATGACTTTTTGGCCTTTGTAAAAAGTTCTTATATAATGATATTGAATTGCATGTCATTTTCCCATTTTGGGTTGGGGTACTATTTGTGATAAAGAGGTTGTAAAGATTTTAGGAAACTCACGGTCTGCTGTATGATCCATGATGGTGCCTAGTTGTTGCAGTAACAATCCACAGAGTTAGCTACAGTGTGGCTGTACTTCACTTTTCCCAAAGCCTGAATGTGCCTGTCTTCTAGATGCGTCAGTTTCCATGCCTAAGCTTAAGTGTCACAGCCAGTGTGGGGGGGATGAAGTGCATTCTCAGTATCCAAGGGAATGTGCCAATAACTAGGCAAAGGAATGTTCTGCGGATAGAGGATCTGAGCAGAACCTCCCCTGGCCCTGACCACAGCAATTTCTCTCAACTCAACACTCTATGAATATTTGAGCTCATCTCTAGGGTCTCTGGGCTTATTAAAATAGGTCTTAGCTAAACACTGTCATGTGCACCTGTAGTCCTATCCTCAGGAGCCTGAGGTGGGAGGATCTCTTGAGCCCAGGAGTTCAGGTCTACAGCATGTAATGATCATGCCTATGGATACTCACTGCACTCCAGCCTGGGCAACACGGTGAGACCCCATCTGGTGGGGAAAAAAAAAAGAGGATTTAAGAGAATAAAGATAAATACCAATTTTACAAAGTTTGTCATATAGTAAATTAGGCCCCAAATTAACACAGCCAACTAGATAATTAAAATTGCTAACCTCATCTTTGTTCATTTGAATGGGGCCCTAAAGATAGCATTCCTGACATGTTATTCAGGAAAGTAATGCATAGAACTTTGACAGTGATGTGGGGGCAGAATTGATGCAGAGATGTACCTTTGGAAGGCAAGCCTGTATAAGACACTTCAGTAAGGGCTTGGAAAGCAAAAAGCAAAATAGAGAAGCTCCCCAGCAAATGTTATCTGAGCAAAGCCAAGCCACAGTGGAGCTGCCTAACACTCAAAAGATAGCATATTTGAAGCAGTATTGTTTTATATAAATGCTAGGGGTAGTCATGGTACTAGCATGCTTAATATCGATCTCAGACACTAAAATCAAACAGACAGGATTCATATCCTGGCTCTGCCATTCATCAAAAAACCTTAGGCAACACTATAAGCTAGCCCCTCAAAATCCAATGGAAATGTGTCTATTGATTTCCATGTCTGTATGTAGGGATGATGATGATGATGACGACGACAATGATGATGATAGTAATAATGACACTGACCTTATGAGGTTGTTGAAAGGATTAACGCATATAGATTTTTCATACATTGCTAGATACATAGTATTTTTTCATTAGTGAGCTATCTACTCACAATCCCTGATTGTGATTATTCTACTCACAGTCCCTGAGCTTAGCCAAAATGCCAAGAAATTCAGCAGGAATCTCAATTTTTTTTTTTTGAGACAGAGTCTCGCCTCATGGCCCAGGCTGGAGTACAATGGTGCGATCTCGGCTCACTGCAACCTCCACCTCCTGGGTTCAAGTGATTCTCCTGCCTCAGCCTCCCCAGTAGCTGGAATTACAGACATGCGCCACCATGCCTGGCTAATTTTTTGTATCTTTAGTAAAGACGGGGTTTCACCATGTTGGCCAGGCTGGTCGCGAACTCCTGACCTCATGATCTGCCTGCCTTGGCCTCCCAAAGTGCTAGGATTACAGGCCTGAGCCACCGAGCCCAGCCTGTCTCAATCATTTATTAACAAGCTCATTTTTTTGATCAATGTTCAGCTATTGCCACCCTCATTCTTTTATTTGTCACCAAGTTAATGGTAATGTACAATAAAGCATTTCCTGTGAGATAGAGTCATTCAGATTTCCTATACTGGGGACAAGCTCAATTTCCTGAAAAGGACCATCTGGCATTGCCTCAGGCTGTCCTTTGGAGCCAGAAACATTGCCTGGCAGTTGGCACCTGGAGTATGTTTCATTTTCTCTTGTAGAATTCAATAATCATATTTCGTTCAAATTACAGTTCTGCTCTCCTTTAGTGCTGGAATAAAAATGCGCACTCATTTTATAGAATGTGGTCTCTATGTAGCATCAATCTCTAGGTCTTGGCCTAGTCTAGAAATTCTGTGATGTTTTATTAAGAAGGCAATGAGGACCACAGAAATTAGAAAGGAAGCCTCAGAAATCAGTATGCTGCAGGCTGTTACGAGAAATAACTTCAGAAGAGTCAAGCCTGAGAGCTTTTATATCATATTGCATATACATTTTCATTTACTTTTATTTGCCTTTGTTTGCATGAGTTGTGTGAAGTTAACTGTCAATGAGTTTACTTATGTGACTCTCATGTTGTAGATGCTGATATCTACCGCTGTGATTGTTATTTATGACAAAATTAGCTCCCATGGGTAAACCTAGCAGGTTTTCACTCACAGACTATATCTATGTTTGTGTTATTTTAATCTCAAATACAAATTGGCAAGCACTTTAATTGTGGAAGAGAACGAGGAAGCTGGATTATAGATTGCCTTCATGGAAAACAAAATATCCTGGGGATACTTTAAACCTTATTTTTTAATAGCATCTGAGGAAAAACTGGAAATCACCTGTTTGGTTTGAATGTAAATGTCCCTTTAAAATTCATATGTTAGAACGTAAACCCCAAGGTGATGGTATTAGAAGGTAGGGCCTTGGGGAGAGGATTAGGTCATGGGGGCCCCGCCCTCACGAATGGAATTCATGCTAGCCTTTTTTGTCCTTCAATCCCTTCCACCAGATGAGGACACAGCATTCCTCCTTTCCAGAGGATGCAACAAGGCACCATCTTGAAAGCAGAGAGTAGCCCTCACCAGACACCAAATCTGCCAGCACCTTGATATTGGACTTACCTGCCTCCAGAAGTGTGAGAAATAAATTTCTATTGTTTATAAATTACCCAGTCTCAGGTATTTTGTTATATCAGAGGAGGAATGGACTAAGACATGCCCCACCTCTCCACCCAAGACAAGCCCCAGGGCTCCACTCTTGACTCTGATAATATCGTATTTGGGGGTTAAAGAGTTGAATTTTACTCTTGATCTTCTGCTTTTATTTCCAGTGTCATTACTGTAGTTATTCAGGTTATTACAGGAATAAACTGAAAGATCACAGGAACATTTAAAGTATATTCACTTGTCTTACTGGTGAGGAATATGCTCTTTTTTTAAAGAATAAAAATTATTATCGAAATCGCTTTGTAATCAAGATTCAGAAAAAACTATACTTGTGCAGGGTTGCACAGCAGGGGCCTTCAGTGTGTTTAGAAAGGGGAAGTTTTCGTCATTAGGGTTGGCACAGTTGAGACACTGGGAAATTTTGGATTTCCAGTCATTGAGTAGACTATATTAATAATTTTGCTTATAACATAGTAACACTGTCCCTTGAGCATTTTTCATTCTAAATTGTTATGATAGTCAAGAAAAGAAATTCTTGTCTGTTTGTTTTTGTTTAGGGTCTTGCTCTGTCACCTAGGCTAGAGTGTATTAGTGCCATCATGACTCACTGCAACCTCAACCTCCAGGGCTCAAGTGCCCTCCACCACACCTGGCTAATTTTTGTACTTTTTGCAGAGACGGGGTTCCACCATGTTGCCCAGGTTTGTCTCAAACTCCTGGGCTCAAGCAATCCACCTGCCTCAGCCTCCCAAAGTGCTGGGATTACAGTGTGAGCCACTGCGCCTGGCTCTGAAAAAATAAAAAACAAAAACTATTTTTAAAAGTTTTTTTGGCGGGCACGGTGGCTCACACCTGTAATCCCAGCACTTTGGGAGGCTGAGGCGGGTGGATCACCTAAGGTCAGGAGTTTGAGACCAGCCTGGTCAACACAGCAAAACCCCATCTTTACTAAAAATACAAAAATTAACCGGTCTGATGGTACGCACCTGTTATCCCAGCTACTCAGTGGGGCTGAGGCAGGAGAATTGCTTGAACCAGAGAGGCACAGGTTGCAGTGAGCTGAGATCCCGCCACTGCACTCCAGCCTGGGCAACAGAGCGAGATTCCGTCTCAAAAAAAAAAAAAGTTTTTTATCAAAGGCATTTCTCTGGTCACCTTTGACCTGACCCCAAGGGAAACAGCTAGACTTCTCCTGGGTTACACCTAGCTCCATCTGTGGCACATTCTAAGCCCATCCTAAAGAGCCACTGACCACTGAGGCCTGGACCATTGGAATATGCCTGTTAGAGTAACTCATGGGAACATGCTTGGAAAAGGGAATAATACAATAACACTTCCCTGTGTTTTTAGTAAGCTTTAATTTCAAAAATATCAAAATGTGGCCATATGTCATCTTGCAGGAATGACATTTAGGAAGTCATTTAGACGCTGGTTCTCAAAACATTATAAAAAGCTTCACTGGTCCTCTGTGAAATGACAAAAGGACAATGTAGTTTTGTAGTACAATTTCAGTGTTAAAATTAAGAGGGCCCCCTTTATGCTGAAATTTTGGCCTTTCCTATTTTAGGAATTAAAATATTCTTTTTCTATGAAATGATAGTGATTGTAGATAGTGGTGTTTTAAAAAATATTCTTAGAAAAATAAAGAATCAACAATCTATCTAATCCAAGTTCTCCTCTACTCCCCAAACCCCATTAAAAAGCAACTTCGATCCATTGATCCAAGCTACACTGTATCCAAGTAAGCCTGCGTGTGCTGTCTTCTGCACTGCATTTACGAATCCTGCACACGCAGGAGCCATATGTCACTCATCCTTGACTGTGCTTTGATTTCCTGACAGGGTTTGGCACTTTGAATGCAGTAGGTGCTCAATAAACACTTGTTCATTGACTCTGAAGCAGCTGTCATTCATAAGGAAAATATCTCCAGGGGACATCAAAGGCACTCTATATTTCATGGGAACAAATCATTTTGAGATTTGGTGATAACAGTGAAACAGAGCGGCAGGCCTGGGTGGATTCCTGGTTTTGTCATTTTCCCAAGAATCTCTTAAGTTTTTAATACCTTGGTTTCTTCACCCTTAAAATGTAGAGTACATACTTTGCTTCTCCATAGACTCAGTTGTGAGGATCAGATGTGTGTGCAGAGGAGCACTCTTTGTATACCTAACACTCCATTTTCTTCCACCCCAGGCTCCTCATCATATGTCCCAGGATAGGATTCTGGGGCTGCCTCCTGGCTGTAAGGCTGAGTCATAAAGATGGTACCTGGGGTCAGCTTCCACTTTCTCCTCTGCAGCAGAAGCCTGAATGTAGTTGGAGCTTGAGAGAGTCAGCCAAGCATAGATTAGACTAATAGCTAGCATGTATTAAGCCCTCCCTATGCACCAGACATTCTTCCGAGCACTCTCACACAAGAACCCTGGAGGTAGGTGCCATGATTGTCACTCTTTATATCAGAGGATAAAACTGAGGCATAGCTAGAAAGAGGAGGAGCCAAATGTGAACCCTGGCAGCCTGGGAGGAGTCCACAGTCTCAGCCACCCCATCGTAACTGCCTTTCCAGGTGGAGGAACAGGAGGTAGACAAGGTGTAACACAGCCTCCCTGGATCTGCTCTCGTCCTTCTCAGTCACACAAGCCAATAGACTCCCACTTTTGAAAGCAAGTTGTTATCCACAGGTCAGCTCTCAGGATTACAGAAGGTCAGAACGGTAAGAAGAGTGGGGAATGTGTGCTCCATCTTCTCAGGAGGATGAGGAAACAGGACCCTGACTTATACAAAGGCACGTGTTCCTGCCATCTCTGCAGCCTCAGCCCCACTTCTGCCTCCCACAATGCTTCTGCACATCCTTACCTAACACACCTGGCCATTCCTGCTCTCATGCCATTGCTCACTTCCATTTGAATTCTGCCACGTGTCCAATCCCATGTCTTCTGTGAAGCCTTTGCTCATTCCATCAGCCCACAGCTTTCTCTCTTTCCTCTGGGTCACCATAGCAGGTTCTATACCAGTCAACTCTATTCGCAGGCTGCCTGCTAGAATCTTTAATGTTGATATTTAACTGTGAACTCTGTTTAACTCATGTACCTCATCCTTGATGCCTATCTTGAATAAGTTCCTTAAGGGTGGGACATTCTGTTTCACTTCCTTTTATGATTCTCAAAGCAGCTAGCACCAGCCCCTTACATATAATTAATGTGTGTGTGTGTGTGTGTGTGGGTGGGGTGGGGGTGGGAGTTGACCCTTACTCTGTTGTTATTCATCTTTCTGTCACATGTACTGCCTATCAGCTCTGTCTAAGAAAGTCAATAGTCTCCTTCCCTTATTCACCTTCTAGCAGAGTAGCTCAAGCACCTTTCCCAAGCCTGATCCAACCCTGTGTCTGGTGATACTCAAGCCTCAGTCAGGAGTGGAAAAAAAACCCAGGCACTGGACAACCCATAACAGATAAGCTGCCATTTAGGAACTTGATAATTCCCTCTATGCAAACTGGACCAACGCACAACCTAGATATGTCACTGTAAATCTCTGTTGAATAAACAGCTCCAATATCATCAAAGTCACATCTTTACTTCTTTATAACACAGTTGTCATGAACATCATGAGAAAGATGTAGAGGAAAACTGAAGGCTCTGACCATTTGGAAGCATTAAACATAGGAAAAGGTAGTGACCAGAATCCAAAATGTCAAATGAAATTCGGTATCAAGTCATATAAGTAACTGAACAAAATATTTGGTCTTTCTCAGTCAGAAAAAAAAAAAAAAGCTCCTTTTTTTTTTCCCCATCTACTTGTTAGGTGCTCTATTGAGTGCTTTGAACCTCATAACAAAGTAACGATTGTTCTGTTTTACAGAGTAGGAAACTGACACCCATTGAGGCTGGGTGACCAATGCAGGATAATACAAATGGGGAGAGAAAGAGGTCATAAGCACATTTAGCAGAGACTGAAAACACTATCTCACACCCAATTTTTAAAATAACAAAAACTAGATCAGATCATCAGGAGTATGTGGATGTTTACTCTGTTGTGCCTTATATGAACTTGTCTTAATGCAAATCTCAGCAAAGAGTCTTTCATCATAAAAAGCCAATAGACCCCATTCTAAAATGGAAATATCTAATTATAAAAGTACTAATTGTAAAAGTAGATTTTCAGTATATTTTCCCACAATTAAAAACACCAAAAAGTAGATGTTCATTGTAAAAAAAAAAAAACACAAAAATAGTACCATAAATAAAATAGAATGAAAATCACAAGTAATCTATCTAGGAATAATGGGTTAATTATGAAGGGTTTATAAAAATCTAAATTCCTCTGCACTGTGGTAGTTCTACAGTGATCTTTCAGAAATGGTAACTGTGAATGACAGGCCAGTTTGCCGATATCGTTTTATTTTAGTTTCATTGATTTTTGAGGAAGAGGGATTAAGGTCGAAGTATTGGCAAATTCACATGAATCTATTGCAATCATCAGTCTAAACTGCTATGTGCAACTAA